>NC_140608.1:24646552-25246552 GCF_057381915.1 Diplotaxodon limnothrissa | reverse complement strand
GACCGACGTACGTTTCCCTTCTGCTTTCTGAGGATCATAACAGGACGTCAGCTCTGTGCTTTGCTGTCTGACTCTGTGCTTTACTCTGACAGAAAATGAAAGTCTATCTGAATTCTGACCAAGCTGTTACTGCCAAGGATCTGCTCAGCATGTTCTCATCTTTTGGATGCGTCATCTCTGTTCAGGTAACTGTCTTACAAACGTGCTTTAGAAATGCAAAATTCACTTTCATTTGCTTCACGATTTTCCTCTCGTACTTCAGACGATTGTGAAAAACAATCACAGATACGGGATGGTGCATTACCGTAGTGCCGATGAAGCTGCCGTGGCTTTGAGGGAAATGAAGAGCAGCACCAAAGTCTTCTTCGTAGCTCAAGTAGGCATCAGGGAGGTCAGAGAGGGCCCCAAGGATAAAAGATCCGAACGTCCCCATCGAGCACCACCAGGCAGCTGTAGTTACCGCCCACTGCACAGACGTCCCATTCTGTGGGAACCACTGTTTCCAGCTTACAGACAGGTAATGAAACATTTGGACTCCCACAAAAAAGAAAAAAAATCTTAAGGTTTGTTTTTTATGGCTGATGATGGATGTTTTGATAATTTTATGAAATCTTTTGTTTTTCTCTCGTCAGACTGTGTCTATTGAAATTGATAACCTCCCACGATCTTGGTATGAAAGAGACCTGCTGCTCAGCCTCCTCCCTCCGACCACCATTGATGTAAAGGTGCTTACTCTCCAGCATTTAAAAGCACTGATTCAGAGAAATACATATGTACACAGCACTGAAAGTTTTAAATACTGTTTCTATTGTTTTAACATGTATGCTCTGTATTATGACCGTGCAGATATTTAAGAGAAAAGCCTGTGTGGTCTTGCCGGACTTCTCCAGTGCCTTGAGGCTCAGAGATTTGTTAAACAGTGCCCTTCACCACCTCCGCTTTATCTTTTCACCTCGTGGAAGACGGAGGTGCCCCACAGTGAAGATATCAGCAGCCGGCACCGTGCTCTGCTCTCGGTGACCTGTGACCTCTGCATGCTGTTACATATACAGATCAACACAAAAGCAACAATAACACAACTTCAGTATAATAATAAATGTAAATGCTGCTGTAGAGCTGGACCCATTATTTCTGCATTACATGTGTTACATGATTAAAACCAGAGAAAACAGGAGCTTAAAAGATGGGAAACAATAACACAACCAACATGCACAGTGATCATGGAACCTGAGTGGGATATATTAGAGAGCAAGTGGCCATTTTTTCCTCAAAGTTGCTGTGCTAGAGTCAGTAAAAAGCAAGGTTTCAGAATACACAGAACGTCACAGTTTGCTGTGTACTGGGCTGCATAGCTGCAGA
Organism: Diplotaxodon limnothrissa; assembly: GCF_057381915.1. Lineage (NCBI taxonomy): Eukaryota > Metazoa > Chordata > Actinopteri > Cichliformes > Cichlidae > Diplotaxodon > Diplotaxodon limnothrissa. The sequence continues at coordinate 25,245,193 of NC_140608.1, read as the reverse complement.
CCAGTCAGGCTGCCCATGCTGACCCCTATCCACCACTATGAGCACCAACAATGGGCACTTGACCATCAGAACTGGACCACAGAGCAATAGAAGAAGGTGTCCTGGTCGGATGAATCACGTCCTCTTTTACATCACATACATGCCTCGGTGCATGAGCCTGTGTGTAGGTGGCGACTGCCTGGTACCAGGATGCACCGCGGGAACAACACAAACCAGCGGAGGCAGTGCTGTGCTGGGAAAACTTGGGTCCTGCTGTAAAACTGGGGTTAATGATTGATGTGGCATGAGGGGGAAGTTGGCAGTCACTGATCTGAGTAAACAGAAAGCTTACAAAACAATGCCCCACTAGTGACAGAATTCTGGCTACCTTGCAACAATGCCACCTAAGTTTAAATGAGCCTAGGAACTCTAATTTAGTTTCTGTTCCACAGGGGAGAGAATCGGAATCTTTATTAATCCAAGACAATTAGAACAGTAACCGACTGAACTAAATTAAATAATAAAATATATTATAAAGTTTACAATATATAAGAAATAGCTGTGATATATATAAATAGCTCAATTATAAATATCCAGAATATTACAGAGATGAGATACATATGACTGACATTTTACTCTAACCTGTCAAACTTTATTATTTCTTAATTTCACTGAAGAGCATGTGCAAAAGTAACTATTGCTCTGTGTACTGTGCATTAGATGGAGGAGTTGTACAGGCATGGATGACTTCCTGTGTCGTTCTGTGGTGCATTTGTGTAATCTCAGTCTCTCACTGAGCGTGCTCCTGTGACCGTTGGCATCTGCAACACCCCACCTGCCGCCCCAGCATGCAACAGCATAGAGGAAGAGTTATCACTGGCTCCGATTTGAGAGTCACAACCATCTCTGAGCAGCATATCAAAGACATTGTATTTGTGCAAATTAATTGCATGCTGGGTTGTCAAATGTTTGTGTGTTGGAGGTATTTCCACTCTTTGTTTTATTAAAAATGGAAAAAACCCAACTTGTTTTTTTTAGTATACTTTTCAGTTAACGAAAAGACTCACAAACAAGCTGCAGCTTAAGGTATTGCAGTCTTCAGCTGCAAGGGATTTTCATCCGAGTAAAAAAATAATTTTGCCATTTTATTTTTGTTAAAACCATTAAACTAAAGCTGAACTTCAATCACATCTTCTTTATAATCCACAAAGTCAAAATAGCAACAACAGTGAGCTGTTGTTGAGTTGTGTGACATCGGGTTGCCTCTGTGTTTTTTTGTTTAGGGAAGTGACTTCTGGTACATCCCTGTGCTGATGATGGAATACAACAGTCAGTTCCTGGGAATGAAGAGGCAGGAATAACAGTGACTAGCTTGTGTATTGTATATCTGAGATCATGTGACACATGTTCATTTTATGTGAACCATAAAGTACAATATGTATCATGAGTAGATGGATGTATTATCCTTTATTACACTCTCAAATACGATAAAGTTTTTCTTCATCCTCCTGGTTTATTTGTTTTGTTTTCTTCGAGTCAGGTTATGCCAGATGTGGCATCATCTTGCAGGAGGATAACAATCAGCCCATTTGCTGACTGAGAGACTACAGCCACTTAGAGTTGTGCACCCAGAAAGAGGAAAGAGACATTAGGTGAGTCACTAAGCCCAGAGATTTGATTGCTTATACACGCATGGATGCCAAGGAAACAAAAACAACCATTCCAGACAAAGACGAAAACATAAATAGAACCATATGCTCTTTGATATCTATTTATAATTAAGGCAACAAGTCATGTACTGAGAGAACCTGTGAACCAGCTTATCCCCTCCCTTTGCGATTATCCTCTCTATCTTCTAATCATTCTCTCCACTTGCTGTAATGAGGTAATTTGTCTGCAGAACACTGAATGCATGCTGATATCTGAGACTTCTTGAAGTTAAATATTTACTTTATGAGGAACTGTGGACTACTTTCAGGGCATGTGGAAATATAGATGTTAGAACATTTGTAGTGTGGTGTTTTGGGGACTCAAATGAAATTTCTGCCTTTTCAAGTGTCTGCAGGTAATCCGGTTAATCAGTGTCAACAATCAATAGTTAGCATCTTTGAAAACCTTTTCGTGACACAATTGATGTGTTCTTGCACAAATACCCTGATGTCATACCTGAGCAGGGAATTTCCAGACATTTGCTGACTCTGTGCAACAGCTTTCTTTTGTCTCTGCTTTTGTGTTGTGCATATTTATGCAGTAAGACGTGCATCTTTGTACCTGTACGGTCGCTTATTTGTCCCTGTAAAGACCCTGTAGTAGACCAGAAATTCTGTTTATGAGTTAAGAAGACTTAGATGTAAACATTATAAACTGGTCCACCCCAAGGATCGATCCCCCGGCACAAGCAGATTATAATGTATGCGGTGAAGAGCCAGGAGGACCTGTGATTTCTAACTCCTGGAAACCAAACAACCTCCGGCTAAGTGGATGGCACAACACAGAAGAACTACCTCGTTGGGTCAGGACTCCACAGTCTGTTACACCTACAGGCCAGTGGGCACTTGTTCACTTGTACACATCCTAGACAGGGAGGAACGCTGGTTTGAGCGGGACGTCAGTGAGACCATTTACATGAAAAAAGGAAACACACACTTCTGAACTGAGGAGGGCGCCCAAGTGTACATATGCAGCCATTTTCCAACTCTCTCTGTAAGGCACTCATGACGTTTGATCAATGGTCGTGACAGTTTTCATATTATTGATCATTAAACTGACCTCATGGCCCAATGCTAGTCAGTGGTGCTAGTTTCTGTTAGGTTGGGGTTGAGACAGGTTGATGAAGCTTGCAGTCAGAAGAAGTCACTTGGATGAGAGAGGAAATGTTTCTCCCTCTGAAAACATTACAGATGAACAGAATCGACTGTCTGAGAGTTCAGTATATCGTGACTTCCTGTAATAAATACAGGCAGAAATGGTGATATGAAATAATCAGATTGTTATTACAGGCACACCAGAACTTTGAAGCTGAATGCTGAGGTCAGTATGCTAGCAAACTAACAGTAATAATGCTAACATTACTAATGTTTCAAAAGTAATGTTTGCTATTTTAGTTTAGCATGTCAGTGGATTAGCAGGTACGCTGATGAAAATAGCCTGTAATTCTTTTGATATGTGGCTGCAAACCATTAAGGCTTCTTCAGTTTGCTGGATTAAACCAAAGAAGCCTCTTGGATGAAAGGTGAAACCAAAAAGAGGTCCAGCTGCTTTCATTTCAAGCATTTAAGTCTACCATGAACTTTATGACTGAGAACCTACACAGACATTTAGGCACAAACCATAAAATGTAACACAGATTAAATTTTTGACTGAATGAAGGTGCTGGATAAACGTCAACAGATATGTGAATACTTTAATTTTAAAGTAATCTGGATCCCCACTGGGGACCAGTTATGGTTTTTACAGCATCCCATAGCGGTACAATAATTGTCTGGTTTCTTCAAAGCTCAAAGTGTTTGATGGAGAGACGAACCAACAGGCTGAGGTTGTCAACACCAAAGACACTGCTAAAAAGATAACAACAAACTGCATTTAAACTTACACAGAATTATTGGTGGGTACATTTATATAGCACCGATAAGGTGGCACCTCATTGGTTATAACACTGTGATTATTCTGTATGAGGACACATTGTAAAAGATCAGAGTTGCTAAAATATAGCGAGAGTACCAACAGGCTTTTCTTTCATATATTAAAATGACAACATAGAAATAAACAGTTTTAATTGTGTACATGTAACAAATCTAGACAAAAAAAAAAGACGTGGGTCCAGACAACCTTATCAAAAAGCTGATTGTACTGAATATATTTTAGAAGTCAGAAACTGTTATAGTTACAGTTTACACAGTACTTAACCTGTATAACATGGTGAACACAGAGAATTATAATTATGATGTACCTCACTTGTTCTCGGACAGGCTCTTTCATGTCACTGCAGTCCCTTCTTACTTTAGCAAGTGTAGCTCTTCACACATGGGGAGCTAAGATTGCCTTAAAGATGAATTAGTTCATGTTAGCACTCCTGCAAAAGTGCTGTGTCATCACAGACTCACAGTATATTTTACTGAAACCTTGTTATGATTTTTTTTTTTAAAGAAGAAGAAGAAGAAACAAATATCAAAATCAGGTATATTTTAGTGGGTGAGTCACTCGAGACATTTGGGACATGGCTACCTTCACTCAGCTTGGCAACCCAGTATAGTACAGAGCTGACTGAGAAATAGTAGATACACCTGAATAAATACACCTCTTCCTCTTGTTAGTTCAAAATAATCCCATTTCCTTAAGTTAAATCAGCCCCGTGGGTCATTTTGCACTTTCTTTACAGTCTCTGCATTCATCATCATCATCATCATCATCGTTGTCGTCTCATCACACAGAGACAAAGGAGGTTCAGATCTCTTCATAACATTGTCAAGAGACTGCACTTTTTTTCTCAGGCTCTATGAAAATGTAGCAAACGATCAAAGCAAATCATGTTCACAAGGAGCTGCATGTCATTTTTGGGTAAAGTAAAAGAACAAAAAAAACAAGCAGACTGGAGTTTGTCATACAAACATTTCTCAGAGGCAGAGCTGCTCTGAAGGCAGAAATAATCTCATTAGTTCAGTTATAGTAAAGCTATATTATCTGACCCCACTTGATCAACAACCTGAAGCAAAACTTGTGTCTATATTAAACTGGAGCCTTTTGAAGTCTGAAGTTTAGACTTATGTCTGACAAGTTTCACTTTCACTGTTCACATGTAGCACCGACTCTTCCACCATAACCAGCAAACTGAATTTCAAACACGAATCGTAACAACTTTGTCATCACAGGTTGATGAAGGGAAGCATGATTTGTGGTCTGAGTTATTGTTGTTTTTGTTGTTTGTTTGTTTTTTTGACAAAACTACATGGATGCTACATTTTTCACTTCAAATCCAGTTTCTTTTTCTCTTTTATATTACAAAGTCTCTTAAATACTTCATCTGTTTTTAGTGGGCTTTGCATTGTATGCATCTTGAAGGCACTTGTCCATTAGTTTACACATCTGGCTTGACTGTGTTAAAGCTACAGTGGACAAAATCGTTTTGGCAACAATGAAAAAAAAGAAAATCGATAACCTCCCAGCACGCTGTAATCCAGCAGTTGCAGAGGAAAGTGGACTGCTGCACTTTCTCTGGGTTTTGTTTTCAGGCTTTAAAAAGCTAGCTCATGATCGGCGAGGCAATCCGCACAGACTGGAATAGCTGATCGCCAAGAGGTGAAATAATAATTCTGTGACCACACCATTAAAAAGTAGCTTTATTTAAATCTGACTCCAGATTATCCCACTGTGAAGTGCTGCACCTCTCCCTCCACGTCTGCTCCACTTGGATTGCTAACTCTTGGTGTGCCCATGCTCACTGAATCTCTTCCACCTCTGTTCAAAACAGTCAAACCTCACTTGATGCCAGCTGGGAAAAGAGGACAAACTTGAAGAGAGCCAAAACTGAAAAACTTAGTGCTACCTTCTGACCTCATATGCCTTTTTGGCCTTAAACAAGTCCTCCACTAGAAACTGCTTTCTGGTCTCTGGGCCATTCCCAGCTATGGTCGATAGTGATGATCATCGCTATCATGGTTGTGTTAGTTTGACTTTAAAAAAAGTCTGTTTTGTGTCTGCAAAGCTAGTCATGAGTGGGTGATCCAAACATACCCAGAGCACTTGGAGCTGTGCATGGCTGCACAAAGGGAGAATAACACCAAACTAAATTAATAGACTCTAAATTGCAAGTGTACACCTTTTATCTAAAGAAATGAATTCCAAGCAGGAACATGCAGGACCTTCAGGTGGGAGAGAGAGGTTTGAGTTCTGTGAATTCAATGATGGGAAAGCCATATGAGATGGCTGGTTATTTTTGAACTTTCTCCTTTTTTCTGCCTTTGGTTGATTTCAACCTACTGCAACTCTATCATGAATGCCGTGTACATACAGATTAAATGTGGTTACCATTCCAATCTCTCACCTTATTCAGTTTGCCGGGAATGTTCTTTGGCTTTCCTTATTTACTCTCATATCTATATTTATTTTCACTTTCAGAAGAGCTCTGCCTCATAAATACTCACATTACTAAAAGTACTGTGTGTCAGATTGTGGAACAGGATTCTGTACAGTGACAGGTCAATTGACTGAAGAGCCGTGGAGTGCTGCTGGACGTACGCTCCACTCTCAGACCTCCAGGAGACTCTGAGGCACTGGTTGCTGGTGGTCAGGCTGGAGGCGACAAATGGGCTTGTTGCACATGGGGCACACGCTGCGAATCTCTAACCATTTTAGCAGACACCTGCATAAATGTGGATAGACATGAGGCAAAGACACAAAGTTGCAAAGTTATGTGAAAAGGTTCAGTTTTAACCACGTAGCATCCATCAGATCACCAGAGAAATACTTAAGGTTCCATTTTAGCAACATGTTAAACAAGCACAGTCCCAGAAGCAAGATCATGTTACCTTTTAACTCAGCTCCTTTACATGGATTTTGGCCTTTCAGCTTTCCTATTTTAAGATTTAAACCTGAATACACCAAGTAGGTGAAAAGTCTATATAAAAGGGTCAATATGAACTGAACCTACCCTGCCCCAAAAAAGATCCCTGGCGACCCAGTGATGGTTTAGTGGTTAAAAACACAACAAAAGAGAAATACAGGAACAGTGACAGCTCACACACTTTGTAAACAGCATGTACATTCCAGAAGCTGGTCTAAAACTGCTGCTGTTATTGTCACACCTAAGCTGCAGGGTAAATTCAAGGCTCAGTTACAAAGGTCCTCCTGTTCAAACATGCACGGTCAAGAGTTCTTAGAAATCTGGTAGTCATTTCCTGCGAGCGTTGCTGGGCATCTTTTTCCAAATTTTACGGCCTCGGTGATTGCGTCAGCTGCTAATTGAAGGCAGAGACCAGCAAGAAATTTGCACATGTCGTTTCTCCAGCTGGTCGAGATCCTTGCACATTTCACTAAAACTTTTAAGCTTTAAAAAAGACGAATGGAGCCACGGTCAGGCAGTCAGCTTAGGTGCATGATTACAAGTTTGTGAAACCACTAAAACAAATGAAACATGTTTTGAGTTTGGAGTTTTCGTAACATGGAGTCAGTTGTTTGCCATGGAATGATGTACTAAACAACTTACTTTTTGTGAAAAGCATGGGAACACGGGCACACTCCAAGCTCGTCCCTGCTGCGAAACTCTTCCAAGCACACCGCACATGTTTGCTGAAAAGGCCAAATGACGGTTTAATTCAAAATTCAAAACGACTACCTTTTTTTTTACACTTATTGTGTAACATCTGGGTGTGATTTCACAATAGAGACCATCTTTTCATTCGCTCATTGGTAGCTTAAAAGTTACATTAAGATATAGCAGTTACTATAATTTTTCAGAGATCTTCCTGAAGCTCCTGAAGCACACATTTATTGCTAGCAGTGAGTACCTCGCCTGTTTCTCTTGGGTGAATAACCACAATACCAATTTTGGCATTTAATCAGTTATTCGATTGCTTTACTTTTCCAAAATCTAGTTACGCTTATTATGATGTATCAAACTGCTAAAATAATGAATTATAAATACATAACATCTAGCACAAAGTGGTAGCTACAGTCATGAAGCCATGCCCGTGGAGCACCTGTAACAGCCATAACTTAAAGTAAAGTCTGCAGGACTTTATCAGTGGCTCCTACACAATGTGGCTTCAGTTCACTGAGTTTTGTGGGCATTTGTTTATGCACAAAGGTCCTGTCACAGCGTGTCAGCTGGGTTGAGGTCTGGACTTTGACTGGGTAACTTTGATTCTTTTCTTTTTTTACCCATGCGGGTTGTAGATTTGCATCTGTACCTGGGATCACTGACCTGTTTTATGACCCAGTTTGGGTCAAGCTTTATCTGTCAGACAGATGGCATATTTGACTCAGAATACTTTGGTATACAAAGGAGTTAATGGCTGACTCAGTGACTGCAAGGTGCCCAGGCCCTGTAGACTGACCAGATCACTAAAAGCCAAATGTGAGGCAAAAACTGTTTTTGTGTAGGAGAAAGCGGGATGACAATGCTGAAAAGTAGACTGAAATTTGTCACATCGAACTTGAAAATAAAACTCCAATCAATTGTGCATGTTACCAGATTGTAAATTACTATGTATGGGCCAACTATGCACCTGTTTTATTTCACTGCTATTTCAGCAGTTTGTATGTTTCACTTTTGATTAATCTAAATCTAGATGCCAAATCCATAGATTGGCATACTTTTTTCAGCCATATCTGACAATTTTTGCCATTTTTATCCAATTATGACCCCAAAAATCATTGTGTTAGTTCACACCATAGTTCCCTCCTGTGGGAAAACGAAAAATAACTCTAGCAAAGAAGACAAAAATTCTTTCTAAGAACATACTGCCACTTCATTTTTGTTGTAGAAGTTTGCATCATATTCAACAAAATCTGCTAGTTACATCTGATGACTTGTAATATTCGCTGAAGAGTATGGCATCAGACAGGTGACTATCTGACTATCATAAAAAACCTTCCCTTCATATATACTGGGTAAATGCTAGACTTTAGAGTCTATTTAAAATGTGGCTGTTATTTACTGTCATAATTTCAATGAAGCAGTACAGGTGTACTTAGTTTTTCACAGGACTGCCTAGATTACTCTGAGTGAAAACTTTCACATGACTGTAATTGCTGTAGCTAGCTAAACCTCAAAACCAGCAGCTAATGGTTAAAAAAGTAGTTCTAAAAGTAACTGGCAGGTTTTACATAATGTATAATGCTTTTACATGGTCTCCTCTTATTTGACCTTTAAAAATATGATGGCATTTTGTCATAAGAGTCAAAGGAGTAGGATGAAGTTTACACTTATCTGATCCTATCCTATATTTACGCTGCAGTCACACCAAACAATGGTTCCCTATTTCTTTGGTTGAATTATAGATTTACTACAGCTCAGCAGTAAATTAGGCTTCCATTTAATCCCTTTATTTGGTTTTGCTTTTCACAGTTTAAATCACTTAACAAAAAGGATGTATAACAAATATCTTTTAAATAGTTAACACTGGCTCTGGTTCCTGTTCATCTCAGCCCAGTTTGCCCCTTTAACTTACACCAAGTAGGCTCAGTTTCTTCTCCGCTCCTTTTAAAACAACCTGTTGAGAAGAAGGGATTTGTGTAAAATATATACATATAAATGGCAGTTCTCTAGAAAAAGCGCAAGTGTAACTGGATTACAATTTGGCACTTGTCATATTGGTCACAATATCAATATATTACCTCGTTGTAGCCGTACTTCCCTCTAGCACCTCGTCGCCTCAGTCTGTGAAGCACAAATAAGAAACATATTATTATTTAGATACATGAAAGCTCTAAACTATGTCTGATGCTTCCACATCTGTCTTCACCATTACAAGTCTTGTCATGCTGTAGGAATCAGCTGGGATAGTACTTTGAGCAGGCCTGGAATTCACACAACGTGAAATTCATGTATCAGCCTGTCCATCCACTCTTGTACTGAGCAGAACTGTAACTCTGTCAGGAATGTGCGCTTGTAGGAAAAAAATCTGGCTGAAATTCAGTTTTACTGCACTGATCACAAGCTGTGTAAAGCATAAATAGATTAGCATTATTTTGGGTTTGGGGAACAAGCAAATAGCTAGTTCACCAATCCCTTACTAAATTTGAAGGATAAGTAAAAGCACCTTTGTCTCCAGGGTATCTTCGCTACACCTTTGCTAGTGAAACCACAATATGACTGATGAAACATGACTTCATCAATCCATTTACACTGACTTTTTCCAGGAATGCTAGTGCTTGAAAGCAGCACCCTGTCCTAAACCTGTTCTGTCAGCACTTCATTTTGTCAAACAACAATGTTCCATGTATTTCCACATAATGCAATGACAGCGGAAAATACTATCTCCTAATGTTCAGAGTCAGCCATTAAGATCTGCTCATGTGAACCCACCCCATAATATAATTTAGCTTGTTTCAGCTGGACTGATAGTTTCATGTGACTCATTTCAACTCCCATATGAATGCCAAATGATAAAAGATGATACGAAGAAATGAGTCTGGCTGTGGATGAAACACAGTTGCAAGAAACTGAGAAATAAGATGTTTTGTTTTGTAACACACTCCAATATAGGTAAAAAAAAAATCCTGTATAAGTGAATGGAGGATTAAATATGTCTTGGAACTATTTTTGATTCTTTTGTTATTTGTATTTGTAAGTTAGGTGTACAATTCTGTCTACTTAACAACAGATTTTATGATGTTTATTAAAAGAGAAAGACCCATTTACTATTTGGAATTAGAGACCAATTCCGCTGAGAGTCTGACAGACTTAGAATGAATTAATGCACATGACTAAATGGTGACTAGTTCATAGAAACACACAAATATAAGAGTTTTGTAGAGCTATCTGATGCAGGAGCTCTAAAGCTGCACTGCCTTTTGTCCTGTACCTGAACAGGTAGCAGCAGAAGATGAGGCTGAGCATGAGGATGAAGAGGCCAATGCCCAGGATGATTATGTAGACGTTGAGCGGCAGTTCGTGCAATGTTTCTGATGTCATCTTGCAGTAAGGATCAGAGTTCTGCAGTCCGAGGTTACATAGACACCCTAAGAGAATAGGATACACACAGAGGAAAAAGACTGCACCCAGTGTATAAACTACCTCAACCTGTATTAAAACAGCTAGAGCAACACAGTTTGGCTCACAAGAAAACTACTTCCATAACTACTTGCACGTTAGTGTAAACCAGTCCCACCACAATAGCTTAACACAGCTGATTTTTTATACTAAGGAAATTTGCTTTAATGACATAATAAACATTTTAGTTGTTCAGATTTATGAAAAGGTATTTTGAGCTATATAATAAATACCTATAGCAGCAATCATTTCTGAATAGTTTCAAATTAAAATACAGTTAATTATTAAACTGGATCATTTTATAATATCAGTGTATAATATTTCCATAATACGTTGGTAGTGGCCTGTATGTAAGGCTCACTGTTCATATATCTTGACACAAAGAACAAGCCACTCATGAATATAGTGTTGGTGATAATGCAAATACGGATTCATGGTTTCTCATGCCTGATTGTATGGCAACACAATAAATAAAGCTATTAGTCAGCTAATTCAGCTGTGGAATTAAAATGCCAACAGAAATCATTAGGAAAGAAAGAAAGCATGCTTGCTTTTTCTGCACAGAATATTTATGACCTAAATAGTTTGCAAAATTCATAAAGATGTGGGAAAGCTTCTATTTAATTTTATTCTGAACAATTTATGTCCTTTGTCTGTAGTTCTGAAATGACCCTAATAGCCCAATATGTTATAGAGACATATATATATGTGCACAAAAGGAAAGGAAAAGCTAATATACACAATTGTTTTTTAATTTTTTTAAACAATTTTTTGCAATGCTTCATAACTATACTGTTTAACAGGTTCTTTTTGTTCTCTTCAGACTTGTCACTAGAAAACTCTGATGAACCAGATGTACCCTACTTGCCCGGCATCAAGTGGCAGATAAATTTATCCCTTTGCTAGGAAGCTAATGCCCATTTACCTAGCTGTAATGTTCGAACTTTTATTTTGAAATCACCGGATGTAGATAGGTACGCCGGCTGTGTGTTCATGTGCTAGCTTAGCAGTTTACAGTTGCGTGGATGCTTGTTCTATATATACGGAATAAAAGAATCAGTATGAAGACTCCGAGGCGATTTCTTCATAAGCAGTGAAGACACAACACTAGCTATTATCTTCATATCAAAACGTTGCCATTAGCTACTTAGCTAAAGGCTATGTAGCCTTAGCTAAAGGCTATGTAGCCATTAGCTTGACCAGAGTAGTAGCTAAGAGCTAAGGACTGATCAACGTGTAACATTTAGCAGCTACAACCAGAACTTTCCTCGGCAGTTGTTGGACAACAAGTAGCCTAGAGTTGTTATCAGTTGTTAATGTTGCCTGCATTAGCAAACATTTTAGCCTTTAAAACCAGGCTGTTAAACTTGTTTCAAAAAATATACTAGTCTGGACTTCCCATGTGTGTCACGTTGCTATTTTAGATCAAGGGAATGAAGGTCAACAACATAAGTTTAACACCTGTGTGTATAAACACATTTTTATGTGAGTATTAGACCACCCAGCTCCACCAGAGGTTTCGGTTGGGCTCACTAAAAAGAGCCGGCTCTTTCGGCTCCGAACCGGCTCTTCAGGTTGTTTTGTTGCTTTAATTAATTTATTATTAACAATAATATAAAATTATGCACAAAAGGAATTACTAATGTACAAAAAAAAGTGGTTTTATTTATATATGTTTATATATAAATATATGCGGTGGCCCCTAGAGACAAAACACGTACAAACTCCAAAACACATTTCTAGCATGAACTGAACTTCCAAAACAGAGCTACCTAGATCACTTAAATTACACAATTGAAAGCATGAAAGCATATGTGTGTTGTTTATGTATTTATACACAAGCATTCATATATAGTCAAATAATTTTAAAAAAAATGTTAATTTACCTGTTATTACCACACACCAAATCCGGTGGTTGGTACTTGCTGGCTTGTGTAGCCACTAGGTAACAAAAGCTCAACACTGCCCCTAACATCCTGGAGCACTTCTGTTGTCTTTTGTACGTGTTTTGAGTTTTTATGTGCTTCTGAGTTTTTACATGCTTTGGAGTTTGTACGTGTTTCAGAGTTCGTATGTGATTTGAAGTTTGTATGCGCTTTGTCTCTAGGGGCCACTGTAAATATACGTTTATTTATTCACTCCACATAAAATGTAATAAATAAATCATATAATACAAAAATAAACTATTCACATTTCAACTTTTAACTATTTAAATTTTCAGCTTTTTCCTTTTACAAATTTAAAGTGAAATAACACAAAACACTGCAAACCACAACACAATTAAATATAAATTATAATATGAAAATAAAAAGAACATGCATATTCTCTGTCATATGGACCTGCATGAATAAACTTTCTGAATCCTTTGTCCCTGGCTCTTTCTGTCTTTCCCTCCCGCTCTGTTCCTGTGCTACTGAGCATAACTACCGCCCCTCCCCCCCTCTGCCCAGCATAAAGCACAAGGCTCGCATGTTGAGTGAAGCGGGAAAAAAGTGCGAGAGAGGGTGAGAGAGAAAAAACAAAACAACAAAAAACCCACGGCTAGCGATAAGGAGCCGGCTCACGTCGTTCATGTCAAACACCCGGCTCTAAGAGCCATTTCGTTCGCGACCGACCCATCACTACTCCACAGTGGATGTAGGGTTGGGTTTTAGGGGGTGCACTCTTGTGTCTGTGCAGTCTGTAAAGCCTGGCACACGAGCTGCACACGACATCTGTGTAGCCTCTTGTCTCAAATTGCAAACTGCTTACCCTGTTAGCATTCTTAGATAGAGTGTTTGAATTCAGGGGAAAGTTGTGGGAAAGTATTGTGGGATTTTGGGGTCAGGTTTTTGTTTCTGGTGATGTTTGCTATCCTCATGATGAAGACAGAGAAAACAAGCAGCTTTCCACACCCTAAAATAGACCGACTTTAATATGAACTTTTATATCTCTCCTTGCATCACAAAGGAATGTGTTCTACTTGCTTTTTGGCCCAACACCCCTTAGTTTAGCTTGGGGAGAAACAAGTTCTTAGCCTGAGGGGTTTGAGCAAGGCACTTTTCATTCCATGCAACAAACGTCAGGTTTAAACCACAGTAATTAATGTTTTCACAAGACTAAAGTGCAAGAAGTTAAGCTACAGTGGAGGAAGTCTGGTTCAGAAGTCACTCTCTAATGGACAAGGGTCACTGCAGCAGGTGACAGTCTCAGGGGGTTTTAGGAGGAGGGTTAAGGAGGACGTCTGGACGAAGGAGGTAATCTTAGCACGATGCTAGTAAATCATTGATAGTGGAGCACTAAAGGCTAGGCTACTGTGCACATGCATTAGTTGGGGATAGGCTTATATCATTGTTAAACATGACTAGTTTTATTTTTGATGTGTTTTGGATGGAAAATTTGTAGAAATGTGTAGCATAAAAATCTTTAAGATGATTAAGTAGGAAAAACTTTTTTGCAGTCATTTTTTTAAAATTATAAAAATAGTAAAACATGTTGTGGCCTAGTTGTTACTGTTGTCATAACTTCATGACATCAGGATAGGGTTGGGTCAGCTCTTCACTAATCTAGTGACTGGAAAGTCCTTCCTCACCTCATAGTAACAATTATATATAAACATGTCTTACCTACAAACAGCTTAATAATGTATAAATCAGTTGCTAGAAAACACCAGTAGCATTATCCAATCAAAATCAGTTGACTATGTATAAGGAAATCGTGGTGGAACAGCTTAATATAACTCTTTTAGGAGGGCAAACTGGCTCCAGGTCACTTACCGTTACACCAGTGGACAGGATGCATCAAATGTTCATATAGCAAACCCAGTAAGCCGTTCCAGTATCACAAACTATGATTTGCACAACTTTTCTGGGATTGTTTCCAGCACTGAAAATGATGTCCAGGTTCCTCTTATACCTTGTGGTCTAGAGTCAGTACACCTGATCAGAGACACCTAGGACCTTGAACACAATGTTTCAGTCTGCTGGGATGATTTTACCCCATGAATGTCATAAAAAACATCCACTTATGTGAGATTTTGACTCCCAGACGGCTGCGAATGTATCAGAGGTAGAAACTAAAGTGCTCCTTTGTGCATTCCCCACAAATGACAAAGAATCCGAGTTGTGCTGATGAGAAGACACCAATGTCACTGACAAGACAAGGAAATGTATTCCAAATCCCATACAGCACTTTTGTTATGAGCCTCTGGCTTTGCTTCCCCCTTCAAAACACTGTGACAAGGCTGTCCTTCCCTTCCTCTTCTTCTGTTCTCTTTTCCCTTTCTTCTCACTCCTCTGTCCGCTCCTTTTAGATCTCCACGCCGCTTTCGTCCTCTCTGGCTGTGAAAACCTGCCGTTGCCAATTATGGAGAGACAAAGGGAGGGACGTGGACGGGTTCTCCCGGCAGCACAGCCAGCCAAGCAGGCAGGCAGCCTCTCAGTGTTCCCGTGGAAAGCAGCAACTCATCTCTTCCCCCGGCTTCCTGCTGTGAACACAGAACACGGGGAGGTATGTCAATGCAGGAAGACAATGCAGCCAATGGTAACTCAAACCTAGGGTCTCCTCTCTCCGCCTGTGGTTTCTTTTTTTTCTCTTTTCTTCTCACATTCACTCTCCTTCCTCGTCTCTCTTCCCCACGTTCTCTGTCTAAAGGTCTCAGTTTGTAAACAGATCCCTGCTCATGTGATTTGCTGTCTGCATCATAGCTCTGCTTTCACCGCCCCCTCCTTCCTCCCTCCTTCCCAGCTCGCCTGCGTGCCCTCCTTTTACCCCTCTGGGTTTTCCTTCCACCCACTCTCTCCCCCACCCCATCCCCACCTTCCTATGCAGCTGCAAGCTATTATTGAAGTAGCTGCAGAGCAGATGGCAGACAGGCAGATGAGGGGAAAGTCAGCGATATGACAGTTGAAAGATAGTTTGATTAATTAGATGCAGTGTTTTCCACTGATAAACAGCAACTCGCTTTGTTTATGCAAAACTCGTAACCCGAACCAAAGGGGAATTTTGAATCCCTCAAAACTTCCATAAGCCAACTTCCAACTGAACTAAAAATGTAACTGCCTCTGGGCCCTTGCCCATGTATAAAAATAGCTTCAATAAGCTCAATAATCGTAAAGATAAGTGTCAATTGCAGGCGATAAGACAGGAAGAGAGATGTTAGCAGATAGCTAATCATGATAGGTAAACATGGAAGGAATATGACACAGAAAGACAGAAGGTTCAGTACAGCTGTTATTGACAGACAGATGGATGGGTGTGTCACTGTGTTTGCTGGTTGTTGCTTTCACCTTTCCAGTGCTTTCACCTGTACAAATGAACCTAGCCAAAGGTAAACAGTCCAGAAAAACCACTGTAAATGCAGCCTGAGGTTATGGGCCAGGAAAAAAAAGGAAGAAATGTAGAGCTCTGCTAAGTGAGGATTAACGGGTTCAATGAGTTTCTACCCTCAGACCTGCTTTTATAGAAGAAAAATTACAACCCGCCTTATGACTTCAGCTTTTGGCCAGTAAATACTTTTGTTCAGGAGTGAATAATAAATGTTTCATCTCATGAAGAATCACATTAAAAAGAAAAAAGTTATTTAAGTAGCTATAAAAAAACTGGTTATGGGACTTCTGTGATTTCTTAACGGTACAACGTGTAAAATCTAACCACTAGATGTCAGTACATGGCAGATTACGGTTAACTGAATGCTTTTTTCTTACTCCTCCCAATTTAAGTGCATAATCCTGTCTATGGTGGCCACTGTAGGACAAACAACTCGGCCAACAGTACAATTGTAGCGAGTGTTTGCTGTCAGTTAGCTGTTTATGCCACATCTATTTCTCCGAAGGAGGCTGTAAAACTTTCCGAAAAGACTCCGATATGCCTCGATTGTCATGGTTCCCTGTGTCTCCCCAGCGATCTCGGTGTTGCTGTTGTTGCTTTCTCTCTCTGGCCTTTCTCTCTCGCTCGCCTCTGCTGGGGTTCCCACCTCTGGCCCATGCCCTTGCAAGTAATCACGCACCTGCAGCTCATTGTCCTGAACTTCAGCCACTATTTAGGCGACAGCTCAGCGTTTCTCATCACTGGATCGTTGTACGACACTCACCAATGTAGCCCCGACTCTTTCCTGTGTATCGTCGTTTCTCGTGTTTCCCTGGCTTCTAATTGTCTTCCCCTGTACATAGATCTTCTTGGACCCATCCCCGTTTCCACCCCTGGAGTTGCAATCTTGATTGTTTTGGTGAGTGGTGTGTGTGGCCAAAGAAGTGTGTGGCTTTCCCCCTCCTTCCCTGGATTCCCTGGAGCCCTATTCCCCACGCACTTTGTATATAGCACTCGGTGATCGTGTAAATAAACTGTTTATTCTCAACATCAACAGAGTCCTGCGCCTGAGTTCACTCGTTCGTTGTGACATCAATGAATCAGTGAAGCTCACGTGTCCGTTTCAGCGATACCAAGGTGAGTTATGGAGAATATTCCAGAATATTCTGTCAGTAAGCGCTGCTGTTAGCTGCTGTTAGCTGCTGTTAGCCAATGTAAGAAACTTGAAACTGTCTTGTTGATCTAACATCAATGGACTCGGCCACTTAGTGAATAAACTCTTACACGATCTGATACTTTAATCAAACTGTTTATCATCTGACAAAGTAATTGCGACAGTATTGAGAATAACCAAACATATTCATTCACGATTTCAACTTCAGTTAAGGAGATGACGCTTGAGTTGAGGAGGAATAATGAGAAGGACGATGAAAATATACACATAAAAATATTAAATGGTCACATATAGTTTGAAAGAAGTATTTGTGGTCTTTAAATTAAAAGTAACTTTTAAGACATACTACATGTGTTACTGGTCTCAAGCCACAGACAAAAAAACACAACTGGGCATAACAGCAATATCCACCTCAGTCACTGTATACATGAAGTCAGCATAACATGCAAACCAGTGCCTGCCCCCATGTATTTTTAATGGTTTCATTCTAAGTTTATGACAATGCATGAATTTGATGGATGATGTAATTAAACACTAATCAGTGTATATTTATGAGTACAACATTCCTTTTTTTCTTTACATAACCTGAAAAAATTACTTATTGTACCTTTTAAGCTGAGTGAGTCTAGCAAAATCAATTTCCTGCTCAGTTGATGTGTGATATAAGTGCTATAATATAAAATTGTGACATCTTCCTATCAGAACCAGCATTAACTTTTTGTGCAGTTTGAGCCACAGTAGCTTGTCTGCTGGATTGGACCACCAGCCTTCACTCACCATGTGTATCAGTGTCTTGGCCCATGATCATTGGTTCACCACTGTTACCTCCTTGGATCACTTTTGATAGATACTGACCACTGCAGACCAGGAACACCCCACAAGAACTGGAGATCTGGAGATGCCCAAAGCTGACCCAGCCATCCAGCCATCACATTTTGGACCTTGTGCTTTTTACTGACTCTAGCACAGCAACTTTGAGGAAAAAATGGCCACTTGCTCTCTAATATATCCCACTCAGGTTCCATGATCACTGTGCATGTTGGTTGTGTTATTGTTTCCCATCTTTTAAGCTCCTGTTTTTCTCTGGTTTTAATCATGTAACACATGTAATGCAGAAATAATGGGTCCAGCTCTACAGCAGCATTTACATTTATTATTATACTGAAGTTGTGTTATTGTTGCTTTTGTGTTGATCTGTATATGTAACAGCATGCAGAGGTCACAGGTCACCGAGAGCAGAGCACGGTGCCGGCTGCTGATATCTTCACTGTGGGGCACCTCCGTCTTCCACGAGGTGAAAAGATAAAGCGGAGGTGGTGAAGGGCACTGTTTAACAAATCTCTGAGCCTCAAGGCACTGGAGAAGTCCGGCAAGACCACACAGGCTTTTCTCTTAAATATCTGCACGGTCATAATACAGAGCATACATGTTAAAACAATAGAAACAGTATTTAAAACTTTCAGTGCTGTGTACATATGTATTTCTCTGAATCAGTGCTTTTAAATGCTGGAGAGTAAGCACCTTTACATCAATGGTGGTCGGAGGGAGGAGGCTGAGCAGCAGGTCTCTTTCATACCAAGATCGTGGGAGGTTATCAATTTCAATAGACACAGTCTGACGAGAGAAAAACAAAAGATTTCATAAAATTATCAAAACATCCATCATCAGCCATAAAAAACAAACCTTTAGATTTTTTTTCTTTTTTGTGGGAGTCCAAATGTTTCATTACCTGTCTGTAAGCTGGAAACAGTGGTTCCCACAGAATGGGACGTCTGTGCAGTGGGCGGTAACTACAGCTGCCTGGTGGTGCTCGATGGGGACGTTCGGATCTTTTATCCTTGGGGCCCTCTCTGACCTCCCTGATGCCTACTTGAGCTACGAAGAAGACTTTGGTGCTGCTCTTCATTTCCCTCAAAGCCACGGCAGCTTCATCGGCACTGCGGTAATGCACCATCCCGTATCTGTGATTGTTTTTCACAATCGTCTGAAGTACGAGAGGAAAATCGTGAAGCAAATGAAAGTGAATTTTGCATTTCTAAAGCACGTTTGTAAGACAGTTACCTGAACAGAGATGACACATCCAAAAGATGAGAACATGCTGAGCAGATCCTTGGCAGTAACAGCTTGGTCAGAATTCAGATAGACTTTCATTTTCTGTCAGAGTAAAGCACAGAGTCAGACAGCAAAGCACAGAGCTGACGTCCTGTTATGATCCTCAGAAAGCAGAAGGGAAACGTACGTCGGTCCACTCAACATTTCTCCAGTCTGAAGGAACCGTCTGTTTGGAAACCTCACTGGGTGCATAGCAGTTTTCATATCTGATGGCGTCCATTGCAATTATGCATCAAAACTTAACTGTAATTTCAGAATACAGCTTTTGAGTGCAGATTTGGTCACATGTCAACTGAAGAAAAACAAAAACAAATTTGTAAAATAAGCAGAGTTGTAACCAAGTGTAGGCCTGTGACAGAAATCCTAAAAGTAAGACACCGTTACAGCTTTGAAAATAAATTTGATTCAAACCAGTTTGTTTCCTAGCAACATGATGCAAATCTGCACCTTACAGCAGAACTAACTTAATTTTGGCATTCAGACCCCATTCATATTCTAAATAATATTTCATGTTGTGAAATAGAAAACATGGACTCACACGTCCAGGGCGAGTGATGAGTTTTGTTCAACTATTTAACAGCAATTCTGGACTCAAGTGACGCGTGAATGTAAAAATGCCTTACTGTTACTTAAAGTCATGACATGAAAAGAAAAGTGGTTTTCACATATTTGACTGTAGACATACAAAGTACAGCTGGGAATGCCTTTTGTTTGTTGTTGTTGTTGTTGTTGTTTGCAGAAAGGTGGCTGAATACTGTGTTTCCACAAATTAAAATGTCCTCGTGGTGATGACCAGAGGGAAATGATGACAGACAAAGTCAATATCAGCAGATTAGTGCCACATTCATTCTGCAGTAGAAACAGGAGTTCTTTAAAAGATTGTGATTATTTCTGTATTTTCACAGATTAAAAGAAAACACTGAGCATTGATTCATTGTTGCCTTCAGGATCCCATCTGAACCCTTTCTTAGAGAGCATTACAATGGCTTCATTGTAGCTGCCTAACTTCCTTCAAAACTCCTTCATCACTTTAGTTTGCTGGCTTACGTCACATAAACCCTTTTCTCTAAACACCCCAAATTACTAAATACTTAAAATAACTTACAGCTGTACAGTGTAGGAATGTTTTTTTAAAAGTACTTACAGTATAATGTGTTTCTCCTCCCCCCTAAAACCCTCTTGTTCCACTGTACCTATCAAAACAGCGTGATTTGCCGGGAGTGTCTCCTCACAAAGGTGAATTCTACTCCTTTTTTAAACTTTTTCATTTGCAGCTATGCATCAAGGCTGCCGTCTGCGACATCCTGCAATTGTGAAACTGAAAAAATTTGTTGGCTTTGCAAGCAATGTTGGAGCTGCTGTGAATGGCTGATAGAGACACACTCAGGAGAGTCACACTCGTGTATAAGAAGATCAGCCTTTATACCATTTTTTAAACGAGATTAATGAGCCTCGTCTTGGAACACTTCTTTGCTTCTGCTGTTCCACTGCACCCGACTACATTTACTTCCTTTACTCACCTCTTTTCAATGTATATTCAGTTGGTCCAGCTGTCCTTTGTCGCTGATCTTAGATCTTTTTCACCCATTAATTAGATTTCACAATAAAAAAAATCTACTAACATATGATCCTGTGTAAAATTGTTGATGCATAGTGACCTTCTTATCACTTCCACAGATGGTCTCATGTGTTGTTTTGCATTTAGAAGCTGTTCTTGAGCACATGAGCTGCTGAAGGTTTGAAACTCAAGTCATTATTTTATTCAACAGTGCCACCTGCTGTTGAATTCATGAACTACCAGATGAGTTTAACTTTTCCCTAGGGGTCAGGGGTCAGATCATCCTCCCCTACATCCACAAATCTTCTCTGTGATCTTCTTTTCCTCCTGCCTGGAAGCTCCATCTTCAATATCCTTTGTCAAATATATCCACTATCCATCTTCTCAACATGTCCAAATCTCAGTCTTGCCTCTCTACCTTTATCTCCAAAACACTAACTCTGGATTCATCAGGTCATCAAAGTGCCTCTTCTATCATCTCAACATACTCTCTTCAATAGTTGAATTGTCTGTGTCCATGTTTTTAAATCCCTCCAGGCCCTGTTTGCACAAGGAAGCAGTGACAGAGCTGAGGCAGAAAACAAGTGCCAATCAAACCGAACTCAAAGGTAAAGAGACTGACATTAAGAAAAAAACATGTAATCTTAGTATTGTGCTAGTAAAACGTACCAGCACTTAAAGGAAAATACTAAAAACTGAACTTATTTAACAATTCTTAAACACACAGCTGTGTTTCGGCAGCTTTACTTTGAAAATCACAGTGGCTACTTTGGCTCTGCTCCTGCTGTACAACATCCAAATGCATTTACTGTGCGCAGATCAAAGTGTAAGAACTACACTTTCTATCAGCTACCATCCAAATGGAGTTGAATATTCAGTGTGTGTGCCGTATGACGTAGGCTGGCTGCCTGGGCAGACAGTTAATTTTTTTTTCTTTTTGACTGGCTAAACTTGACTAAACAGACAGTTGTGGCTAGAATCTGATTTGTTACATCTTATACCTCTATGGCAGGTATAAGTCAGACTCAGATCATTATAAGGCCCATTGCTTTCATCCTCTTTGCAACTGCCAAACCCAGATGTTCATTGGATTGTCAGACTGAGAAGCGTGATTTGTCACTCCAGAGAACACGTCTGCACTCTACAGTCCAGTGGCAGTGTGCTTTACACCACTACATCCAGCATTGCACTTGGAGATGTAAGGCTTAGATGCCATGAAAACCCATTTCATGAAGCTCTCTGTGCACTGTTCTTGAGCTAATCTGAAGGTCACATGACGTTTGGAGGTCTGTAGTAATTGAATCTGCAGAAAGTTGGTGACCTCGGTGCAGCACGTGCCTCGGCATCCACTGACCCCGCTCTGTGATTCTAAGCGGCCTAACACTTCATGCCTGAGCTGCTGATCATCTAACATTCATAAATTCCAGCTCCTCAGGGTACTGAATTTGGGCTAAAAAACCCAAACAAACAATCTTCAGTGTAAGCTTTCAACAGGTAACCTCTGTCGCTAGTAACACTATGTGACACTTGGATTTTAGCACTGAGCTTTTGCACAACATTTGCCTGTAACTGATGTGTTATGTGCCTATACAGGGAGTGTAGAATTATTAGGCAAGTTGTATTTTTGAGGAATAATTTTATTATTGAACAACAACCATGTTCTCAATGAACCCAAAAAACTCATTAATATCAAAGCTGAATGTTTGTGGAAGTAGTTTTTAGTTTGTTTTTAGTTTTAGCTATTTTAGGGGGATATCTGTGTGTGCAGGTGACTATTACTGTGCATAATTATTAGGCAACTTAACAAAAAACAAATATATACCCATTTCAATTATTTATTTTTACCAGTGAAACCAATATAACATCTCCACATTCACAAATATACATTTCTGACATTCAAAAACAAAACAAAAACAAATCAGCGACCAATATAGCCACCTTTCTTTGCAAGGACACTCAAAAGCCTGCCATCCATGGATTCTGTCAGTGTTTTGATCTGTTCACCATCAACATTGCGTGCAGCAGCAACCACAGCCTCCCAGACACTGTTCAGAGAGGTGTACTGTTTTCCCTCCTTGTAAATCTCACATTTGATGATGGACCACAGGTTCTCAATGGGGTTCAGATCAGGTGAACAAGGTGGCCATGTCATTAGTTTTTCTTCTTTTATACCCTTTCTTGCCAGCCACGCTGTGGAGTACTTGGACGCGTGTGATGGAGCATTGTCCTGCATGGAAATCATGTTTTTCTTGAAGGATGCAGACTTCTTCCTGCACCACTGCTTGAAGAAGGTGTCTTCCAGAAACTGGCAGTAGGACTGGGAGTTGAGCTTGACTCCATCCTCAACCCGAAAAGGCCCCACAAGCTCATCTTTGATGATACCAGTCCAAACCAGTACTCCACCTCCACCTTGCTGGCGTCTGAGTCGGACTGGAGCTCTCTGCCCTTTACCAATCCAGCCACGGGCCCATCCATCTGGCCCATCAAGACTCACTCTTATTTCATCAGTCCATAAAACCTTAGAAAAATCAGTCTTGAGATATTTCTTGGCCCAGTCTTGACGTTTCAGCTTGTGTGTCTTGTTCAGTGGTGGTCGTCTTTCAGCCTTTCTTACCTTGGCCATGTCTCTGAGTATTGCACACCTTGTGCTTTTGGGCACTCCAGTGATGTTGCAGCTCTGAAATATGGCCAAACTGGTGGCAAGTGGCATCTTGGCAGCTGCACGCTTGACTTTTCTCAGTTCATGGGCAGTTATTTTGCGCCTTGGTTTTTCCACACGCTTCTTGCGACCCTGTTGACTATTTTGAATGAAACGCTTGATTGTTCGATGATCACGCTTCAGAAGCTTTGCAATTTTGAGACTGCTGCATCCCTCTGCAAGATATCTCACTATTTTTGACTTTTCTGAGCCTGTCAAGTCCTTCTTTTGACCCATTTTGCCAAAGGAAAGGACGTTGCCTAATAATTATGCACACCTGATATAGGGTGTTGATGTCATTAGACCACACCCCTTCTCATTACAGAGATGCACATCACCTAATATGCTTAATTGGTAGTAGGCTTTCGAGCCTATACAGCTTGGAGTAAGACAACATGCATGAAGAGGATGATGTGGACAAAATACTCATTTGCCTAATAATTCTGCACTCCCTGTAGATGTTAGAGCACGTTTCATATGTTTTAAACTTCACTGTTAAAAGACAATATTTCATCACCACTTATAAGTCGTGTTTAAACTCAGTCTGAGGACGGGTAATAGGGTATTCCAGACAGCTTGACCTTTATCTTATTTGGCTTTCCAGATGTGAATGAAAAGTTGAAGCATTTCATGAAAACTTGAACACACCCGCTGACCTGAATGACACTTGCTGTATGAGAGCTGTTTGAGATTATTTGAGTGTGTTATCCTGTTGGAAGCAGCCGTCAGAAGATGAGAACATAAAAGAACATACATCGTAAGCAAAAACAATCAGACAGGCTCTGGAATTCAAGTTATGTTCAGTGGGTACTAAGAGACCAAAAATGTGTTAAAAAAATTCCCCAACAACTTTACACAACCACCACCAGCCTGAACTCTTGATACAAGGTAGGATGGATCCATGTTTCCATTTTTTATGCCAAATTCTGACTCTAATATCTGAATGTTGCAGCAGAAATCGAGAGTCATCAGAACAAGCGATGATTTTCCCATCTTCTGTTGTCCAGGTCTGGTGAGCCTGTGTAGCCTCAGTTTTCTGATTTTAGCTGACATGCATAGCACCCAGTGTGCTCATCTGCTTCAAGGTTCAGCATGTTGTGTTCAAGATTCTGTCTTCATACCTTGGGTGTAACAAGCAGTTATTTCAGTTACTTTTACCATCCTAGTAACTCAAAGCAATGTTGCCATTTTCCTCTGACCTTCGACAACAACTGCTGCTCACTGGATATTTTCTCTTTTTCTTACCATTCTCTGTGGTCGTGTGGAAAAATTCCAGTAAGTGAGCAATGTCCGAAAACTTACCCCCCCTTGAGTTGCTGCCGTGATTGGCTGATTAGATATTTCTGTTAATGATCAAGTGATAAGGTGCTTCCCAAAGAGCTGTTAGTCAAAAACCTGGTCTATCTGGG
Organism: Diplotaxodon limnothrissa; assembly: GCF_057381915.1. Lineage (NCBI taxonomy): Eukaryota > Metazoa > Chordata > Actinopteri > Cichliformes > Cichlidae > Diplotaxodon > Diplotaxodon limnothrissa. Next base: position 25,220,266 of record NC_140608.1, on the reverse strand, counting down.
CACGATGTGCATTTTTTGCTTAAATTGTTTTTTAGGAAAGTGGAGGTCAAAAAAAAGAAAGAAATGTCAGGCCTATCTACATCAGATGGACATTTTCCAAAAGTCATGTCAAAGGCTGAGGCATGCTAAACTGCACAAGAATTGGACTGAAAATCAGTGGAAATAGGTCTTAGAGGTACAGCAGGGAGTATCTACTGCCATCTGTAAAACACAGTACAGGCTCTGTCAACCAGTGGTGTTTGAGAGCTTGTTAAACTTGATGGAGTTCAAGTTTCAAGACTTTCAAGCTTATTAGAATAGTCTTATACACTGTGTTTCCAGTTTTGTTTGGACATGTCTCAGTAAAAAGCTGCACCTATTTTGGCAACAAAATATACAGGGAGTGCAGAATTATTAGGCAAATGAGTATTTTGTCCACATCATCCTCTTCATGCATGTTGTCTTACTCCAAGCTGTATAGGCTCGAAAGCTTACTACCAATTAAGCATATTAGGTGATGTGCATCTCTGTAATGAGAAGGGGTGTGGTCTAATGACATCAACACCCTATATCAGGTGTGCATAATTATTAGGAAACGTCCTCTCCTTTGGCAAAATGGGTCAAAAGAAGGACTTGACGGGCACAGAAAAGTCAAAAATAGTGAGATATCTTGCAGAGGGATGCAGCAGTCTCAAAATTGCAAAGCTTCTGAAGCGTGATCATCGAACAATCAAGCGTTTCATTCAAAATAGTCAACAGGGTCGCAAGAAGCGTGTGGAAAAACCAAGGCGCAAAATAACTGCCCATGAACTGAGAAAAGTCAAGCGTGCAGCTGCCAAGATGCCACTTGCCACCAGTTTGGCCATATTTCAGAGCTGCAACATCACTGGAGTGCCCAAAAGCACAAGGTGTGCAATACTCAGAGACATGGCCAAGGTAAGAAAGGCTGAAAGACGACCACCACTGAACAAGACACACAAGCTGAAACGTCAAGACTGGGCCAAGAAATATCTCAAGACTGGTTTTTCTAAGGTTTTATGGACTGATGAAATGAGAGTGAGTCTTGATGGGCCAGATGGATGGGCCCGTGGCTGGATTGGTAAAGGGCAGAGAGCTCCAGTCCGACTCAGACGCCAGCAAGGTGGAGGTGGAGTACTGGTTTGGGCTGCTATCATCAAAGATGAGCTTGTGGGGCCTTTTCGGGTTGAGGATGGAGTCAAGCTCAACTCCCAGTCCTACTGCCAGTTTCTGGAAGACACCTTCTTCAAGCAGTGGTACAGGAAGAAGTCTGCATCCTTCAAGAAAAACATGATTTTCATGCAGTACAATGCTCCATCACACGCGTCCAAGTACTCCACAGCGTGGCTGGCAAGAAAGGGTATAAAAGAAGAAAAACTAATGACATGGCCTCCTTGTTCACCTGATCTGAACCCCATTGAGAACCTGTGGTCCATCATCAAATGTGAGATTTACAAGGAGGGAAAACAGTACACCTCTCTGAACAGTGTCTGGGAGGCTGTGGTTGCTGCTGCACGCAATGTTGATGGTGAACAGATCAAAACACTGACAGAATCCATGGATGGCAGGCTTTTGAGTGTCCTTGCAAAGAAAGGTGGCTATATTGGTCGCTGATTTGTTTTTGTTTTGTTTTTGAATGTCAGAAATGTATATTTGTGAATGTGGAGATGTTATATTGGTGTCACTGGTAAAAATAAGTAATTGAAATGGGTATATATTTGTTTTTTGTTAAGTTGCCTAATAATTATGCACAGTAATAGTCACCTGCACACACAGATATCCCCCTAAAAAAGCTAAAACTAAAACCTACTTCCAAAAACATTCAGCTTTGATATTAATGAGTTTTTGGGTTCATTGAGAACATGGTTGTTGTTCAATAATATTCCTCAAAAATACAACTTGCCTAATAATTCTGCACTCCCTGTAAAGAAATGAGGGGTTCTTCATCCTCTGTTATGTGCTTTAGAGATGTTAAATCTTTGTTTTTTGCATTTAAAACTAAAAACTTAAGCATAGATTTAGAAACAAAATATCTATGTGTATTGCCTACAGCAAAGGTCTCCATATGAGCACTGATTTAAGCTTCAATTTGATAAGTTAACTTTGGTTTGGAACCCAGAATTTTTTGGTAACCCAGATAACCAACACACACTTTAAGAGACCATTAGACTTTCTACAGCTCATTAAAATGACACCCAAGATCCAAATTTGTAAGACTGTGGACAAAGCTCAGAAAATTATAATACCTCAATATTGCAAATACAATGGAAATAGAAATACTGCTTTGAGATTTGATCTCAGCGATAGCAAAAAAAAGAAGCCATTTCTCCAGCAGATGGCACTCCAAAATCACATCTTAGACGCAGGAGTGTGAAACACTTCTACAGCAGGAGATGGCGCTATTAATTGTTTATAAGGTCCTGACTTTAACATGGGCTAGAGTCAGAGGCTAATCAAAAAACAATGAGTGTTTTTATTCTCTGTAGCACAGATTAGTTTCCTGTACCGACCAGCAGCTGGTACAAGCAAGTAAAACGCATTGTTTAAACAGCCCACAGAGTTGACAACAAGTTGACTTTTTCTGTCACACTGGAATCATTGCGCAATAATACCCTGAAATTATGCACCACTTTTCATTTCTCCTTTTCCTATCATAGACCTGCATGCCAAAGCTGACCATTCGGGCACTGGGACAAGAGGAGTATGAGCCAGCACAACAACTTTCAATATGTTTTTTTTTTTTTAAGTTGATTGCCACATAGAGGTCAGCCCACTAGTGTGGTGCAACGATAATATATGTAAAGGGCCTACTAGGCTCCAGCCAGAGAGAACAAGCTTTAACCAGCCTGTGCCTGATCGAGCTTGGTTACCTCCAAACTTCACACATGTTTGAAAATAAATTCCAGCACCGCTCTACCAGAGAACCTCATTTGTGTGGACAGTGAGGCCCTGCGGGCAGCTGGGCTCGTGTAGGGTGGGAAAATGAATGACACGATGAGGATTTTCATAGTACTACATCTATTTTTAATGATATCAGAGTGACATAAACTTTAAACAGTGTGGCCTACTTTCTATGATAAGGGCACTGGTGGACCCTACAGTGAAGACACGGCTGATGTTTAAAAAAAGCTTTTCTGGCTTTATGGGAAAAAAAAAAAAAAAAAAAAATCAGCCTTCAGCTGTGGTATGGGTTTAGATCCATTTTTCAATATCTGAGGCTTCGCTATAAATTGTACCTGACACTTTTTCCTGCAGAGGTCACACACCTACTTGGAGGTTTGTTGATTTGCACTTACACTTTCCTGTTGGGCATTAAAAATAGCAGTCTATCATACTTACTTATTTGTTTGCATATATATATTACAACTGTCAAACTCACAAGGGTGGACAACTATGTGCATGCACTATATGTAAATGATAAGCCACCACAGTTAAAGCATATCCCAATGTTAATATGTCTTACCTTACACATAATATAAATTGGACTTCAGATAGCTTTGCCTAGTCTATTACATTCCCAAAAAGCAGGATGACCTGTTTGTATCTAGAAATGTGCACATCCTGTCCTCCTGAGGGTCAGGCACTCTGTGACAGGACGGAGGGCAAAGCAAATGGCGTGCATGACTCCACACATAGATAATAGGCTTTGAAATCTTGTTTGTTAATAACAAAGGCTCGGATATAGGCCAACTGTCTGAGGTGTGAGGCTGATCCAAGGACACTGGGACGCCATTGGCACACTGGCAGAACAGGTGAAATAACAACTTATTTTCGACATGGAAAATATGCAAAAAGAAAAAAAACTTTTCATTAATACGAATAGCTTTGACATTACACTGCAAGTTGTGTGCAGTCAGTTCCCCTTGCAGTGTATCATCATGACATGCACTATAACATAACACGTACGCTTCTCATGAGCAGCGTGCAACTCTGAAACAACCCGACTGGTAATGGATTTTCTTGCAGTTTGCGCAATTTCACTGACTGACGTGCATCTCAGTCCGACTTGGACTTTAAAAATAGATATTACTTCCCACCTCTGACTACTTTGACATCATCATCATAATAATAATAATAAAAAGCGAGTCTTACAGGTTTCTAAGAAACATAAAGAATGAGCGGTAGATAGTGTTGCTGGGTAAACATTCAAAACGCCCTTCGAAATATCCTCTCAGAATGACTTTACTGGGCTGTGTACTGTCTCCGCTACACACCAAATCCAGTATTTTTCCATCAAGTAGCGCGCTGGACCACGTGACCACAGAGGAGGGAAAAAAACGCTATCACGTTTGCGTCCTCCATTGACAGCGGTGCATTGAATATATGGCGCTCAAATAGGAAAATACAAGACAGCGTTTCTGCATTTACCGTCCGGCTGCTGCTGACACTATATATATATATATATATATATATACACATAATGTCCCCCGTTCACTTTGGTAGCGTTACCCATTCGGGGAAACAAATTCTGCTCCAGGTCGTTTTTCTAACCCCGTGCGTTCATGATCATGTAACCACGCCCACTCGTGGCTGGTGGAAAATTACCAGCTTACGAGCAACAGGCAAAATGAATGGTAGTTGCGGTTTATCACATCATTCAAACCAACAGGCTACCTGCATGAACTAGGCACTCTGCCTTCTGGCTATATTTGGCTTCAAAATAGCAAAACTTCCACAGAGAGGCTTAAATGGATAACAAACATCAAACGCCATTACTTTTGCTCCGCGTGCTGCACGCTCGCGCTCCAGTTATTTCTTGTAATTGCTCAAATAATTGAAATGTTTATGTTAAAGCTCAGTTTTGACACGAAAGTCGGGTCGAGAAGTTATTCGCCATTCTGTAAAACGGAGTCGTGTAGAAGTCCATTCTGCAAGGGAGTCTGCCCTCTTTTTCTCTCCGGGCGGAGTAGTCGCGTGGGCGCTTGTGCGAATTGAAATAAACTGACAGGCCGATCCTTCAATGGGACGCCAAGTAGGAAGTCTTCGCCAGAGACACAGCCAATCACAGCGCGGCCTGGGCGTAACCTAAGTCCAAACTTTACGCGGCGCCATCGGCTGAAAACTAAACCGAGATGGAATCTCCCAGTCTGAACCGGTTTCAACCGGTTGCGAGTTAGTTGCTTGAGAGGAGAGAAGAGAGGAGGCGCAGGCACACAACCTCTATACCACCCTGCTGGAAAATTATTAGAGTAAAGAATAAATTAGTGAATCAAGGTTTACTTAGTTTCGTAAAATGTATCGGAGTAACAGATTGTTAGGTCTACTGTGATAGTAGTTTTGGAATCCACATCAGTGGTTCTTACCAGCCAGACATCATTCACTACTGGAGCTGGAGATAGTCAACGCTGCAGAGATAGGAAATCTTTTGTAATCATCAGATACTCTGAAGTACTCAAAGTACCTAGTAGCTTTTTTTTTTGGCAAACGCCACTCTTTTCAGTCAGAGCCTCGGATATTAGGTAGGTAACTGGGGTGAAGTACGAACCTGCCATGCTGTGATTAACGTGTCTTGGCTTTACCCTTTATAGAGAATAAAATGCATCTTGGTGTGCACATTAACCTGTGTTATCTTGTAATTTGCCTTTAAGCTCATGTAACGACATGCTAATTCAGAATGCAATGGTATCAGTGGGGATAACCAAATAGCCATCGGCTGTCCGCTTGCTAGCATTTGCCACTTAAAAATAAGCTAACGCTGGCTGTCAGAGAAAGTGTTGTAACTTTACTGAACTAAACGCATAATCAGGCTACCTCTTTTGACGTTACGTGCGACGCTGCAGACGAGCACCAAACTGCGTGAGATTAAATCCGCGCCTCTCCCACCGAGGCAGCATCACTCGTGTACGTGATGCGAGCGGATGTCGAGTTGATGTTGCTAGGTGCTAAACGGCGTCAGTATTAACTTTACCGTACTGTACCGGAAAATGGCCCATAATCGTTTCTAGTCTTTGGAGTAGAGTCGCAGCAAGAAGCGCTAACTTCTCTAAACAGCGGTGACGACACAGCGAGTAAAATTTATTTATGAGCACCCTCCGTCCCTGGTATCCTCGGTGGGAGTGGTTGGAGTGAGCAGTGAGGGAGCACATGTGTGGGGTGAATCCTAGTGGCTGGTTAATGTGTGCGGGAGACGCGCTTGTGCTCTCTCGCTCTCTCTCTCTCTCTTTTTTTTTAAAATTAGCGGGTGATGCTACTAGGTAGACGTGGTTGTAAGATGCGTTTGTTGTTTTTTTAACTGTTGCTGCCAGTCATTCGCGGTGTGCTCGGTGTTTTACAGACGTAAACAACGTGACGTCGGATAGTATATGCGGCACGTGGCTCATTTAATGATACTAATGCAGTTGTAGAAATGAGTGCTTGGTTAGTGAAACAACGCAGGCACCACGGACGGATTAAAAGCCTGCTTGTAACTGTGTCTGAGTCAGCTGTTAAGTTGTTTGTTTAAAGCAAAAGCGCAGTGTCATTGACTTCGGCTTTCTGAATAGTGCACTCATCTGTTTACGGATCAATACTGGCCTGTTTTTTTAAAGATAACGTGGCGCTGTAACTCTCTTTCTCTAATAAAAGGTTTGGAATTATACTGAGATTGATTTTAAGTTATTTTGGCTTTTGCTGCTCGAGTCCCTGGGCTCCTGGTGTAAACCAGAGTACTATGTCCAGCATTTTCAGCCAGTTTGAAGTTTCCTAAACGGAGTCCAGCAAAGGAACCAGGAGCTTTCCTGTACTTTTTGAACATGACAGGCATGTGACACCATGAGCCTAATATCTTAAAATGACATCTCAGTGGTTGGTCTAGCAGATGTTTGTTACACGGTCAGCTGTTAAGAATGGTTTCTAAACACACAGTTCACATGACTTTGTCTGTTAAATGCGTTCTGTGCACTCATGACCCCCGCCCCCTGTCCTTGTTGCAGAGCTCTATGCCAGCAGTTATGACAATGTTAGCAGACCATGCAGCACAGCAGCTGCTGGACTTCAACCAGAAACTGGATATCAATCTGCTGGATAATGTGGTGAACTGTCTGTATCATGGGGTAGGACCACAGGTATGTTATCCTTTTCTCTCTCTCTCACTCTCTCTCTCTATCTCTACACCATATCTGAAAGAAGCTGCTTGTAAATTTCTTCTTTTAAGTTCCACTTTACATTCACCTGAGAGTAACACATTGACTTTTTGTAAGACAGACAATGTTGACTTTACTGTTGCATTTTCCTTGCAATTCTTTTCATATCACCTCAGTGTTAATTCTAAAGTGTTATCCTCATCGATTTACAGCAAAGAATGGCACAAGAAGTGTTGACACACTTAAAAGAGCACCCAGATGCCTGGACGAGAGTGGATACCATCCTTGAGTTCTCCCAGAACATGAACACCAAAGTAAGTTAACTCTTACCTGCAAAATGCTGTTGAAAGGAAACTTGTATGTACTTTGAGGAAGAAGTATTTTTAGCCAGCACACAAAACAACATAAAAGCTTCACCCTACGTCACAGTGGTTAGCCTATACCATGCTTTCATTTATATAAAAGATACTTTGTAGTGGATCTTTTTGTTGGAAGCAGCCTTTATGCACTTGCAGTGTTTGTCTCATGCCCTAACTGCTGAGCTATGCAGGACCCCTGTCCTTCTGAATTCTGTTGGATCTGAACCTAGCAGACAAACAATGGAGGCTTTCTGTCATCTTACTGTTGTATTATTAAAACGTACTTCTCTAAATACAACTATCATAAAACTCCATGCATGCCAATCCTGTTTGTGTGGTAATATAAAGGGTTATGAAAGATGGTTAAAGTAACTTTCCACACCTGCTAATAATTAACATTTACATAGATGTAAAGTGTATTTGGCATTTCTGCTTATGTGGTTGTATGTTTTTTTGATTTAAGAAAACCGAATGAATCTTGGTAACTATTTAAAGATTTGGGTCTTGTGTGTTTCTAGGACATCTGTTTGCAAGTGTATGTTGTGCTGCTTCTGCATGGTGGTACCGCTAGTTAAGCAACCAGTTGTGAATGGTAAACGTTTGACTTTGTAACCATTCAGATGTCAAAGATTTACAGATGAATTGTGCTGTTAAAGCCAGTACATATCTATAATCAAAGAATAATATTTACATGGTATGAATTAATTGAAGTGCAAATCATACACAACTTCCTCAAAGTAATGTTGATACTTGTTTTTCATTTGTATTTTATTTATTTTTGCTTGCTTGTAAGACTGCTTTTAATACTGACATTCAATACTAATCTGAGTTCTTGATGTATCAATATCACTTTAAAATTCATAAATTTGCCAAATAAATAGGGATAATTGAGGAAACAAGGTAAACACCTCTCGAATCCTGCATTCTATCTTCAGTGATAAGTTTGAAAAATGCCCAGTTTCAAAGCACTTTGGGTGTCTGCCTTTTTTTGTTTGTTTGTTTGTTTTTTAATTAACTACAGTAGCTATATTTGAAATTGTCATGATTTCAAGTTGTGACTTTTTGATATTAATCACAATGTTCCATTATGTTTATGGCTTGTAATAGGAAGAGAAGGGGTGTGTCATCCTGTGCATCATGACACAGCTAGGCTTTGACGGCAGGCCTCCACAAGGTCTACCCTTTTTAAATTCCCTTTGACTGAATTCTGTTCATCCGTTTTTATTGCATCTGTTTCATTGGACAGAGGGTGGGTGCAGGCTGCAGTCAGTAGGATCTATTGTAAAGAGACACGAAAAGATTTAATTTCAACTGTAGGGATCATGGCACTGTTCCCACCTCGCTCTCATGCTTTTCCTTTTTTCTTTTTTTTCTTTCTTTTTTTTTTTAAACGGTACAGCTGAGTTCTCTCGTCATGGCCTCTTCTTAAGATGCACCTCTGTGAGCTGAAATGTTGCAAGGCATTTCGCAGTTTCCTACTTGTAATTTCTCTCTTCTTACCTTGCGCGGTGGTTTGTGTAGTCCGGTAATTAAAGGTGAAATAAAACACGGCAGAATTTAATGCAGCGCTCCAGGTGACACCTGCGAGTGGTGTACAGTCAGCTTGTTATAAGGAGCTTTCACCTTTAATCTTCCAGCATCCATTGTCCGTAGCACACTGTTAATCTTGCTTTAATAACATCCTGTAATACAAGTCATTTCTTACTACTATTTTTTTTTTCTTCTTCTTCTTTTTTTTTTTTTTTAATTTATTGACTCATGGTCTCAAGTGATGATCCCTACAGTTGAAACAGTCAGCTGAAGTAACATCAGATCATAAACTAACTTGGATTAACAAATTATATTTTTATTTCTTTATGCTTCACAAGTAAGTGATTTAAATTAGTGTAATCTGTGGTGGTCCTGCTGTTCTTTATGACACACCAGGTAAAGTTGAATTTAAGTTAGAAATGAAGCATTGTAAAGAAAATGGACTAGAGTTTAGGGTTGGGTATCGACAACATGATACTGTTGTTATTTTCTTTTCTTTTTTGTAGCTAGGTTGGTGCTTCACTTCCTTAAATTCTGGTTATTATAAAGAAACGACCTTTAAAGGCAAAGTTTTGTGATTTGTCAGTGGGGATAACAATTTTGAATTTCATAGCGATCTGTGGCTTTAGCTTTTTGTGAACATGCTGCGTCTGGGGAAAAAAAAAAATTCAGCTGTTGAAAATACTGCAATTTTAAAGGGCTTTCAGTCCCAAAAAAAATCTCTGCTTTAAAATAATCGAATTTCCCAGAGGAACCCACCCGAGGGATTAATAAAGTTCTATCTTATCTTATCTTATCTTATCTTAAGCGAAAAAATGTATGTCTCTGTTGGAGGGCCACAGTGAAATTTGATCCACGAGATACAGTTTGAAAAATGCAACTGAGTTTGATGGATTGTCAGTCTGAAGGAACTTACAATGTTATGAGGTAGTTCTGGCAAGTTATTGCATGAGCTGTAATTATATTTTTCATAGGAACAGAGACAAACCTTTGGTATTACAAAAAGTGTCAAATAAATGTGTGTTTGTATATATTTGATATCTGCAGCATTTTCAGCTAAAACTGCTTATTTGTTGGTTGGGTTTTGTTCCTTTTGTCTTTTTTTAATTGCAGGAACTAGAGAAAAAACAGATTGACTTCATACAAGTAATGACAGAGTTGTGAACCTGAGAAAATGGCATGCCTTTAGTGAAAGAGTGGTTATGTAGAATTGTGAGCAACCTAGACAGTCACTGTGTTTACACAGACTGTTAGTATCGAGGAGTTCTCAAGGTTTGATGGTTGTTAATGTTGGCATTGTTGTGACACTTTTAACAGGTATGAAAAATAGCCACAAAGTATATATCCATAAATTCTTCCTCAGTATGTATGAGCTTATATTGAACCTCTGTTTTATTTCACTGTAGCGATTGGCTGATATGACCCATTTTCCGATGTGTCAGTATCCTTTGATGAATGAAAATGTAAAAACTAAAAGAAAATGAGGTGAGAGAAACACCCTTCAAACATGTTGCCCACCAGTGGGTGCGCTGCAGCCTCCCTGTTGGCAAACACAACAACCAGCTGATCTGAGCAGAAAATAAATTTGATTTTTATATTTTGTGTGTCTGAGGTGGAGAAAAGAGGGCTATTGTCCAATATCTAATTTTTTGGTCAGGCTCTAACTAAAATGTTGCTCTTGCTAGTTGGCAGCAGAAATGCTGGTTATATTTTTAGGATATCCGGTCCTATCGACCCCACAGCGGGTTTTCCTCCCTGAAAAGAACAACAGTCAGAAAGGTAATATGAGTTCTGCAGTGGAAACCTGTACAGTTGTCCAGTTGCCCCAGAACATCCCACAGACTCCTGTGGTGGGTACTTGTATGATGCATGCTCCACCTTTAATGTAGACTGAAGCACAGTGGGCTCAGAATTTGCTTTAAGGGGTCTTAAAGCACAATCAGTTTAAGGGACAAAAGAAACCTGTAGCAATATTGCACTTGAACAAATTGTCCTTTAAAAACAGTTCTCGATGCCCAACCCTACAAAGGTCCATGTAGCCTAGATAGAGGCGTTTAAACCTTGTTGTGTCTTCTAGGCCATTTGACTCCCTTTTGAAGCAATCTGTGACAAAGCTGGTTAATGGGTTGCCTTTTTTCTTTCTTTTTTTTTTCTCCTTTTTTTGTGTCTGGTGTGATGCTGAGAATAACAGCAGGGCTTCTGCAGTGTTCCAGCATAATGCTGCTTGTACATATATATATATATATATATATATATATATATATATATATATATATTTAAAAAAAAAGAAAGTTGAAAGTGTTGCACACTACAAAATCTGCATGAAATGTGGTTCAGTGCAATCTAGTTTAGAAATGCAAGTTATTGCAGACTGGTCCACTTCATACTGTTTTTGGATTAAAGGTGGGCACTTCTTATTGTTGGATGCTGTCATAACAGCTTTGTCCTAATGCTGCTTCTTCCTTGCGTGTTACAGTACTATGCTCTCCAAATTCTGGAAACGGTTATCAAAACCAGATGGAAGATTCTTCCCAGGAATCAGTGTGAAGGTAAAAGTTTCTTTTGTGGAAAAATTCCTGAAACATTTATTCCCATGGTGTTAGTGTGTTTTGTTTTTGTTTAGTTTTTTTCTTTGTAAATGTGACGTGTGGTTGCCATGTTGAGGAGTATTCCCCCACTAAGCATGCTGGTTTGTTTTCTGCTCGACTGACTCGAACTGGCTACTCAGAAAGGTTGGATTCTGCATTTGAGCAGTAGTTTTAGAGAGGAAACAAGGAAAACACCCCAGCACTATTTTGTTTTTAATGCTTTGTGAGGGAAATTTTTTGAGAGGAAACAAAGTAGATACGTTGTTACTGTTGTCTAGCCTTACATTATTCTGATGGGATATGTTGTTGTTTCTAAAATCAATGACACATTGTGTGTGTTGCTTTGAGCCAGTTTTTCCACATTGTACCCAGGGAGGAATGAGGGATGGGTTAATGGAGTGCGGTAATTGCTGTCAGTTATATTTTCAAAATGTTTATTGATAATTTTAAACGTTACACGAAGTTGTTGACAAGGTAAATGTGCGTATGAACCTATATAAAGTGTTGCAGTGTTATCAGTATATGGCTATAGGTTCTTAATGTTCAGCCTTTAATTATTGCCTAATTGTCAATTGGACACATCAGCATTAGCACATAGCAGAGGTCTCAACACAGTGGAACAGAATTTATTTAGAAAAACATTTCAGAGGAAAAAGCAGTGATAATGAAATAAATTTGATAATCATGTGCAAATCAGATGATTCTGCCTCCCTCCATTCTTCTATAATTTTGCTCAAAATTAATTTTTTCATTGACCTAAGACTTACCTGCTTCTGACCGTAGATGCCTGAATTTTGTTCAAGTGGCAAACCCAGTGCAGGGCGACTGGCAAGTATGTCTTTTCCCCCCTTGTGTCAGAGTATTGCCTTGTTTTCGGCTCCTCTCACCACACCAAAACACACATTTTCGTAGTCAGCTGCAGTCTAGAGAGAAATGCGAGGGAGCTGAAAACGCATTTTAAAGATGCTCTGCTCACTTTGACAATCTTGAATGTCTGTGAAAACACGTGGGGGAAAATGGAACTTCCACTGAACCGACCAAAGGGTTTTGTCCTGTGAAAGTTCAGTGGCAGTTGCTGCTCACGTCCACGTGTTTATAAACTGGCTTTGCAACAGTGTGTGTATATGGAGAACCACACCTTTTTTTTTTCTACAGTACAAATGTGGGATATGATTGGCAGATTCAGCTAGTTATGAGCCCGCAGATTGTGTTAGGGTTACTGACTAATGTGCTCCAGGCAACTGCTGATGAACACATTTTTATTGGTGCATGCTAACGGACATCTTCTGATATTCTCTGTGTATTTGCCAGGTATAAAAAAGTATGTTGTTGGGCTCATTATCAAGACTTCATCTGATGCATCAAGTGTAGAGGTGAGTAAACTTTATATTTTATAAATAGGTTGTATTCTTGGGGTAATAGTACGAGATGGAACAACAAAAACAGTTCCTACTTTGTTGCAAAACCTCTTCTGTTAGAAACACCCCGTAAGAGTTGGAGAATTTGGTTTCCCATTCTCGTGACTGGATTTCAAATAGTCAGTAGTTCAGGACTGCCCGTGTCACATCTTTGTGTCCATAACGCCCCAGATGTTTTGAGTGGGTCACAGGTCTGGGATGTGCCCATGTGTCCACGAACAATTTCCCATTTTGATTCAGATCACAGGATAATTTTCCACTTCCCATCAGTCTGCCTTAAACGAGCTCAGGTCTGGAGAAGAGCTTTTTGTTCTTCTTTAAATAACATTTTATTTGTGTTTGTGAATGCATTGATGAACTGTATTCATAGTAATTTCTACAGCAGTGCAGTGCTGTCTGAGGACCCAAAGTCCATGGCTGTTAAACATTGGAGTCTTATCGCTTATGTGCAGAGATTTGTCTGGATTCTGTGAATCTTTTAATTGCTCCCGGGTTCTTTACAATTGGGCAATTTGCCCATTCAGTCAAGAACAAGGTGGTGAGACCCTCCCCATCGTAAAGTTGGAGAGATCCTGCCTGCGGTGCGTTTTTTGTACTCAGTAATGTTACAAATTAGCTTAAAGGCAAAGAAGTTCCACCAGATTCTTGTTTGATTGTTTGAGTTTCTTTTGTAAAGAGTTTAGTCCACGTTTCCAGGATTTTGGAAGCATGTCACTGGGAAATTTTAAATGGGTATATATTATAAATCATAATAAAACATAAAATGCTGGTGTTTAATATGGCTCTTATTATTTGCAGTTCAGCAAAGGGTTTAAATGATTAAAGTGTACATTTTACACAACCTCCCTGTGGTTCAAGGAAAAGTCAGACATATTAGAAGATTCACTTTAAAAACAATTTATAACAATTTATAACCTCGTCGATGTTAAAAAATTTTTGCACAAACAGCCTCTTGTTCCCTCTCTCGTTATTTGTGTCCATGTTTTATTGCAGCAGCACTTTAAACAGGCAGGTTAGTAGGGCAGCCATGACTTAAGCTGCTAAGAGTGCTGTGTAATTCAGAACAACTATGGTGACTTCAGCAGCTTTTCTCACTGTTTCAGCCATTGTGAGCACTCAAGCAGTTAAAAGGCTGGAGTTGTAAAATGTTTTAAATTTAAACTGACAGCAAGCTTTTCTGGTGTTCATTAGGAGAATGCAGTGTTTTTCTCATAAGTACAGAGATTGATACATGAAAATATGACATGCTGGCCTAGCTTTAAGGTTTTTAAGTCCAATGAAGCTTGATTTTTCTTGGTGGTTGTATTGCTGTTATAAAAACAGCAAGAAAGGGGGGTAAATTGAAAGGTAAAGGAAAATGTAAAATTTTGTTTTAGATTTGATTAATGGAAAGGATTTGTGCTTTGTAAATGTTCCTTAAATGATTTTAAATGTGAAGTCAGAAGAGCCAGACGGTGAACACTGTTAAATACTTGTTTGCTTTAACAAGAGGTTAGCTGAGGAGAAGAAGACAACATAAAAATGAAGGAGTGCAGATGCCACCTACAACAAAATGATGTCTAGTTAGTATTTAACTTCCTGCTGAGCAAGCAACTTTCCAGCCGTGTTTCAGGTGTTTGCATCATTCTCAAGTATGTAACTCTACAAAACATGATATATTTACCAAGTTTATTAAGGTTATTAAACCAACCAGATACACCAGACTAGAGGTTTTGTGAGGGGATTTTCCAAAAGAGCACTCAAAAAGAATAATTTCAGTGAGCTTTAAAAACCATAACTCTCCATTATAGAAATGACTATTTGTGTCTGGCTTACTTTACTGCAGGTTGTAATTGTAGGATAAATTCAATTCTTGGTGTTTACTTTCAAATGCACATGACCAGCCTCGACATTTCTGTTACAAACACCTGTGACTTTATCTCGTGGGTGAAACCCAGCCTTTACTAATTTTATATAAAATGTCAAACATCAACATGTTCATACATTTTCTCTTGTTATACCTTACCTTTTCATGATGTGTTTAAAGGATATGGTTGTGTAACTGAAACGTGTTCCTTGACTTACTTCTTTTTATTTCTTTTTAGAAAGAGAAGGTGTACATTGGCAAGCTGAACATGATCCTTGTTCAGGTAAGAGTTGCTTGGGTTCGTTTTTGGACCTACTCAGTCCTTTGTGGGGGATGTTTTCTCTTCATTTTGCGTTGTTACTGTTAGTTTACTGAATGAAAAATGTGGCCTGTCTATTGTCTGTGTGCGTGCGTGCGCTTAGATGTGTCTGAGCTGCATGTGGTAAATGTTTTCTATTTGCAAAACAATATCAGAGAATCCAAGAATTGTTAAAACAAAGGATTTGATTGTGCACTTTCAGCCACAGATTTTGTTTTCATTTCAGACCTGTTAAATATCTAACTATATCAAACATATAGTATTGGTTACACTGTAAATAATAAAGTGTGCGTTACTTTTCTTTTAAATCTATCAGTATTATCTTTACAGAGCCTCAGTAACACTGAGAAACACTTCATTGTGTTTATAACTGTGATGTTTTCCTAACCCTCAGCGTTCATGTGGGTGAATAGTGGAGAGGGATAAAGAAAGTGTCAGCAAACAGTTTCCAAGAAGCTATTCACTCTGACAGCAGTAGCGTACATCAGAGCAGAGATTCACTTAGCTAGCTACGTGTGTTGTACTCATTGCCTGGAGCATGGTAGAGCCACTGAGTCACAGAGTACTATGATATGTACTATACAGCCTGATTCAGAGCAGTATATACAGTAAAGATAACACAGCAAATGTCATAATTTTCACTGGAGACCATGTTACAGGTCCATGAGCAAAGTGGTTCTTGCTACCAAAGACACAGTGCTTTGTTAATGTCTAATAAACAAGTGGGTGTGTATTATTGACCATTATCGACTCCTAAATGGTAAAATTCTGGGTGTCGTCATATGAAGCAGTAAATCTAAAAACGCTGGGTTTGAACCTTATGTTGTTGTTGCCTCAGTGCTTCTCTTTTGCAGTGGTTCTTTTTAACCTGAAGATGTCACTCTTAATTGGTAGATCTGGCTCAAAAAACATCAGTGTCATTAAAAAGGGACATCAGTACTACTTAAATGTCTCAGCCGAGGCAAACGATGCTTAGAAAGTGACTGTGATCTTGTGATAATAAAGGATATCATCTCGAAGAGTGTGGCAGAAAAATGGATGTATGTGTCTGTATGGAAACATACAAATTAGTTAAAAACTGGCAAAGTGGAAATCATCATGGAGCTGTTGATGGCAGTATCTTTAATTCAGCAAGGCACTGAAATCTGTAAATGCAGAGTTGTAGAAATATCAGGACCATGAGACCAACAACTTAGACCTTAGTGCTTCTAAATGTGCAACGTGACATTTTTCCCATGTTTTTGCGTTTGATGAATGTGTGAGTGAGGGAGCGAGAGGCAGAGATTGGGGTTCACTGACTTCACAAGTGACTTTGCATTAATGCCAGTGAGAATGAGTCACCGTTTACGTCATTTGAGCTAACGTTGTTTTGGCCTGGAGGGGCTGAAGAGCTCCAGATTCCACGTTCATCGTTAGGAGGCTGGTTAAAATGGTTATGTTCAATATGGACAATTAAGTATGGAGTTTAACAAAAACGGCATTTTCTTCACTACGGGATGCTTGTAAAAGAAATGTTTTTGACTTGAGACTGATGGGGAGTTGCAGTTTGATCTCGTTTTTTTCTTCAGATTACACATTCTTCTCAGTGTGTGCCATCTCTCACTAACATGTCTGTGTCCTCTACGTCTGCAGATCCTGAAGCAGGAGTGGCCCAAGCACTGGCCCACCTTCATCAGTGACATTGTGGGGGCGAGTCGTACCAGCGAGAGCCTCTGTCAGAACAACATGGTCATTCTGAAGCTGCTCAGCGAGGAGGTGTTTGACTTCTCTAGTGGCCAAATGACCCAGGTCAAGGCCAAACACCTAAAAGACAGGTCAGTTTTGAGAGCATGGATGCCAAAATGTCTTTGATCATTACCCCCAACATACCTTAGCATAGGAAAGCTTTTCTATAGAAGGTTCACACCGAAATCAATCAAATCAACTTTTAAAGAGTTCAGTCCTGCAACTTTGTGTTGCCACATTATTTCAGAGGCTCATGAAACACGATGTCTTTGTGCTGGCATTTGAAAATGGATTTCACTTTAAGATGAAATGTGGCTCCATGTTATCAATCAGTAATGTCAGGGCAATAAGGTTGTTATACAGTTTCTTTTATATTATTAATATGCAGTTGTGTACTTGCCTGAAAATTCTGCTATGGGGGGAAAAAAAACACAGATCAAATAAACATAGATATTTTTTTTTTTATGAATATTCCTCATATCTAAAGATGTGGGTTGATTGTTTAGCACAGTTGACTGTTGTTGATGTTTAATAGCCATCCATCCATCCATCCATCCATCCATCCATCTTCTTCTGCTGCCTCCGGGGCCGGGCCCCGGAGGCAGCAGCTTGAGCAGAGAAGCCCAGACCTCCCTCTCCCCAGCCACCTCCTCTAGCTTATCCGGGGGAACACCAAGGCGTTCCCAGGCCAGCCGAGAGATATAATCTCTCCAGCGTGTCTTGGGTCTGCCCCGGGCCTCCTCCCGCTGGGACATGTCCGGAACACCTCGCCCAGGTGGCTTCCTTGTCAAATATCCGAACCACCTCAGCTGGCTCCTTTCAATGTGGAGGAGCAGCGGTTCTACTCTGAGCCCCTCCCGGATGGCTGAACTTCTCACCTTATCTCTAAGGGAGACGCCAGCCACCCTTCGGAGGAAGCTCATTTCCGCTGCTTGTATCCGCAATCTCGTTCTTTCGGTCACTACCCACGGCTCGTGGCCGTAGGTGAGGGTAGGGACGTAGATCGACCAGTAAATTGAGAGCTTTGCTTTTACGTTCAGCTCTCTCTTCACCACGACGGACCGGTGCAGCGTCCGCATCACTGTCGCCGCAGCACCAATCCGCCTGTCGATCTCTGGCTCCCATCACATCAACAAGACCCCGAGATACTTTAACTCCTCCATTTGGGGCAGGAACTCATCCCCAACCCGGAGTGGGCACTCCACCCTTTTCCGGCTGAGAATCATGGCCTCAGATTTGGAGGTGCTGATCCTCATTCCTGCTGCTTCACACTCGGCTGCGAAACGTTCCAGTGCGGGCTGGAGGCCACCACCTGATGAAGCCAACAGAACCACATCATCCGCGAAAAGCAGAGATGAGATTCTGAGGCCACCGAAGTGAAAGCCCTCCGCCACTTGGCTGCGCCTAGAAATCCTGTCCATAAAAATTATGAACAGAATCGGTGACAAAGGGCAGCCCTGGCGGAGCCCATCACCCACCGGGAACGAGTCCGACTTATTGCTGGCAATAATCGTATAAGGATCGAATGGCCCGTAGCAATGGGCCAGACACCCCATACTCCCGTAGTACCTCCCACAGGAGGTATTCCTTCTCCAAGTCCACAAAACACATATAGACTGGTTGGGCAAACTTCCATGCGCCTCAAGTATCCTTGAGAGGATAAAGAGCTGGTCCAGTGTTCCGCGACCAGGACGAAAACCGCATTGTTCCTCCTGTATCTGAGGTTCGACTAGCAGACGAACTCTCCTCTCCAGCACCCTGGTATAGATTTTCCCAGGGAGGCTGAGGAGTGTGATCCCCCTGTAGTTGGAACACACCCTCCGGTCCCCTTACTTAAAGATGGGGACCACCACCCTGGTCTGCCAGTCCAGTGGTACTGCCCCTGATCTCCACGCAACATTGTAGAGGCGTGTCAACCAGGACAGCCCTACAAAGTCCAGAGCCTTCAGGAACTCTGGGCGGACCTCATCAACACCAGGGGCTCTGCCACCAAGGAGTTGTTTAACTGCCTCAGTGACCTCGTGTGCCACATGCACTTATGGACACTCTTATGTTCGAACAAGGTGTTTGTTATGGGCAAACTGTGATTTGCACAGAAGTCCAATAACAAAACACCACTCGGGTTCAGATCAGGGAGGCCGTTCCTGAAACATGAAGCTCGCGTGATTGGGAGCTTCATGTTTTATTGTTTCCTCATCCAAAGAATCCGAAATATGTCCACTGGGGCTGAAGTCATTTTAGATTTTAGATGTTTTGGTTTTTTTTTTCTCTTCAGATGACTAAAGAAGGTCATCCCGATTGACTGTTTGGAACTACATTCAATGACAAATGAGGCTTATTATGTTTAGACTCGGTGCAGTTGAATTTACCAAGTCTAGTATAACTAAACAAGCTGTAAACTACTAAATCTGACTAAACATTTAATACACTGCTACCCAGGAATACCGTGTCACATGATACACACAAACGCCAAAGGAAAAGACATTGATAGAATATTAAAACCATCTTTTATTTCCTTCCTTTTATATGCTCTCACTTTATTTTAATGCCATCTTAAAGCCTGTAATGTATTTTCTCAAAACGTCCCTGTTCTGCTGTCACCAGACGTCAGAGTGTAGCCATTTTCTTACATGGCCTGGTTCCCTGAGTTTTTCTGGAAGTCACCCAACATCACCCAGTGCATTTACTATTGGCCAGTTGGGCATCGTGTGTGGTACCTCCTACACAGTCTGTCTAGGCAGCACCCTCCACTAAACTACAGTGTTTTTCCAGTGGTGCAACTGTGTCTGAAGCAGACCATGTCCCATTGTGTGCTACATGTGAGGAAGGACAAATGTGAGAAATATTAACTAGACTCTCCTGAACTGGCCCAAAGTTCATGTGTGAAAACTGCTGCATGAGATGGGTGGAGTGTAACACTGGAGAGAGCGGGATAAGAGAGGGCGGTGTTACTTGAGTAGGTGGCAACTTGTTAGCTGCTGTCAGTGCAGCAAAACCTTTGAAACGGTGTTTGTTTGAAACCAAACATGAACAGACATAAAGTGATCAAAAGAAACGAACCACGGTTATTTACATTGTTTCAGGGCACAGGTTGTACATGAAACTTTCAGATTTGTCTTTCATTATCAGTGTCAGATGCTGTTTAACATGTTGTTTGTTTTCTTTCAGCATGTGCAATGAATTCTCCCAGATATTCCAGCTGTGTCAGTTTGTTATGGTATGCATTCATCTTTTTCCTTGTATCGTACATTCTTTTTATCATCGGTTACACACCAGTGTTTGTTCTTCAGCTGATTTTACTGATTGTGTTGCTGTGTGCACCTCAGGAGAATTCCCAGAATGCCCCCCTGGTCCATGCCACCCTGGAGACACTTCTGCGTTTTCTCAACTGGATTCCTCTGGGATACATCTTTGAAACCAAACTGATCAGCACATTGGTGTATAAGGTGCGGCCGCAAAGACGCACACAACACACAAAGATGCAGATTTGTGTGATTATTTAAAATATTCGATGATGTGCATAAAATCGATTTATAATGGATATTTAACATATATATTTTTTTATTTTAAACAGTTCTTGAACGTGCCGATGTTTCGCAACGTGACGTTGAAGTGCCTGACAGAGATTGCGGGCGTGAGTGTCAGCCAGTACGAGGAGCAGTTTGTTACCCTCTTCACGCTGACCATGTGTCAGCTCAAACAGGTGGGTTACCCGGTGACATCTGACAAAGCCACACTGACACGTTGCTCGGTTTGAGACTCTAAGATGAATTTTAACTCTAATCTGTTCAGATGCTGCCTCTGAACACCAACATTCGGCTGGCCTACGCCAACGGGAAAGATGACGAGCAAAACTTCATCCAGAACCTCAGTCTGTTCCTGTGTACTTTCCTTAAAGAGCACGGGCAACTCATTGAGAAGAGGCTCAACCTCAGAGAGACATTAATGGAGGTAAGGGAAGCACGGTATTCTGTATTTTGTTGTTGCTCTACATAGGCTGCACAGGAGAAGATTATGGTAATTAGCTAACATGTTCACGTTACATTGCAACTCCCCTGGTTCTCCTTCAGGCCCTCCACTACATGCTGCTGGTGTCAGAGGTGGAAGAGACTGAGATCTTCAAAATCTGCCTGGAGTATTGGAATCACTTGGCCGCTGAGCTCTACAGAGAGAGTCCCTTTTCCACATCCACGTCCCCTCTGCTGTCTGGCAACCAGCACTTTGATGTGCCTCCACGCAGACAGCTCTATCTACCCGTTCTCTCCAAGGTACCTCTTAGAACAAGATGGTATTTATTCATACCACATACATGATCGCAGAGCCCCATGATTGAAGTTGAGTTTATAAATGCAGACTCTTCTTTAAGAAGCATGTCTTACGTTTATAGTGAAGATGACACAGAGGTTGCTGAAGTGTTTCCAGTTTGTGGAACCTGAAGCGTCTCAGCTCGCAGTCATACTAGAAAGACTTGGCTCAGGCCAGCGACAGGTGGCTGCTTCAGAGCTGCCAAAAGAGATGCTGGTTACAGTGTTACTAAAAATCAGCAGCTACTAAAGTAATACAAAAAATTTTTTTCTACTTAATGATATTTTACATTCCATATGTGTGAAATGTGACTATAACCAGGAGACAAACCACTTGTATCGTCCTTTTACATTTATGAGAACACAAGCTAAGCTATATTTTCCTGTGTGTGTGAAAGGCAGGTGTTTTGATTTGTGTACTTGCTGACAGGTTTTTTTTATCTGGAGTAACAGGTGCGTCTGCTGATGGTAAGTCGGATGGCCAAGCCAGAGGAGGTCCTGGTGGTGGAGAATGATCAGGGGGAGGTGGTCAGGGAGTTCATGAAGGACACAGATTCCATCAATCTCTACAAGAATATGAGGGAGACCCTTGGTATGACTTAATGATAGCTTCTAATATTTTATATCCTTAAGCTTGATTTATAGTACTGTGTTAAATCTGCAGCATAATCTACGCTGCAGCAGTTGTGTCTCCGCTTGCTAGTAAAATCCTGTGTAAACGAGGTATAATGATTAGCAAAATAAGATTTTGCTAATGCAGGTACATGCTGGTTTCTTGTTTTAAAGCTCGAATAATCTGTGTAAAGGCTCGATCGCTTCTGAATTCTTTTTGGGGGGGGGGTTTCTTTTTCTTGCATTTCGATGTAGCAGTGGTATGATACTATTAGCTTGAAGTGAATGTGATTGTCTCAGTTTACCCTGGTGATAGCAGACCAGTGCAACTCAGCAGCACTCAAGTACAAATGCAAATGATGACGACGCTACTGCAGCGTAGGCTCTGCAGGGATTCAACACAGGACTGTAAATCAAGCTTTAAACTCTCTTTTTTTCTAGGCCACTTGTCTTAAGAAGCAGTGTTTAACTGATCATAACCACAAGAAGTCATATTTTTGAATAGATCTTAATTAATGCATCCATCCAGTGGCTTCAGCAGCTGGATTTGTATTTACTGATCAGACACATCCTCCAACAGGTTAGGCGAGTTGTTCTCAGCACCACTGTAATATTTAAATATTGTAGGAGAATCGGGCGGCACCATGGCTCAGTGGTTAGCACTGCCGGCTGGCTGGGGCCTTTCTGTGCGTCTGCGTGGATTTCGTCCGGGTGCTCTGGTTTTCCCCCACAGATCCAAAGAAATGCAGGTTAGATCGATTGGAAACTCGTAGACTGGCAGAAGGATAAGCTGTTTGAATAATGGATGGATGTAGGGAAAGCTTTAGCTTTGACTGTAGAACTGACTGACTATAAATTTACATTTGACTAAATTGGCTTGATCAGTGTCACTCATCACACAGGCGTCAGTGTTTTTTAGGGAAAATTCATTCCGCCATTTCTTATATATGTTTCTTTCTTTTTTTGTTGTTTTTATCTCTCTCTCTGTCTTGGTTCTGAACTGTGTCTCTAGTTTTAACTCTTAATTTAGCAGAAACTGTACTGTACTCTGATACACATTTCCTCTACTGTCCTGCAGTGTACCTGACTCACTTGGATTATGCGGACACAGAACGCATAATGACAGAGAAGCTTCACAACCAGGTAAACGGTACTGAATGGTCCTGGAAGAACCTCAACACACTGTGCTGGGCCATTGGATCCATCAGTGGGGCTATGCACGAGGAGGATGAGAAGAGGTTCCTTGTTACTGTCATTAAGGTATTGATGTGTCTGTGTATTTAGGTTTAGGTGACAGCAGTCCCTCACTCATGCTTACGCCTCATATTAATTATTGTCTCACCCATAAGGTTTAACATTAAGCCTAAGTGAATCCTTTGGTGTTTGCTTCAGGATCTGCTGGGTCTCTGTGAGCAGAAGCGAGGAAAAGACAACAAGGCCATCATCGCCTCTAACATCATGTACATTGTTGGCCAGTACCCTCGTTTTCTTAGAGCCCACTGGAAGTTCCTCAAAACTGTTGTGAACAAGCTCTTTGAGTTCATGCATGGTGAGCTGGAGTATTTTTATTTGTTGAACTCCCTCTTTGCATCTATTTCAGGCAGATGGATGAATAGATGGATACAGCTCTAATGCATTTTTATTTTTCTGTCCTGCCCTCACAGAGACCCATGATGGAGTTCAGGACATGGCGTGCGACACCTTCATTAAGATTGCCCAGAAGTGTCGGCGCCACTTTATCCAGGTGCAGGTGGGAGAGGTGATGCCCTTCATCGATGAGATCCTCAACAACATTAACACGATCATCTGTGACCTTCAGCCTCAGCAGGTCATTAAGTGTTCTTACCCACAGAAATCCATCAGAGAGAGGCACAGCTGTCTCTTATTTGCCCAGTTGAGTGTCCGTGCTGACTGTTTTGTTTGTTTGTGTGTACGCACAGGTGCACACGTTTTATGAGGCAGTAGGGTACATGATCGGGGCACAGACCGACCAGGCTGTTCAGGAGCACCTGATAGAGAAATATATGCTGCTGCCCAATCAAGTGTGGGACAGTATCATCCAGCAGGCCACCAAGGTAAGATGGTGTATCACCGTTTATTCACATTTCAGAGACACACAAGCTGTTTGTTAATGGCTCTTCTGCTCCTCTTCCGTCCATGAGAACGTGGACATCTTGAAGGACCCAGAAACCGTCAAACAGCTGGGCAGCATTCTTAAGACCAATGTCAGGGCCTGCAAGGCAGTGGGACACCCCTTTGTTATCCAGCTGGGACGGATTTACCTTGACATGCTCAACGTGTACAAGTGCCTCAGCGAGAACATCTCTGCTGCCATTCAGACAAACGGTAAGACCGGCACATTTGTTTTCATCGTGCAGCAGACTGTCACAGTTGCATGGTGGTCACTGCAGACAGATGGTTGTAAACATGCTTACTGTCATGCTGCTGTCAGAGCAGTGAGGTTATAGCTGTTCTGTAAGCAGCACACAAACTGAGTTGATTTTCAGAGGTTTATACTGTTTGTTTTACTTTTATAGTGTTCATCACACTCCAATCAGGGTTAAGTCAGTGTGGTAGATGAGATGAATATCAGCCACTGTTTCAGATAATTGACATCTTATTTGCTGATACCAGTCATCGAGAAGAATAGGGGCCAGTGTTTAGCTGATAAATGGGTGCAACGCTAGTATAATATTTAATGATCTGTAATTATATCATACTTCTTCATTCCAGCCATTTTTCTAGCAGACTTCTGTTCCAAGTGGGCTCTTAGTCAGCTACAAAGTCTTTTCTCTCGTTTTTTTTTTTTTGCATTACAGTAATTAAGGTAATTCCACGTGTGAGATATGTGTTATGTAACATGGGATGGGTTTCATTGGCACAAAAAGCTGAGATTTGAGAGGTGTGCAGTGCACATTAAGTTTAGCGAGAGCTACACATTTAGACCCAGCTGCTATGTGTGAGACTTTTGTTGTTTTGTTTTTTTCCCATCCTCATTAAGAAGTCGCATGTTCTGCTAATGTCTGTGTTGCAGGTGAGATGGTGACAAAGCAGCCACTGATCCGGAGTATGAGAACAGTGAAACGGGAGACTCTGAAGCTGATCTCAGGCTGGGTCAGCCGATCAAACGACCCACAGATGGTGAGAAAGGCGCTCACATATGTCACTGCTGAAGGAGACAAACCCAGTTGGGGCTTTATGTTGACAAAGAATGAAGGAAGAAAGCTGCTGTACTAAAAATGCTGATGATATCAGAAGTGATATATTTACACTCTTGTGTCCTCCTGAGTTACTCCTACTGTAGCAGCCAGTGGAACAGCTGACTGTGGAACAGCTTTCGAACAATCCAATCGGTATTTTTAGATCAGACACAAAGATTGTGTTCCCCTGTGGCAGACTTTTCTGCCCCCCCCTGTGTTTGCATCTGCACAACCCTTTAATATTCACAGTTTGTCACTGTACTGAGGGGTTGGTCACCTTTCATAGTTTTATTTAAAGCATGTCTGCTCAGGTTTTTGTGCGTCACTCAAAGCTTTCTTTGCTGATGCCTCTTGTTGTTGTTGTTGTTGTTTCAGGTTGGTGAGAACTTTGTTCCCCCCCTGCTGGATGCCGTCCTCATTGACTACCAACGCAATGTCCCTGCCGCCCGTGAGCCTGAAGTCCTCAGCACCATGGCAACTATTGTCAACAAGCTGGGGGGGCACATCACCAGCGAGATACCCCAGATCTTTGATGCCGTCTTTGAGTGCACTCTAAACATGATCAACAAGGTACGACCCAGTGAGCCGCTGACGCATCATATGTGGATATTTGTTTTTAAATCTTTCCTGCACACGTGACCGAGACAGCAGTCTTTGTCTTTCTGTTTATCAAGTGGCCGGCCGTCTGTTCAACTGTTCGTAGTTATCAGCAGCTCTTTTATTACTGAGAGTAGTGAGTAAACACCTCAGTCATCAAATCAGCAGCTTTCATTTGCATTGGGATAAGCAATCTACCATGCGGCCTTCACTGCAGTGTGTAAATCACTGGGCGGATAATTACATTCATGCACGTCATCATTGTTGATAGAAAACAAAAAATCTATTTAACTGCAGCACTGCATTGGTTTTAGTCACTATCAGTTAAGTGCTTGTGTTCTGCAGGAAAAAAAATGAAAATCTTAAATTCAGTCGGCTTCAGCTGTTGTTTACTCTGACCTGAGCCTCTGTTTCCACTCCAAAATACAACTGGGACCCATCAGGTGCCTCTCAAAAACTAAAAACCTGCAGCAGTGTGAGGCCAGATTTAAGTTAGACTGCTGATACGTTATTTCATGTGTAGCATTATGATATAACTTGGTTTATAGATTTAAATTTTTCATCATCTGTTTGTATGTTTGTACCAGAACTTTGAGGAGTATCCAGAGCACAGGACCCACTTCTTCTACCTGCTCCAAGCTGTAAACTCGCACTGCTTCCCCGCATTCCTTGCCATCCCTCCAGCCCAGTTCAAACTAGTGCTGGACTCCATCATCTGGGCCTTTAAGCACACCATGAGGAACGTAGCTGACACTGGTAAGGGCTCAGAGATGAGTACACTAAGGTGTTTATGCTCTTATTGACCAACAACATCTTAAATACTGATAATGGGAAAACCCACTGTGGGATCCACAGGCAGAAACGTGACATGAAGGTGCACTGTGATCCTTTTCACACTGAAACAGACGTGCATCAGAACAGCGACATCACTGTGCAACCTGGCTGTTAACAATAAGCTGCTGTGGTCTTCGAAGGATGTGCAACTATAATTTTGTGTTGTTTTGTGTCTTGTCGCTGCTCAGGTCTGCAGATTCTGTACACCTTGCTGCAGAATGTGGCCCAGGAGGAGGCAGCCGCTCAAAGTTTCTACCAGACGTATTTCTGCGATATCCTGCAGCACATTTTCTCTGTGGTCACTGACACATCGCACACTGCTGGTGAGCTCACACACAATTGATGCCGTTCAGTTGTTTGAATCTGCAGTCGTCCAAATGATATTTATACTTTCAAAAAATGTTGGCGTCTGCTGTGCAGGTCAGATGAACATGTTTATGTTAAAATCATTGGCTCAGATCACAGTAAGGCTGTAGTAGTTCAGTACAACCTTTTAAAGGCACTAGTTTGAAAAATGGAAGTGACTTCTTGCTTAAAAGATCACACATTACTCAGTACTGATTTATTTAGGAGTTGATTGTAGTGTTGAATCTTCCTGGTGATGGGATCAAAAACATTTTTAAAAAGACACATTCATTATCTGAACTGGATTAAAGTCACTAAACCAGGCCAGGTAATATTAACACCTCCCCCAGAGAACTAAATCAATTTGAACGTGGCTTTACAAAGACGAGGGAATTAGGGAAAGACGATGGATTCATTTTCTGTGTGTGTGTGTGTGTGTGTGTGTGTGTGTGTGCGCGTGTGCGCGCGCTGCAGGCCTGACGATGCACGCGTCCATCCTGGCCTACATGTTCAACCTGGTGGAGGAGGGGAAGATCACTGCAGCGCTGAACCCCGCCAGCCCCACCACCAACCAGGTGTTCATCCAGGAATATGTGGCCAACCTGCTTAAGACTGCCTTCCCCCACCTGCAGGAGTGAGTGTGAACATTACGCATATAAGTGAGTCTGTTTTTCAGTCGATGCTTACGTGTGTGTGTGTGTGTGTTTTGTCTGTCAGTGCTCAGGTGAAGGTGTTTGTGACAGGGCTGTTCAGCTTAAACCAGGACATTCCTGCCTTCAAGGAGCATCTGAGGGACTTCCTCGTCCAGATAAAGGTGAGCTCGTCAGACTGTAGCAACTTTGATTGGAGGTGTATTAAGTATTCCTTTCAGTGTTGAGGAGGTACACAAAGTGTAAGTTGTGAGACTGAGTGTATCTCAGTTGTGTATTTGAGCTGAAGCACATGGAGCCTGTCCCTCTATGGAAGCTTTGTCTCTCCTTATCACTGACTACATAGCTAACTGCTTAGCTGTTGTTTCCACAAACAACATTTTCCTGCCACTTCATGGTCAGGCGGCCATGACTTTATGGAAGCTTTGTGGGTGCTGTTGGAAACATTCAATGTTGTGTCATGTGTCCTGATTGGTCTGATTATTATTATTTATTTATTATTTATAATTATTTTTTGTTGTTTATTTTTGTGCACTGAAGTTGACATTTAGGTGGTAATTATGTCAGTAAATCAAATACTGTTAAACCAATTGCTGAGGTCAAGCATGTTGGGTTTTTTGTTTGTTTTTTGTCTAAGAGGGCGAAAAGAAATGAAAGGGAATATCTGAATGATGGGCATCCCAAGAAGCCCAACCAATCAGCCGATCAGATCTTTTGTTTGTGAGCAGCAGCCAATCAGAAGGAAGTTATCTCAAAGAAAGGGAACGTGAGCTGAACGGCTCATGCAAATCTCTAAGAATATAAAAATGTAGAAATGCTGGAAATGAGCCTAATACATGCTTTTAAATGACTTTTTATTAAAAAGCATGTGCATGCTAACCCTGTTACAAATAAAAGTCCATCATTTGGAAGAGTGAGTTCAATTACCAGCACCCATAGTGAGTATTTGATCCCTCACTCCCAAATGGGGGTTTAGTAGTGTTGCAGTTAATTGAGCAGTCTAACAGTAAAAATTAGGATCTCGGTCGCTGTGGTAGAAAAGCAGCATGGCTTTCAAACCTTGTAGCTAACAGCAGCTTTCTGTGATTGTGTCGCTGTTCAGGAGTTTGCAGGTGAGGACACCTCGGACCTTTTTCTGGAGGAGAGGGAGGCTTCACTCCGACAGGCCCAGGAGGAGAAACACAAGATCCAGATGTCGGTGCCCGGCATCCTGAATCCTCACGAGATCCCAGAGGAGATGTGTGACTGAGCGCCTGCTCAGTCTAACTGTACAGTACTCCAAACTTAACCCTAACCACAGCAAACACAACAAAACCCAAGAGAGGCACTTGAGTGTGGTGGGAGGCCGTGGGCCATCCCATTGGATGTTTGTTGACCAAAATAATGCCAATACTCTGTAAATGATTACCGCATCACCCTGTGGTCCTTTTTACATGATCTGCGTTTTCTATGGAGACTTTTTGTGTAATAACTTTCCAAAACTGTTAATCTAGCTTACGTTCTGTTGGTCTCTGGCCCTTCTCAGACCTGCATGATGAAGTTATAACGATTAGGACAAGTTAACCATGTTGTTTTGGATCAGTTTCCGTCACTTCCCTGGTTCTGTTTCCTAGTTCTTCCCTCTTTCCCATCTCTTTGTTTATATATAGATCTATTCTACACCCGGTGTGGGCAGGGGAGGGCGGGGGTGTTGTGAAAATCGGCCCATGTGTTGAGTTGGCATAGAAGCTTCTAGACCCGTGTTGTGACAGAAAGTGGTCTTTTAGAGGCGCACGCACCGCTTGTTTGGTGCCCCACGGCATTGTGGGAGAATGTGAATCTAATGGAAAATGAATGAAGGCTGAGAGACGCTGCTCGTGCAGCAGCATCTTGTTGCTCATGACTTTCTGCTTCACCCAAAAAACTGAGCTGCTGCTGCCAGCGTGAGGTTTTTCATGGAAAGCAAAAGCGAATATGTGCATATCATCCCAATTGTATAGCATCTTTAATACCATGGGAACATTTTTTTTTTCCTCTTATTCTGTTATTTCTTTTTGTTGTGGGTGTGTGCGCGTGTGTGCTGTCGCCTAGTCGACATCAGCGTTTTGTTTTCCTCTAAGAGGATTGTTGCTCATTTGTGAGCCTTCATTAATGGGATGTTTTAAGGAAGTGGCGGAGGTATTTATGGGCTCTTTGGTTGGTTGCATCTTTATAACAACTCCTGTTTAACTCAGATGGCTTTTGATTTTGAATTGTACTAATTTAGATTGTTTACCATGCAGTAGTGCTTCAAGACACTACCTTTAGAGCAAAATGAGAAATAAACCTGGGTTTACATTTAATTTTGTATTTTTGCATTTTTCATTTGTAACTGTTTGAGTTTTGTCCAAATAAAGGCTTTTTTTTTTTTTTTTTTTTTGTCCAGAGAGTAAATGAATTGCCAGTGAGTTTAATTAGGAAGAATGTATAAATCCAAATAAGCATCCAATCTCTAATGGCAGATTTCCCTTCTCAAGGTGTTACATTTGTTGTGAACTTTTTGAACTGATTAAAGGTGAGAATTTTATAATCCTGCCTTCGCTCAGATCTCTTCATTCCACAGCAGAGACTCGAGTTTTATATGAGCAGATATTGTTTGTGTGTCTGAAGACTTCAGTGTTGGCCTTGATCAATACTGAGTAAGAATGCAGTCTTTATCGTGTTACGATACAGCAGGCTTTTTCTGTTGAATTTTAAGTCATCGCTGCCATAGCTGACTAAACTCTAAACCTAACCTAACATTGTAACATACAGCCTTTGTTAGTGAGAGCTTTGCTCACTAGCTTTTTCTTGTGTCAACAGTTGAACAATGACACTGACGTTGTGCCGAATTCAGTTGTGAGCTGATTGAGTCATCAACTCTGAGAACTTGTGTTTACTTGTCCAACCCCACCTCCTACAGTGCAGGCTGCTTTCGCTTTCACTTACTATAAAAGACGATTTGCCACATGGCAGCTGGAGTAGAAGACATCTTGTGTCAGATTTGTTGTGTGAAACTAAAGCCAACCTAAACAGGTTTGTTGCGCTTTGACCTGATGCACTGTTAATCAACTCTGGAAAATGATTTCTGACCACATGGTCGTTAAGCATAGTGACTATTTTGTCCCATCTCCTGTTAGATGCATACATCTACGTGTGAAGAGGAGCGTGCTTTGAAAAGGTTTGAAAACACAAATCCTAAAAGGAAAGCTCAGTGATGACGGATGGCATCCGTCACGCAGGCAACGCGACATCCAACCGTTTCCGCCTGGGCATCTTTAGCCAAGGTTGCTGCTGTGTAAGTGGACTCCTCCACTAATCCCTGTTAACATACTGGTATTAGATTAAAGGTTATGCTGACGCCGTGCCATTGAAAGTTGAAACGCTCGTCTTACGCAATCCCAACAATCTTGTCAGCTCTGATGTAACCAGAGAGGGAGATGGAATTCTAATTTCACTCAACTTTTCATTTCCTTGTGTCCCAGAGCCAGGCTTCAGAGGAATCTGCAGCAGTAACATTTTAGTTCTGCAGGTCTTGGCACACTGAGCATCTCTGTCAGTTTGGCGTGTTTGCTTTGATGCTCTCGTGTCCAACCATCTCTTTATCTCTGTGGGACCATAATTCAGTCCAGTTGTAACAGGACTCCCCCACCCCCCCTTCCTGACCCAGATCCACATCCTCAGCCATTCTTGGCATCTGCTGTTGAGGAGAAGATAGAACAGCTGGGGTAGCGCCCGCCCACAGGGAGAAAAAAAAAAAAGCCCACATCACCTCCTCTACGCTTTATGCCCCGTTAAGCCCTGCTCTGGGTCTGTGTTGTGAGCAGCCAGGGTTATTAATACCCCTGTGAGTAAGTCTTACAGGAAGAGCCAGGTTAGCACGCCCATTGGTCAGTGCCTCTCATGCAGAGAGGAGCGGCATGACCCCGAACCAAGTGGCACATACCAGCCCTCTCTGGGACTTTCAGTTTCCACAAACTGCTCTGGCTTCTTTTCATACAGGAAACAACACTAACACTCTTTGCTAAAGCTGAGAACCAATCAAGTGCGTATTTTTCACCTGGTAGATTGTTGGAGAGGTGAAAGGTCATGGTGAAACTGGGGCAAAGGTTGTGTCTTGGGAATCCATAGTTATTCCCCCAGTGTGATTTGCTGCCACCCAGTGGATATAAACCAGAAACAAAAGTTCACATAAGGCTCTGAATGGATTTAGCCACTTGTATTTTATTGGCCTAGGTGTGGTACATGGCACAGTCACGTTCCAGTAAACACAGGAAAGACTAGAACTACATCTCTACCAGAACTTGGTGGAACAAATGTGGCATCCTTCTCACCTACAGAATGAGCTTTACACAGAACGCAGGCAGAATTACAGTGTAAATGTAAGGCTGGGTGTAAATTTCAGTTGATGCAGTAAAATTTCCATGCGACACGTCTGACCTTCCACTATGGTGGAAATAAGATGTCAGTTTAAGAAGGTAACATCTTCAATTAGCCATCCAGGAAGATAATCAGTGCCAGTTTAAGAAAATGATTTTTCTTTTTTCATAAATTTTTCTCATGACATCTTTTTGACCGATTTTCATATAACATACAATACATTTATCTCAATTTTACTTCTTAACCTCAAAATTAAATTTGATCTCAATTTAGCATTTAAAAAAATGTCACTGGAGCTTTAGACACACATGTTTTCCAGTATCCTGATGTAGTTTTTTTCTTCAGTTCAAGTCAATTTGATTTATGCTTTTTTTCCCCTTTTTTTTTTTTTTTAATATCAAAACTTTTTTTCTGTTGTGGCATTTTTGTAATTTCTTTCTTTTTTAAATTTACCTTTACTACTACATCCCATGTCCTGCTCTACTACATAAATGTATTTTTATTCTGTTACCAGGTGGTTGCCAAGCAACATGATGATATTGCATATCAAAATATTCACAACTATAACATCTGATGTAAATGAGATGCTACTGTTGTGAAACTGAAATGATACAATGCTTGTATAAGGTGAGATAGGTGCATAAACACAAAGTGTGTCCTTTTAGTTGGTCAGTAGGTAGTTGTGTAATGTGATTACACCATAGTATCTGATATAGGTAAGAACTTATAGGGGCCTAAGATGTACCTGTGTGCCAAGTTTGGTTGATTAACTCCTGATTGTGTAGGAGTTGGTGGACAGACAGAAACTATGTATTTTACAATAAGATACATGTTTGTCATTGCTATGAAATATTTTCTGAAATACAAATGACTTTTTCTTTTCCCACTGGCATGAGTGGACTTCCATACATTTCTCCTGTTGCCTTCTGTAGAAATCCCCACCTGTCCGTCTTTAAAGAAACACTGAGGAAAGTCAAAGTGCATTTCTAATGAGCCGAGATGGGTCCACAGTTCTGCTGTTTTTGTGGACTGGATGCAGCTGAACAAACACACAGTGGGCCGAGTGAAAGGAGATGTGGTTGACGGTGATCCATACATAGTCACCTGAGTTAAGCAGGGGCGGGTGGGCTGACAAGTGCTGGGGTTGAGGAGCGAGTCTCTGTCCTCTTCATCGGGTTTAATGCTGGTCTATTTAGCAGCTCCACTGCCTTTTTCCCCCATTAGCTTCTTTATGTTGTTCGGATTTGAGCGTAGCGTGTTTTAGACCTGCAGAGGTAAAGAAAGAAAAAAGTGCTTAGTTATTGAGTGAGACACCAGGGTGTGTGTAACACTGTAAATGTACCTGGGTGTCTTTTCTGAACTCTGTCTGACTTGAGAGGAGCTCCTAAATTGCACTTCAAGTCTGGAGTAGATCCCCCCTGCAGGCTGTAACACACACACACACACACACACACACACACACACACACACACACACACACACACACACACACACACACACACACACACACACACACACACACACACACACACACACAGAGAGAGAGAGAGAGAGAGTCCGGAAGAAAAACAATCCAACATGAGGCAGCTGCAAAAACAAGGACAGCAGGTCTGACAGCTCAGCACCAATCTTGACCACATGATGTGAAGAAAGACAATAAATCCTGGTCAAAGTCACATTTCCTGCACCCTGACAATCAATCTCATTTTAGGTGTACAGTAAATAAACAGCCACCTCTTTAGTATCCTTGGATTTACTCTGTTCCTGGTCTCCAAACCTCATCTTTGTCAGGTAGCCAATGATCTCCACCATGCGGCGCTGGTCTGGTTAACATGCAAAGAAAGTGGTTAATGCAAGACTGAAAGAACGTAGTCTGACTCAGTGGCTTAAAATAGAAAAGCATCAATGAGTCCTCCTTTACCTTCCTCTCGCTGAGCGTCCTGGTTGTAGCGCATAGAGCGAGAGCTGTCCCACTTACTCTTCTGGACGCTTACTCTACAACACACACAAACACCCACAGAGCGAGCACCAGTTAACTTCAAACAGCAAACACGAGAAATAGATTATACGTTTTTTCAATCAATGTTATTGATCCAGATTTACAGCAGAGAAATTCGTTCAGATTATGTTGTTATATCAGGTTGGTGCCGTACACTTTCAGCCCCACATGGAACAAACAGGCACTGAAAAGGAGCAGCTTCCCCTTAACCACAGAGTATTTCCCAGGGTGAGTACCCAGCTTAAGGGGACTATCTCCAGTTAAGTGTGAGAACAGGCAGCCAAGGACAATGTCCTGACCTGATTCTCCACACCTTACCTGTAACTCCTAAGTCAAAATAACTTGTGCCTGTGACGACAACCAATCAGGACACAGAGCGCCTTCCCACATGCAGTAAACATGGCGCAAACGCAGACTGAAGGAGAAACATTTCAAAACAAAACACCGCAACACACCTCTGACCAGTTGCTGTTGACATTCTTGCTACCAGAAGTCAGATCCTGCTAACTTCCACATGAAGATGGCAAAATGATTACTGACTGGGACTAATGTGTCTCAGAACAGTCACTATATCAACTTAAAATTAAACTTTATTCATATAGTACCACATCCCAACAACAGTGGCCTCAGGACACTTTATACTGTAAGGCATATCCTACAATAATACAGAGAAAACTCCAACAATCAAATGACCCCCTTCAAGTAAGCACCTGGTGACAGTGGGAAGAAAGAAATTCCCTTTTAACAGGAAGAAAACTCCGGCAGAACCAGGCTCAGGGAGGGGCGGGGCCATCTGCCACCACCGGCTGGGCATGAGGCAGGAGAGAAGAAACTGTGGAGGACAGCTTAGATTGATAATAACTAAGAATTAAATGCAGAGGGGTGTATAAACACAGAGAGTGCAAAGAGGCGAGTAAAGTAGAAACAGTGCATCATGAGAAACCCCAAGAGCCTAAGCCTATTGCAGGGTAACTAAGGTAGGATTCTGGGTCACTTGATCCAGCCCTGACCATAAGCCTTATCAAAAAAGAAAGTTCTAATGTTAAAACCAGACTGGTTGGGCTGAAGGTCGGAGGTGGGTTTTGTGTCGCTATTTCCCTCACTGCCGGATTTCAAAAATGTCAGTTTTGATTTTTGTGAAGGAGTCTGAAGCCACTGACTGGCATGCAGTCTGTTGATGTCTGTTTTCAAATTGATTTGGATCACTTGGAAACTCGGCTGAGAAACTACAAAAACATTACCTGGTACCAAGTACTACCACTAGAGCAGGGCGATATGACCAAAAATATTTATCACGATATATATTTGAAAATTTGCAATAACGATATAACTGACGATATAATTGACACTAGACAAAATACTTTACAACTCCACAACTTTATTAGTGGAAAAAAAATCAATGTATTTTCACTTAAACAAGCAGCTGTTTTTTATGTGCATTAAAGTTATATAAAAATTTAACAGTGCAAAATTTCTTGCTGACAGTTTAACCAAAAGGTATTTCCAGTGGAAACTGGCCGACATATCCTCAGCATAACCATGTATAATATCCACAAAACTTAAAAGAGGTTATACACACACAATACGGTAATATTATGTTGAAGCACAGTACGTATCACTCCGCGAGGCTCCTGCCTACGATAGCCGTAATGCTCCGACAATCCATCAAGCGGTGCGGCGTCGTAGCTTAGCAAAGTCGTACTAAAACATTTGACAGATTTTCGAGCGCCGTCTACATAAAATCGTTTCGAGGTCAGTAAACACAACCAGAAAAATCAAAGGATTGATTTTAAGTGTGCAGTATTTTCCAAAAAACACGGTAATAACGACGGCCCGCTAGCATGCGCTACCAAAAATAGTGCTTTGTTGTGTATCTGACGGACGAAAGCTAAACCAGTTCCACACTGAATTTGCAGCATTTTTACAAACAGTTCTGGTTCATCCGTTTCATTCAACGATCGCTTTCGCCCTCATTCTCCGTCGCTGCCATGCTTTTTCCGCCATGTGCGTATGAAAACAAAGGCACTGCGCATGTGCGTTTTACCCAAATTCTATCGCGGTATTCCATTTTCTTATCGTTGCCCAACATTATACCAGTATTACTGTGAACGGTATGATATGGCCTTAACTACCACCTAATGGAAAACCCTAAAAGCTGAGCTCAGGGGATCCACTGGTTTCTACCCAGGACTGGTTTACCTGTTGTAACTGTTTACCATCACCAGAGGGCACCAGCTGGTCTATGGGCTACTATCGTTCTCTGTGGCTCTTCTGCCACAGACAAGATCCGAGTCATGCTAGACAAAGAAATTTTTAATTGAAGTGAAGTCTGGATAGCTTGAATACCCATAATGCTTTATTCCTTCTAGCCAAATATGCAAACAAACACAGATGTGGCAACATGAATTCTGTTTCAGTCGGAGCCACGCCCAGTTTTAAAACACCAAGACTGTAAAGGCAATGACACACCCCTCACAACAGGACTTCAACAACAAGTTACTGAGAACATGGTGGCTTCATCCATCTTTTCTATACAGTCTATGAATGTGATTAATACAAAGTGCTGAACCCTTATATTAGCTCCAGCTACATTTTAAAGAATTAAACTTCAATGCACAGCTACTGCTTAGCAAATTTGTAAGTAGGATAAACATGTAGATCTACTCACGTGAAAGGCGTGTTGTCCCTGGTCTGTGACTGAGGGAGGAAAAAAAGCACATTCTGAAGACAAAATAATGAATGTTGTAAAATTGAAGTAAAAAAGATAAGCAACAATTATGACAGAATATCTAAAAGGAAGTATAAGTCAGTGTGTGAGATCTTTTTATGGACACACAATAAGATATTGTGGAGTATCAATAATAAATCCAGCTTTTTCCTGTAGGATGTCTACTAATATCAGATATGCACCAAAATGCTACAAAGTCAGTTCTGTATCCATATTTAGGGCATTTCAGTTATTTATGAGACCCAGCTAAAAACAATTCATCCTGTTGTAGGTTACAGATAAGATGTGTCAGATATTTGGGTTGAACTCTGCCGTGTTTGACTCCACTAAGGAGCCGCAGTGAAATATTCATGAAACTGCTGACTCACTTTCTCAGATTTTTCTTTGCGTTGGAAGTTTGGCGAGGACAGCTGTTTTTTCAGAGGTCTGTGAGCCTTTTTGGCCTTCTTAGCAGCTGGAAAACAGAAAAACAGGATGAGATGTAGTGAAGGACTGCAGCGCCATCTGCAGGCTGAAAAGAGAAATGCCTTCAGTTTCCATTCTTAAGCTGTGAGGACTGACAATGAAATGTTAAAAATAGATGAGGTGGTGGAGATGAGGGTGGAACAGCGGTGATGTGCTATGAATAGATCGTGTTTCGTCAAGTGTCCTCATTTTGCTTTAATCACTTAGAGGCGCTCGGTGACGAGAGGATTGCAGGACTGTCGGGTTAAAGGAAATGAGTAAGCATAACATTATGCGATCATTAGTCAGAGCACATGGTAACATGAAGCCATCACGTGATTAAAACCAGTCAGTGATGAAAATAGGATGACTTTGGGTTTTTCAGCTCTCACACTGCCAACATCAAAAGCTACTTCTGATAAGCTGCCAGTTCAGCCCAGTATGTAACAGCCATGTATGTAAAGTTTCAGCATCTTGTGTTCTAAGCTGTCAGTCAAACCTGTTTTGAAGACGAATAGGTGTGCCACTTTTTTCTGTCCAGCGATTCGTATTAAAAACTTAACGTCTGAATTGCTCCTCCTATTTCTAAGTTCTAACAATATCTCTTCTTAAGCTCTTTATTAAGACCAGAGTAAACTAAATGGATGAATGGACACTAGAAACAATGCTCAGAGAGTAAAGTATCTCTTATTTTATGATGAGCCTCATCTATTTGAACGACGCAGTGTCTGTTTTGTAAATCATCAGCCTTTTACATCTGAGAGGAAACAGTCAGCTTGAGGCTTCAGAAAGAGTCATCCCTACAGCTGCAACACCCAATACCAGTATACCTGGGACTTCTGATCCTCTCAGAAGTACTACCTGATGCAGCTAGTTTTGGGTACTATGATCACCAAGCATTTAAAAAAATCTATTAGAGGATAATAAAGTGTTTTCACTAACTTGGCCAAAAAGAAAAACATATTTTAGCATATAAATTAGCACTCTCTTCTAAACAAGTCCTTCAACATGCTGATGTTAAAAATATAATAAAAGGCATCTATCAAATTGTTAAAAGTACTAATTACAGTGTATTTTAATTGTTTCTAGTACTTTAATTCTAGCAGTGTTTTGTTTACGTAAAAGACAAAATATGTAAAACAATTAATAATGAATGAGTCTGTTTAATGAAAACACTTTACGAAAGAGAAAAAAAATATCCAGCTGTAACTATAGCATGGATCAGCTCAGTAGTTGAGATCACAGCTCACTGCGAGGAAAGTCTTTATGCTGGTACACAAATGAGCCTCGAAACTGCAACTAAACTGTCACTGCGAGGCAGAGCTGTGGTGGTAATAAGGACAATGAAACCTCTGCACAAGCATTTTCCTGACAGGAACAGATCCATTATTACTATTAATATAAGATTATTTCATGTATCACAGATTATCATCACATATTATTGTTACTTCCTACATCCACCTATGAAAGTACTAAAGAAGAAGCTGAAGGCTCCAAGATAAGCTCTTTGTCTATAGAAAGGATGTAGCCCTGAATTTATGAGACAGGTAAAGATACCAAAATACAAAAAAAATGTTTTTTTAAAAAGCTACATGAAAATGTAAATGTAACACATGTATAAAATATATAGAATTAAAAAAAACATAAGAATACAATAAAAAAAGTTAATAAACATAAAGATCTATAAAAATATGTACAAAAAACAAAATATGTACTGAACTCCTGCTTTAAACATGTTTCCCAATGAAGGTAAATCAGATGTTGTCCTGACTGTGTGACTAAATTTTGTGCTGAACGCATCAAAATCAGATTTTACTTCATACACCTTTTTCAGGGTGACATTCAAGCAATTTGTAAGCACTATCAATCTCCATCTTCAAGCTTTTCCAGCACATTACCAAAAAAGGATGACTATTTCACTTCGCATCACCTCAGTCAGATCATGAGAAAGGCCAAATTAATAAGTCTTCTCATCAGATATTTATGCTTCTTTCTTACGTGACACAAAAGAATAGGAGACAGATGTTTGCTTGTCTTTTTTCATTCATTCAAAACTAACTGTAAGATGCTTAACTACATTGCAGTCTGTGTTGCTGAAGTCCTAAATTATCACCTTTAAAGTGTTTGTGCTAATAACATCATGTACAGTAAGACAGGCACATAGAACAGCACTGACTGGGAGAAGCTTTGAACAGTTGACATACTCGGTTCAATTCAACATATAAGACTTGAATGCACAAGCATCTTTCAAAAACCTATTAAATCTATCATCTGTGATATTATTATATACAATTATAATGTATTGTTCATCTCCCTTAAACAAACAGGCAGCCTTAAGGTATGAAATATTCATTTGTCTACTGTTTCAGTGGCTGATAGTGTCCCACAGGCCTTAATGTGAGTTTGAGGCAATTATGTTTAAGTTGTTTAACGATAAACAGATTTTGAATGAAAGCGAGGGAACTTCGGTAGCATAAAAAAGTCTATATTCTTTGTGTCCATATGGATCAGCCATATTACCATTATTTCCCCGTAAGGTTGCCAAAAGCACCAAGTTAATACTTGAAAAAACTGCAGCAATACACAAAAATATAATCAATATTCTATTTATTCGGTGACAACGCCGCTTTTAGCCTTTAATCAGAAAGCCTTAAGTTGGCTAGTTAAGCATCGGGCTAACGTTTAAAGCGTTCACTTTGGGGAAGTAACTCGCAATACTGCTACTGCCGTGTAGTCTTGGTTAAATTCACAGCATATTACATAAATTACCCTGCAATAACTAACTGTTATAATAGCGGCACCGTATTGCATCACACTGAGTACATTTCAATCATTTATCCCGGAGTTTGCTAGCTAGCAAAATAATAAAAACAATTCCAAAATTAGCATGTGTAACGTACACACTCGAGAAAATTATTTACTAGCACTTACGCAAACTCCCCCATTGTGAAAACGTACAAATCCATCTTGCAGACTCCT
Organism: Diplotaxodon limnothrissa; assembly: GCF_057381915.1. Classification (NCBI taxonomy): domain Eukaryota; kingdom Metazoa; phylum Chordata; class Actinopteri; order Cichliformes; family Cichlidae; genus Diplotaxodon; species Diplotaxodon limnothrissa. Next base: position 25,180,354 of record NC_140608.1, on the reverse strand, counting down.
TGTATTTTTCGTTTTCCAGCAAACACTCATTAAAACGGCAACACCGGACACGTTAGTGCACTCACCCCCGACTGTTCGGGGAGGGAGGGGGTCACACATTGAAGAGACAACGTGCAGAGCTACAAGGCAGCCGAGGCAGAGAAATGTTGGTTTTAGACTTCTGTATCTGATAAGAAAACTATTCAAAATCAGATAGTGATTTATGGTGAATGAAATACGGTTACAGTTTCACGAAGTTTTAAGCACCAAATCCAAGATTCTTCATTACTTTATACAGAAAAGCTGGACATGGTATGCAGAAAAAACAACAACAACAACAAAACAAATACAAATAAACGAAAAAAAAGTTTTGTAACTGTCAGTTTCCTTTTAAAATTCTTAGTGTGAACAACATTACACAAACAACCACGTGTGTGCGCATGCGCGCATATATTAGAACGCTTTGATTCCTTGTGATGCGGCAACTTTGCTTTGATCCTTTCTGACGTGGCAACTTTGCTTTGATCCCAAAACACATAAATAGGAGCGCCCACCTATTGTACTTTATCGCTTAACGGACATTGACCTGACAGCAACAAAAACCCTTTCGAGAAGTTTTGAGAGCATTTTATGACAGAAACCAAACCAAGTTCAGTTTTGTTTCTCACCAATTCACAAAACAAGCAGACACGTTACACCATGTCAGCCAACCCATCCTCTGGCTCAGATGAGCTTGAAATAAGTCGTGGATCAGAAAAATTCAACTGCAGTTTCCAAAACTCAGTTGAATTTCCACAAAAAGAACATGTCAACACCTCAGCAAACCCATCTTCCTCTGAAATATCATCTTCCTCTGAAGATGATTCTGAAATATCATCTTCCTGTGAAGGTGATTCTGAAATATCATCTTCCTGTGAAGGTGATTCTGAAATATCATCTTCCTCTGAAGGTGATTCTGAAATATCATCTTCCTCAGAAGGTGATCTTGAAATACCTGAAGGGACCATTTTGGGAGATCACCACGTGGTAGAGGCTTTCCTTGGGGAAGGAGGCTTTGGTGTTGTGACCAAATGTCGCAATACAAAAAACAACCAAACTGTGGCTATCAAAGTCAACAAGGGCAACCCTAAAATTCAGCAACAGGCAAAACTGGAAATTTTCATCCTGGAGCAGCTGCGACGCTTGGATCCAGACAGGTGCAACATTGTTGAATGGAACGGCTATTTCCTCGATGGAGAGCGTATTTGCTTAAATTTCGAACTCCTCGACCAAAGCCTGTGGGACTACATAGGGGACCGGAAAAACCAGGGTCTCCCAATAAGAGAACTCAGTCCCATTTTGCATCAGCTCGCAAATGCTCTGTTCCACCTGGGTTCTGTGGGAATAGTGCATGCTGACCTCAAATCTGGAAACATAATGGTTGTGAATCGCCATGAGTCTCCCGTCAAAGTCAAAGTTATAGACTTTGGCCTCGCACATCCCGCTTCTGCACTGATTCCTGGTCACCGTCTGGGGACGGTTGGTTATTGTGCACCCGAGGTTATGCTTGGCATTCCATGTGATGAAGCAATTGACATGTGGGCTCTGGGGCTGGTAGCTGTGGAGCTTGCTACAGGGGTGCCTCTCTATCCTGGGGAAGACAATTATGATGTTTTGAGATTCATAACTGAAACCCAGGGTCAGCTACCAGATCATCTCCTAGATTCTGGCTTCTACACTGATTGGTATTTCATCGAAGATAACTACAACAAACAGCGCTGGACATTTAAGACCAAAGAACAATTTCAATACGAGACAGATTATCAATCCAAGGAAACTCGATATATAAAGCTTAAGTGTCTCGATGACCTCGAAAAACTAATGAAGGTTAGGCGAGGACCTGAAAATGGCCAACAATTACTTGTCAGGCTAATCAAACAGATGTTGGCCTTGGATGCAAATCAGCGCATAACACCCTCAGAGGTTCTGAAGCATCCCTTTTTCAACACTGGCCTCTCAGGGAGAGCCCCCTGCACTGACATGAATAGCACAGGGGGAGAAAACCTTGTGCTCTCTCAGCAGCCTTCAAACTGGGAAAGTCATGGATCGCAAAAATTCAACTGCAGTTTCCAAATCTCAGTTGAATTTCAGCAAAAAGGACACGTCAACACCTCAGCAAACCCATCTTCCTCTGAAGATGATTCTGAAATATCATCTTCCTCTGAAGGTGATTCTGAAATATCATCTTCCTCAGAAGGTGATCTTGAAATACCTGAAGGGACCATTTTGGGAGATCACCACGTGGTAGAGGCTTTCCTTGGGGAAGGAGGCTTTGGTGTTGTGACCAAATGTCGCAATACAAAAAACAACCAAACTGTGGCTATCAAAGTCAACAAGGGTAACCCTAAAATTCAGCAACAGGCAAAACTGGAAATTTTCATCCTGGAGCAGCTGCGACACTTGGATCCAGACAGGTGCAACATTGTTGAATGGAACGGCTATTTCCTCGATGGAGAGCGTATTTGCTTAAATTTCGAACTCCTCGACCAAAGCCTGTGGGACTACATAGGGGACCGGAAAAACCAGGGTCTCCCAATAAGAGAACTCAGTCCCATTTTGCATCAGCTCGCAAATGCTCTGTTCCACCTGGGTTCTGTGGGAATAGTGCATGCTGACCTCAAATCTGGAAACATAATGGTTGTGAATCGCCATGAGTCTCCCGTCAAAGTCAAAGTTATAGACTTTGGCCTCGCACGTCCCGCTTCTGCACTGATTCCTGGTCACAGTCTGGGGACGGTTGGTTATTGTGCACCCGAGGTTATGCTTGGCATTCCATGTGATGAAGCAATTGACATGTGGGCTCTGGGGCTGGTAGCTGTGGAGCTTGCTACAGGGGTGCCTCTCTATCCTGGGGAAGACAATTATGATGTTTTGAGATTCATAACTGAAACCCAGGGTCAGCTACCAGATCATCTCCTAGATTCTGGCTTCTACACTGATTGGTATTTCATCGAAGATAACTACAACAAACAGCGCTGGACATTTAAGACCAAAGAACAATTTCAATACGAGACAGATTATCAATCCAAGGAAACTCGATATATAAAGCTTAAGTGTCTCGATGACCTCGAAAAACTAATGAAGGTTAGGCGAGGACCTGAAAATGGCCAACAATTACTTGTCAGGCTAATCAAACAGATGTTGGCCTTGGATGCAAATCAGCGCATAACACCCTCAGAGGTTCTGAAGCATCCCTTTTTTCAACCCTGGCCTCTCTAGGAGACCATCCTGCACCAACATGAATAGCACAGGGGTATAAAAACCTTGTGCTTTCTCAGCAATCATCTGATTGTCTGGGTGTCCAAAACTCTAGGGAAGCTAGCAATTCTTGTGAACAAAAGCCCAAAGTAATAACAACAACAAAAACAACCAATGAATATGGTCTTAAACTTAGGCACAATTGGGCTTAAAATCTATTCACTAATCACTCAATATTCAAAGCGGAGCAGCAGTCAACTTACCATCACATCAGTCCTTCGATCAGACCTACAACAAATGTCTTCCTTCTCTCACCCCAACCGGTCGCAGCAGATGGCCGCCCCTCCCTGAGCCTGGTTCTGCTGGAGGTTTCTTCCTTTTAAAAGGGAGTTTTTCCTCCCCACTGTCGCCAAAGTGCTTGCTCATAGGGGGTCATATGATTGTTGGGTTCTCTGTATGTATTATTGTACCATACAATAATACCATCTACCATACAATAATACATACAGCCTTGAAGTGACTAATGGTGTGATTTGCTGCTATATCAATAAAATTGAATTGAATTCAAGATGAATTTGGAACTAATTGGAAATAAACTGGATATTAATTAATTAATTTGAGCATCAAATAATTGTTGTTTGTAATTCTTTATAAATATAGTGCTACTCTTTTACTGTTTAAATTGCTACTGTTTAAAACTGACTCGTTTATTCATTCACTTGAGCATAAAAACACACACACACAGACACACACACACACACACACATATACCAGTCAGTGCTTACATACTAGGTCTTTGCCCTACTTTTTCATGCTCACTGGTACAAATGCCTGTTACTAGAGCTAAATGCTCTCAGTGTACTCTCACAGTTATCGAACTGTACAAATGCATACAAAATAACGCTCACGTAAACATAATTGTGCACTAGTTTGCCCACCTTGCTTCTTAGAGAGTTCCTCTTCATCCCCAACCTCGTCTTCAGTGACCTCTGACCCTGTGGTGTACTCCTCATCCTCTGACAGAAGAGACTGCTGTCTCTGAAAGGGCAAAGGTCAAGGCTTTTAGACACACACTTCTTTCTCGTCTAAAGCAACATTTGCAGGTTCCTCATTTGTAATTTTCAATCATTTTAAAAAAGTAAGCAGATATCATGAAAAAAGAGTGTCCTACCAGCTGAAGACTCCAGTTTTTCAAAAGGGAAAACTGGTTAAAGACACAAAGTAGACACAGTAAGAACACAGAAAGGCTGAGGGCAGACAGACAGAAGCACACAGAGAAATGGGAAGTGTGCGACTTACGGTGCTGCCATCTCCTCTCAGAGATCTGAGGACTGTTGGCTCCAAGAGAACGTCACAGTCCTGAACTTTTTCTGCACTGGACTGGCTCTCCTCAGCACTGACACACACACAGGAACATTTGCAATTAGTGCATCGATAACACACACAATGAAAAAGAACATTGTGAAAGAATCCTCACACACTCACCCCTCTGCCGATGGAGAGTTTGACACACACACAGCATCTCTGTGCAGCAGCAGGTCATTGAGGACTCGGGTCTGGGCTGAAGTCTCCTCGTCACAGTTCTCCTCATCGGGCACATTCACTATGTGATCCCGCGTCTTACAGCCCTGCACACACACACAAACACGAGCAAACTGGATCAGGATTTCTTCTGCAGGGTAAATTTGGGTGTTTGTCAATTTTACCCACCAATCAGAGAGATGTCAAACAAACTCTGCTGCAGCCAGAATGAGACTGCTTGCACAGTGTTTAATTAACATGCACCACGTCACAGGTGCACGCAAATGAGACGAAAACTGTCTTTAGCCTGTAACCACAAAACTGTGGGGGCCAACATTGGAAACCTGAGGGATGTGGCCTTGGAAGTGTTTGCTGAGCTAATATCACATCTGTACACAGACTGAGTCTGCTTAATTTCTGTTCCATATTTAATCCTTACTCTCAGGTTATTCTCCAGATTTTGCATTAAAATTGTCTTGAAGTCCCAAGTTTTCACTGATTCTTCCAATGGTAATTTGGTAAATTGTAGAAATATTTTTATACTGTATTCTACTCTGCTGCTGAGACTCTTTCTACATTGGAAAACGCATCTACTAGCACACAGGACACACACCAAGCATTTCTGTTCAATCAGTCAGACTAATTTCACTTTGATCTACCGACAAAATGAAGCAATTTCCACATTTTATTTATTAGGCTTTGGGGCAGTAACCTTTGAGCCTTTATAGGGCGCTATAGTTTAGATCTTTATATGACTTATGACAGGGTTAATGTTTAAATGGATCCAGTTTAAAGTTTCAGAGATCTGATGTGCAACCATGTGTAGCATTCTGCTACAAAGTTCTTAATAACATTCTGGGGAAAAGTCACATGACCTGTGAACCACCACTTTTAGATCAGTCAGATGCTACCAACACCACCAAGTCCAGATTATAGAACGATATCCTGGTCATGTTGAACCAGCTGTATGCTACAGCAATGCAGCAGAAGCAGCATCAGCTCAGTGTGAAAGAGTACTGCTCCACTTCATAGTGGTTTTAATATGAACTCAGAGGCTTAAGGGGGTAAATTATTTTCCACTAACATATACTACTACAGTGGTGGATGCTCGCATTAAGCATTTCATTTTCAAATAACTATGTCAACGCATGTACGAGAAATTCCCGTGAGCCAGAAGTTCAGGCTTAAGCCTGATCTACACACTCAATTCAAGTAGTCTTTCTCCTACTCTTGCCTCTGAATGATGTCAGTGCTGTTTTTGAGGGGCAGCCACTCAGAAGAAGGTTGCCGTAAAGGACAGAGGATGGCAGAACAGCTTGTTTTAGACGAAGATGAACTAAGGAGCTGTACAAGTATATCGGTATCGGATAAATATGGATTAAGTGAGATATGCCTATAACTGACTTATGCCTATCTATATGTCCTCACATTTACTTGTCCTGTTTTATCAATAAAATGTGTGTTAAATGAACTCCAAGTGTGAAGGTGCCCTAAGAAAGTAAAGGCAGTATTAATGCATTAAGCATTACCTTGCACCTAGAATAGGTAAGTGTGTGTGTGTGTGTGTGTGTGTGTGTGTGTGTGTGTGTGTGTGCACCTGCATACCTTTGGTATCCCAGTGGGGTCAAAGCGGAGAACCCGCTGGTTGCAGCACGGATATATTCCTGCACCGTGCCAGCCTCTCTCTGTACCCATGCCAGGGTACAGGACGCTGTCTGGGTGGTACTTGCACTGCGTCAGCTCTGCACATACAAACACCTACACACACACACACACATACAAATGATTTTTAAAAGTATATCCTGCACGCACTCTTACTCTGTTCACTTTCTCTTTATTATTCATTTTGCTCATTTGTGCAACACACACACTATAACACTCCAACCTGCTGGCATCGGAAGCAGGTGAGGTAGTTGATGGTACCCCAGATTCTCCAGTAAACCAAGACCCAGGACTTGAGCTCCTCATACAGGCCTGTGATGTATTCGTGCACATCCCAACTCTTCTGTCTGCACACACACACACACACACACACACACACACACACACACACACACACACACACACACACACACACACACGATCACTCACACACTGTGATCAGGAACTCAGCCAATCAAGTAAAAGGTTAAAGTAAAAGGTTTAAAACAGCCATTAAAACATGCTGCTATACCTGGTGTGTGTATAGATGATTTCTCCACGAGCGTCAATATTGATTTTGCCCGGAACACAAGAAATTTTCCTCTCTGTGTCTTTGGTCAACAGCTTAAGGCACAGACCACACCTGGGATGAAATGCAAGGATGACAAAGAATATCAATTAAATTAGCAGAGAATATTCACATGCTCGCTACACATGTCAGAGCATAAAAAGAAACACAATGCAAAAATAAAAAGCTTATACTCACCTGTACAGAGTTGAGGCATTTCCCGGTGAATCTCTGTTCTGGTAGTTTGGGTCAAAGAGACGCTCAATTTTTTTTTGAAACAGTTTGCTTTGAGGGTGAAAGACAAGAAAGGATCAAACTTGAGCTGATATTGCATATATCTTAATAAAAGGTTATAAAAGTATAAGCCACTGTTGCTTTAGTAAAATTATACCAGGTGCTTTTGTGACAGTAGCCTTTGTGCTTGTGCTTCAGTTATTTAATGCAACACATGCAATATTTCTTTTATTGGTGTTATATGGAGAAACTGTAACCTGACAAAACTTCAGCGTAGGAATCATGTAAAAAAGTCTGACACTTCCTAGATCTTTAGACTGAACTGGCTAAAAAGAGAAGTCACTGCATTGTTCTCTACATCGAATCTGTGGAGCTTAAAGAGACCATCTGTCTGCAGCTGAACTGCTGCAGCCATCATAGTGTTACTGACAGAACTTTTAACTTCTCTGTGATCATTGAGAATTCAAGGAAATATACTATTACACTGGCAGATGCTCATACCAAAAGCTCAGGCTTCAGTCAGCGCTGAATGAGTTTAAGTTTTGGTTCGTGGTTATTTAATTAACATCTTTCTTTGCCTGTGGTCTTCATTTGTCTCAGCTATAGTTACTTTTTTACACTTCTCCCTGTGCATCTTTTGTAGATTTATTCCCAGTCTTTTCCTACTTTTTTCCTGTCCCACCTGTTCCTACCTGTGTCCCATTTCCCTACAAAGTCTCAGTGCATATATTTGTCTCCATCCCCTGTCTCCATGTTGTTCCTGGTGTTGCTTATCTGCATTTGAGTCCTCATTTTGAACTGAAACACAACTGCATTTAATGGCAGAAGAAGATGTTCTCTGCGGTTCGAACCTTCTGTTTGCTATGTGCAACAAATCAGAAGCAGTTAGCACAAATGGAGGGGTAAGAAGCTAAAATGGCTTGTTTTAGATTAAGACTAACCCTAACTGAGGGTCCACGCCGAGGCCCGGCGTTAAAAAAGGATTATTTTGAAATGCAAATGATGCAAAGCTGATTCACAGCTTTGTCCAAATATTTGTATTCACAGAGACCCAGAATACAAATACGGTGCCGAGAATAAGCAAAGCAGCTCGCCCCTCTTACCTTTTAAACTTGTCTTTTTTGTCCCTGATGTCGTCGGCCTCATTGTGGCTGAAGAGTTCAGCGATCCGTGTGGCCAGGTTGCTGTTTATGCAGTTCATGTTGCAGGGAGTAGCCACAATGGCACTCATGTGCTTGTGGCAGTACTGGATGCACTCCTCCACCTGAGCCAGACGCATATACAGAGCACTCATCAAACAAAAATGGGAAATGTCCTTTCAACAATGCTCCGTCCAAACCATGTCAACACTTCTTTAGCAGTTCTAGCTCTTCTGAGTAGTGGTGAGAAAACACTGCTACCGTAACTGCACGGGGGCAAAAGAACATCTGCACTTTCATGCAACACTAACTTAACAAAGCTCTGTGTGTAGGCCTCTTGTTTTTTTGTGGATTAGGAGCAATTACCCATTGTTACCTTTGAACTATCATTCTACACACTGCCTGCGCCTTACTGGGCAAATGTGAGACTTTTGCACCTTTGCTGTAACATCTTTTTTGGATATATCTAAGAAAATGTGTTCACAGCTGAAAAACAAAAGGCCCGATGCACATCACCACACCTTGCGTCACATGTCACAACACTTACTAACGTGTCCATCTTCAAGAACTCGGAGGAGATCAGGATTGAGATCACATTGCTGGGCTCTGTAACCGACAAATACCACATGACCAACCAAGCAAACCCCACGAACGACAAACAACACAGAACACGCAGCCAGTGACGCACCAAACACACACCACGTTTAGTGACCAATAAATCAAGCGCCACAGGTGGTGTAAATGACAGCTCAGGGATGTGTAATAATGTTGATTGTTTTCTGTTCTTGTTTCTTTTTACCAAGTCGGGGTTTGTCCTTGTTTCCCTCTCCTGCTGAGTTCCTCCTGACGTAGTTCATAAGCCAGTCAAAGATCTGCACGTCACAGTGGACTGAGATGTCAACTTCCTCCCACCTCTGGGGGTCCACAGATAAATATTCAGCAAAGTAACGCATCTCCTTGACCAGAAGATCTCTGGGACAAGTGAAGTCCTGCTTCAGGTTCTTGGTCTCATCGCACACATGGATGACCATGTTGGGACTGTAGGGAAAAGCCAAAATAATATTCAATCATATTCATCCACAGGGTGTGTGTGATTAACGCTGAAAACATTTCCACTTTAAGATGGAGTCATGTTTATAGATTCGATTTTCAAAGGATGTGTGAGGAATCTCTCTTAGCTCGGTTCACTGTGGTATGAAAAGATATCTCCCAGCGTACTCTCGTGGTTTCTGAGGTTTTTCATCCTCCTCTGCTGACACTCCTTTCTCTTTCTTCTCCACAGCAGCACTTCTTCCTGTGGACTTCAACTTGGACCCTGTACACAAAAACGTTGGAAAAAACAAAACAAAAGTAAGGTTGTCATGCAGCATGAGAACAAAAATCATACTACACCCCTCTAATTTATTAGAGTCTTTCAATTATGTGTTTCATAGGGGCCTCGGAGCACTTCCGCAAGCTAAATAGCTGTACTGGAACTTACACCATCATGTAACCCATAAAAGAAATCTCTTATTCAAAAAATGTTTATGTGTTTGTGTTTATGTTAGTTGAAGTTTTCAATTTAGAGAAAAAAAGGATTAAACTTAAAATATAACCTGTGATTAGAGTAGAATGACATTTAAACTGCTTATAGTAATTCCAATCGATTATACTGTAACACATAAAATCACATCCAGAATAAGTATCTGGATGATTTTTGTATTTTTGACTCTATACACCATCTGATTGGTTCTGTAACTCAAGCTAGCAGGTCTAATTAAAATGCAGACTTAAGTTACAGAGGGTTTAACAACAGGATCACATTCATTGTTTAGGAATTGGAGCTATTTTTATACATTTATACATTTTTGGTTACTTTTGAGAGACACTCAGAAGTAACTGGACAGCATTCCTCATTATTTGATGACAGTTCAAGAAAGATATATGGCTTCCCATGTCTTTGGACTGTGGAAGGAAGCCAGCATAAAATAGGAAAATATATAAAGACCAAAAGTGGTCAAATTATATAAATAGGTTTCATAATTTCATATTTACTCAGCACTTTCTAGTAGTATGTAACAAGACAATAAATTATGTTATTATTATACTTATGTTTGCCTATTACGCTCATTTCCTGTGGTGCGTTTTTATTCTTTAATTTCACGGTGCAGCCCCCGAGTTTATCCACTGTCTGAAAGATTATTGGTTGCCTCTTGCAAACAGAAGGTTTGAACAGCAGGTGGGTGGGGCTTCTGTGCTCACAGCCAGAACTGTGTGCCTGAGATGACCAAACTTAGTATATCCTCCCTCACTGACATCATGCAGAGCCAAAAGTGTAGGAAACTGTGTGAAACAGCATATTTCGAGCAGTCTGAAGCCTGAGCTTGTGGTTCCCAGGGTTTAAACGCACACATACAGCTCTTGCTCCCCATGTACAATGAACTGTGTACTGTCCACTGTGAAGTTTGAAAGACATGAGTAAAGCTATCGATAAAACCAGTTCCTGCTGATTAAACTTATTGAAGGTTTTATCTGTGGGTGAAAGTAACTGACCTGTAACTTTGCTGCTGCTGCTCTGGCCGCTTCCTCTCTCCACTATGTCCCGAGTGTCCAACAGTGTGGAGAGGAGGTCTGACGGGGAGCTGCTTCCTTCTATCAGGGCATTGCATTGGTTATCCACATGAGGAAACCCCCCCATGCTCTTCAGCTCCTCAAACCGACGGGCACACTGCAACACAATTGCATCAGAGCCACAGAATTATTTCTCATTAAAAATTCAGGTCTCTTGTTACTAAAGCATGGAACGAACTATGGGCGGGATGGGATGGATGGAGAGGCAGGATGGATGAAGGGGTTCTAGTTACCCAGTGATCCAGTTACCTCCTTAGGAGTAAAGCCTGGTACTAGCTTGGCCACATTGTCCCAGTTTATGGGCTGGGGCACACCCCACAGGGAGCCCAGCACCATGTCCAAAACCAGGACGTTGTTGTCGTAGGGAAAGTTGTTGTTATCCGAACAGAAGCGACTCATCTCTACACACACAGAGGGCAGGAAACAATAGGCAGCAAGTCAACAATAAATTCCTTCATCTGTTTGATCATCATAGCCAAATTAGAGCTGAAATCACTGTGCAGTTAGCACCCATTTTAATTGCCTTTAAGCATTCTGCGCATAGTCAGCACATAGATTAATACAAGAGTGGCGTGATTGGCATTTTTTTTGTAGCAGTATTCAGACGTGTTATTGCAGTTGGATAAAAGCTGTGTTTAAGTCTATTAGTCCTTACACTAATTGCTCTGTACCGTCTGTCTGAGGGCAACAGGTCAAACAGGGAGTAACCAGGATGTGAGTTATCTTTTATGATGTTTTGGGCCTTTTTAAGACAGCGGGTGTTGTGTAGATCTTTCAAAACTGAATGCTTTCAGGTTTTGGACTATTTGTGAGGTAAGTAGAGTGGGCCAATAGCGTCTGAGGGACCGTTTTGTAGCCCAGATAATAAATTGCTGGATAAAAGGAATGGACCAGTTGTGAAACTGTGCACCACTGCATAAAATAATAAATTTGGCCAACTACTGAGACAAATGTTGTTTCTTTCTTTAGTATGATTTGGTTGTTATGCCTCAGAAACACATTTTCATTGAGAAAAAAAATGAAGTTTATTGTAAAAGACTTTGCTTGGCGGCTGAACTTGCCATTCACTACTATTCAAAGTTCCTGTGTTTTGTTTTTCTGTTATTAAATGCATCACAGGTTAGAGCATACTGGTGACTATGTATGAGCTGAAAGAGGAGACTGATCATTCATGTACTGTACATGATACGGGTAGATGCTGTACGTTTATGGGATGCCGTAGAGGCACAGATTAGGGTAGGCCGAGTGCCTCTGCCCTCCTGCTGAATCAACATCAGATGCTTTCAGGTCACATTAAAATCCTCAGATTTCCTAGGACACACATCCAACAACAGAAATGACACTTACTGTTCTGGTCTGTGAGATAATCCTCACCGTCGTCTCGTACAATCTAATAAGCGGGTAAATGTTTCATCTCATTGTGCGTGTGGATGATGCTGATGCTGCGGTGTTCTCCTACCGGCTAATGCTAGCTAAGTTTGCGGGACGGGACAGATCTGCTGCCTTCAGGTACTCCCTGTAAATATCAAACGACAGTCACTAGTGATGTGGTCCGTCCTATTGCGTCATACCTTCTGGTGGGATTTACACCGACGTATTTAGCTCTCTCTCTCAACGCGTTTGAGCACGGTGGCTATGCGATGACATTTAAACCAAAGGCGAAAGTGAACTAGAACATCAAAAATGTGCCTTCAGGCTCAACTCTGCCTCAGTAATTCCGATAGCCATGGAAGGTAGCATTAGCTTCTAGCTAGCATACAGTTAGCTGAGCAAGTGGCTACTTAAATTGCCGTATGTATGTCATTAAGCCGACAACACAGAAAATGCTATCGGCAGGTTACACTATCAAAATACTACATAAAAATCTACCCCCAGAACACTTTCGATTAACAAAACGCGTTTATTCGGTCTGTATCTGCAACGGTGACTCGTCACTGTTGGCGCAGTGCAGCAGGCGTCCTGTTGCTTGGAGACAGTGGTCGCAAATCAAGTGCTTCTGCCATAAAGTCAGACTTAAAAACAAATTAAATGAAATTATATTATACTAATATGTCATTTAAATTAGCATAAACTAAACAGTTAGGTCCAAGTTTTGAAATTGAAAATCTTGACAAAATTTCTAACATTGTCACTTGATACCTTATAGCACAATGGACAAAAACGATTTTTAAATTATTTATTTTCATAATAATCATATTAAATATTCCAAAAATTTCTGAATGGTAACTGTTGAAAATGTGCAAAATTCGCCCCTTTCTTATTCTGAATAGATCAAATTAACGTCACAGAAAACTATACAGAAACCCAAACATGTGAGGGTCAAAACAAAATGTGATCACATGATCAAACAAAACACCTTAACTGTGTTCTTACACTGTCCTTGTACACATAATGTGCCAGTGCGCCTAAAAACACATTTTAGAATACTCATTTGTTTATTTTTGTAAAAGCTTTGAGTTTAAAAATAAAAATTCAGCTCAGATTTTCAGACGCAGTGAGCCTTGTGCATGGAAACAATTCTTGGCAAGTAATAAGAAGGTCCATACTGCGTTAAAAAAAATTGAATCGAAAATTACTTTAACAGTTCCTGATGAGGTCTGTGGATTGTCCACCACCCCAAAATATGAACTAACAGCAGATTATTAGTTAAGCTCCAGAGTTACACACTGAGCAAACCGCTGTTATGAATGAACATTTATGGACACAAAGATCATGGATCAGTCTTTTCAGGGATGTTAAGTGGTGTGTTGGAGGGCATGGTGGAGGTGGATGATCCCTGATTGAATGAAGCAGGTGTTTCCCTGTACGCTGACTCCAGAAGGTCCTCTGAGGAAGCCGAGGCAGAAGAAGAGGCTGAGGCAGAGGCAGAGGCGGGGTCCGGGGTAAAGCCTTGGGCTCCAGTTGTCTGCATTTGTGCAGCCAAGCTTGTTTGGGGTTCCTGTGTGTTCGCCCGCTGGGCCTGAGCGAGCCTCTCCATATCTGCGGCCCGGCGGCCTCTCCTCTTGCCGAGGATCTTAACGTAGTTGGCTGGGATGAGCCCTGTGGTCTCACCGTCCACACTGGCCAGGAGCCAGCCACGCACACGGGGCTGTAGCTCTACACACGAGGAAGAGGAAAACACTGTGATAGTTGTAAACATGGTGCACGCTCACACAAAAGAAGAGCCCTCATCTGTTATTCCCAAGATAAGGAAAACAAAAATAGAAGGTTTTTGGTCAAAGCACTCAGAATCAAATGTCCCGCAGCCAGTAAAAAGCTCATCACCTTTAGGAGCGAGGTTGAGCATCTCTCCAGCTTGCATAGAAAGCTCCTCCTGAGAAGCAGCTGTAAAATCATATTCTGCTCTGGCCACCACGTGGTCGTCCTCCCCACTTGCCCAGTTAGTGTCTAAATCAAGCAAGGAAACTGAATTAAAGACATTCATAATTTTAACTTGTTTTAATTAAAAACAAGTCCACTTGCTTTGTACTGTCAGTTGTAAAGTGACTAATGGCATATGGAGCTATGATACCCAATTTATTTGCCACAGAGTTACAGAAAGGCACATGATGTCATACAAGCAGACTCATCTTTACATGTGTATTGCAAACAACAAAACAAAATGTATCTTTATGAATATGTGAGTGCTTGCTGTTCCATCTGCAAGCCTTACCTTTGATTTCAGAGTCAGCAGTGGAGCTCAGCTTCCAGATAAGGTAGGGTACACCCAAGACTAGAGCAAAAAACATTAAGATGGGCCAGGATTTAACTGCCTGGTCCTCCATCTCTCTGGATGATCTCATACCAGTGGCCTCACTGGGGTTGGGCCACAGGGCTTCGACCTCAGGGTCTAGCCTCCGCCCGAGCAGCTTCTGCACCAAGCGGTACAAGTAGTGCAATGTGCGCACCAGAGCAAACTTTGACAAAACCCGGGTGAGGTGCACGCGCAGTCGTGTGACGTGGTTGACTACTTCCAGTACGGCACGGAAACCGTTATGTAGCGCAGAAAAGGTGGCGTCCATCATCATGCTTATTGAAGCAAACGCATGGACGATGCTCTCGATGGACTCAAAGGCACCGCGGCTACTTTCTTCTGCCTGCTGCACAAACCTGCTGGGGGGGACGTCTTCAAGGTGAGGTGTGTGTCTGTATCCTCCCAGGCTGTAGCCGCCACCATAGCCGCTACCATAGCCTCCACCATAGCCGTAGCTGTAAGGACTGTAGCCACTATAGATGGAGCTCCCATAGGGGCTGTAAGATTGGGAGAAGGAGCTGTAGGATGGACGGTAGGACTGCTGGACCTGACGAGGGGGCACCGGGGGCGCCATCCTGGGCAGGACAGAAGGGCCAGCAGAGGTGGAGGAGCCTCTAGCTAGTCCCAAATCTGTAGATCTGTTTGGTGACAACATAAAGATAGAATATCAGTAAAATCCACCCATAATTCATTGCAACATTAATTGAGCAAAGCATTAGTTCAGAAACGTCATGGAGTCAAGCTAAACCACAGTCCACAAACTGCTCAACAGCTCAAATATGTAAATATGTAAGAAAAATTGTGTACGTTTCTGTCCTGTGTACTGTTTGTTTGTATATGTGTCTTTCTGGCTGCTGTTACAACCAAATTACCCCTTGTGGGACAATTAAAGGATTATTCTATTCTATAGAGTGGCTCTCTTCCACAGCGTGTCCTTTGTCCTTTCTCCCTCCCCTCAACCCCAACCAGTCCTCAGAGGCTGCCCCTCCCTATACCTGGTTCTGCTGGAAGTTTCTTCCAGTTAAAATGGTGTTTTTCCTTCCCACAGTCACCAAGTGCTCGCTCAAAAGGGTTGTTTTGATCATTTAGTTTTCTCTGTATTACAATAGGGCCTCCACCTTGCCGTATAAAGTGTCTTGAGGTGACTGTTGTTGTGATTAATAGTGATGGGACGTTCTGTATCGAGGCTTCGGAGCGTGTGTCGAGTAATGGAGGGGGCGTTTCCGCGAAGCGCGTATCGAGGCTTGCTTCATTTATGGGAGGAGCTGAAAATGATGACGTCCGAAGCCTCGCTGCCCGGCTGTACCACGTGACTGGTTCATGAAGTGGTTCGAACTTTGCCGCGAGATATGACAGCGATATAAACCCCTCAGACTTCATTCAAAAATGTGGGTGTTTGATGGAGAGTTGCGGTTAGTGAGAGTTTGGAGACCGTTTGGAGGTTTATGAGAGTGAGGAAAGTCAGGAGAGAATGGAGCCAGCTAAG
Source organism: Diplotaxodon limnothrissa (assembly GCF_057381915.1). Taxonomy (NCBI): domain Eukaryota; kingdom Metazoa; phylum Chordata; class Actinopteri; order Cichliformes; family Cichlidae; genus Diplotaxodon; species Diplotaxodon limnothrissa. Next base: position 25,164,206 of record NC_140608.1, on the reverse strand, counting down.
AAGAGGAGGATGTCCTCCCCTGTGTGGGAACATTTTGATCTTATTCCTCCCAACAAGGTATGTAAATTTCTACAGAAGATGTATTTTCATGATACTGATGGTGCAATACAATTTATGTTGAGCTGTCTTGACTTTTGTACAAGGTGAAGTGTTTGCTATGTGCCAGGGAGCTGGGATATAACAACAACAACACCTTATCCATGCTTAGGCACTACAGAGCTTTGCATGAGAATAAGGGGAACACCGATTGTGGAGCAAGACCAGGTGAGCCATCAAATGCAATGATAATATAGGATGCAGTAATGTTACTAAATGATATAACAATATTATACAACTGTTATAAGTTACGTGTGTGATATTTATATTTGTGCTTTATCTTTATTGTCTTTCCTCAGGAGAACAATCTCAAATAGATGAAGACCTGGTCAGCATGGTGATTGAGGACTCCCAGCCATTTAGCATTGTGGAGGACAAAGGATTCAAAAGATTTGTTAAATCATTAAATCCTAGCTATGTTCTCCCCACTAAAAAGGTCATAAAAGCAGTGAAAATTTAGTTTTTACAGAATAAAATGTGAACAGGCAGGACTGAGGCTCAAAGCCTCAGTGTGTAGCTGTCCATACCTCAACGTTACAAAAGCACAACCACTGTCCACACCCCAACCACACCTCACCTCACAGTAAATGATCATTTCCATTTCAAGCATTTCCAAATAATCATTTCCCATACTGCCACTATAAATATACACAGTATACTGCCATCACTACAATATACGTGTTTTACACACTCCTTTTGTTGTTGACATTTACAGGCTGTGTGCAAAATGCCACACTCTTCAAATTCATGCCAGCTATTATTTTTACGTCCAGTAGGTGTCCTGCTAGAGCAAATGAAGCTTCATGAAGCTTCGCGTTGGGGTGAACCAATTGGATGAAAAGCTTCAGTGCTTCATGGGGCTTCATCTGCCCATCACTAGTGATTAATGCTATATACATAAACTGTAATTGAATTGAGTCAACTCTTCCTCCCGTCTCATCTCCAGCTCTGCTACTCTTCATCTGTACAGACTGTGGAAAATACACAGTAAATTCACAGTGCCGCTCACCATCAACCAGCAGCTACCGGCAACTTTTAGCATGGGATGTTTTCTCATGTGAGCTGACGTTATGAACCAGTCAACACACCTCAAATATCATTATCACAGCTCTGATTGTTCAGCTTCTCCAATCTGATGACCATATTCTCTTAACCTTAAAAGGATATGTTGATATGTCCAAAAAAGATAAAGATGTGTGCAGATTTAATTCCATTTCCCCCCTTAAAGTGGAAAAAAGTGTCAGGTGGGGGGGGGACTGATTGAACTGTGATTGTGGAATTTGCCTCACACTGGTGCGTTCACTATTGCTTGTTTGAGAATACTGCTGTATATACACAAATGCCAGCGGACAGCATAAACAAACTGTTGTACATATATTTTTATAATTATCCGAATATAATAATAAGACAATTAAAAAAATATGACTTGCAGCAGCAAGCGGAGGAGTTTAATCTTCTCTGGGTCTTGTTTACGAGTTTGGGGACAGGTGAGCAGAGGACTGACAAATGGAAAAAAACCAAAAAAAACAAGAGCTTCTCTAAGGGTGGCTGGCCTCTCCCTTAAAGACAGGGTGAAGAGTTCAGTTACTCGAAAGGGGCTCAGCGTAGAACTGCTATTCCTTCACACTGAAGAGAGGCAGATGAGACGATTTAGGTATCTGGCAAGGACGCCTCCTAGGTGAGGCGTTCCAAGCATGGACAACCAGGAGGCCCCGGGCCAGACCCTAGACGCTCTGCAGAGGCTATATCTCTATATGCATTTTCTGCAGGAAATTATCGGGCGAAGGAACTGAGTTTGTTGGCAAACAGCAACAGGAAGACAGCAGCTACATTTTCTTCTGAATTGACTGTTAACAACTACAGAACAAACAAAAATGCAATTCAAATATTTCTGGGGCTTTTATTAATTTCACTTGTTAACCAGAATTGCAACAAAACAAACAAACAAAAACGCTCAATCAACAGAAGAGAGAGAAATCTAGCGAGACGCACTGCCTAGGACACGGCCTCAGAGGACCAAACTAGCAGTTAGCCACTTATACGGCTGTGCAGATAAATAATTAGTTGCCGTTTTTGTTTTTGGGGCATTTTTAATGGCAACCAATTACTCTTACAATCGCAAACACGACTCATCGTTTTGCAATAATTTTCACCATCGTGTCAATTATTAAAACAAAATGTCAACTGTCGTCTAACAACTCCTGCACGAAGTGACAGCGACAACTTTAGCATTTCAACTGCGAGCAGCTGCAGCTGTAAACACGAGGGACTTCTCGCGACTGCGGCCCCTCCGAAATTCGCTCACCTGTAATTTAAAGGTGCACCAACTGAGCCAGGAATCCGCCTTTCCCATGGCCGTGTCGGGGGCTGTGAATCCATAGCAAAATATATGTGCACAGTACACAAATAATATAGAGCCCTCGCAGAATCTCCTTCCACTACTGCCTACCCGTATTTCCTCTTCTTCTTCTTCTTTCTTACAGTTATATTGGCGGTTGGCAAACAATTGAAAGGTGCATTACCGCCACCAACTGGTATGGAGTATGGTCTGGAACGACGACAAAAAAAAATATTCTCAAATCCTGCCAAACAGGTTCCCCTCTTTTAAAAACTGAAATAAGGCCTGATAACTTTTACTTCCTGATTCCATTCGCAACAACTCAACCAGATCCAGTTTGATTTTTAGGTTACTCCGTATTTCCACTTCTCCTTTGGGGTTTTTTTTTTTATCGTTGTTTAAAAACATAGAATAGACGCTTTACCGCCACCATCTGGTGTGGAGTTACACTGCAGTAACTGAGCTCTCACTGTCAAAAAAGTAGCCCAAAATTGGTGTTTGCCCCCGCGTTCCACTCCACTGTTCCACAGAGGAACCTTTTGACAGTGATAGCTCAGTTACTGCAGTGTGAAGTACTCTGTGGACCTGTAGTGTAATGTTGACAAAATGCATCATTTAAGTAAATTTTCTATCTATTATGCCAAAATATGACCTTATGCGGTTAATTTTGTGAGTTCTCTGACATCTGTGAGGTTAGACTTAACTTTTATTTTCTGAAATAAAATAAACAGGAAATATCTGTTTAAGGAAAAGTCTTAGTCTTGTCCAAGTCTAAATATTAATGCTGAGGTCTTTCTTGTTTCTTCATGCACATTTCTAATGCTTTCCTTTAATTCTATGAAATCATTTTTGGTATTTGAAAGTCTTTTTACATTTTATTCAGAGCTATTTTCTGTTTCTTTCTCTGTGTTTGCTACCTTTCCTTTCATTTCTGCCTCAAAATGCTCCTGGACAAATCATTGTCCTTTGTGGCTTCATTTTAAATCTGGAATCTTAATTTTATTTCATTTTATTTTAATTTAAATCCAAATGCCATCCATATGATTAAAAACTTCCCCACTCTTTGTCCTTAATGTCTACAGTGTTGCCTTCTGGTAGTACATTCCCCTCCTGACTCCTTTCCCTCTCTTTGTTACCATTTACACTTCTTCCAACTACAGATCCCACACTTGATGGTGACTTGTGGTATTGGCTCAAAGTTGGCCTCTAGTGATCAACAAACTCCTGATGAAGGCTCTCAGGGTCCTGTTGATCTTGTTAAACTTTCTTGGATGTCTTCCACTGTGATGCTTACTGGTTCCTGTTCAGAGAGGTTGCTGTGGTCTGGTCTTAGCTCTGCTAGCCACTGAGCATTGTTGTTATGGGTCCCTTCTCCCACATGCTCTTCCAGTATTACTCTATCTCCAGTCTCGGTGGCACTGTTTTCATATTGTTCCCCTGCACTGAGTGTACACCTTGGATGGTATAAATTTCCCTCTCTCCCTGCAGGCGGTCTTTATCCTTCATCCTCCGGTCCTCTACCAGATGCTCAAGGCTCCTGCGCAGTATCTTTGCTGTTCCTAGGACTGCGTCTGATCTCCTAGAGTGACTTGCCCAGGTTGGGGGGGGGGGTCACTGTACCGAGTAGTCAGATTACCTGATTACTGAGACCACTGTTGTCTTTATCCTCCACATCTTCTCAAGCTATTCTCCCAGCCCTTGGTACTTGTTGAGCTTCTCGACTTCCTTTTTCCTGATGTTGCTATCATTCGGTATAGCTACATCTGTCACTACAGCCATCTTCCACTACTTGTCCACCACCACTATGTCTAGTTGGTTAGCCATTACCAGTTTGTCTGTCTGTATCTGGAAGTTCAACAGGATGTTAGCCTGGTCATTCTCATCCACCTTAGGGGGCATCTCCCATTTTGACCTTGGGACTTCCAGGCCGTGCTTGGCACAGTATGACCTGTATGATACTATGCCAGCCACTTGGTCATGACATTCATGACATTCCATGTATGCCCTGACTGCTAGCACCTTACACCCTGCTGTTATGTGCTGAATTGTCTCAGGGGCATCTCTACAAAGCCTGCCCCTGGGGTCTTGTCTGGTGTGGTGTATATATTTATACACCACCATATATACCGTATATATATATACAGACCTGAGTCAAAAATTCAGTATTTACAGGTAAAACAGTCATTACACCCCTGAGAGGGGGAAAAAAGCAAAGGCAGACGAAATTGGGTGACGTGTGAGGTCATCTCAGAATGTCATCAACTTAAAAAACATTTGCACCTTGTGCTTTTGTCCAACAGAGGGTGCTGTGACTCATCAGATAAGACTGACGCAGTTCTGTGGGCTTTAATATTACAGATGAAAGGGAATTTCCCCTGTTTGTACTCTGTAATTAAACAAAGAACACGTTTTTGTTTAAAAACCATGGTTTTACTAACTAATATGCAGTCATTTTTAATATAATCTGACGAGAGTCATCAACACGTTGCTGATGTTTGGATTTTTATTACAAAACCTATAACAGGCAGTCAGAATGTGAAATGTGAGTGAACAGCTTTTGGTAACCAAAGAAAATACTACACTACAAAGTCTCCTGTCCCCACTCTAATGCACCCAAGATGACACAATTTCCTCTATCTAGACAGTAAAGTTGCTAAGACCTGATAACATCTCTGTGTTATCCTCTGTAACCTGCTTAGCAAAAAGAAACAACATGCCGCTGACACAGTTTCACACCTCTGACACTAACAGAAGATGGATACTTGTTTGCCGAGTAGAATATATATCTATATATATGTCTATATCTATAGATATAGACATATATATATTAGCATTATAAGACTTCTGTTGTCAGAAATATTGCTGACAGCAGCTTCAAGATTTGACTTTTAACCTGTTGTGTGAGATTGGCTTGAGGATGCGTTCACTAGCTCTCGGTAACGTCAGTTAACTGAGGGGGTGATCTGTGACTCCGCTGCTGTGAGCGTGAGCAAAGGAGGTGTACAGTGTGGTTTAAAAAACCACTAAGAACCAGGAGGGAGTCCTGTGATGTCAAGCACTGTTGGTGCATGTGGGTGGGTGGGGGTGGGGTGTGCGCAGCATTGTCACATTAGATTCCCTAGGGTGGGACTACAGAAAACACCAGTGTGATCTCACAGCGTAGGTGTACAATACCGAGGCTGCCTTTTTGTGGCGTGATGGTGTCAGAATCCAGGGCCAAAGGTGCGAATCCAAGTCTCTGCCTGTGGTGACATTGAGTGGGGGAAGACTGTTGAACTGATGATGCTTCTGATATTTAGGGGTTCGTGCCATGCAACTGTGACCTGTGACCTTTTCAGATTGTGATGATATTGGAAGAAGAATGATTTTTACACTTGAGTTAATTCACAGAACTAAAGATATTTAATTTATTACATGCTAAAAGGTTGTGGATTTGTAAGTGTGATTGTTGGTTGTAAAAATACTGCATCTGCCACTCTTCTGGGAAAAATCTAATCTGGAACTTTTTGTAAATCTTGTCCCACATGATGCCAAACATGTTGGGTTGTATCAAGCTTGCATTCTTTGGTAAACACTTTTTGATGATGCACAAAAATGCTGTAACACCGAAGCAGGACTGTGAAAGCAAATTGAAAGAATACTATTATCGAAAGACAGGTTTTTCAAAATAAGGGTTAGGTAACCTCTATGGCAGGGATGTCAGATTCATTTTACGTTGTGGGCCACAGGCAACTCACTTTGATCTTAAGTGAGCCGGACCAGTGAAACGCTCCTATCTGTCACATTAAATACACTTTAAACATGAAAGTAAAAACATTAAATACACTTTAACTACACATTTAATCCCTTAGATATTTTGATACAAGAAAAAGAAGAGCAGTTTTAATGATACTTCTCAGTATTTCTACATGATAAAGAAATGCTACTTTGGGCTTAAACTGTCAGAAACAAATGTATCAAATTATCAGTTGTATCTCAGCACGACCAACACATTTTAAAAGGCTCTATTTTTTTTTACTGTAGATCAATATTCTCTGCTTCATTTTTGTCTCACACTTCTCACTGTTTCACTAGTACTTGGTTTAGTGTTTGCAGACAAGTTGGTGTCTTCAGTGCAAACTACAGGTGACTGCAACAATCTGCTAGTGACTAAAGCAATAAGATTGAGGTTTTTGCCAACCTAGTCAGGGAATACACATTTTTCCATCGTGAACAGTGGTATGTGACCAGTCTGTAGGCGTATGTCACTGGGCCCAAAGCATCACCAAAATTTCAGAAAAGTTAACATGTAGCGGTTACACGACTGCAAAACCACAATAGCTTAGCTTAGGCAGCTTAGCTTAGCATAAAACTTGGGAAAAAAAGCAACCTTTTGACAAAGCTAGATAAAAGTTTCTAGAGTTGCTTAGTTTAAAGAAAAAAACTAACCTATGAAGCGGATGCTGATTAAAGTTCAAAAGAAAAAAAACAAACCCTGACATCTGCTAGCTAACACACATTCCAAGCTCTGGTTATGTGTTGTACGCTATCACATTGTTGGTCAGCAGTTTCTTCTCTCCCACTGGATATCACTTCCACCTTTTTTTCAAAACTGAAAGAGTTTAGTTGAACTCAGTACCCACCCACAATTTTTAGCAATGACAGTAACAGTTACTGTAACTGTTCCCTTTATAAAGCTAAAAATTGCTATTTTTTGTTGACGTTCCAAGGGTTCTGGTTGCTTCATACTTCCTAGTCCCTTTTTGTTTGTTCTTCTCTTTGAGCACAAAGAACCCAGCAGTATAAACTTGGTTTGGGTCTTGGAGCTGTAAGACAGGCAATCTATTCCCCGCTAATGCTGAATGAGCAAGAAATCACCAAAATGAAGAGGAACCAAAAGAAAGTTTTTTGTAAGAGCCTCTGAGATGTACATTTAAATCAATTGGAAATAAATTTGGCGGGGCAGCCAGAAACTTGCCTTGTATATTCCTGTGTTTACACAACCGAAATAGGTGGTGATCATAGTAAAGATTAGTTCAAATAATCCCTAACCTTTCCCCAGTGCCGTATATCTGACATGTCAATTTCAGCACTCATTCTGAACTTCCAGGGTTCCTGCTGTATTTTTTATGGGCAGCACGCTGGAATGACCTGAGAGTGTTGAGCGTACTTTTTTTACACACACAGCTTCACCCTTCCTCTTTGTGTCAACTACTTGGTATTGTACAAATATACATGACAGAGGGGAATAAACAAACTCTAACAAAAGTGGAACTGCCAAGAGAAAAATGTTGGTGGAACGTACAGAAGCTATTCGAAGTCCGTGTCCACTTAATGCGTCTGTCTGCCACATTGTGTTGACACAGTTGAGTGGCTGCTTGTCAAAAAAGGGAAATGCAGTAATGTCACGACTGTAGAGGCAAAGGAGTCAAACTAGGTAACTGTGTTGTAATGCAGGCAATTATTATTAAGTCATCTGATGCGAAGGCATCATGACACTGAATCCTTTTGTTCTGCAATCAAATAATCAACAGCTGAACCAGTATCAGTGCACCAGCCATTTGCAGTTCCATGTTGATGCAGTAGGCTAGTAAAGAGCTGCTATAGTTTCAGTGGGAGCAGGCATATCTCCTTATCACAAGTGCACTTAGGATTTTCTTGACTAACCATATTGATAAATTGAATCAGCATGACATTTTTTTCAGTGGTGAGACATGATTTGGGAACTCTGGAAGGAGCTAGAAATGAAACCACAATACTCAAAAAGCAGCTGTAGTAAAGTAAATAACCTATCGCAAAAAATATATCAGGCCATGGTCAGTAAGCTGCAATCATTCTAGTAATGAATGATGGCAGTTTTGGCTTGCTTCAAGAACTTTGTACTCTGTTTTAAAGGACTAAACTAGTAAGCTCTTAGTGCTGCATTTTTGTTTGTTTGTTTTTTCTATAATATATTTTTATAGCATATTCTATTTAAATTGTATTTTTAGTTTCCAGAATAAGCTTTAGTACAATAAGCTTAAACTTAAACCTGTCTATTGGAAAATTAGCAAATTAAACTTAGGTCCGGTATAAGCTAGCTTATTCAGTTCAGTTATGTCTGGACTGAATAAGCTAGCTTAAATACTGTCCTTTCTGTTTACATTTTACTGCTTGTTCTATTGGATTAACAAGGCTTAAAGTTAAAGCTGTAGCAGTGTAACAGTGTGGCTGTTTTGTTTTTTCAAGCAGGTTCATTTTAAGCCAGTTTTTGACTAGCCAAATTTAGCATCCTTTGTAATTGCTAAACAAACTAGCTAGCCAAATAGCTGTAGGTCATTCAGCTATGGTCTCTGATTAGAAAAAACTAAATGTGGTGATTTGAAAAGACAAGTCACACAGACAAACTATACACTTGATCATGATGGAGTTCAGTCCGTCTTTGTTTGGTTCCTGCTCGTTTTAAATCATGTTTTTGAATGCTATACATTTGGTACCAATTTTCATTGGGTAACACTGAAGTACAAAAGTCAACTCCTTTGTGTGCAAATTTGTACTTACTGCTACTTTAAAAGTATTTTCAGCAGTGGCTAATACACTTCCTGATTTGGGTTGGATTGGGTGGATGTTTGTGTGTGTGTGCCTCACATGAAAAATAATCAGTGAAAACAATGAGGCCACACATGTCTGCTGAACACTCATCAACAGACAGGTATATACTGTTTCTAGTCAAACATTCACAGCAACAGCTACATGGGATTTTCCCTGCTCTGAACATGAGTTGGGTCTTGCATAAGGAGCTGTTCTAGCAACACATACTGTACAATACCTATCATTAAAATGTGCAGCAGGAAGTTTGGAAATTGTAGGATCAGAGAATGGAAGTAAAGGCATGCTCCAAACTTCATAGACAAATCAGTGGGAAAGAGAGCTAGTTTTGATCCTGGCATTGTTATTGATCTGTTAATTCAGATCAATATTAGTCACAAAAGTGAACGGACTCTTTAAATCCCCATGCAAAACTGAGGTAACTGAAAAACACAGAGCTTTATAGTGTGAAGTCAGCTTTAGTCTAAATTTCTTATTTGTGCACAGGGTAGGACAAAAATATCCAGTTTTTGTTTCTATATTTAGTAATATATTGCAATCTGATAAATTCCCATAACTTATGTAATCGAGAAGTATGTAAGTAAATAAGGGAAGTGTATAAATGCCATTAAAATAAACCTCCTGTTTATAATAAATGCAATGAGGAAAGGACTACCCTGTAGTAATTTCTGTCTAATTTTGTGAGTTGATAGCAAATTCATTCAGGTGGAGCTGGTGTAGTCAGCAACTATTTACAGTGTGAAGGGAGAAAGAGAAAGAGGGGGAGAGAAGGGGGAGGAGGGGACCTGAGGGAAATGGGAGGAGACAGCAGCAGAGGAGGGGCATTACGGGAAATAGGTGGCTAAACAGGTCTAGCTCGCCTTTTCCAGGACATGGTTAAGAAATACTCAAAGACATACGGTGCAGTGAGTACCTGGGACAAGCTGTGTCTATCACACAGAGATCCAAACACATGCATGTGGAATCTGTGTGCAGCTAAACTCTCATTCAGTGCTGATGTTGTGAGGACCGTGTGCCTATCTCCATGCAGATCCTTGCAGAGGTGAAATGTCCTGATGAGTTACTCCATTATTTTGTCAACGTGAGGACATTCTGTCCTGTAATTATTTACCAATAAACCGGATATGATGTTGCAATATAGGACAGTTCTAGCTTAACCTGTTTCCACTTGTTTTTATTAAGTCATTAATTAAGTGCTGGATTAAAAGACTGGAAGTTAATGATAGTAGAAGAACAACAATCTTAGAAGACCAGAGTTGCGGTCTGAAAGTTTGAGAAAACTGTACTGGATATGGTGGTTGTGACATTGCTGGTGTTTGGGATTCAAAGTTAATGAAGATCTAGTAATCACAGAGCACCATATGTTGGTTTTCATCCAATTCAGAGCTTTCAGAGTCTATATAAATGGTTTGCTTCTCTGTGGCCTCCACAACATATGGAGTTGCATCTAAATAAACATCAAAAGGAATGATGTCAGCCCAGTTCGAGTATGTTATTATGAATGTTCAGTCTGAATGTCAGTACAACAGCACCATTACAGGAACCAACATCTTACATCTTTCAGCTGCAGATTTAAAAAAGCAATAAAGAACATGTTACTTACTTGTGGTTACTCTTTTTTCTTTTAAATAAAATCCAACACTGTCTTGTGGTATGTTTCAAAAACTTAGAAAAGCACAAAATCTGATTTTTTTTACAGTTTTTTTTGTCTTGTCAGGTTAATGAATATGGATTAAAGCAAATTAAATATGCATTCTTAAGTGTAATGGTAAATTCGCCATTTATTTAGCTGTCACAAATTACTGCTGATGCAGTCATCTCTGGGGGTTGTTTTAGCCTCTTTGAGCTCATTGTTTTGGTGTTGTCACTTGAAACTGACCTATTTTGCTTTCCTTAATAAAATTAGCAGCAACTAGCTGGTGGAGAACAGAACTAGAAAACTTTTTCTATTAGAAGACGTAATAAACACCAGATGAGGTGTAAACTTGAGATTCCAATAAGAATATGCTTTGTGTCTACCAATAAGTTTTGGGGGAATAAACCAAAACCAATATAACCTGTGAGTGGATTGTTTACAGTATCCTGTGCACTGAGGTTAAATTAGGGTTCGCTGTGGTTCCGTTCAACGCGACAGGAAGGAAGCTACACAGAGCATTTCTTCTCAGCCTCCTGATACGAGAGAAAACAAACGTCTCCCCTGTAGTACATCCTGGGTTCCTTGGTAATGACGCTTCAGGACACACTGATTGTAAACTACCTTGTTGGCAGTGAAAAACTGAATTTTACAGGAAAAGATGATAATCAGCTGTTGATTTGTCACCTATCGACATCAAAATCTCTTATTTGTGATGAAAATGTGAATGGTACTGATGTAAATATGAAATTCGTGAATTCCCTTTAGCTGCACTTGTTTGATGTTTCTTTCGTCATAATGGCTTCAGTATTGTCTAAGTGAGTTAAAGGTTAAGCTGTATGCCAAAGCCTTTCTCCTGATGTGACGTGTTAACCTCATAGAAACAACAGCGTCCATAACTATCTGTAGGCTCTGTCATTTTGGGCCTGCATTTTAGCCAGTGGTGATGAGCAATTTGTCAAATTGGCTTATGACATTTGCACTGTACTATATTAATTCTCCATTCTTAGTTCTTCTTGCAGCTTTTGGAGAGTTTTTTTGAGTAGCACAGAGCACACTGATATGGATTTTTCAGTGTGCACCATCTGACTCCTTTTAGAAACTGTAGGTTATTTCTTATGTTTGTATGAAGTGCTACTGAGCAAAAGGCCGAAAATTGCAAGAACCACTCTGTTTTGAAAGATTTAAAATATTCAGCAAAAACTTTACTTTCTTGCCGCCAGCTTATTGACACCTTGAGATAATTCAGTTTCACATGTGTCAGAACTGTACGTCATACGTTGAATAGGCAGAAATATGTCGGGAGATGACATAGTGACTTTACCATTGACCAAAAACGGATGATAATCTGTTTTTGGTGGTGAGGAAATGTCATACTGATAAGAAATCAAATTAACAGATTTCAAGTAAATTGCCTTATGACAATGTATTTAGCTATAGTGAAACTAAACTAAGCTTCTCTTGAGAGTGGTTAAGCCTTTACTTGGAAAAGATCACCTGGAGAATCACTGAAACCACACAAATATCAAACATATAGATTAAAGGGAACAAAATGATTTATGATTTGGTATAATACATGTAAAAGACTTTCTGCAGGATGGTTCTATGTACCTTTTTTACTCAGAAATTGTAAGTAATCAATAACAAACTACTGCACTATTCCAAAGTGTTTGGGACAAACACCGTGGCCACTTACTCAACCTACGTTGCTCAACAATATTCAAGTCACTACATTTCCCCTGTTGTGCAACTGGTCAGTCCTGATTTTGTCCATATCATGTGCAGAAACCTGACCTACAGGAATACTGAATAAAAGTTGTTTTTCTTTGTTCAGCAGTGACAGTGTTAAGGCAACGCAGCCAAGCTTGAACTTAGCATAGAACAGGGATGGAAAATGGGGAAGATTGTTAGCCTGGTTTTGTCAAAATGTGACAAAACACCACCACAACTAAAAATACAATCTCTACAAGTCTGCAAAAATGTTGTTATCTTTAGACATAAACCATGTCTGATTCGAGTCTTTTAAGTTAAGCTAAACTAGCTAAACCAATCTTAACGGTTAAATAAAAATAAATGTCTTCGACAGAAAAAGTGAGACTTTGCCCAAATAGGGGAGATCATTTAAGTATAACATTCATTTTAACATTTATGTGATAATATGCCACACTACTGTTAAGCTGAGAAATTCTCCTAAACCATTCACTCTTGTTAGCTTTTATGCTAAGCTAAGCTAGGCTCGCACTTTTTTTCCACTTCACTCCGCATGCCAGCCTTGTGCTTTGCGCTGGGAAGAGGGGGGAGGGGCAGTAGTTACACTCACAGTAGCACAGGAACAGAGCGGGAGGGAAAGAGAGAGAAAGAGAGCCAGGGACAACAATGTCACATTAGAAAGGTATAGTAATCATCCACAACTATTTTTAGTTGAGGATGATAAAGGATTCAGAAAGTTTATTCATGCAGGCTCATATGACAGAGAATGTACATCTTCTTTTTGTTTTCATATTTTAATTTATATTTAATTGTGTTGTGGTTTGCAGTGTTTTGTGTTGTTTCACTTTAAATTTGTTTAAAAGGAAAAATTTAAATAGTTAAAAGTTGAAATGTGAATAGTTGTTTTTTGTATTATATGATTTATTTATTAAATTTTATGTGGAGTGAATAAATAAAAGTATATTTACGTTGCCCCTAGAGACAAAGCACCTACAAAATCCGAAGCAGATAAAAACTCCGGAGCACGTATAAACTCCAAAACACGTAAAAACTCAGAAGCACGTAAAAAACTCCAAAACACGTACAAAAGACAACAGAAGTGCTCCAGGATGCTAGGCGCAGTGTTGAGCTTTTGTTACCTACTGGCTACAAAAGCCATTCAAGTACCAGCGACCGGATTTGGTGTGTGTTAGTAACAGGTAAATGAACATTTTTTTTTAAAATTATTTGAATATAAATGAGTGCATGTGTATAAATACACAAACAATTTAATTTAAATGATCTAGGTAGCTCTGTTTTGGAAGTTCAGTTAACGCTAGAAATGTGTTTTGTATTTTGTACGTGCTTTTTGGAGTTTGTACGTGCTTTGTCTCTAGGGGCCACCGCATATATTTATATATAAACATATATAAATAAAACCACTTTTTTTTTTTACATTAGTAATTCCTTTTATATTGTTGTTAATAATAAATTAATTAAAGCAAAACAACCTAAAGAGTCGGTTCAGAGCCGAAAGAGCTGGATCTTTTTAGTGAGCCGAGCCAAAAGAGCCGGTTCTCTAAAAAGAGCCGGAAATCCCATCACTACTAAATATCAACATGAGGATGGACTCGGTCTAAATTGAAAGTTAAGAGTCATGTGCTTCAGTCTACTTATTGTTTTGTTGTTGAGACACTAATTATTCAGGAAAACATCCTCTGACAGGCTATCGACCCCTCATTATTGTCTCAAGAAAAATCACAGTGCCACACCCTGTTCATTAAATTTTTATATCTACACTATTAACTGATGTTTAATCTGGGAATTTAGCTTTAACACAGCTATTCAAATTGGGTTATTTAAACTATATTAAGGTTTTTATTTATCACATTATCACATTAAGGTAGCACTGGTGGATTTAAAATGTATTTCTTTCTGTCATGTCCAGTCACATCTATGCCTTCACACAATATCACGACCATCTATGAAATAATATGCCCATGACAATGCATAATGTTTGCAATGAGCTATAACATTTTACCATTTACAATATTATAAATAAATAATAAACAATGACAAAAATATTTAGAAATGACCGACTTTGTTTATTAAGAATTGATCTCATAGAAAAAATCAAAACAAATAAAAAATAGCAAATCTTACAAAGTAGTCATCAGAATATACGTTTATATTTTAGACCATAAAGCTTTTGGAAGGCCTACAAAGTTTGTCTAACATCAGCTTTGTGCCGTCAATGCTTTAACAAGATACTTTCAGTGATGTTTCAGAGAACATCGGCTGAATACATAAAACAATAAAACTGACATCTTTATCTATAAAACATCTGTTAGAAATGCTCTGAGAACTCTGAATACATGCAATCTCTGGTATGACATAGTCATTACAGAGGAAAGACACAGCTGAATGTGTTTCCTCCCACTTCCTCAATGGAAATTTCAGTACCTTGCCATTTCTTGAGTGTTTCGGCATTGGTATTGCTGTAACTCTCAACTATGGCTAACATGTATGTACAGAGTGCACTTAACAGTAAATGCTTTGGTACCAAATAAAAAAAAGAAAACAAAAATCAACAAAAAAGTATTGTACTATAATTCATATGTATGAAAATTTTACAAAGAGATCAAAAGTAAAACAATAAGCAATATATTCCAGCATTACACATGTAATAGGTGGATTCACGGGTGGTAAGTCCAAACGGTGCAGAAACCAACAGTCCTGTCTGCCTCTTCATTCTGGTGCCAACTAAGAAAGGAGAGAGGGCCAGCGGCAGTCACCATTTTTAGATTCCACTGGAGGTTCGTTTTAGACGGGATGGATCGGGACTTAGCCCGGGGATGGGCAGAGCTCCTAACTCCGGCCGCCACAGTGTTGTGCTTCACACGCGTAGCCATAATCTCGGCGTCCCGGGGACATAAGGCACCACCCCGCTGCCTCTCAATCCCCTGCCGTGGGCCTCTCGGCGAGGAACTACCTTCCGTCAACACCAACACGGACCTCTCTGCTCAGCCCCGATCACTCTCTCCAGTGCGCGGTCATCCGCGATCTTCGGTCTCGTTCTCCTTTGCCGCACGCCTTGGGCCTCTGTGCCGCTCTGCGCGGCCGTCGCCCACACTGGTTACCACACCATGTCTCTCCCCTTCTCTCTCTCACGCTCTCTCTTATTAAATAGCTGTTGCCAACCCCAGGTGTGCCAGGTTAATGATCAGGAGGGGCGGTGGAATGGGCATCCTCCCAGAACAAATCACATAACAAAACAAAAGCATGCAAAAACCCAACAAAATAAAACACTACGCGCTAAAAAAATATCAAAGAATAAAACACATCACTACATGCAAGAAAATAAAAATACCAAGTTAAACTTTGTCCATTCCACTTTATGACATACAAAAACAATAAATTTACTCCTTTGTTTTCTCAAGATCCAAGAAACCTCAAACAAATCATTTATGTTACAGTATATTGGTAGTAATTCTAACTTTACAAAAAAATATTCAAGAAAGAAAGTAGTACATTCACTTCCTCAAAGGCATAACTTTGGCTTGGAAGCCAACGCTACTGTTTTTTTCTTTTATAGTCATTAAAAACATGGATCGTCCACTTAAAGATCCTACCCCCTAAAGAGACCAGATGAATCACTTCAACTGACTAGTATGGTGAACACCAGCAGCTGAAAGCTGAACCCCCACAAATAAAAGGCTTGTTAGACAAGCAACAACAAATCACAGGTTACAAGTTGGGGCTGAACTTTACAGAATCCCACTGTACAGAATTATGAAACAATGCATCACCAATTTAAATAGGACAAGCACTGGGAATAGCTTGTCTCCAGTTTTTCAAGAAACTAAATTTACCTGATAATGTTGATGACTAACTGGAAGTAAAGACCAACCACAAGGTACCATGTTGTTAGAATCAGAATCAGGAAGTACTCTTGCTAACCAATCAAGTGATCAGTAACCAGTTGTATCTCTGCGAAACATTGCCTAAGGCTGACTGACTGTCAATCATTTTGGTCCCACTGAGGTAACAACCCAAGCAAAGGCCTACTGAGCATAGCAGGGCCAGCGTGAGTAAAGAAATTTCTGCTCTCCTTTGAGCTGCTACTGTTTAAAAAGAAGAATTTGAGCAGCTTTCAGTCATTTTGATTCATCCAGTCCTCCAAAGTTGCATAGTGGGCTTCTGCAGTCGTGCCGTTGTTTACGTAAGGACTATGGAGATTTTTGATGGCAGTACCGTCTGGCCGCATTGGATCTCTGTTGGTGCCATTGCTCATTGGACGGGGCAGCAGGTTAGTATACGTATTTCCTTGACTTGGGGACTGCATGAGGGGAGTATGGCTCTCTTGTCCCACTGAGATCTGGGACTCCTGTTTCAACTGGAAGCACGGCTGAGGTGCTCCCGCCATGTTCTTCAGAAAATCATTCTCTTCTATTCCCTCTAAGAAAGGGAACGACCCTACCCCCTGTGATCCCCCTCCACCTCCAGATCCATTAAAGGGGTTCGGAACTGAACCCATGGTAGTAAAATTGGACCACTGAATACCTTGGTTCTGGCTGACCAGATGGTTCTGAGCTTGGTTTGGAGTTTCTGATCGGAGCTCCTCCCTTTGATTCTGCTGGTGGAAGAGCTGCTCTGGTTCTCTCATTACAGGGGCTTGAGAACCTGTATCCAAGCACTGCAGGTCCCGCATGGAGAGCTGAGGGAGGGCATTGTTCTCACAGCTGTTGTGGTCCACACGGTGTTGGTAGCTGCGGTTCGGTGGCTGTTGCCTGCTAACAGGACGTGGCAGATTGCTGGCACCTGGGTTTATGGTGACTGTGTCCATAGAGAGCGTTGGATTGGAATTCGCCCATGCATGGCTTAATTGTAGATTGGGTGCCATTAGATTCTGAGGAGCCTGTTGATAGGCTTGGGTGAACATAGAAGGTTGCTGTTGTTGTCTTGGGTATGCATTGCCCATGTCTGTAAAAAAGAAAAGAGTTTTAGTTTCACAGCAATGAAGTATATCGCCATCCTCCTTTTTATGATGACTTCAAACGTAGTTACCTCTTTTCAGGTGACTCATGGTACTCTGTGGTACTGCCTTGGGCCTATTCATTGTCAGACCGCTAAAAGGACCACCTAAAAAGAGACGGGAAACCTTAGCTGCGATGCAAACTTCGCAATCACAAGTAATCATATCACATGAGGTGTACTATATATAAATTGCCACATTGCTTACCTGACAATCCCGATATCTTCATCAAGTGCTCTCTTCTGCGCTTTTTCTCATTGTATCCATAAGGATCTGATGGAAAAACAACAATATTAACACTACGTGAGTCTAACCGAGAACTAGGTGCCACTAGTAAGCCCCCGCAGAAATAAAGCGATTGCTGCTCACCTTTGTCATCAGGCAGATACCGGAAATCCATTGGTTCACTGACTTCCTGATCAGAGGGCCGGCGTAGCTGCATGTGCACGGTCACCGAGTCCGTTATGGACGTGTTGTGGTAGGGCGGAGTCTTGAACACGATGGCAACTTGGCGATGAACATCAGCCTGAGAAAAGGAGCCTTTGGCCTCCCAGCCATCAGGGGAGAAGAACCGCACCTCAATGTCATCTGGAGCAATACAGGAACAGAAAAGTACATCAGCATGCAAAGAGACAGGCACTATGGGTGTGGGAGGTAAACTAAATCAGTGGACTGAATAAAGATGAAGAAAGAGAAAACAGATGCAAATAAATTTAGTACAGTGTGCAAAAATGCAAAGGTCTATAGTGCAGAACATTTTGATGTACCTTTTTGTACTTTGTCACACAGTAGGAAGATTTCGTCTCCTCCTCTGACACTTCCGCTATTTCTGTTGACCCGGCAGATCCTCAGCTCTGCAGTGTTTGGGGCCCCTGGTAATACAAAAAACAAGTTCTAAACACACAACGCAACAAATACTACAAGTTACAAGTTGCTCAGTACAAAAACAATATAACCAGGATCTGCTTTTGTTGACACGGTGGGCCTAGCTTAAAAAGCTGCCTTGGTTTTGAAGAACAATCCTCATTCAGTTTACAGCTAAAGCTTCAGCAGGTTGAGTCACATGTCACATGCCTGGAGCGAGAAGAGGAAGTGCTCCATGGTAACAGTGTTGTTTGAAGGTTGGTGTGTATAAAGAACTTCCCCTTTCTGTGTGTTTGTGTATGTGTGGAACAGTGAACTAGTTCACCAACTGTAACACTTGAAACACTAGTGGACACACGTACACAGGTCTTGCAAAAAGCACTTGCATTCACATATGCTGCAGCTGCTGGTACACACTGTATGTACAAACACGACTACATGTGTCACTTCTCAGTACTTACACAGTACTGTTATACTCACACAGGAAAGGGAATTAAGTATGTACTTAATCTTATATAATCACTTCTTGAAGTCTGCTGTTATCTGAACTCTACAGGTGTACAAAGCTGACCTTGGGGAGCCCGTGTACTTGTCAGGGCAACTATACGGCTATTTCATTATGTTCTCATGCAATTGCATGATGCGACGTCAGTGTATTTGACACAGACGGCGCTCGGTCACTCACTGTTGTCGTAGATGGGGTTGGTGACGATGGGGTTAAGCGCTCGGGTGTAGTGGCCGTTCTCATCCTGCAGGAAAACCTGAATGCACAGGCGAACCACATTCAGGTCGTACTCCTCTGTCTGCAACAGCTGCTCCCGTGGCACTACGATAAAACACACATCAGTTAGATGAAGCTGGTAATAAAGCAAACATTCAGAAATATAAACTAAGAAACATTTACACCAGACTTTCCCTTTAAAGGGCCAGTGCAAGTATTACCTGGTGGTTACTGTGGACCTAATTTGTAGAGACTGTTAGCACCCTTAGCACCTACCAGGTTACTGGCAAACCAGCAACATTTAGAGTTGCAGTTTGTTTAATGTCCAGCCTTTTCTTTTTTTTAAATATAATTTATATTTGTGTGGAGCACAGCTCTTAAGGATGGATGACACATAAATTGAAACGTAACATGTTCTAGTTTCTCTGACTTTGCCTATTTAGCATGGGGATAAAAATAAATGCCAGTCATTATGTCTTTTCTTTTTTGTTTCAGTGAAACAATATTTCATTATAAAAAAAAAGCTAAAACCTGCAAACTGGATAAACATCGGTCATTGTGACTAGTAAATGTCATCTGCTATTGGCTCACTGATATAGGTTACCTAGCTGCACACTGAAGTACCGACATATTTCAAACCATCAGCACAACTAAATACTTGCATTTCAAGTGCACACCATTGTTGAACAGACGTTATTACAGCAATAACAAAGGCATGCTATAAGCATACGCTCCTGATTTGAGAAACAGGCAGACAGTGTAGTTATGCAGTCACATCTGTAGGCTGTCCACAAAACCTCACCTTTGGATCAACATAAAAACGTCACAGATAAGCTTTTTCAAACGTCCTCAGCCTACATGCTCATCTGCATCACCCGCCTTCAGAAGCAACACGCAAACACACACACACATAACACACACTCTATACTGAGAGACGCCCACGTGCCGACACACGCACGCATGCACAGAGCAGGCTTTCACATCTACCTACTTTCTATCTTCCGTGCTCATGAGGCCATCCCCACCTACAAAGTGTCGCCACTGTGACGCTCCACACGTCACCTCAGAGTGGAAACAAGTATGCGCCTCTGTGTGTGTGTGTTTGAGTGTCTACACCGCACATAAGTAAAGAGATGAGACTCTCCTGCACGAGTGACCAGGGAGCCTCCTGACGTATGTGAAAGTGGTGTGACATGAGAAAATATCTTATAAGCTTTTTAGTTTTGATTCTTTAGTAGCGTCTTACTCTGTATACTCAAGCGTGATCATTTTTTTGTTATTTTAGGCATATAAGGTGGCAATTATATGTGCAAAACCCAAACAATACAACTGCAGTCACACATTAGCTGTGTAGGGAAAGTCGTCATCCTTAGTGGGCATGCTGAGTGCCAATAGTGAGCCAGCTAGCTCTCCTGCTCTGTCTCTGCATGTGCTGCTGGCACCGGACATTAATCTTCTCTAGGTTCACAGTCTGCTTGTGTTTAGTCAGAAGTAATCAGATTCATGCTGTGAATCTGACTTGATTTCATAGCAGTAGAAGCAACAAGCAGGGAAGAACATGACATGTGCCTTGATATGTTTGTTTGTTTGGGTTTTTCTGAGCCAGAAGTGGGCTCACACCAGGTTGCTATGAAGAGGTAAATTAGCTAAACACATAAAGAATTGTTTTATGGACACCATGACTGCAGCCCGTAGTAATGTTATTGTCATTGTTGAAGTTTTAACGCAAGAGTCTGTGCTAATTGACTTGCTTTTCCGCACCTTTTCGCCTGTGTGCATGACTACCATTCAAGAATTTTGTATTTATGTGGCATAATTAATACGAAGCATTTACCCGATGAGGGATTTACTGTTAGTTTAAAAAAAAAAAAAACTTCATCGGCACAGTCAGATTAAAAAAAAGCAAATTCCCTATAATGCTTCTTTCTGGTCTGGTGCCAGTGTACTCTATCAACGTAACAAAACATTATTACAAGAGAGCCTCTAGAAGGAGGTAGCGTAGGTCTCCTCATTGAGAATGCACGACAAATCCTGCTAGCTTTGGACGTCTAATTGGTCTCAAATACTCTGTTCTGCGGTGTGGAGCACTGCTCTGTTGTGCAGCTTTCTGTTGGGTCATCAGGTTTGCCTACTGTAGGTGGCAGAGACACGCAGTGAGTGGAGAAACTGAAGGAGGGAGAAGTGAAGACGAAACCGTCAGAATAAATATTGATGGAACATGCTGTGTTGGTCTGCGTGAGTGTTGGTGGAGTGTCGCTGACAGAGGGAGAAGCTTGGACGGACAGGTGCAGGAAAGTGGGTTGTAGGTAGCAATGGTGGTTGATGTTTGAGAGTGTGTGGTGGAAAGAAACTGGGCCCAGGGTCATAAGATACACTGGGCTGCAAGGGAGGGGGGGGGTGGGTCATGTTCAGTGACAGCGGAGGGGGGGGTTGCAGGTGGTGGGGGTGGTATGTGGCTCCGAAGGGGGGGTGTTCAGGGTAAGTGGTTATTATGACTGTGAGAGCAGAGTGTAAAAGTGAGAAAGACGGGGAGGCAGGTGCCAAGTCTCACCACAAACAATGTCTCCACTGCATGACTCACAATTTCACCACGTTTTAGGACGTGGAGCTTTTGTGTCTGGCTGAGGCTGAGGCAGTCGCTACATGAGAAGTCTGCTGTTGCATCATATAACATTATATGAACGTGTGTGCATTTACAGCACATGAGGAAGTTTCGTTAGGGAACAAAAATAAAAGCGGACCGTTTGGAGCCGAACATGATGGAAGTTAGTTTAAAGGACAATCACTGCACCTTAATCCTCTTCGGTAAAATGTTCATTTTTAAACAGCTTATTTCTAATAGAAAACTACTGTCTGCAGTGCACTGGCAAATGTGTACATGTCCACTGATATTCAGACATAATTTCACAATTAAATCTGCAAGAAATTGTGATCGTGCTGTGGCTGAATCCGATAGAGTTGGGATAAAAGCAGGATCTGTGAGATTTTCAGTTTGCGAGAAGAATGGTAAAATTCAACGCCGGTAACTTCACAAACAAAAAAATCAAAGGATGTTTAATTGAGTAGTTTTCCACTTGTTTGCAGAAGATATTTCAAAACCACAGGCTTCAGCAGAATTGTACAGGCACTTATCTGAAGCCCCGCTGTGCATTTTCTTTGGTTGTCAGTGCGGTTATAGCCACATGTATTTCTTTGAATTAATATGGACGTCGTCTTACGGCAGATTTATGTCCCGTGTGAAATAAACAAACACTTGCCAGGTGTGCAACCACAATGTTAAAATGTGACGGAGCGGTACTACAGAAAAATCTACTACGCCCTACTCAGGATGGCTGTTTGTCATCACTCGTGCAGGTGAGGGGAGCTTTGGGCCAAGAACGGACAGTGCTCACAGAGAGTCTTTTGAAAGTGCAGATGCATGTATTCACAGACAGGGAGGGGAAAGTGCCTCCAACCCCCCTACCCACTCCACCACACCCCATCCTAACACAGGAAGCAGCTGAGTTTCAGAGCAGAAGTGAACTTAAGAGAAGGGAAGGTTTGAGCCATGTGAAAAAAAAGAGACATCAAGCTGTCCATCGCACACGTCTGTGGCAATAAATACGCCGAGTTTCTGCAGCTAAGGACATTTTAACACAAGTGCTTATAGTGGGGCTTCTATATGGCCTGACACAACAAGTAGCTCAAGTCTTTTAAGGGCCAAGTGGCTATTAACAGGGGTAAGAAACAGAGATATGATCATATCTGAGTCAGTGGTGACAGGTGCTAAAAATGTCAGCCAGGCTTACTTTTCATATCGTGCAGGACACATCTGTGTCACTTGCATATTTTGGTCTGCGAGAGCGCTCAGGCTAAGACAATTATCAGGTAAAAAGACTACAAACAAGTAAAAGATGTGCACTTTACAGCAGGCCCGGTTTTAGTAATTAAAGGCAATTCAAATTGCTCTTTATTGCCACTTGCTACCATGCAAATGTACTCAGTGCACTTACACGGTTTCTTTTCTATAACAACTGTGAGAGCTGAGATCTAAACAAAAGCTAAAAGCACACTCCCTCCACAGTTTTACAGACCTGTAAAGCACCCTATTCTACTTTTATCATCATCTCTCAGGGCTGGGGAACCCCCTCGGTCCACCCCCTCCCCCTTTTAATGAATCCTGCATTCCCAGCTCTCACGTGGCATCTCTGCACTGTGCTGAATTGAGCAACTGTAACAAAGAATGGGGAAGTAGCTCAACGCCTGTTTGTACACGAGAAGTGTCTGTCTGCTCTGGAGGACCGCAGAATGAAAGCACAGAGAGGAAATGGCATTGCTGTAGATAGCGCGGTGGCAAGAGAGCGGATTTGTGACTTGATGTTAGGAAAATCTGCTAAACTGCCTGAGAACTAGGTCAACCAACATTAGAAAACAATTCTTGTGAATTGTTTTTGAAGCTGCTTAACAGTAACAAGATCAGGAAAAGCAGCAGCAACAGGATTGATATTTATATTTTACCCACATACAATTCCATTTGCTGTTTTGTCAACTGCTGACTTTAGCGTGGATCATCCACTGGGGAGATGACAATATCAGCTAACATCAGGCTGGATATTATACCAGCAAAACTCTAGTTATTTATCTATTATTTCAATCACACAAGCGTTTGCACTTTTATTACACTTTAGCTGTAGCTACACATAAGAATCATAAAGCTAGCAAAGAATCTCTGTATGTACATTAGTGAATATTACCTGCTGCAAATGTCTGGTTATACACAATAACTCTGAAGCAGAAATACCACTGAAGTTAGCTGGATGTGTTACTGGACATAATGCTGGACAGGTTTCTTTGAAAGGTAACAGTCTTGTTTTAATTTACATATTGGCGGCACAACAAATGCTAGCCTTATCCTCTGGAGTACTAACACACTGCTTAGTAATTTACTTTTTGCTAAGAAAGAGTGTAAAAGACTCCAAGACATTCTGTAATTACTTTTTACCAAGTCCTGTAAAGCTCTGTTAATTTACAACTCCGCTGACTTGTTTGATACTTTATTAGGAGCTAGAAGGTTATTAGCCTGTTAACTACTACATGTTCTTTTAGATTAGTCCCTTGGGATTGAAAAGAGGGATTATATGAATAACTCATTTCAAATTCTGCTCGATGGGCTACTATTAAATTAAAAAAACCAAAAACATTTGCAATCATTTATGGTTTGCAAGCCTGCAAAGATTGACATATAGTTTCACAGAGGCGCTAGCATTGCTGTACACTCAGAACTGAGATTAGCTTAACTTTACACGGCTAATTTGGATTAGCTCATTTTCATGGCTGCAAGGTGCCTGAATTTAGGCCCATTAAGGCAATAAAGTCAACTTATTTTCCAGCTTTTACAAATAAAGGTAACATACAAATATGAAGGCTGTCAATTTAACTTAAATGATTCTATTTGGGGGAAATTGTACGGTTTGGGTGAGTATTTTCAACTGCGGCTTAATACACATTTGGGTTTCAATAATAAATATGTAAATAAGTAAATATAACATATCTACCAATTTTTTTTATTCAGTTTTTTTTTTCATTTTTGTCTAAAAACATGTTTTTTTCTCTCAAACATAAATAACACTGACCCTTGATGTAGTTATAGAGCCACCGTATAAAAATTCAGAGCACTCACCATTGAAAGGGTTGATTCCTCTGGTGATCCTCTGTATGATGGCCTCTTTCACTTCTCTCCTCCTCACACACTGGATACCCAAATTCTGGAAACTGTAAGAAATTTAAAAAAAAATGTCATGAGGAAAATGACAGCACTCAAACATGCTGAATAAACCCTGAGTGAAGGGATCTCTAAAACTGTAAATGAACTCAATGATTTTGTTGTGCTTAAAGGTCAAAGTAATGACGCAATTACTCTCACCTATCCAGTCAGACCGGCACATTTTTCAGTAGTAAAGAAAACATTCAGTAATGAATCTACTGGATTAATTCTGTTTGTTTACCCAGAAGGCCTGAAATTCAAAATGATTCTGTATTTACTACAGAAGTCTGTTTGGGATTTGCAAATTATACACACCAAAAGATACTGACTCATTCACACACTCACACACATGCTCCAGCACTCACACACGCGCAAAATTTTGTTTTCTCTCTCTAACACACAGTAAATATGGGTGATGTCACTTGGGGAATTCCCATATTGCCATCCTCACAGACATGGGTCGACAAATATGCTTTGTGTGTGTGTGTGTGTATGTGTGTGTGTGTGCAGTGTGCTGTAAGAGTTTCTTCAGCTGTGTCTGAGAGGACATCAGTTTACACATGATGCCTCCCGAAACCATCAAGCGAAAGACGAAATACTGTTAATAGAGAGCAATTCGGTTGTGCAGTGAGTGGCTCTGTGAGTGCGTCACAGAGAGAGTGGTTACTTATTTCGGTGAAAGTGTGCTGATTAAGATTGAGACTAGGGCTCTCAACGATAACAACTGGCAGCGAAGTAAGCAGACGCTGATAAAGAGCGAGTTTGGACAGGTGGAGGCGACCGTGGGAGGAGCACTCACGCGATCACTCTGCGGTCCGGGCCAAACTCGGCCTCGTAGAATCCATCTTTGCAGTCCTTTCCCACCAAGTCGTGCGGATGTGGTCGGTACGGCTCGTTCTTCGTCACCAGGTAAACGCGCACCTTTCCCTTCCCGCAGTAATTCAGGATCTGAGGAGAAGGAGGAATGGTGTGCGTTCAGACGCATGTAGAAAGACACATGCTTAGGTGCTTCTACGCACAAATACACAGGTTACACAGGAGGATTGGGGTCGAACCTGCAGGCTGGGGTACGTCCTGTTGTTGTCAGAGCTCTTCTCTCCCGGGATGCTTCCGGCTGAGCGACCCTCACACTTGTACCTGAAGCGCATTCCTCTCTGCTTGGGCTGCTCGAAGATCTGAATCCCTGGCTCAGGCACTAAGGAGGGGGTGACAACAAGCAGACGATAAACAGATTTGATAAGACGACAAAAGAAAACCCGAGTGTGAATCTGACACAGTTATCTGCTTTAGTTTTTTCCTGTTTGGGCTGCCACATGAGTGGTTTGGTGCTGGGAGGCAGGGGGCTCAAAACCTACATCTAACACTCAAATTTCTTTTTCTCAGCAAACATTTCGACATGTCGCAGCAGTAAAAATGCAGCTGTACAGGATAAAAAAAATTGCTGGCTGCTTTCCATTTAGCTGCCTCAGTTTCAGATACAGTCATTGCCTTCTTGGGAACCATGATTTTAGTGACACCTGAACCTTTCCCACTATGTCGAGCCTGCTGTGAAAAAGGTTTATTATGGTTTAATACTAATCTTTAAGTACTGGTCTATGAACCTTAAAAGGAACCTATTAGGCCATTTCCTTTTTTTATTTTATATACTCTAACAATTGTGAACCTTCATATTAAATCTAGTGATTTACATCAGCACATGTGTAAATTTTTACTTCAGACTGCTTTTAAGGCTCCATTTTAGAAAGTTCATCTTGGCTCTGTGTGATGTCACTGAGAGCATCTATCCCTAATATGGTCATCTCATGCAAACAGTTCTGGCTGTGCGCACCTACTGCTGTTCCCTTTCTGAGGGGCAGCAAATGTCTCTTTACACGAAAAGGGCCTAAAACAAAGGGCCTGCACCAGTGTGATATTAAGAGGCATTATTTTGAGAATCAAATCATGTTAAGCTATTTCAGTAGAATCTGAGACTAAAAATATGGAAATTAGCAGGTCTGTTAGAAAGTGATTTCTACATACTAAAGATTGCTGCATGAACAGACCTATTGAATTCAACCCAGATGTGTAGAAATCTTTCAGCTTTCAAACAACTTAATGCTGATAGGACGTGA
This sequence comes from Diplotaxodon limnothrissa, assembly GCF_057381915.1. Taxonomy (NCBI): domain Eukaryota; kingdom Metazoa; phylum Chordata; class Actinopteri; order Cichliformes; family Cichlidae; genus Diplotaxodon; species Diplotaxodon limnothrissa. The sequence continues at coordinate 25,137,409 of NC_140608.1, read as the reverse complement.
CTGCAAATCTTAACACAAGTGTTAACTCAGAAAAGCACATTTCAGCCGTTCGGCATAATGACAAGGCATGAAATTTGTTTCCTCAACCTTTTTTTTTTTTTTTCTGGGAGGAAATAAAACCGACCCCACATGATGCCCGTGCAAGAGAGGAACTAAAACTGATCCGGGAAGCGTTTCAGTTTTTGCTGTACACTGTTTCCACTGAAGTAACAACACAAAACGTGGTTATTTTTGGACATGACAGCAAGCACACAGATCAGAGTGCTGCTTGTTATTCCGGCAGGCCAGTATGAAACAAGTCAAGTAACATTTTTTGAAATGATTAAGAGAAAAAAAAAGGAAAAGAAAAGAAAGAAAAGTGGCCCAGTCAAGTTTTGCCCTGATCACTTTTCAGTAACTGAAAGATCATGAGGCTCAAGCGCACTCACTACACACTATATAAACACACAGACCGGTAAAGACAAAGATTACAAGAACCTCAGGCTCTCTCACATCCTTACAACATAAGTCTGAAAATACAATGCTTACCAATAAAACAAAAAAGAGGAAGTGAAAAGACACTGTTCAGTGAACCATCACCCCCCCCCCCCAACACACACATTTCTGCACTTTTAAGTTTTAACCTGTGAAGACTATTTTTGTCAGGAGCACAAATGAAATTGACTTACGTAGGTGTGCTTCGTCCCGCAGCACGGAGGACATAAGAACTGGGGAGGAAAATGTGACACAGAAAAAATTTAGGCAAATAGATATCCAAATCACACACAGAGGAGTTGTTCTGTGGCAGTAATGGCGCTATTGCTAAAACTGGTCTTGTAAGCCCAATCAGTTTAGCTAAAGCTGCCCAACCAATAACACTGCTAGTCATGCAACAACGAGGAAGTTCACAGCATTCAGCAGTGACAGTACACACAACCAGTGTCGAATACTATCAAAGTCAAGAGTAAGTACTCCAGTTCGTGGTGATACTGTACAGCACGATGACCTATAGCCAGTACTACATTTTCGACTTTTTGACTGACACAGGTACACAGGTGTGGTTATTACCGTTTGTTTCCTACCCGCTCACTCTACACGTTTATCGCTGTTATTACACAGGAAATAAAAGGTGTTGCTACTCACCGTCCATGATGCAAACACTCTTTCACTCTGTCACGGGTTATTGTGTCTTGGAGAACCTCGGGCTGAATGAGTGACAGCGGGCAGAAAACTATTTTTTGTCAAGACACTAGCGGGGGAATTCCCGTCCGTCACATCTGATCTAGCCAATGAGAAGCTTCCGTGAAAAAAAGGGGCGGGGTCCAGACGATTCACTCTCAACTATGCCTCCTCCCTGCCCGGTCGCTCGAGGAAATGCACGGCGCGGTCCACGGGGGTCGGTCCTTCAGGGCTGGAGGTTAAAGTGGGTGGCGGAAGTGCGAGAATGAGGGTGGGCTCATACGTAAAGAAGAGCCACGCAACAGCAGCCGCAAATAAAGAACACGAAAAATTAGAGATAATAGAGATAATAGATATCAATTAGGGAGCACCACACGCACAGCCACTGTGTGTTTACATATACACACCGTTATACACAGCAGCCGTATATATAACATATACAGCAGATATGAGTACTGAGCGATACCAAGTAAACACAGGAACAGTGCTGTCACTACCAATACTGATACTTTTAACATATAACGGCGGTAGGGGAGAGCAAGTATGTCATGATTTACGAGATGAATTTGCAAAATTCTGAACACATTTGAATGACCACCAAGTCACTGTGATTCTTTACTTTACACAGTAGTTAATACAACAAAACACACAGCTCAGCTTTTCATGTATGTTGTATCTAGGTTGTAAATGCGCTCGTCTCTAAAGCACTTTTTGTTGGCTTCTGCTGTGAACCTGTCCTTTCTGGGCTTAACTAAGCATCTCTGAGATATCCTATATGTTAAAATTTTAAGTTTTAACATATATTTCAACAGAAATAAGTCTATCAGTAAAAATATATTGGTTTAAAGTTAAGTAAATGTGCAAAATTTTATGACTCTGTAACTTTGGTGTGGCATAAATGGGAACACAGAAAAAAAAAAACTTATGAAAATACAGGTAGAAGTCAAAAATTTCTTTATTCCTTCACATTTTCCAAAATCATCCAGTAGGCCAGATTGAATTCTTTACCAGCCGATTCTGGACCCTATGCCATATGTTTGAGGTGTATTTTCTTAATTTCTGGGGGAGGAAAAAAAAAAAAAAAAAAAAAAAATCGTATAAAACAATTTAGTGGGTTACATACTGAACTTAGAGGATCAAAGCAAAGTTATTATTGTTGTAGTACCAGTATCAATCCGATACCACTACCAGCATTGGTATTTATACTTTAATCAGCCCAGCTCCAGTGTTTTCTCTGCTGTTTTGTAGTTGATAGTGTAGGCAATTGGCTATTCTTTATTGAATCTGCAGCTCAGAAAAACATCTGGTATTTGTTCATGACTTTTTTAGCTTTAGAGTTGCCAGTATGCAAGTTCTCAGGTTAAGCTGCCGCACTAAGTCACATTTGCAACCTTTATGACAAGCTGAACACTCTGTGCAAGCATGAAATTCAAATTGATTTTATATTTCTTCTAGATGATTAGAAAAACAGTACATTTGTGAGAAAGTCTTAGTGAGATTCAAGGTTTTTTAAAGATTACAAATATATTATGTTGAGGAATCAAAATGATAATGGGAAACACAAGGTGAAGGATGAGGTCAGCAGCTAACTTGGGTAAAGATGCTATACCTCATTTTAATATAGTAATGTCAGCATTACACTGCTTCTCACTAAGACAGGATCTGCTTTGTTCATTCCCAGATCTATATTTCAGTTCTTGGACTCCGCTAGAGCAGTTTTGCATCTTATACCAGGCTTTGTTATTATAGTTTCATATTTTCTAATTAGTTTTGATTTCATTTTTGACAATCCAGTTCAGTTGTTATATTAGATGTAAAAAATAATAATAATAACAACAATCGTATGGGGTAGTTGCCAGAGGAAAGATTTAGGAAATTGTGTCCCCCCCCCCAATCTAATGATTTTTTTAGTTAACTACTGTAACCTTGGCCCCTTCAGCTCATCTGCTCCCTGACCTGCTTTGGCTTTCTTCCCCATTGCACACAGACTGGATTGTATAGTTACTGGCTCTCATTTATTAATTCTTAGAAGACATTTTTTACTTCAACGATAAACATTTCCAGGAAATCAAACACGGCACATCAGTTATCATCCAATCCCATCGCTCCCATTACGGCGTTGTCATAGGTGTAATTATAAAATTGAGGAAAAAACAAACCAAACCACAGACAGCACATTGTTTTTAGGGGTTTAATAGGTGTACAGTTGTTTAAAGGAAGTGATAAACACATACAAAAATACCCTTTCAATACATTTTTAGAAACAAACATCTAAACGACCTGTTTTGTTAAATGTTTCTGAACAGTAAAACATGAGTTGTCTGAAACAGAGTGGTGCAGATTCAAAAGACCTACCTGCTATGAATGCTATTTAAAAAATAAGAAAAAAATCAAAAAGAAAAAAAAAAAAAATCACATGGTACAAATATGCAAATATAAATAAAGTGATAAGAAAACCCCCAAATAATGAAGAATATGCCTTTTGGAAAAAAAACTGTTCTCTGTACATTTAGTTGGGGAAACTGATGCTAGAAAGCCTATGTCCCAACTGTCAACCTGCTCCAATGAAGAGGGCGCCCCATTAGCATCGCTTTACACTTTACTATGTTTATATTTATATATCCTCTGTACTGAAATCAAATGCAAAGACACCCAGCTTCAAGATGGAGGGTTGGGCAAGGCAAGGCAAGAAAGTAGTTATCTCCCGACCCCTCTCCTCACCACCACCACTGCCACTAGTGGCCCCAGGAGATGCCTTTTAAGAACCTCCACAGGAGGCGCAGAGGGTTAACACCCATATAGAAGGGAATTTTGTCTCTCTCCAACACATAAACACAGCCATCTATGCATGCACGCTCACACACAGTCAACCAGATATGCATGCATACACTCACAACTCTTCAAAAAGCTTCGAACCATCTTTTTTTGTTTTGTTGGGTTTTTTTTTTCCTTGTCACAAAGCACCACAAACTTCCCAAAAGGACATGAAATGCACTCACAACCGGGACCTGGTTTTTATAAGGATCACACTTCACAAGCAAAACCAGACCACAGTGAACAGGTGGAGGGGTGTGTGTGTGTTTGGGAGGGGGTCAAGCAGTATTTCCAAACATTTTGTTTAGTCCTCCTGATGGACTAGAGCGAAATTACTACGTGTCAGACAATCAGCCAATCACAGACATAGAAAGCACTTCGGGGGAGGGGGGGGCGGTGTCTAAACCGTTCAACGCTCACTTTTTTGTGTCGGGACACTTTTCTGACATCTAGGGATTGAACGAACGTGAGCAGAAAAAGTCAGCCTTCTTGTCCAATCAGAGACGGACGGGTGCGACACTGAAGCTCAGACAAATAGAACTATAAGCGTCTGTGGCACTTTGATATGGTTCTGGTGACCGTTCCTGTTGTCATGACAACATTTTCTTGCCCTTACCAGCCCCTGAGAAGCTCTTGTGTTGCCCAAGATCATTTGCGCGCCTACACCTGGAGTCCATGCTGGTCCAATGAGCTGTGGTTTTAGTATCCAGTCACATCCAAGCACACCCTCATTAAACCCTCCCTGCAACCTATGCAGTATCTACTGAAGATATCCAGGGCACTGGACAGTTTGTTTTTGGACAAGCAGTAGAGAAAACAAAGAAAAATTACATTTTTATTTAATATACTTTTTTTCCCCATTTTTAGATAAAACTACAATAGAATGGTCAAAAGTTTTAACGGTGATCTTTTGCTCCTTTTTAAGACAAAAAAAAGTTATGTACATCAACATTTACTGTACAGGTTTCTGTTGAGGACAAAAGAAAATGAAGGAGTAAAAGAAAATCAGCATACACCAGAAATGTGTGTAGCAAGTGCTGATAAATGATCAGGGCCTTTTTTTTTTTTCTTTTTTTTTTTTTTAAACTGGAAAAAAGGAGACGATGAAATAGAAGGACAGCATGTTTTCCTCTTGTAATGTGTAGATTTCTAAACACAGAGTTAAGAAGAAGAAAAGAAAAGAACAAAAACCTGCTGCTTTAGTTCTCGTGTCATATCTCCGAGACTGCGGGAGGGGGGTTAAACTCCCCTCTGGCTGTGAGTGTGTGACAGCAATGGCCGAATCCCCTATCCACTGGCAAGACTGTAATCTCCAAGTCTGAGGTGAGGTGTCTGTGCTGCTTCACGCTTCAGACTGACTGACCTGAACGCCGCCGCCTGTCCCTGTGTGAAGTCACGTCCTCGGTGTTTGACTTGACTTAAAGCCCCTCACCTCGGTTATCTGTGTGAATCCAGTCTTTGTTGGCAGTTCAAGCTATATGGATTCTGGCCTTTTCTGTTTCTTTCAGCCTTTTGGCCTGTTCCTCCGACGATGGGGAGTGGGGTCTCTTGGAGGCTGCTCCGTTCAGAGGGTCGACTACTCGACTCACTAGCGTGGGGATGGAGCTGCCGATGGGAGGCACCACATGTTTGGATGTCACATGTTCTACAGAGAGAAAGATTGGGACAGAAATGGTGAGTTTTTCCACTAGCCTTTGTATTGTATCTTAGCTTAGCATGTGCTAACAAACTAATGGAGAAATTATGCAATACATTTGGATCTTCATTAATGGATAAGATAAAAAAAAAAAATCACTTTCTTATATACACACAATACAATCTAATAGATCACAAAGAGTAAAATCTTACTTGACCAACTCAACATCGTAAAGGAAAGCAAAACAAAGCTCTGCTTTTACTTTAAAATGATATGGAAAATGTGGTGTTTAGTGGGGCAAATCAGAAACGCAGCAGGTCGCTAAAGAACACCTGTAGTGAGCAGCACTGCAGATGCACGAGTGTGGTTTGCGATTAGCAGCACTGACGCGTCACCAAAGTCGACAGCTGAGCGGCGCGATGGAAAAAACATCTGAACTAATGTAGTGTGCATCACTCAGAAATGAGTGCAAGATCACCGTTCTGGAGGTCACAATTAATTCTAGGACAGCTGCTGGTAATGTAGGCTGAGGTGATGGTTACCATTTAAAACAAATGCTGTGCTGTAGTGCGGCTTTGGGGTTTGTTACTGCGTTTGCTCCAGCCATTACATGCTGGTTCATAAGTATTTTGTCGAAAAATCTTTAATCCAATGCTACTGCGAGCTGAAAAATAAAAGAATTGGTTGAAGTTGCCTAACCTCATTTTTTTATCTGATTAAAAAGGTTGATCTTTTTAAAGGAGTTGTTCATTTTACTTTAGGGCATGTCTTTGATCCAAGAACCAGGGTTGCTAACCCTGATAACACACATCTGGGTTATTTAGCTCTTTAAAATAAAATAAAATAAAATAAAATAAAATAAAATAAATAAATAAATAAATAAATAAAAGCACAGGAGAATTTGATTACAGAAGCTTGATTAAATGATTTGATGCAATTGATGATATATGACCCTATTAATTCTTTGATATTCCACAGGCAGCAGTATGCCATGAGTGTTTTTCAAACAGGTGTCGGATTGTTCTGCCGACCTGTAAATGACCAGATCGCAGGGTGATTAATCTCTTGTCCTTTTAAAGTAAACAAGAAAGGTAAATATAGTCTCTGATAACTGACAGGACGCAGCAGTGACTTTACTACAGGTTTATTAAAAAAAAAAAAAAAAATCTTATGGACATCGCTGCCGTTTGTTTGTTGCTTGTAATTTATTTGATTTCTAATTAATGATGTGCAGTTTTATGAAAAGAAGCTATTGAAACAAATACTCACTTGAGCCAATCACAGGAATGGACATGCCCTTTTCCTCGCTGGCAGCAGGAGCGTCTGTGGTGAGGGCGTCCTCAAACACAGGCGGCTTGGGAGGTGTGATACTGCACAGACACGTTGAAAAACAAGCAGGACAACACATACAGCACATCAGAATTGCATCAGTGAAAGCAGCACTTTCAACTACTAAATGTGATGGGAGAAAAACTCCATACATACAAATAACTGATGAAACTCACTTGTGGCGGTTGAGGGCCAGTTTAATGGAATTTTTCACAACACGACAGCTGTTACTGGCAGGGAGAGGCGAGGAGGCATCAGGCAGCTCCATGCTGGGAAGTCTCTGAGGGAGGAAGAACAACAGCAGTGTTAGAAATCACCTCAAGTCTTTTAATAAGTGATTTAACAAGTAAAGATAAAGAACTTGCTTGTGTTCTTGAGGTATCGATGGTTGGAATGGGCTTTGCCTTTGATCCAGCAAGAGAAGTCTAACGAAGAGAAAATGTAATTTGTTTTTATTGCTTTACATTACTGAGAAAATCCTTTATTATTAACAGTTAACAGAGGCAGACACAGCAGCAGTAACACCTACAATGCTGGATGCTTCTCCGTGTGTTTGGGGGTCAGACGAGGGTGGATATGGTTCTTTGAAGGCAGCGTCATCATTTGACACCACCTGCAGCAGCAAAACACAACAGTGTCAGCATCTGGTCCATTCTTTTAAATATGTCAATAAGTTGTCCAAATGCTTACGTCTGTGTTTTTTGGCCTCTTGGCCGGGTCCTCTTGTGTGGGCGAGTGCGGTCTCTTGGAAGGAGCTCCGTTGACTGAGTCCTCCAGGCCGTTGGGCTCCTCTTTGGGGCTGCTGGTGGCGGTAGGCTTTGTGCTGCTGGTGATGGAGCTGCTGGCTGGTGGGGAAGGAGGCTTTGCTTTAAGAGGAGGTTCTTCAGGATGAGGAGGTGATGGAGTTGGGAAATCAAAAGAGGACATGTTAGAGACCAACTTAACAAGTGCACAGTAACACTTTCTGCATTTCCTTAATTAAAGTATTGCAGTTTAAATCGACATTTCTGTTAGGAAGCAAAGTAAAACATGCATTATACACAGTCCCTGTGTGATTTTATTTTAACTCACTTGTACCAATAACAGGGATGGACATGCCCTGGTCTTTAGCTGCAGCAGCAACAGGAGCAGGAAGAGGAGCAGCAACAGCAGCAGGAGGAGCAGCAGCAGGAGGAGCAGCTGCAACAGGTGCTGGAGAACCCTCCACAAAAAGCTGCTTAGGAGGACTGACGCTGCAAAATGAAGAGCAGAAAACATGACAACAATTTGAAGACAACTGTATTCATGAGGTAAAAGGGGATTAGGAAAAAAAGGACAACACTAACAGTAAAAATTACACACAAGTAGTGCATCATACCTGTCGTCTGTGTCAGATGTAGGCTTGGAGGGTTTGCTGGGCGGGGAGTTAAAGGGAGTCCCTGAGTCTGTGTCTCTGGAGCTGTCCAGGTGACTGCTGTCGAGGGAGAGCCGCTTAGAGCTGCCACCATTAGAACTACGGTTCAACTCTGCTATGCTCTGCGGGAGGACAGATTTGTTAAGGAGGAGAACAAACCTAAAAACAAGACAAGCATCGCAGAGCAACATCTTACTCTCTTTTTCTTCTGCACCACTTCAGGAGGCAGGTACTGATGGAGCTGCTTCTTCTTCACATGTGTTGCTTCAATCTTCATCCCATCCTTCAGCATGTTGATGTTGTTGGCTTGTCTGTACACTGATGTGCACAATGTCACGTTAACATTGACAGGACAGACAACCTCTACAGGTGTATATAAATAAGCTCCGGTCATTTCTGCCAATTTACTCAGTGAAACACCCGAGATGTATCTGTGGTATGTTTGTGTCCTTTTTTTAATGTTAAAACTCCATTTACACTAAACATAACATAACTACAGCAGCAGAAGCACACAACCTACACACCACTATAAACCACAGTAAATGATTGATTGTTAAAGTTGCAAAAACTAGTGTTTTTTAAAATTTTTTAATAACCATAAAAAACCAAACAAACCCAAAAACATCTCCCCCCACTTTACTTTGCCGCCAGCCCATTTTCAGTGGAGAACTGAACTCATCACCTGCGCTTTTGAAAGCCACCAGATTTGTTTGACTCATACAGAAACTTTACGTTTCAGAGCTCTATGTTACACAGCCGCACGAATGATTCATCACACTGTGTGAATCTGAGTAGTAGGACTCAAAAGCCTAGCTAAAAAAAACAAACAAAAAACAATCTACTTGTGTATTCTGGAAATAAAACGACTGTTTCTGTGTGGATAGGATGGAGAGAGTGTGTGTATGCTCTGTTGGGAAGGACTGCCGTAAGATATGGTGCAGCAGTAAAAACATTTTTTGCCTTCGCTTCGGTACCATTACTCTCTTCAGCTTTTGCAAACTGCGGACATAGAAAAGACTATAAAGACTAAGCACAACACGGACATCTCATAGGATCCCTTTAAAAAAAACCCTCAACAACAAACATCTGAACTAAACCTTTGGAAAAAGGAGCTAAAATGTTTGGAAAGGTATTTTCTGCAGCAGTTCCATTCAGTTCATTTATAAACTCACCTGTTTTCCCTGATATATACACTAAAGTAGAGCACATGTTAATGCTGAAAAAAACAAAACAAGCCATTGTCCTTTTTCCTAGAATGTTCGAAAAGATTTAGCAGCAATTTTTCCTTCAGCTCATTTAAAACGCAGAGTGAGGTTAGACCTACCAGTGTCTGTGAAAGACTGGATGTCATATGTCAAGTCTATGTTCACACTCTCTGCATTCTCCACCTTCTTAAAGATGATCCCAATAAACCACATCGACACAAAATCGTTCCTGTTGGAGAAAAACACAAAAAGAGCACGCTCCCTTAGAATATGTCTCGATGTTCTGGTTGAGCGTCTGTGGATGAAGCTGGACTCACTCGTTCCGGTTCTCTTTAGATCCCGGGAATGACTGGGGGTTTACATGAGCCAGGGTAATGTACTCGTTCCTCTCCAGGTTTCCCACCAGAACACGGATCTTTGACTCCACCAGGCCGATCCTGGGGAAAAAAACAAACAAAAAAAACAACAACATTAAGACGTGGTCAGGGAGGGTACACCACAAGGCTGTGCTGACAGGCAATGATGTCATCGATCGATGATGGTCACAGTTAAAGGTGATACCTCACCAATCAAGGTGATTTTTATCTATACTTATCTGATGCATGAGAGCCGCATTAAATTCAACCTACAAAGCTGCAGATTCCCGTCAATTCTTCACAGATAACTTATGCTTGCAACACAGCGCGCACACATCTACACTCTGACTCCTGCGTGCTCTGAGGTTGGCGTGTATGTGACGCGGCAACACTGATTCATCAAATAAGAGAAAACAGGAGAATAATTCTGACTGCTCAGCCTCGATTACACTTTCCGCGTCCATGAATCTGGTCTGAACGACGCAAATATGTGCACCCCATGACAGTGGACCCAGGATAACAGTAATGACTGTTATACTACTAATGACAAGTTTGCATGTCAACATACAAACTTTTCTGTGTGTTATAAATGTGACTCTTGCTGCAGCTGCTACGCTTTTTTCCCCTTTGTGTGCATGTATGAGACGTATTGTACGTTATGAATGGTGAACGGCAGCATAATCATAATGGTAGACTTCTCAGGCACCCAGTGGCAATGCAACAGGGGGAAATAGGACGACTACACTATGAAGCAAATCGCCCAGTTACAGTGCACTTGGTACAGTTTTCCAACTGATGTGCAGGACAAACTGTATACGATGGCTGGATATAGTCACTGTAACATCACCCATTAAGTGAAGGCCTGTTTTTGAAGCTTCAAGCTGAGTGTTTTGGCTCTTGCCGCAAATCTCAGAGAAACCTAAGGAAACCGGATGGGGCTCACAATCACAAGTTAGGCCTGCTAAATCCTTGTTTTGGACTTAATCGGACAAAAATGATCATTATACTGTCTTCGATAAGACCTGACACTAGTTGCTGAGACTAAACTCATCAGGAAAGAGTTTACTGAGGTTCTAGATGAAGACCTATACATCTAAACAATTTCACTTTTTGTTTTAAAAAGAACAAAAGTCACACACCGAAGCTACATTCACCTTTTTCATACACACTTTACATAGATGATCCTGTACCATGACTGTAAATACAGATGAAACTAAGCTGGCATGCAAACTGGCAGGCTCAAATATATCAATTAATATCAAAGACAATGATGGCTGATGGTGATTTACAGATTTAGAGCTCCTGAGCTACTAGAAATCTTGATCTTTGACACTCACCATTCCAAGTGGTTTTCTTCTGTCGATGCACTGGCAGTGAGAACAATGTAATGTCTGCCACAAAAAAAGAAGAAAATAAATAAAGTTAGACAAGTTATGGTCAGAGTTTACCCTGCTTCTCGCCCTGAGACAGCTGGGATAGACTCCACCCCCCCTCGACCCTAAAAAGGATAAGCGGAAGAGAATGGATGGAAGTTATGCAAATAATAAATCCAGAGGTCCTGAAAGACCTCAGGCTTTCACAGAGACTGGTGTTGGTCTGCTGATGCACTACTGTGCAGTCTTAATGATCTTGTACCAATCCTCAATACCACACCGAGGAGCAAAATCCACAGTTTTTGGGCATCGACAGTCCCACCACTGCTCAGGTGACCATTGTAGCTCCAGTAACAGAGCAGCACCAACAGAAAGCCAGCAGAAACTGCGTGTGGGAGGAACATTCATAAACAAAGTGAGTCACCCTAAGTGACCACAGAATGACTCAAATTTGCCCACACCACAGAAACAATAACTTGCTTGGGGGGGGGGGGTAGAGCAAGTTGCACTAGTTTGTTTCAGCTGCATAAAGCATTTGTGTTTTTTTAAATATGCACCTGGCAAATTCAAAATGTAGAACAAGCAAAAAGCAAAGGGGAGGGGTGTCCCACACAGGTACACTTACATTGCTATCCTCAGGCAGTTTCAAAAGCACAGACAGAGCACTCACTTGTATTTTTGGAAAAAGTTGGGCGGCTCAAACAGTTTGGACCACTCTGCTTTGCCCTGAAGAATCTCATCTGTGACGCTGAGACCTGTTCATGATAGAACGAAGATGGATTTGATGACTCAGCCCTCGTGTACACCCAGTGTAAATTGGAAAACACTGATGAAGTGACTTCGCAGTGCTACGTTGCTGATTCACTCTTTACCGTATTTGAACTCCTCGCTCATGATGGTACGTGTAGACGTGGAGACGTTGTATGTGGAGTTCTGCTGGGGATAGGCAGGTGTGATGATGGGCATCAGGTGATATCTGTCAGCTGGGTTCACCTAGAATTTAAAAAGGTCGATTAATTAAGGAAAGACGCAGCACAGGGGACTCTTGTTGGGTTCTCTGCAGATCAGGGAGCTGTTGCGTCAGTGCACTCCACCCACCGAGCTGAATGAGAAGATCAATTTCACCACAACCCACACCCACACGCACAAAAGCAACATAAAGCTAAAGGTACACACATCCCACCCACCCACACAGTACATCCCAATTCACTCTGCTTGCCTTAAATTTCCCTCATTTGCATTTTTTCCCCTCAGGCAATGTGAGGATGGCGGAATTAAAGAAACTATTTCTAAAAAAACAAAAAATAAATAAATAAATAAAATAAAATGGAAAAAAAAAAAAAGGCTATGAGCCATAACTAATCTTTAACATCAAATGAGAGCTATTCATGTTTGCCAGCATTACAAAACACTTGAAATTTTATGTGCACAATGAGCCTTAACACCAGCTGCATGATAAGCATCACCAAATCTGGATTTAGCCTGTCACAAAAGTGGGACACATTCTTAAGTATCCTGCATATGATTGGTTTTACACTGGATACTTGCTTTTCTGTATTTAAGAGAGAGGGGAGGGCCTACGGCCAAATGCCAACTTACCACCAGGAAATAAACAGTTTGTGCTTTTAACAGTCCACACTGTGATGAATGTCTCAGCGTAAAACAAACATGTGGCATGAATAAAATCTAAATGGTATTTTCAGCCTACAGCTCAGCAGTCGCCAAGTGACTGAACGGAAAGGACACCAATATGCAATTAAAAAGTGTTTATTGCTGAAGGCACACAATAAACATGACACAGTAGTTACAAAGGGCTTGAGTGTTTTCAATTAAGGCAAAAAGCATTTAGTTTGAAAAGAGATTTATAAGCAAAGTTATAAAAACAAACATATGACAGCTGGAAAAGGAAAAGACTGAAAGAGACGAGCTGCTCCTGCTCTGACTGTAAGAGAACAGGCTCAATACCCCCTCTCATCAACTCTGCAGCACCCCCTGGTGTAAGGATGCGATCACCTACAGTCATTTTACATTCAAAAACAATTTGTTTTTTTACATCAAAACGCAAAATTAGGAGGCCACGTTCATTTAAAAGCCACCAAACCACCAAATACTGTTCATTAAAAACCACCTAAACTATCACAGGAACAACAAATGTTCAGACGAAAAGATTTTTTTCAAATCCCGAGAAAGTTTGATTAAATGTTCTTTATTTTTACACAGATCCAAGTCATTTATTAATAGCTTCAATGTCTTCTTCAGTTTAAGTAATTTCCCATGGCTCTGTGAGGTTGACAAGATAGAACAGAGTTACATTTGCAAAAAAAAAAAGTCTCAATATGTCCTGAAATATTCTGTACACACACCATTGCCCCACTCAGCCCTACCACTTATGGTACGGTTACCATATGTATACTAGCGCTAGAAGGTACGAAGGGCTTAGTCTCCAAAATAAATGAGACTCCCATAAAAAAAGATTTCAGCTCTATTCTGTATCTAATGCACTTTCTATTGTAGGGGTGTGTTATCTGACAAGACGTCCATGTGGGAAGTCTTCCTTCCTCCAAACTGCTCTGCTCTGGGAGGCCTCCTCCGAGCAGAGTTAAGAGCACTGGAGCTCATGAGTGGGACCCAATCAATGTCGTGGTCACGTGAGGACATAGGGATGAGGAGACATGAAATAAGAGATGTGAAATGTACCTACACACTAGCTGTCGAGCCAAATTTAAAAAACACACCAACAAACTTATCACATCTCCATCCAGATAGCTTTACCAGTGTCTACACAGCAATACATGTGCAAAACAGAGGGCATAACAATACCATAAGAAGGTAAAACACTGGTGTAATACTCACTCTCGGGTCCCACACAGGCAAATTTAAATTACTATCCTCAGGCTGTTTCAAAAGCACCGGATTCGGCCACTCCCTACAAAAGGTAGGTAATGAATGCAGTAAATAAATATATTTGGGCTGTGAGACGCTGCCAAAAAGCAGAAGACGATAAGTTGCAGAATCTCACCATTTAGAGAAAACCAAGAAGAACTTATGGACAAGTGTGGCAGCAACAGCGTTGGGGTAGAGCTGGCAGGTCCTGGCTACCAACATAGCCCATGACACTCCACCCAGAAAGCCCAGCATGTTGGAGTAGATTCCTCGACCTGCAGCCACAGGAAATGTTACAGGTTATTGAGAAGAGCATCACTAACCACTCTGAGTTATACACTGACATGTGAGAAAAACAGGAGGAGCGCTTTTGTAGTAATAATAATAAAAAATTGGATCTATATAGCGCTTTTCAAGGCACCCAAAGCGCTTTACAATGCCACTATTCATTCACTCTCACATTCACACACTGGTGGAGGCAGCTACAGTTGTAGCCACAGCTGCCCTGGGCAGACTGACAGAAGCCAGGCTGCCATATCGCGCCATCGGCCCCTCTGGCCTTATGTGATAGTAAACACAAATGTTTACATAAAGGATTTGCAGACATGTGACCGCTTACCACGTGGCATTAACTTATCGGCCATTTCGGACATGTAATAAGCCTGAAACATAGTGAAAAACCTACACCACATATAGATGAGACACACTATAGCAGCTATGAATAAACAAACAAGTGTATATACTCTCTCAGAGGAAGTGAAACACTTTGTGACAAGCATCTTGCTCGTTATGTGGAGAAACTTGGCAGCGAAGAGCTGAAGATGGACGTTAACTTCCCCTCTCCTGGCGTTCTCCCCAACATCACACCACACGATTTATATCAAACATTATATTGAACGAGATAAACATTCAAACTTTTGTCGACTTGTATATCAGTATTTTGTGTCAAGATGGGTAACAAACTCTAGTTACTGGACTGTAGTCACTGGATCAAGTGGACCACGATATTGATATTGGCACCTCTCTGTGCATTATCCCTTACATTATCAATGGGTCAACGTAGCTCATTTCTGATTAACGACAGTCACACTGAGATGAATTGAGGATATCTGTAATTTTCCGTCAGTAAGTGCTGCTGTTATTTCCTGTTTGCTGCCATTTATGCTTGTTCCTGAAACTTTGGATCTTATGTGGGCAGATTCGAACTTAGAACATAAACTCTGGTGATTTGAGAATGTAATCAAAGTTTTGATCAGAGGGAAAGCAGTTAAAAGTCTTTGGACGCTAGAGTCTAATGTTAGCTGGCATGATGTTAGCTTGTGATGTTATATTGTTGTTTAGCCATCTCTTGTCAGCTGTCCAGAAACGGGAGGGTCACATGTCTGATCTGGTACCGTTAACCAATTGCAACAATATAGAGATTAAACTAAGTTTGTTCACATAGGATTACTCATGTTATAACCCTAACTTGGGGCGATCGTTGGCAGTTAGTCTTGTAATCGGAAGGTTGCCGGTTCGAGCCCCGGCTCTGACAGTCTCGGTCGTTGTGTCCTTGGGCAAGACACTTCACCCGTTGCCTACTGGTGGTGGTCAGAGGGCCCGGTGGCGCCAGTGTCCGGCAGCCTCGCCTCTGTCAGTGCGCCCCAGGGTGGCTGTGGCTACAATGTAGCTGCCATCACCAGTGTGTGAATGGGTGGATGACTGAATGTAGTGTAAAGCGCTCTGGGCTCCTTAGGGACTAAGTAAAGCGCTATATAAATACAGGCCATTTACCATTTAACTTCAACTCAGGAGTGAAGCTTAAGATGAGGAGGGTGAGAAGCTGAGTGTAGTGGTGAAGAAGGCAGATGAAGATAATAATAATAAAATAAATTAAAAACAAAACAAAACGAGATAATACATGTAAAAATTTTAAATAGTCAAATATTGTTTCAAACAAACACTGGTGATTTTAAAAATTCAAGTAACTTATATTTGTTACGCCATTATACTGTTTATTTGATGCCTGTATCCAATTTCTATTTAAACTACTTGAGTAATTAGACATGATTGCTAACGCTTATTATGGCCAATATGGCAGCTCTCAAGCGATGTGTGCATGACGCCACGTCCTAAACCTCTATACAGGATACACAACCCAAGTGCAAATAAATACAATAAACGCAAACAACGGCAAACACATAGAAAGTGCAAGCACACATACGTTTTGCCCAGAGTTTGATGGCTCTCAGTGTCAGTCTGAAGTTCTCTTTGTTCGGCACCAGGTACAAAATTTCATCAGTTACTCGACAACCTGTAAGAAAAAAAAAAGGCAGTGTTACAGTTGTGGAAATTACCATTAGGAAAACTTTGGAGATGTGTCAGTTTTAACTTAAAGCCTCAGATCAGCAGTGACCACTGAGCGCACCATTAAGGCTGCGGATACATCGAATGTCCAAGTTTCTCAAGATGGAGTCTCCCCTCAGGTCCAGGTTGTCTGGAATGGATTGTAAGGCCAATCTGGCAAAAAGCAGGTCAATCTGCTCACACAGAGACATAAAACATTAGAGATAAAAATGTTTGCGTCATGGGATTAACCCTTCATACTTGTTGAAATGGGAAACATGACCAAAGCAACATGGCACAAAGTACCCTGCAGCAAGCATGTTACCAACACAGTAGTGTAATTAGTTTACTTTAATCAGTATGCATGCACTGATGTAATCATGATTATCATTTGGGTGACAATGAAACTCACCTCAATTCCATCAAATTTGAATTTTATCACTGGTACAAAAGCATCCTCAACAGCCTTGAAGGAGTAGAGAACAAACAAGAGGCCTCATCAACAACAAAGGACATCTGAGGACACTGTAGGTCAGTCTGCCCCCCCCCCCGCTGTGTCAACAAGACTTACCCTGAGATCTTTAATCTCTTCATGCTGTTTCAATTTCTCAAAGAAAGACTGGAAAAAGTCTGTTCTTTCTACATGCCGTGGAGCCACACATAAGGCATCAATATCAGCTCCTGTAAGGAGGAGTTACTTTGATCAGTGTCATCTGGATTGATCAGCAGGATAAAGGGTTGATGAATCAAATGATAGTAAAGTTGATTCAGTCAAGATTACATGATAAAACGTTATGGTTTAAAGCACAGACTTAGGAAATACTAAACTAGGTATGTAAACATCCAAAGAAGTTCTGCAACTATTGAGCACAACAGGCCTAATGACTGCTCATGTTTAGTGTAGAAAATGTTATGGGTTTAGAGGAAGTAGCAATGTTCAAGGTGACTAAATTACTGAACATTTACATGAGGGGAAAAAAAACCTGCCAAGGGGACTAGAAAGGAAGAACACACAGGGAACATTCAAACCTGAGCAGATTTTTAACAAAGGAGTTTAAATATTGACCATGTTGATGAAAATGTTTTGATAAACAGTTGGAATTTTTGAATCACTTAAGAGACAATTTGTGGCCAGCATAACAGAAACTGTCGCATCAGTTTGTCGAACAGCAATGCCCTTCCTCTGTTTATTACACAAATTTCAAATATAAATTGAATTTTAGCACTACAATAATAAAATCCGTTGCTTTCTCAGTCTACTTGATGGTGCTATTGGTTTTTTTTCTAGTAAAGTCAGCAGAGGCAACTGTAGGTGTGTGGAAGGAAGTTGGGAAAACATTTTTGTAACACTTTTATAAGAGTGAGACATGAGATTGATGTGACACATGATTTGAAAGTGTCATATGGCAGTAAAATAGAAGAAATCTACAATAGAATTCTACGAAGATCCCAAGATGGAAAAACAAACAAAACCAAAACAAAATCAAACACACACTGTGCACCCTTAGCTTAACAGAACTATCTCCAAATTTGCTCAGGATGGTGGAACTTGGGTACGCGATGCTGCAATGTTTGTGACCATAACAGCTCATTATCTCACACAGGACTGGTAACTGCTGTCTCACATTAAAACACCAATGCATAACAGTAGTTCACACGTGATTGCATTAAGTTGGACTAAACTGTAATACAGATCAGGCTGTCATACGTGACATCGCAGGTTTTTAATGACAGCATGTTTGCACTACATTTTCATTCCGCAGTAGGGCTGAACGATATATCGCATTTGCGATAATATCGCGACATGATCAAGTGCAATTTTCTAACCGCAAAGGCTGCGATTATACTCTGGACATGTCCAAATTCATGGGCTGCATCCTCCTGAGGCCGCATTTGTAGACCGATTACGTCACAGCGACGCGCCGAAGGCTGTCCAAATTACTACCATATCCCAGAATTCATAGCGCGGCCCAGCCAAACTCCAGTTTCCAACAATGGCGGCCGCTACTAAGTTTTAAAATTACTCATACTAATCTTTCTGGGTCACAAAATAAACTTTTAACATATTTTCAGGCGAGAAAGTAGTTGTGTAAACATCAAATATCTGCTCGGTTTATCAAGATATCCCATATTTGCAAAAGTGCTTCGACGTTTTCAGAGGCGTCTGCTACCCACCAGCTCGACAGCTAGCCGGGAGCTCGAGGGTTACTGATGCGGCCGAGAACGGCACAACTCCCGGCACATCATTTTCAGATCACCGCGGAGTTTCGCTGCTCGGGTTAAACGTAATATATAAGTCACTTAGACAACCTAAAAATGTTATTGTTGGGCTTTTTTCAGTGTTTTGTTTGTTCGTGAGTAAATCGGTTTGGCTGAGATTAAAGTTATTAGATTAGATAAAATAAAACTTTATTAATCCCCCGGGTGGGTTCCTCCTTGGTTTTCACACAGCTGACTAAACGTCAAACAGAAAACTTATTAAACAGAAGTATGAGACAGTCGAGAATTTACACCAGTGTCTGGTTATATTTTAGATAGCAAGAAGCAGACGGCCGAGTTTATTAAACTCCACCGAGACAGCGGTGACGCTAATCAGAAGGCTAGACCGTCCAATTTCACGCCTTTAAATTTTAAAGGCGTGTTTGTGTGTGTGTTTATACAATTGCTATTATGTTTGCACTTTATGTGTAATGTTACTGACTGCAGAGATCAGTAAGATGTGTGTATTTTTTATTTATTTAATATTATTTTTTAATTTAATGACTGTCTAGTAGTTCACAGATGTCGAAAAACTGAGTGTGGTAAAGCCACTGATTTTGTTTATGTATATTTCTGCAATCTGCACATTGTACTGACTTTCATTTTAATGTTTACACCAGGGTTCCTTGTCAGCACTTTATGCTCAGATGTTTGTAAGCTAAAAATAAACTATTGTGTATGTTCAAATATACTGTTGTGATTGAAGAAGTTAAATAAAAATGTCAGTCATCAATTCATGCATCACCTCATGTCATCATAACAGAGGTCTGTCCTCCAGGAAAGAACAGTTTAAAATTAATGTAATATAGTATTGGCCATACTATATGATGTATTGCTTGTCTTTGTTTAATAATACAGAAGACAAAGACCTTAAAAAATAATCGCATATCGCATCGCAATCGCAATATTGGGGCAAAAAAAATCGCAATTAGATTATTTTCCATAATCGTTCAGCCCTATTCCGCAGCAACTAAAATTACTGAAATGAAAGACAAAGAACTTCATTTGCAGTTTTGCAATATCTGATTGCTCATTACTAAGAAAAATATTTACAATTACAATAATATATCAATATATAATATATTCTGTCCGAGAAAGCAAAAGGTTGAAATATAAAATACTGCAAAGTTTACATGCTAACCAGGTAACTTTAAAAAATGAGAAGAGTGCAAATCACTATTATACTCTTGTATTTAAATAAAGATTTTACCCTTTTGTCACACTGGCCAGCTGTTTAAAACAATGGCAGACTCAAACCACATTCACACCAGTGTTTGTTTACCCAGTTTTCTGACCCCAAAACTAGCCTTTTCAAAACCACTCAATAGCACAGGAACATGACAATGACAGCGACAGCCTTGTGTTTCAGTGCCGTCAGGGAGAGCTGAGCTTTTCAAAAACAATGTTGCACACCTGCTTGTACAGGGTTCTGCAATAGGTGGTAATAATGCTCAGCTAACACGCTCTTTTTGTGCCAAAAGAACCAGCCAATCATCATACACTACAGGTTTCACGTTGACAAGATGTTAAATTATTAGAGTAACAGATACACATACCTTTTGTGTGCACTCCAAGTCGGTATGAACCAAATGTAAATATCTTGCCCCCAACACAGCTAATAGCTGATGGTGGAAGGTTCTGTAGAGCAGAGATAAGAAACTGAAGTCAGTATGACTTTTAAAAAAACAGAAGAAAGTGTTAGTGTCACTTTAGTGTCTGATTAGACAGTTTAAGATTAAACACTTCATAAAGCACTAAGCCCCATCATCTTCACACAAGACGGGGAATACACTTGGTTGGAAACGTAGAGAGATGCAGACACCAAAGACCATTTGTGCTTTACTGCACAGGTATTTATTATTTTGTAGTGCAGCTGAGTAGTCACAAAAATTGGCAGGCATGTGGATGTCGTCATATGGCTCTGCATATTCGTGGACGAGGAAACTTTAAAGCAAAGATTATACTCTGCTGGTTCAATAGACACCTGTTATTTATTCTTTAAAGGGTGCTTGCGTAGTTGGTGTGTCTGTAGCACAGTGTTTCTGTGGGGTCACAAATAAAGTGCTAAACACGTGGACATCTGCAGTGATACTCATGCATTGTTGATAAAGCTCATTTCAATTGAGCGCTTTCCCCTGTTAATCCAATAATTAATGTCACACAACTATAGAGAGTGGGAAATTCTGTAAAACTCTGCAAAAATTTTGCCTAACTCAATAAACAGTTAAAAAAACAAAAAACAAAAACAAGCATTAGACAGTAGAACAGCCCTAGTCTTAAATGGGATTTATGGCCCAGTGGTGGTGGTGCGGTCACTGTCCACTCCAGGCCTGCAGACAGGTTTGTCATCAGCGTAGTGGAGGTAGTGTACAGAGTATGTGGTAGAATTGATCTGTGGGCCACTCTTGCTTGTAAGATTGTTGTTCCTCCAGAAACAGAGAAGATCAAACTTCTGATGCACAAAGAGCTGAAGTGAAACCAAATGTTAAAAAAAAGAAAAGAAAAAAAGTAGTGCCTACAGTAGCTAGGGTCTGTGTATTTCATGCTGTATTTTTTTTCTTTTTATCTTCGAATTCTTTTTCCACAGTTCACCCGTTCCCAGCGAACTCCACTGTTGCTCCCTTCTCTATTCTGGCCCACTTGTCAACTAATCAAGAGTAGGATGACACATCACCCACTTCCAGCGACAGGCAATCAGGACTTTGGAGGAGTGTGTGGAAGCAAATATGATTTAGGACAGTAGGTTTGGGGTGGGTGAACAACCCCCAAACAGAGATGCGCAAACAGGCAGACAAATTTTTGGGACCGTAAATCTCAGTTCAGCATGACCATAAAATGAACTCTGGGGGTGGAAACTGGTAATAGGGTTAGAAATCATTCAGCTTCCCAAGCAGAACCTACCTTTAACTCACTGATCTCTGCAATCCATTCTTTAACAAAGTTATTCAGCTTCCCAAGAACTGCAAGTCTGAAAAGAAAGACTTTTTAGCTGACACTTCTTTCACAATCCTTCATTTCCACAAATTCATTGAGAGAGTGAAAATGATTTTCACAAGGTCACCTGTCCTAAGAGTTTACATGCCCATGTACATTCACTTAGTTAATGTGCACATCAAATAAAATGCAGACAATAGATATCAGAGAGGCTTAGTTTAAATGCTTATAGCTCTTCAAATCATAGGTTTGTAATCAACATATTCAAAAACTGTATTGTGGTGATTGGTATATTATTAACAAAGAAAGAGGGAGAGAGAACATGCATTCCTCACCTATGGTTGAGTTCTTCTTCATCTTCAAACACTCCAAAAGGTTTCATTGCATCGCAGAGCTTCTTGGTGTAGTGGTGGTCTATTTCTCGTGGGGGCGCGAGGCTAATCGCAGAGGTGATGCCATAGTGTTTCTGAGGCTGCTGCCCACTAGGCATGGTGCTGCGATAAACGTGGTACAACAGATCAAAAAGCAGATACTACACCACCACTTAGCACACTTTTTTTAAGTTTCAAGCTCAGTAAGAACAAGACATGAACCATTCCCCAACGCGTTAACAAGACTTTAATAAACACCAGTCGGGTTTTGCAGTTAGCTTGTTCTGTTGCCGCGAACACTATACTGTGTAAACACTCCACAGACAGCAACCTGATTAAATCACATCTCCCACACACAGCAAGCTTTAAATCCATAGTTGTGTGCAATGTCGAACTTGGAAAGCGAGTTGACCAAGACAGCAAATTTAAAAAGTGCCACTATTCAACCTCTCCTTACAGCGTGCGAGCGTTAGCAGAGATGCTACAAACACGACGGGAAGCTAACAATTTGGCTAATTTAGCAAGTTGGCAAAACGTTAGCCGGATGCTACGGAAGAATTGGTTTAAGTAACGACTCGACAGAAAGACATTTTAAAAGTTGTCATTTTCCCAAATAAAACCAACAAGTGGAAACTATGCGGGTATTTTGACACATTTACTCTGCAGTTTCCCACCAGCGACAAAGCGGGACAGCCAGCAACCGAAGGCTGCAGGCCTTGTTGTGACAGTTTGCTAACGTTAGCCTTTAGCCTATTCTTCAGAATAGTCTTAAACGCGGGCAAAATCATTCATGAGGAAAAAATGTGTCACATGCATAACTTACCTTGACATTTCTTTCATGACACTCTAAAAAGCTTGCGCTGTTTTTCTGCTGCAAATCCGTAAAAAACACAAAGAAAGTCAGCAAGTGGAAATGATAACAGCCTCGACCTGATTACAACAATGGTCACTTTCCAGAAAGCAGTTCAAAGCTTCCCAGTGAACCGGAATTAGTTCTTATGTGTGAACATATCGGTTCGTGTCTCTGAAAGAATATTTATATCTAATTAATCAGCAAAAAGCAAGGACGTTTCGGTTTCTATCAGCTAAACACACGTCCAAATGTTATATGGAATTTTTTGAACCCCAAATTACAAATGTGACGGTGTTTGCTGAGACAACTGCGTGCAGCACGCTGAGCAGAAGGCACCGCCTCAGTGAGGCCACAAATCACGTGACCACCGAGGCCTAGCTTGAACCTGATGAGCCCAACAAAACACGAGCGGATGCAGGTAGCGCTAACATCCAATTTTCTCTTTAAAAAAGTGTATCAGGAATAACATATAAACTATAATCAATACTTAAATAAATAATAAGCTTCAAAACGACTAAGTATAAAAATATATAATACGTTGATTAGAGGTCACGTTACTAATTTGAGTGTACACAAGCTAATGTTGGTTGTGATGGGTTAAAAGGAACACACAGGAAGAGAACCAATTAAGTCTTTATCCCTTCATTGAATGACCCCGCTTAAACAGTTTTCATAAAATTAAAAGTACATTAAAAATATTAATTGAATTGTAATTGATAGACGCGTTCTGACTTTATGTACAGTCTGTCTACAAAATAAATACTTCGTAACTGTTGTATTGGGATGATATTTTATTACCTTTGTGACCACGAGGGGGGGACCGTCTCACAGAAAAAAACAATAAATAACAGATGCAACAAAATATAGCTTTAGTTACAATAACTAGATAGATAAAAGTATTTTCTTTCTTTTTTCTTATTTTGTTTATGGCATAGAGTTAACTCAGACTTTCACTCTTTGAATAAACTGGCGGAAATTCCTTTAAAAGCATCTACAGCGAGTTTAATATGTTTTTGGACAGTGGTAGTTTAACTTTGTACACCTCTGCACACCAGCACGATGGATTTGAAAGGATAAAAAAAATGTGCCTTAAGTGTAGACGCAGCTTTTTATTGAATGGGGTTAACAGAAGTAGTATAACCATGTTCCCAAGCTCTTTTTTGGGACAAAATACACTTTAACTGTCTAAAACATTCCACATGGCTGTGTGCACTTACACGTCTTCATTTATATACAGTTTGATAAGTTACCTAAAATTTCGTTTAAACAGCAAAATCTGTTTATGCTCTCGATAACTTACAGCATATACTTTTTTGCTGCATATGTTTAAAAAATGTGAGCTACTTGTAAAACTGTCATTTCAAGTGGGCCCACTAGGAGGCAGGTTTTTACTTACTAAATATCTCTGAACAGCACTTGAAGGACTTCTTTGTTCATATTCCACTGAACTTCAAATTTCTGATGTACTTGCTGCTCACTGGTCACATAATTCTTCAGCAAAGAATATATTAGTCACACAATATAATACGATAAGGAAGAAGCAACTGCTCTTGTGATGAATCTTGCTCAACATATCTTGGCAAGAAAACACTGAAAACACGACAGAGCTTGCATCAAAAACATTGTCAATAGTATAGTTAATTGTTTTGTTTTCATACTGAAGGTTAAGTGATTACCAGTTGATTAAATGTCTTAACTCTAAGCACACTTTGTACAGCAGATATGATACTGAACAGATTAAATTACCATTTTCACTTCAGTTTTCTTTGTGGTGGATGTTTTTGTGGCTTTATGTAAACTTGGCTGACTAAACCTGACTCTTTTTATTGGTCAGTGTATTGTTTGCCCATGACCAAATATCTCACACAGACTTTCATCTTCATTCATCGTTGATTCTCAAAAGTTAGTAAACCCTTTAGAATGTCATCTGCTGCGACCTGTTGGGGTCAGGTTCAGAGCTCTTCCGCATGCCTTGGTTGTAATGATTATTCAGTTACTGTTTCCTTTCTACCAGCACAAAGCAGCCTGGTTTTTCTCCCCTGACCTCTGGCACACACAAGGCATTTTCCCCCAGAAAAGTGTTGCTTTCTCTTATTTGGACCATTCTTTGTAAACTTCATAGATGGTTGTGTTGGAAAATCCAAGTAGATTTGCTATTTATCTAGGGATTGAGAGTAACGCAATTTCTATTCTCTGTATGTCCTGTACATGTGGCAGAATCGACAAATAAAGTTGACTTTGACTTTGACTTTGACTAGATCAATGTTTTTTGTTCACCATGTTTGTACACCCATGTGTTTTGTAGCTTTTGAAGTGTGTGCTGATAATGAGCCAGAATGGCCTCTGGTCCCTCTCCTCTTCAGGCTGGAGGATGCAGCATCCACAAATCCATCCATCCATCCATCCATCCATCCATCCATCCATCCATCCATCCATCCATCCATCAATAAAATAAAAAGTTTGATTGGTCTGACTGACCCCAGGACAGTTTTCTGGTTCGAAATGAGCATACAGGTCGGATTTTTAACCTTTATGCTATATTGAATTTTAAGAAGATGCTAAATATTTTACATGTTATACACCCCCCCCCCCCCCCAAAAAAAAAAAAAAAAAAAAACCACTGAAAGAACAGAGAACTTAATTTTATTACATGAATTGGTAGCATGATTTAAGCAAGTTTTTTGTGTTTGTTTTAAAGTCAGATTAACCCAACAGTTTTAGATTACACAAAATGCACAATAAGTGTAACTTGTGTGCTTTCACTTAAATAAAAATAGAAAATTAAAGGAACGGACTTTAATTACAAGTTGATTGAAACCCAACCAAAATATACAACCACCAATGAAGCAGAAAACTGAGTGAGAATAATTTTTTACCTCAACTAGACCTCAAATACCCTTTGTACAGCGTAGGCTGGGTAAAAACTGCTCCCATCGTGGCGTTGTGCACGTTGCAAAGGATTCCATTTGGTCTGCAGGACAGCATTATGTTACTTATTAAACAACAACCTTTAACCCTTGTGCTCCACCCCGATTTGCTTACTCCCACTTCTGCATTTTGGACTTTATGTGTCCTCTTGCTTAAAGCAGTCATAACAGCTGACAGAGAGTCCCAGAGGCTACATTCTGCAGCACAAATCACATCAAAATGAACAGCAGTACTCTTCAGGTCAATGTGGAACACTGGATTGCAGAAAATCAGAATGCTTTCCTGCCCCCAGTGTGCAACAAACTCATGTAAGTAACACATTTACTCTTAGCTACACTCTCACTCTTTATTCTTTGAAAATGTGAATTGAGTTTTGTAATTATTGAGCAATGTGTAATTTATGTGGCAGTTTGAACACTTGGGATTCAGTCAGTTGAACTGCGAGGACACGCAGTGCATGCACTGACATGATTTTAATTCCTCTTTGTCTCAGGCACTTCTCCCAGCTGCTTGTCATGTTTGTCGGAGGCCCTAACACCAGGAAGGATTATCACATAGAGGAAGGGGAGGAGGTGAGAGTTGGACTAGTCTCTTTTTTTCCCTCATTCCAGCAACAAACATGGACCATGGAAGCAGAAGAACCTACAATTTAATACAAAAGACAACATTAGTTAGCTTCTTACAGTTTTTCGCAAAGTTGCTTCATTTGTCCTTTTAGGGCCAGTTCCACCCACGTGTTGCAGTGCTTGGTTAGGCTATTTGGCCAGCTGCTGCTACTGGGTTTTTTTGCTTCTGTGTCAAAGTATAAAGTGTGTCAGCTGACAGCCACTTTCACAACTTTAAACATTCACTGATACTGAATCATGACTCAGGATACCCTTTTTAGTGTTGTGGTAATTTCTGACATGGTCTAAAAATACAGATCTTTTCTGTCTTTTTTGACAGTTACTCATGATTTTTTGTGAAAGCTGCAAGTTTCTGCACATTTAATTTTAAGCTTTAAAACAAAGTTGTTGGCTTTAATTAATTTAAGTTGGTTCATATTAATTAAAACAAAGCATCACGAAGGCCCACGGTGGGTGTTGACGCAATGTGATTTCTGCCCAATGCTCTGAATGTTAAAGTGAAGAAATTCAATGAAGTGCAGTCAACGGCGGGAGTAACTATGACTCTCTTAATATAACATAATTATATGGAAACTACAGTTCTTGTAACAGAGTTTGTGTTTAAAAATAGAAAGGAAGAAAGATTAGATTAGAAATGCCATCCAGTAAGTTTTGATGCGCTTGGCAGATTGTGGGAAAAAAGAAAAACCAAACCCACTAAATGCCTGAGCCAGTCTGAGGAATCTGACTGTCATAAATATTTATGCCATAACACAGGAAGATAAGCTTCTGGTTTGGCTCCTGAATGTTATTATTATTATTTCTATGGGTTTTCTTCTTTTGATTTTAATTGAGGCTGATTATTTGATTATCCATACATTTCTTGTTCAGTGACTGAGAGAGAAACGTGTGCCTACATCCTGGAGACTGTTGTCATGCTTCTTGCTGAACACCAACTGCATCACACTCAATCAGTTGAATCAGAGTCACGTATGAGCTCTTTGTTTGTAAATCTAAACATGGTGTTTGTTCAAACAGGCCATGAAGTAAAGGTCAGCTGCAGCTCCAAGAAATGCCCACTCATATCAGCTGAAGGCTCGAGTGATACAATCCACACATCACATATATGGCTATATGTGGCGCTCTATTTAAGCTGCTTTGTCAGTTGCTACACATCTGCAAGCCACTTTGCCACCCACCTCCCTTCCATCTACTCCTTTCATGCTGTATCTGACTTAGTAACTGTCATTTTTTTGTCATTAAAGCCTGTTCTATTAGGGTCCTACTGCTGCTCTACCCACCTCTGACCTTTTAGTTTTCATGGATGAGCAGGGTGGTAAATATGCTGCTCAAAAAAATTAAAGGAAGGTGATATGTGGACACTACAGAGGTAGTTCTTGAGGCAGTTGAACTCCTCAAGGATGACAGAGCAATATGTGGCATTGCCATAAGGTTTGCTGTGTCTCCCAGCACAGAGACAGGCAGTTTTTCTAGGAGAGCTGGACAGGGCCACGGAAGGTCTGAGTTGCTCTTCGTGCACGACAATACCCACCCAGCTTCATGTGGTGAGACATTCCAGGCAGTTCATTGAGAATGAAAGAATTACCACTTACTGGCCTCCATGCTCACCTCTGGGACCATCTGATGCCACCAGGTTGCACCTCACACTATCCAGGAGCTCAGCGATGTCCCGGTCCAGACATTCTAGGACACCATCCGCCATCTCAATAGGAGCATGCCTGACATTACCAGGCATGCATACATGCTGGTGGAGTCCATACAAACTACTGAGGACCATTTGATTGATTTGCTGCAATAAAATTTTGATTTTGGTAAATTAGACTAGCCTGCTGCATTGTTTTTTTATGTGATTTTCAGCATGTCCTCTCTAGGTTAATAATTTTGATTTTGATCAATCAGTGTAGGATCTTTTTGTTCCTAACACGAAGCACGGAGTGTCTACATTTCTGCCAATGGAAATACTTTTGACTAAAGTAGCTGAAAGGATTCACTGCCCTTTAAGAAATATCAAGAAGCTAAACATAATATTGACATTTGATTCCTTGCATTTGGGACCCTCTGTGTTATAGCTCCCTCTTGGTTCTTTCAGTATTGATGTACTACATTATCCAGACTGAGCCTTGACTGGTTGGTCTGAGATGTCTTTATGTTAATTGTGACTAACCGTTTTTCCACAACTGAAGTATCTGCTGATGCCTGCAAATAAATATTTATAACATGTATTTAACCCACTGCCATTCTTCGTTTGTCTTTCTCTCTCTGTTTTAAGTAGTTATTCTACCAGGTGAAGGGGGACATGTGTCTGAAGGTGATTGAAAATGGTAAACACAAGGATGTACACATCAAAGAGGGAGAGGTAAGCTCTAAACTTTTATGTTTCTGCTTCGTACTTTGCTGTGCACAAATACACATTCATTCATTCAGATGGAATTTAACTGTACAATTGCATAAAACATAAAGAACACTTTTTAAAAAAGCATTAATTAAGCTGTTTATGCAAGAGCAGCTGCAGGATTCTACCTCTGGGTGGGTCCAGAGTAAATTGGTCTGGGCCTTTTAATTGCACAGATTATTATTTTTAATACTTCTGCTACACATGTGTGAAAAGATTAAGAAAACAATTCCCAATCCATCATTATTAATTGTGAAGACTGAGACAGGCCGTCTATTCACTTAAACAAAGAGATTGTAATTAAATATCAGATGAGTGAGAAAGAGTGAGTGCTGCAGAGCCACTGAACTTTACTGAAACTTTCAGCTCGAACAACCATTTATTCTCCACATTTTTTATACTTTCAAAAGAAAATATATTTGATGCATTGACTTGCATGCTGTAGCCCCTTCCTCCCATTTTACACTGACAGACCCTGAAGTATACTCCTCCTGTGAAAAGGAGGAAGAAAACCTGCGAAAACCAATTTGTTAACAATTGGGTTTTTCCCGATGAGACTGGTGTAAATATCTTTTAGACATAAGGAAGTCATACAAGTTCAGTAACCCATGTCACAACCTGAGCCGTCTACAGCAGCGCCCAAATAAAGTAGAGGAACGTTTCTTCACATTGTGCTGAACCGCGCTGTGCTGCTCAGATTTAACAGGTAATTGTAAATGTGAAACAGGCTGTAGTGAATAGTCAGAATTTGTCAGTGATAATGTCATAAAAGCCGTCTACTAAAAAAACAAACAAACAAACAAAACCACATTTAGTAACTGAAGATAAGACCTAAGAAAATTCTTCTCACAGCCAGTCGGGATGGGCCCAGGTCTCTTAGGCCCCCCACAATGTAGTGTGTTAGCTCTAAATTTGTAGTAAGATACTTATTTAACAGAGAACATAGAAATTATTTGGTCATCTTTCAAAACAGGAATAAATTTTTTTTATACATAATAGTGAAATGCTGGTTGAGATAGACAACTGCACTAAACCCTCCTGGAAACTATTTTTCTGCTCCAGTTCCCATCGCTCTCTGCTGATTAGAAATAAGGAAGCACAGCAAGCTTGTGCAATAAGCTTTATCTCAGGTGAATCTGCTTCACTGTGCATTCCACTACTTTTTGTCTCAAATTCTAGATGTTTCTGCTGCCAGCTCGGATCCCTCACTCCCCCCAGAGGCAGGCTAACACCGTGGGCTTGGTGATGGAAAGGAGAAGACTGCTCACTGAAACCGACTGCCTGAGGTTCACTGCTGTGGCAGTTTCGATTTTCTGCATTTTTTGTTAGAGAGTTGTTGACAACAGAAAAATGATGAATGGTCATAAACATGACAGGACACTTAAAAAGAAAAGATTCTTTGCCCTCATAAACACGAGGCAATAAGTTTAATTAAAACTCAGCTGACATAAAAAGAGGTTTTTCAGAGATCAGTAATGAAACGTGTGGTATAAACTGTAAACCAGTTAAATATATTTTATTTGACCAGATTCGATGTAAACTTGAATGTTTACCTTGTAAGTATGTAACAAATTTACATTTTTACAACAAATAAAATCAAATTCAAATCTGACAACATAATCAAATTACAGCAGCAGCATTTTGGGGATTTAACAGTCCCCATGTCAATTGGAGGGCCAGGAGTGCCAAAATCATTAAATAAATACACAATTAAATATTAGGGGTGCAACAATACACACGGTTCGGTTCGATACTTTGGTGTCACGGTTCGATATTTTTTCGATACAAAAAAAATGTTCATGCTTTTTTAATTTGTCATTTATTAAAATTATAAATATATATTTTAACCCAAAAGTACAGTTTTTAAATTTAATGTTGCTGAAACAACAAAGTAAGAAAAAAATAAGTATCTGATCGAGAAATCACTCATCTTTGGAAAAGAGAGTTTATTACAGAGAAATGTCTCTTTCCAAAATAAAAGCTATACTATACGCTTCTTCTGGGCTATATTCTCAGCAGCATATTAAACATATCAGGTCCCCATAAGGAGAATCATGTGCTAACGGCTGTCTAAATGACTCGGGTAAAGTTTGTAGCATGCGTGCTTGTTGTTTTTGTCTGCTTCCACTTGTCTTTGCACTAGGATGATGTCGGAGTAAATGTGCAGTCATATTCATTTTGTTCCCACTAGTGCTGTCAGCGTTAATCTGAAATGACGTTAACGTCACAACACGGCAAATCTCTGTTAACGAGCTACCGCCCCGTGCGTGGGGCTGGACGGCGTCAACACGTTAACGAGCTAACTGCGCTAACCACTAGTTCCCACCCATGTAATTGAGCATTGCGTGGCACATCCAACATACTGTTTTACTTTAGTCCATGACGCGCTTACCTTCAGGGTCATACGTCACATGAAAACCAAAATAATTCCAAACGCCAGATCTGAATGAGGGTGGGGGAGGTTCAATTTGCCATGTTGCAAGGTGAGCTTAACTTCTGCCTGCTAGCTTGCGCTGCTCTCAGTGAATCTGTGTTCGACTACTCCGCACTGTCGAGCGCAGATCGACTGAGCGCTCAACACAGACAGCATCGTCAAAAGAAAAGTTGATAAAATAAATTAAAAATTTTGTATTGTTCGATACTTATGCGTACCAAACCGAAAGCACTGTATCGAACGGTTCAATATCGATACGAGTATCGTTGCACCCCTATTAAATATATAATTTCATTAATTAAACATGTCATTAATTAATTAGAATAGGAAATAAATAAATAAATTATTACATGTTTTGAATAAAATGAATAGGCAGTAAATTAATTATTTATGTAATTAATAAATTCCAAATTTAATTAATTTAGTAAACATTTAATTAATAATTTAATGGTATTGCTAATTAATTCATTCTGGCACTCCTGACCCTCCATAAATCACAACCCGGCTATACTCTAAAGCAGGGGTGTCCAACTCCAGTCCTACTACCACTCCAGAGCTACTGTCCTGCAGCTTTTAGATGCATCCTTGTTCCGACACACCAGAATCAAATGAATGGCTTGTTATCAGGCCTTTGCCAACCTTGATGCCATGCTGAGGAGGTAATCCAATCATTTGATTCAGCTGTGTTGGAGTAGGGTTGCATCTAAAAGCTGCAGGATAGTAGCTCTGGAGGGCTGGACTTGGACACCCCTGCTCTACAAATACTCTCCTTACTGTCTGTTTTTCTCTATACAGGACCATCATTTACTAAATAGACAGCATGCTGTATTAAGTAAGACTTAAAACTACACTCATAAAAATGTATGACTTAAACTACTTTAATTAATTAATCAATTTTCAAGTACAAGCAAGAACAAAAATAAGTGAATGTAAAATGTCTAACTTTATTGAATCTGGTCAAATAAAATTTATGGGACTGGTATACTTCAGATTATACCCAGCACATTTTGCTTAATGATTAATTATTTGAACAAATAAACCTTTAATGATATGTATTTACACCACTGGCTACATTTTTTATATATAAATGATAAATGTTAAGTGATGCCTTGGATTTAATTAAGTGGCTATCTTCATCAGCAGCTACTTTGTTCAGTTTTATTGTAGGGTCCTACAATAGATAAATAACAATGTTATTGAATTGAGTCTTAGATCTTAGTGAAACACATTTGTCCTGTAAACAGATTTTTATGTTAGCATGTATTTGTGCTCTCAGGTACCATGTAGACAACACCACTGACATCCTATTTGAAAAATGGTTCTACTGTCAGGATCTAGGAACCCAGCTGGTGCCAATAATCAAGGAGTAAGGCATCTTTTCATCTTTACAAGTCATACTCAGATCATGCTCTTTCTTTTAAGTATGTTGACTTGACTGTATTTTACTTTCAGGTTCATGGCATCCAAGCAGTGCAAAACAGGAAAACCTGATCCAAGTGAGTTGTTCAGAAGAAATTGTAAGTCCCTGTAAACTTTGAGCTGGTGTCAATGTTTATTATTGGATGGATAGATGAAGTCTTCAGGGAACCTCCTTTCCAGCTGAACACCATGAACGTGATGACGCCCTTCTCCTTCAAAGACTGGCTGGAAAAACAGAGGCCGTCTTTGGGGAATGGCAGGCCCATCGACATGTTCGGAGCTCAGTTTGAGACTGAGGTAAGAAACCTAGTGTCAGGTAATGATCATATATGAGATGGTTGATCAGGGTTTTTTCAGCCATTTTCAGTAAAACATTTCATTTAGGCCTGCACTCATATATAGTTACAATTTTGGTTTCTTAAATCCATGCAGGGTCAAACGTGTACAAACACACTCAAATATAAACATACGTTCACTTATTTCTTTTAATAAGCAATCCTGAAGGTTCTGCAGTGTCCTTGAAGACCAGCTTCTTGTCAGAGATCGTGGTTGACTGCTGGCAATGGTTGTTTCTATTTGCCAGTATAAACAAGATTTGTTTGAAAGCACTAAGTAACTGTAGGTTGCAAGATCACACCTTAAATAAATATTTGTAAGTACAGGTTTAATGTGTGTGCCACCACAAGAAGACACAAATTGTCTCCCTCACATGAGAGGGTATTGGCTCGGACTTTCAGGGACAATCCAGGGGCCACAAAGGCACAAGCCTACCCTGACCTGGAAACTACTGGAACAAAATTACTATGACAAAGTTACATGCCCATGATGAGTGTCTGTAAACTTCTGACCACAACTGTATAGTACGGTCTATCCGGCAGAAAGGATGTTTTGATACTAAAAGTACAAGTCAAAGGTATAATTATTGTTGAAATAACAGGAGACTAGATGTGTTGTAGGTAATGATAGTGATAAACAAGACTCTTTTTACTGCCTCCCCAACAGGCGATGGTGTTCGGACCTGGACTCACAGAGATGACAACACCCCAAACTGATGTGTGGGTTTGGCAGTTGGTATGTATGCAGAGTCTGTCCCAACAGTCTGTCCCTGGACGCACATGTAAATCTCCCTTCCTCTTCTACATCTCTTTCTTAGGAGGGATCTTCCACAGTGACTATGAACGAGCAGGAGTTCAGTCTTCCTGCAGGAGACAGTTTGCTCATTCCCGAGCAGAGCCAGTAAGTCAATATCAAGTTGTCAGTAAATCACAAACTCTTTCACTGAGTGTACAAATTATTGGATCAAAAGTGTTGAAAGTGAACTCTCCAGGGTTTCCAGTGTGGTTTTGCATGCAGTGACTTTCTCTGTCGTAGATACCAGTGGCAGAGAGCTGAGGGGACTGTCGCCTTGGTTGTGATCCAAAACCCAGAGAGGAAGAGACCTTAAGCATCAACCGTCAAATCACACCTGCATTGAAACATATGCTGGGAGGGGAGCACGAATTCTTTAAATGAGCTCGAACAACTGAAAGTGTTTTATGTATAAAACAAATACAGTAAGTAGCATAGACCATTTAGTAAGGGTAAACAGTATTAATAAACAATTACAAAATGATGCTATATTCTCGCATTCATCAATCACTACATGTAATTTTATGTGAGTAAAATGCATAAATAAAAACATCCTCATGTCTGAGCATTTGTCTTTTCCTTGTAAGTTGGCTGTCACTCATAAACTGCATTTCTAGTGGCTCTAATGACTTAAAAACACAAGTTTCAACAGGTATCGGGAACATAACACTGTTGTCAGATGAACTTTTCCAACGAACTGCTTCATAGCCACCCACATGTTTTGCGTAGTTTCTTACAAAACTGACATGTAGAACCTGCTGCTGTTTCAAAAACCTTTTAGGTGGAGGTGCATGGAGGTGAACTGATACAGCGAGCTAACAGGAATTTGACTCCTTAGCAGGCTGTCTGTTCACGTCAACCAGCAGGCTGACAGTTTCGGAGCCAAACCCAATGCTTTGTTTGGATTTTTGTAACCAAATTAATTCAGTTTAATAACATTACGGTCATATCTAGTGTTTCTTTTACAATTACTTAAAAGAAATGAATTTGATTACTTCCCAGTAAAAAGTAATTTGTTATGCTGCTTTTTGTTTTTATATTTCTTTCATGTTGCTCAGTAGCATGTCCTGAAATACACTGTGACATAATTACCAGTTACCAGTATGAACCTTCGGCTACAGTCCCAGATAATAAGATAAATCCTTTTCTTAAAAAGAGCAGTTTTTCTTTTAAGGTTACATTTGAACACAAAACAAAGTGGAAAACCACCACATAGACTTCAAAGTGTTGCCACTGTGATTCTAAAATGAATGCTACAGCGCTCTAAGCTTGACTACTCATCACTCACTTTGTTACATGGTGGTAAATAAGATGTGTCTCCGCTGGCTCTGTGCTGGCACGTTGTTTGTGTAGATGTCTGCAAAGACCTGATGTTGTGTTAGCAGTACAGTGTGGCTGTTTCTGTCCTGGACACAATTTGTACTTTACCATCACCCTCCTGTGTTTTTATGCAATGAAAATAAAAGTAATGTTGGTATTTCCACTCCTCCGTTGTAGACTGCTCCGCCCTGTCTATTCCCTGCACATCTTAGTACAACTGCACAACTGATGGTAAATGCTACTGCGCTACGTCCAGTGCAACTGTAACGCAACTGCAGGCTAAACAGAAAACCATGTTTCATATTTTTCTTTCCTCTCGTCATGTAGAAGATTGCAGGAAGACATAATGATGATGTGATTTCTCAATTTAGTACTGTGAGGCATTACATTGCTGTGTTCATGAAAAACCTATTTTATACAAAAATAGATGTAAAAACAAATTAATTTAAGCATCACACCCCAAAATTTACATATATTTGTAATATAAGTAACCTCTATGTCATACCATTTCCCTGGTCACCAAAACAGTATGGAGAAATTTACAAGGAAAATTTGATATTAAGAAAGACACAACAGCAAGTGTTTTTAGGTCTAAAATAAAGTCTTAGCAAAGCCTTTTCCTTCTGTTACCCTCATTGCTGCTGTGAGGTTTTCCTATAGATTTCAACCACCTTCATTTCTTAAAATGTCTCTGATTTTTGTGTTGTCTCACTCTCTTTTCTTTTGTTTCCTTCCCCCCGGATAGCAGAGGATGATTAAAATGAGAAAATTAATTACATTTTAAAGTATTACAACCATAAATGAATATAACTTCTTGCTCTGAAAAGTGAGTAAATCTTCATGTAAAAATTATTTATGGATACTTTTCTTTTTACTTTTCTTACTTGTAGCTGTATTAATCGATACCCTCAATCATTAAATACTCCTCAATCCAAGCATGAACTCTAAGTCACATCTGTATTAGAAACCGCTGTCCTGCTCACTGAGAAGCATTTCATGGACTAACACATAAAGACTAAAGGATGTAAACCCTGCAATAAAAGTGATTAAAGAACGTGAAAGCTGTACTCTCCCATCAGATGTAATTGTATGTGAGTGCTGAGAGAAAAATAAATAAATATCTACAGAAATAACATTATGTGCTTTCCTTGCAAGATGACTGTCACTCATAAACTTCAGTCCCAGTGGCTCAAAGGACTTAAAAACACAAGTTTCAACGAGTATCAGGAACGCAGCCTTGTTGTCAGATGACACTGCTGTTAGGTGCCAACTGCCAGGTTCCTATTTAATCACCACTGTTTAATGGAGTACGGGATTTCCCCCAGTAATGCACAAATGACTGTAAATGAGTTCAAAGCATATTTGGCTGTGAGATGCCAGTCATAATTATCGATGGCACCCAGACTAAAAAAACAAATACAAATATTTTTTTAATGAACATTTTCTGAATTGTTTTCACTACACTTTTCCCATGGACGCGTAAGCTATAAATTAAGATCCAGGAACGTTGCCCTGCAATAAAACGTTCCAGCTAGGTGGGACAATATTTATTAATAAGTAATAGGAACTATGGGTGTGGAGCTTGCTGCGCTGGACATTTCTGATTGGTTGAGTACTTGTCTTCTGCTTTTCAACCACCTACATTTGTCATGTAGTCTCTTACAAAGCTGACATTTAAGAACTGGTGACACTTTATAAATCAGCAGTGTAATTAGCCTTCGGTCGACAGTCTGAAAGAGCCTTTCAATAAAGATTTGAATTGTTCCAGATACTTTGGGGGTGGCAGTGCGTAAGCTTAATGATGTTATTGTCATATATGAAGATAATTTAAAGCCCACTTATTAGGTTTTGTCTACTATTTTATTTACCCCCAGTGCTGAAATTTGAGCTTGTTTGAATTCAGAATTTTACTGCTTTAGATGCACCAGCAAAAAATGTTACCAGGAAGGCACCAATCACAGCACAGCCAAATGTACAGGGCTAAACGCACAACGCAAGGTACGTGTTTGTGTTTTTGACTAACTGGTTTCTGGTCTGACACTTACTTTTCAGCATTTAGCTACATTTGTGGACATTTCCTGTTTTTTATTCTCACTGTTTGTTTAATTTTTGCTCCCATCTACTACTTTGCAGGACACGTTATCTGTGGAGACTTAAATAGGCTTGTGTCTTGTCTTGCATAGACAGAGCGTAAATCTATGTTTGCCTTTGTGTAATGTGCATAAAAGTGCTGAACCACGTGTGCTGTTATTGTTCAGGTTTTTAAAAAAAAAATACATACACTAACTTCCTCATTGCAAATCGGTACAAGCTGTTTTAAACAATCTTTTTAAAGGATGAAATATTGGAGAGTTCCTTGTACGCTTACGTGCATGAATTTGGCCTTGAAGCTACAAAGAGAAGAGTATTTATGTTGCATTGAGAGAATAGATTGCTGGAGTTTCTTCTACTTTCAATGAGGCTAAACGTTTAAAGTAAAACTGCTTCTTAAAGCAAAGATATAAAAAGGTGAGTGTTGACTGTATTAAGCGATTGGATTCTTTTAGCTTAGTGTGAATAATCCTTTGGGAAAAGATCAAAGGATTTAAGAAAGCTGGCTTCACTTTCTCAATAGTTCAAAGCTCATTGTTGATCATTCTTTCTGTTTTTATTCACTTTACTATAAAACTACACCTGCTGTTTCTTCATAATA
Organism: Diplotaxodon limnothrissa; assembly: GCF_057381915.1. NCBI lineage: Eukaryota > Metazoa > Chordata > Actinopteri > Cichliformes > Cichlidae > Diplotaxodon > Diplotaxodon limnothrissa. The sequence goes on along the minus strand of NC_140608.1, from coordinate 25,099,581 downwards.
TTTTATTTTTCCAAGTGTCCAGGCTAATTCATATCTGTGGCTTTGTGTAGAGACTTTTTGTTATCTTATTTTCCAAAATCAAGACTACTCCTTTAATGTACTTTCCCAGTCAGGTTTATTATACTGCTAAAAACAACAGAATAGTTACTTTTAATATAATTAATATGAAATTAATTAATCAAGTGTTTTGGAAGCACATGAGTCCAGATCGTCACAACAGCGGTTCAGTTATGCAGTCTTATTCTTAAAGTGTGCCTGATCACATGCTGTTCTGCTATATATGCAGCCACAGCCCAGGGAAGTGCATAGTCCAGAGTTATCAGTCCTCTCAGGTTGTACCTATGGCCTGAGTAGTCCCATGGACAGGCTCCCAACAAACTAAGCCCCACACCCCAGCTGAACTCCCACAGGTAGATGAAAACAGTGTAGAGCACGAGCCGCACAGTCAGTGGGTGATTCTGAGCGAGCATCAGGGCCCTCAGCCTCTCCATGAGATAGATTGCTGTGGCATACATGGGCAGCGCCCACAGACTGCTGTGGCCTGCCAGCCTCCTGTCCTGGGTGCTGCACCAGTCCCACACAGCAGTGAAGGCCACCTCGCAGAGGCAGCCATGCAGCGCATACACGTAGAGACGAACAAGAGCAGAAACAGGTCGAACAGAGCTGCTGCCATGTGGTTCTGCTGGGGAGTCATTTTCAACAATCCCTGTCAAAAAGAGACAGAAATTACTGGATGTTTTCGTCTTTTCTTTTTTTTTTCTTTTCTTATTTTCAGTTGTTACAGACGGGACAGACATGAGTGAGGGATAGGAAAGGGAGAAAGAAAGAGGAAAGAAAAGAAGAACAGAAGGGGAGAGGGACAGTGAGAAAGAAAAATCTCCTGGATCACCTGTTGAGAGAGAAAGAATAGAAAACAAGCAAAAAAACCCAAAGCAACATACTAAACACAACACCATCGCATTAATCTAGCTAAGTGTAAACAGCAGTAAATACTAAATATTCAATTTTGTTGTGCAGCACACAGGACAGACAGCGCACAATGTGCTTTGAAGTAGCAGCCAAGAAAGGTGTAATTTAAGTCTACGAACAGTGATCACGCGTGTGCACACCTGTGTGGATCAGCGCGCTTGTATTCAAATGGTTTCCACATGTAATGGTCTGCAAGAGGATGTAGGGAGCCATAGCCCCGTCCCCCAGGGCATGAAGCAGGCATGGAGGAGATCCAGGCTCCAGACATCCAGAGGCCTCAGAGTGCGAGAGCCCAACGAGGACCACCGGAGGGGCATCTGTGCCACCTTCATGGGAAGGGCTGAGGATCCCCAGACGAGGCGTTTTCGTCTTTTCTTAAACTATTTAATATGTGTAGTTTTCTAAATAACTTTTCAAAGATTTTTAATAGTTTAGAGTAAACAGATTAAGCCTGGGCTAATAAATGATGAGAATAAATTAGATGAGTGCTCTCATTTCTTTGCTGTAAATATTAAGGGCATCCAGATATTTAGCTCAGCTTAGCAGTAAGACTGTTCAACTGATTTCTCTCTGTTTTTGCAGGGTTTCACGTTATAATGCAAAGTAACTAGAGGTGCCTGTTGTTGTGATTTGACAGAAACATTTAATTGAATTCGGCACTAGTGCTGTCAGAGGTATGAACTTCTATTTGTTTCATTTGTTCAACAGTTCAAATATTAAAAAAGCCGTCAGACTATTTCTTTGCCTGGGGCACCCTTTTCTTAGAGTTGTCTGTCTACCTGTCAGCCTAATAAATTCAGTTCACTTCTAATGTTTACTGTGCACAGACAAGACTTTGACAGCCAATTGGCCATAAAGTGTTTTTATTTGAAATAATTTGTACAGAATAAAAATAAAAATTATAATAATTGCTTTACGTTAGTTTTGGGTTGTGTCAGACTAACTCCCCCCCCCATCTCCAGCTGTTCTACAATGTTCAGTCAGCCTGTAGGTTGAATGTACAGTATTACATATATTGTTATTGTATCTTTATTTCAGACATATACACATACTTGCATTTACACATACAAATACGAATATATATGTACACACACACACACACACACACACACACACACACACACACACACACACACACACACACACGTATGTGCTCCATAGACTGAAATGAGGTTTTAAAGGAAGATGCTGCCTGGTCAGAAATATCACTGAAAATTAATATTTAGGTTGTGAAACAAATTAAATGTAAAATATGTCGAAGTAAACATCAGAAAACAATATTTACAAAATATTAACGTTAGCTGGGGGTAACAGCTAGCCTTAATTAACCAAAGTTCAAAGACTATAGTTTAGTTTTCACTTCCTATTTTCTCATTTTTTGTGGAAGGTTCAAGCTTTTGTATTATAAATTTTATCGAGATGATTTACATTTGTAAATGTTAATACAACTATTAAAAGCCAAACTTAAGAAGTTTACTGATTTCAACAACCTATTCTGTGCCACGTTTTTTTCTCATAATGTCTCTGGATTATGGGTTATGTCTCTCACTCTTTTGTTTTTCATGGATGTAAAGTAAGATGATCAAAATCAGAAAAAAATGAAACGATAAATTACTTCAACCATAGATGGAAATAGCTTCCTGCTCTGAAAAGTAATCAGATTATTTACGGATAAAAGTCTGTTTTAAAGACATTTCCCTTCCTTTTAATTACATTATTCAACGCTCTCTTTCATGAAATTGTAAAGTCTGAGCAATAAATCCTGTTTTCATAATTTCTTGAACGGGTGTCGAAGGCTGTTAAGTCTATTAATATATTAAACAGCGTGTTTAACATTAATCTCTCTTGCCAGCATTTTCCTGTCCAGATAAAAAAAAAAAAAAATCATAAAATTTTAAGAGAAAGAAAAGTTTGTTGAATTTTGTTCTTTACATTATTACAAGTTCAAAATGAATTCACTCGCTCATTCTCAGGCCATGCAGCACAGCTGACAGCCTCTCGTGTGGATTAACAGGCTAATAGCCCTACTTAGCAAATTAAAGGCTTAGACTGACTTCAACAAGTTTTCACTTTGCTATAAATATCAGCTAGGCGACTTTCACGGTCAATTATTTTCCCCAGTCAATCCAATCAGTAATAATTTACCATCTGTACAGAATTGAACTCCATCACTTTGCTTCTTCACTCAGTGCAGAAGAAATAAAGATGCAGTGGCAGGTAGCACCACCTCAAGTTTTTTCTTCTTCAGTCATTACACATTTTAAAATGCTATTAGCAGTTATAACTCACCTTGATCGTTACCTCGCATTCGCCTCACATTGAGTTTACTCGTCTCCATTGCTTGTCGGCATATGGGTCTCTGTGCCTTTGTAATCTCTTAGCTCTCTAGTGTGTGTGTGTGTGTGTGTGTGCATGTGCATGGGTCTTGGGCTAAACATTAAGCTGCTCCATGTTATCAGAGTGAGACAGTGATGTCCCTGTCACAGGCTGAAGCTGTGAACTGAGGGAAAACTCGGGAAGCAAACCTGGACCACCTGAGCAGTAACTGTGTGTGTGTTGTGTGCAAATCCTAGTATTGATCCCACAGTGGCTGTTTGAATGTTTTAAGCATACAATAAGTGAGCGAAGAATTGTATCGATGAGTGTTTTCAAAGGGCAGACACGGAAGCGCCATATAATGCTGTATCTGAGTCATGCAGTGGGTCAGATTGGCGGTTATCAGTGAACTACAGTACCTAGGTGTGTCAGAGAAGCGAGTCAGAAATCATATTAATAGATCAGTTTAATATTTACATTATATAATCAGGTAAATTAAAGAATGGCACTTTGGTTGGCCAGTCCACCACTTTTCCCACCTAAGACACTTCAACAAGTCTGAAGCAGATTGCCGTGAAATCCAGAAATTTCATTGTTCAGTCATTATTTAGGACATATTAACTGGGCATTTACCTTTAAAATGATTAGTAAAGATTAGCGCAATAACACAAATTTAGAAAGTGAACAGAAAAAACAATACACCAGACACCCAGTACAGACTAATACGTTTGGTCCAAGTACAGCCTACATTCAAATAGCTTTCAATATTTTCATAGTTACATCATATTCAAATGTATTGTATTTATTTGGTGTGCATAAAAACCTTTCACCGTCCTCTCTGTAGCTAGTTTATGCATTTCTTAGTTTATTTAGGGAGCTGAATGGCTCAGGTACAGGGGAGAAATTTATATGATGTTATCATGTTTTCTTTTCTTATTATAGAAATAAGGAAGTGGATTACGCTCATTAATCACTGACACCAACTGACATGTACACAAAGATGCCAATATACAAATAAAAACATATGATACAAATATGGAAGCGAGCTCTTAACAGCCTGGTTTCACACATGCATAGTATACACTGCAACCATAAAGTGGGTCTGAGAGCAGATGTCAGTCCTGACGTGGTGGCGCTGCTTGCTTGTGTGTGTTTGTTTTATGTGTACGCTAATAAAACAGTTGAATGAATGGCAGCCGTCCAGATCAGAGTCCAGTGATTCTGGCAAACACACAGCTGACATTTTATAGTACGGCATGACAGCGGACGGGACGAGTGAATTCTGGTAGATCATGAAGTCAAGTATGGTGTAATCCAGGAAGATCAACTGGTCTCAGTGTCAGCCCACATCAGTTGATGGCTTGATTATTCTTCTATGCGTCAAAAAGAGGTCACACTATTTAAGCCGCTTCAGCCTGACTGTGTTTGCTGTGCATCTGCAAGCTACATTGCAACCCACCTATACCCTTGTTTTCAATGTTGCCTGTTGTGCTCTGTGCTGGGGTCTTGCTGCTGCTGTCCTTGCCTTACACTTCCCTTGTATGCATGTGGAAGGGAAGCACCCAGATCAGAGCAATGCCACTAAATATGAATTCCTGCAGATAGAGATAAAAATCATTCTTTGACAGCAGTGGCCCTGGCTCATCTGAAGAAAAGACAAGATTCAGTCCATAAAGGTGACTCTGTTAATCTGGATGTATCATTGATTAGCAACCATTGATCAAAGATAAAACAACCTGGACTTACCAGAAGCTGAGGACCATGAGAGAGAAAAATCACACAGACACACCAACCAACCAACTTTGGACCCAAGGTGCTGTACAACAAAAGTGGAAACAATCCACCACCAAAGGTTCCACAGCTACTGGCTTATCCTCGGTTCACCTCAGTAAAAAACAAAAAAGAACATTAAAAGTCCCAAAAATCTAAAGTCTAAATGACTTACCTTATGTAATAAAGCATAACCCACTGATATATAATGCTATGTGGACGTGGGGAAAACTGAGAAAATCTTTTAACGGTAGTCTTCCGTTTAATATCTTGTCAACGTTTATAAATAATCCTGACCTTCTGCCGCAGAACGTAGGGTCAAGCTTTGTGGGATGGCATAAAGTAGGTGTAAAGAGGTTTTATGACCTCTTTAAACATGGTGAGTTTAAATCATTTGAATCCTTGAAGACAAGACATAGAATCCCAGTATTCTATGTCAAAGACTGAGTTTTATAAGTATTTGCAATTGAGAAATTATGTGTTAAAAAATGCTAAATCATTACAAATCTCAACTGCCTCTTTTCGGTTGGAGAAATTTTTTCTGGATAATAGGGAGCATAAACATTTTGTATCAAAGTTTTATTCCGAGATTTATGCCCTAATTGTGGATAAACAGGCATGGTTGAGAAAATCTTGGGGGACGCTGCTTAAATGTGAAATAGATATACAGGCATGGGACAAAATCCTGGTCCTTCCATCTAAAATCTCTGTTTGTAACCGATTTAAAGAACTGCAGCACAAAATTTTGCACAATGTGTATATTTCTCCGTATATTTATAGTAAGTATAATATGGGAACATCTCCAAACTGTCTCAAGTGTAAGGTCAGAGTGGGCACTAGATTCCACTGCTTGTGGGAGTGTGCTATTATCCAGTCATTTTGGAAAGAGGTCTGCGCCAATATTAGTACAGCCATTGGTCATCAGGTGACAGAAAACCAAATAATGTGTATATTGGGATATATTCCTGTCTCACTGGTACAACATGAGCATGTAATTCAGTCACTGTTAATGTTGGCCAGGAAAAGCATTATGTTGAGATGGGTGGGGGCTGAGCCTCCCTCCATTTCTCTATGGAAGTCGCTCATCATTGAAGTTAAGACTCTGATCAGGCTGGGACACTATATTGATGGGAGCTCCCGAATTTTTGTGGACAAATGGAAGAAACCACTGGAAGCACTGGGAGTAACCTGTAAACTGGATCCTAGTGGACAACAATTATGGACATAATGTTGTAATATTCTAGTGCTGTGTAGTGTTATTATTTTGGATGTGAACCAGTCTTATATTTGTTGGGGAAAAAAGTTAAATAAAAGTTAAAAAAAAAAGTCTCAAAAATCTAATAGGACACTTAAGCCCCTTTTCCATTAGTACCTACTTGGATCGACTTGGCACGGTTTACTACGGTTTTAAGGGTTTTCCATTGTGGTCATAATACCTGCTACCAAGTACTATTTTAGCACCTCCCCACCCGGGGTTCCAAGTGAGCAGGTACTAAAATGTGACGTCGTCAGACTGCATGCCACCAAGTGGGGAGAGAGACCACACACATCAGGCTACATCTACACTAATCCGGATAAATTTGAAAACAGCGTTTTTGTCTAAAAACTCTCTGCTTTCACACTATCGTTTGTAATCGTTTACGAACAGTTGTTCATCCACACTGAAATGACTGAAACTGTTCCTGTATTGCACATGCGTGAAATGTAAGACAATTCGACCTGCGTTATTTCTATCTGCCATTTATATTTGAAATGTTGCTGCTAAATGTCGAGGAAAAGCACCGAGCTTTTTAAATGGGCTGACTGCGTTTTCGCAGTCCACACTGTGACGTGAAAACGGCGTTTTCAAATGTATCCACTTTGGAGAGTTTTTTCAAAGAGTTCAGTTTTCCTTGACTAAAAACGCTGTCTCAGTGTGGACGGAAGGCCAAAGCGGAGACATGGCCTTAGGTAGTACTGCATTGTAATGGAAAACCAGTCAACCTGAGTTGAGTCGGGACGAGCCATAGTGAGTCGATTCGAGTAGTTACTAATGGAAAAGGAGCTTTAGCACCAGGTTCATTGCTCACAGTCAAACTAAAAAAAATCTACTCCAAGCACACAATAATAAAAGACGCACACTCTTTTAAAACAAAGAAAGTAAAGTACACAAGCCTAGGAATTTACACTCCACAGGCAAACAGTTGCCTGCACCGATGATGGTCGTTATGACATTTGATCCTAGCAAACACTCCAAAAAGGCGCTCTCTGTGGCGACTGGAGCAAGTCAAACGTGCAAGTACAAATATCAGATGTAAGTAAACACCAGCAAAATAAACGGGCAAGAGATCACTCAAGCTAGGGCTGGGCGATATGACCCAAAATTCATATCTCGATATTTTTTAGCTGGATATAAGATATATATCTCGATATTTTTTTTAAAAGCCATAAAGTAAGAACAAAAAGAGAGTTCTTAGTCAAAGCTGTGTCCCAGATGTCACACAGGCACTTTTATTAACATAGAGCAGATGTACATAAAATTTACTCAAAAATAAATTATGAGCATTTATTAAATAATAATGCTCCATAAATAAAAGAAAACAATGTTGTTTTTGTGCATAACAAAAAGCTCACAATTGTGCAGTCAAAATGTAAACTAAAAGACGCTGAGCACAATAACAAAGACAGATTTCACAGCTGCTCTGTTCCCAACTTGTACTGCGTGACTGACAGCCTGGAGTTTGAAATCCGCTTCGCAACCACGTCTCTCAACAGGTGCCATTTATGGTCCTTATACACAGTAGGGTAATATTACGTTGAAGTACAGTACGTATCACTCCGCGAGGCTCAGCCGTAATGCTCCGACAATCCATCAAGCGGTGCAGCTCCGTAGCTTACCAAAGTCGTACTAAAACATTTTTTGACAGATTGCTGAGCGCCGTGTTCCACATAAAATCGGTTCGCGGCCATCAAGCACATCAGAATTCATACATAAGGCGCGCTGTCAACTTTTGAGAAAATGAAAGGATTTTAGTCTGGGCTGCATGGCGTTAGCGTGGTTAGCTCGTTAGCGTGGTTAGCTAGCTAACACGTCCAACCCCACGCACGGGGCGATGCGCAGTAACTCGTTAACGGAGATTTGCCGTGTCCATCTTGTCGCTTCCTGTAGGTGAAGCGATGGGGGAGGAGGGGGAGTTGTGTTCAGTGAAGGAGAGGCGAGGCCGAGTAACGTTGCGTAAAGACGAAAGTGGACGAAAGAGAGGCAAACTTGCGGCTCCACAAGTATAATTATAACGTAACATAGACTATATCGATATAAAGGATATTGTCACATCTTATATCTCGTATAAAAATATATCGATATTTTTTAAAAACTCGATATATCGCCCAGCTCTAACTCAAGCCCAGCTATGTTTTATTCTAATTTATAGTCAGTAGCAAAATAATGCCAAATGCTACTTACCCCAGAATTAAGGACGCTATATCAGTTGCTAGTAGTAGTGCAGCGGCGGCCCTCTCCACAACGGCTGGAAATAAGTAAGTCGGCCAATCTGTAAACAGGACAGCAATACGCCACTATACCACTTATTTAACCTTTAAAGTGGATAGGAGGATACACATACGGCCTACCTGTAACTGTTGTAGAGCCTGATCGAAACTGCCTGATTATCCCAAGAAAATAAGTGCATTGGTGCCTGATACTGCACTCACAAAAGGCAAAGAAGCAATTAATAGGGAAATGAAGCCTGCATGGCCTTATACCGACAGTCGCCACCCTGCAATTAGAGTGCAGGTGTGTTTCCACTCAACCCAACCCGAACAGCAGCCAGAGAGAGAGAGAGAGAGGTGGAGAAGGCAGAGTAACCCATCTGGCTACATTAGGTTGGGGAAACCTGCAGTCAGCTGAGACTGAAGAAGTCACTTGGATGATTGATGAAATGTTTCTCCCACTGAAAACGCTACGTTCAGATGAACAGAATCAATGTCTCAGATCTCCTTACCTGGATGACTAAGCATGCATCAGGACAAGTTCCAGTAAGGGGAAATGATGTTTAAATAAGATCCAACAGAGCGATCAAATGGGATGCAATGACATAAATCAGGATGAGAAACAATGGGACAGAATGGCTCAAGCTCAAAGGCTTCATTACATTAGTGATCTCATGAGTCAGACCCTATTCATTGCCAAACCCCACCATCATTTGATCTCAGATACGCACGTTGTATCTTAAACTGTGGTAACATGAAAGTTGAGAAACTAACATGTTACCAAAATCTGTTGCCAAAGTTTTCAAAAACACTTTTGTCATAGTTCCAAATAGAGAGCATGCCTTCAAGACTACTTTTTGCCATGTTGACACAGAGACAGTTTCATAAGATGGTTACTGCGTTCACCAGATATCAACACAATTTCGATCCGCTCCTCACGGGTTAACCTCTTCGACATGTCAATGGCTGTGAACAAAGAGAAACTTGTAAATAACGAATGAAAGAAGAAAGTTACGTTGAAACCAAGCACACCATTGTTTTTCTTGTGACATTACCAATAAGTTTGATGTGTCACATGGCCGTCTTCCTATTGAAAAAACAAAAGTTGTATCCAAGATGGCCGACTTCTAAATGGCCACCATGGTCACGGCCCATCTTGAGGAGTTTGCCCCCTCACATATACTAATGTGCCACAAACAGGACTTTAATATCACCAACCATTCCCATGTTATTACGGTGTATCCATATAAATGGCCCACCCTGTATATCTCTCATGTATCTTTAGATGTTTTTGTCTTTTCAAACAAATAATTGATTTAACAACTATACACAACAATCTGTAGTGGTAACTAGAATTGCCAGTAATCAGGAAATCATATGACACATATAAGAAAAATCTACGATGCATCCATGTTTGAACAGTTTGAAATCTCTTCACATTTCAGCCTCACTTCATATTATAGTTTACTTTATTGTAGAGTTTTGCTTGGAGTATCAAGCTTAAGAGTACACGATTTTCTTTATTTAAGGATGATTGAGTGTGATAATAAGTAAGTCGGCCAATCTGTAAACAGGACAGCAATACGCCACTATACCACTTATTTAACCTTTAAAGTGGATAGGAGGATACACATACGGCCTACCTGTAACTGTTGTAGAGCCTGATCGAAACTGCCTGATTATCCCAAGAAAATAAGTGCATTGGTGCCTGATACTGCACTCACAAAAGGCAAAGAAGCAATTAATAGGGAAATGAAGCCTGCATGGCCTTATACCGACAGTCGCCACCCTGCAATTAGAGTGCAGGTGTGTTTCCACTCAACCCAACCCGAACAGCAGCCAGAGAGAGAGAGAGAGAGGTGGAGAAGGCAGAGTAACCCATCTGGCTACATTAGGTTGGGGAAACCTGCAGTCAGCTGAGACTGAAGAAGTCACTTGGATGATTGATGAAATGTTTCTCCCACTGAAAACGCTACGTTCAGATGAACAGAATCAACGTCTCAGATCTCCTTACCTGGATGACTAAGCATGCATCAGGACAAGTTCCAGTAAGGGGAAATGATGTTTAAATAAGATCCAACAGAGCGATCAAATGGGATGCAATGACATAAATCAGGATGAGAAACAATGGGACAGAATGGCTCAAGCTCAAAGGCTTCATTACATTAGTGATCTCATGAGTCAGACCCTATTCATTGCCAAACCCCACCATCATTTGATCTCAGATACGCACGTTGTATCTTAAACTGTGGTAACATGAAAGTTGAGAAACTAACATGTTACCAAAATCTGTTGCCAAAGTTTTCAAAAACACTTTTGTCATAGTTCCAAATAGAGAGCATGCCTTCAAGACTACTTTTTGCCATGTTGACACAGAGACAGTTTCATAAGATGGTAAACAATACCATCTTATGGGATTGTAAAAAAAACCCCCAAAACCCTAAGATTGATTGGGCCAAAAGGTATCGAGGTTACAAAGAAAAATGCAAAAAAGAAGATTCGTTTTTTATGGTCTCTGGAATTAATTTTTGTCCATTACTAGATGTAAAAGATGCAGTCATTGTGATATTATCCATTGATAAGCATGTTGGCCGTTACTATTTTAGTGCTTTGAAACCAGAGTTGATAAAAAGGAACAGATCTGAGTGAAAGGGACACTGTATGCTCATAACACCAGAACCTGTCAATCATAAACTCCCTAGGGCAGCCCCGGCCTATAGTATAGCCCATTTTATCATCTGTATTGTGGTCCTTAATGAGGGTAATAATGTCAGTCAGTAAGTAAGGCTTGAAAGTGAAAAGGAGGAGAAGGGTTGCTTTCTCATAGACTTCTATACAATCAACGTAACTTTATTCTTTCATGAGTTATTTACAAGTTTCTGACCACTTATAAAATGTGTTCAATGTGCCCATTGTGTTGGATTGTCAATGCAACCCTCTTCTCCCACTCTTCACACACTGATAGCAACACCGCAGGAGAAATGCCAGCACAGGCATCCAGTATCCGTAGTTTCAGGTGCTGCACATCTCGTATCTTCACACCATAGACAATTGCCTTCAGATGACCCCAAAGATAAAAGTCTAAGGCTACGTCCACACGTACCCAGGTATTTTTGAAAACGCAGATTTTTCTATGCGTTTGCACCTTTCGTCCACACGTAAACGGCGTTTTTGGTCACTGAAAACGAAGATTTTTAAAAACTCTGGCCAGGGTGGATATTTTTGAAAACTCTGTTTTTGCATTTACGTGTGGACTAGAAAAATGGAGAAAATGCAGCGTCAAAGGTGTGCGCATTTTTTAACGTCACACTGTGCGCCACGCTATTGTTTCGGTGAAATGAATTTCTACAATACTGTTAATTCTACTCTCTGCAGTGTTTAAATGCTTACATATACACACAGTTACTGTCCCTCCACACAGACGACTCGGTTCTGCTTCTATGCCCCAGCTTTGTTTACTTTTTCCCACCGAGGCTTCTAGACTTCTGATTGGCCAACATTTCGGCACGGTTAGGAATCTAGCGCCACCTGCTGCTTTGGCATGTTCATAGCAGCGTTTTCCTTCATTTCTGCCTTTATGTGTGGACGGGATTATTTTTTTAAAACGAAAACGAAAAATCTCCGTTTTCAAAAATACCCGTGTACGTGTGGACGTAGCCTAAGGGGGTCAGATCGGGAGACCCTGGGGGCCATTCAAGTGGCTCACGACGACCAATCCACTTTCCAGGAAACTGTTCATCTGGGAATGCTCGGACCTGGCACCCATAATGTGGTGGTGCACCATCTTGCTGGAAAAACTCAGGGAACGTGCCAGCTTCAGTGCATAAAGAGGGAAACACATCATCATGTAGCAATTTCAAATATCCAGTGGCCTCGAGGTTTCCATTGATGAAGAATGGACCCACTATGGTTGTACCCCACACACCACACCAAACCATCACTTTTGTTGTTCCAACAGTCTTGGAGGGATCCATGCAATGTGGGTTAGTGTCAGACCAATAGCAGTGGTTTTGTTTGTTAACTTCACCATTCACATAAAAGTTTGCCTCATCACTGAACAAAATCTTCTGCGTGAACTGAGGGTCCTGTTCCAATTTTTGTTTTGCCCATTCTGCAAATTCTGTGCGCCGATCTGGGTCATCCTCGTTGAGATGCTGCAGTAGCTGGAGTTTGTAAGGGTGCCATTTAGCTAATATCTGCCTAAGGGATGTTCGACTAATGCCACTCTCCAGTGACATGCGGCGAGTGATACGCTGTGGGCTCTTGCTGAATGAAGCTAGGACAGCCACTGATGTTTCTTCATTAGTAACAGTTTTCTTGAGTCCACATTTTGACCAATTCAACACTGAACTGTAGCGTGGGAGATGGGTGGTCTCGTAGGGTGTCTTGCATTGAAATCTGCTGCAATGACCCGGTTACTGCGTTCACCAGATATCAACACAATTTCGATCCGCTCCTCACGGGTTAACCTCTTCGACATGTCAATGGCTGTGAACAAAGAGAAACTTGTAAATAACGCATGAAAGAAGAAAGTTACGTTGAAACCAAGCACACCATTGTTTTTCTTGTGACATTACCAATAAGTTTGATGTGTCACATGGCCGTCTTCCTATTGAAAAAACAAAAGTTGTATCCAAGATGGCCGACTTCTAAATGGCCACCATGGTCACGGCCCATCTTGAGGAGTTTGCCCCCTCACATATACTAATGTGCCACAAACAGGACTTTAATATCACCAACCATTCCCATGTTATTACGGTGTATCCATATAAATGGCCCACCCTGTATATCTCTCATGTATCTTTAGATGTTTTTGTCTTTTCAAACAAATAATTGATTTAACAACTATACACAACAATCTGTAGTGGTAACTAGAATTGCCAGTAATCAGGAAATCATATGACACATATAAGAAAAATCTACGATGCATCCATGTTTGAACAGTTTGAAATCTCTTCACATTTCAGCCTCACTTCATATTATAGTTTACTTTATTGTAGAGTTTTGCTTGGAGTATCAAGCTTAAGAGTACACGATTTTCTTTATTTAAGGATGATTGAGTGTGATATGAGTATAATATGATTTATGAAATGTTATATAAAAAAACCTTAAAAATACAATTTTATTTTTGTAGCACTTCTAATATGATCTGTCCTCGCTTCATTATCCCCATTACCTTCAGGACAATTTTCTCTCTCTTTTTACTTACTATCGTCTTCTTGCTCACTATTTGGTACACAGGCAGACCTTTATTAACGCGAGGACTGATATCAGTCTATCTTCTTACAGCCTGTTTCCGTTTTCAACCTGATTGTGATACCCAAAAAGATAAGTTAAAAGTAAGTAAGTAACATTTTATTGGCCATATGCTTTCAACCTTTCAAATGCCAGAAGATAAAACCAAATGTTAAGCAAAAGAGACCACTGATTTCCCAGATCTTAAACTCAAAGGAAGAGAGACCTGCTCGGGATGTACAGTGTTCCCCAATGCTGGTTCTTGTCCATGGAGAGCTCTAGAAGGCAGAATCTTAAAATGCTGTCTATGTAACTGAGTCACTGCATGCTGTGAGTAATTGGAAAACTTAGACGACGTCACCGCAGCATTCTGAACAACCTGATTCCCAGGAAGTTTTGCTTAAGACAAATAAACAAAGACTGCAATCCAGACGTGATGAAATAAATGTATGAACAACAATTTCCAGTTCTCAGTACGACACAATGGGAATTTGTGAATATTCCTTAAGTGATGAAATCAAGAGTCGGACTTGTTTCCGGGAATAGCACTGTTAGTAATGGTGTTACTTAACTCTAATGGATTACTATTTCTATCATTACAACGCCGTTACAGTTACTAACAAGAAAATGCGTTGCGGATGTGTTACTTTTTCAACACACAGACGGTTGAAGCTGTCTGCTTTATCTTACTGGGACCTAGCGGGGCGAAACAATCACACAAGTGCTGCTGATTGGCTGAGGAAGAATAAAGTAGTCATGGTAAACCAATCAGATGACATACCAACAAGATGCTATGTCAACCCAAGGCAACCCTGATTCTCCATGTTTGTGTTAAAAGTGTGGACTTCAAACTTTATACTGTGGAGGTAAGCATCAACGACACAGCTCTCAGTTCTCACTCCTTCTTTATTCGTCTCCAACATCAACTGCGCATATCGCACCACAAAACACAGGAACACACTTCCTATACACTGGGTGTGAGTGGAGCCCTCTAGTGGTCCACCACACATGCCCCCCCCGAACACCCAGCAGAACTAGTCCAGGACCCGGGGCTTAAGCAAACGGCCGGAACGGCTGAACTGGGGGGGGGGGTGGGGAACTGACAGAGGGCAACCCAGCCCGGGAGCGAGGCTGGCACTGGCGGTCAGAAAAAGCTGCAGACGACTCGGAGCTCTCAGTTCTCACTCCTTCTTTATTCGTCTCCAACATCAACTGCGCATATCGCGCCACAAAACACAGGACCACACCTCCTATACACTGGGTGTGAGTGGAGCCCTCTAGTGTCCACCACAATACCAGTTTTTAAAATTGTGCTGATAGGCCATGTAAAACCAGAGTTATGATAAAAAATATAAGCAATGTTTTTTCCTGAATACATCTCCACTCTTTCCTACTGGTGGAAAAATGTACCATGTTGACCATTAAAAAAATGAAATAGCAACATGGCATTTGGTTGTTTAGGAAGAGGAGGAAATTTCAGGAGTGATGGCGGTGAGAGAGAGAGAGAGCGAGTTTTGAGAACTGAGAGATTTGTGATGTTTAGCGTGTTTGCAGTGTGTTGTTAGTGTATTGTGTTGTATATTTAGTGTGTAGTGTAGTGGATAGTTTTGTTTTGTGTGTCTGCTGAATGTCACGGGTGCTGCCAAAAAGCCACCAAAGCCAGACGCCGTCTGTAGGTGGAAAACAGGAGTGATACACTTCCTGCTTTCGTGCCTGCAGGTATCAGGCTTGTGATGTTCTCCTTTATTTTACAGTGGACAGAAATGAGTTGTTGGAGTGGTACAAATAATTTGTGTGGCATCTTATTTGATGCAGAACGCCTGAGTGTAATGTAAATAGTTTGAAATAGTTAAAAAAAATGCCTTGGCTGCATTTTTAGGTAAGTAGCTGCATATAACTGTTGTTTGCAAAACTTGTGCATAGATTTTGAAAATTTACAATTTATATTTGCATTTCAAGTTAATGATTCGTTAAACACGTTTGTGGTTATTATAGTAAAAATTACAACTTTTTTCTACTTGGATTTAAAGATTTTTGTGTCTGATTTTGGATCAATTGTGTTAATACAGTATGTCAAAATGATAAAATAACTGTAAATTCAGACATGTGAGGTTTTGCTGAAAAGAATGATACCAAACAAGGGAAGGTAAATATTTTTAAAGGTGAAATGTAGAAGTAAAATCAAAAGTAGTCAGAAACAGCCAACTATACCCTGGAGCCCAGAGGGATAAACATTTTTTTCAAAATAACACAATAGTTACTTTTCCTAGTAATTAGTTACTTGTAACTCAGTTACTATCAAGGCTGGGGCGGCAGTGGTGTGGTGTTACGAGAAAAGAACCCAAAATGCAGGTACTGGCTGGGGTGCCAGTGGGTGTTTATTTACAGTGAGGGTGAAGTACAAAACAGGAAATAAGGAACAGGGAGCTACTAAAGCCTAGACTGGGAAAAAACGAATAAACAGACCTGAAAGCATAAGGACACAGGATGATACACAGAGATGACACGGAGAAAGCAGAGCAGAGACGCGGAGAAACGCTGAATAACACAGACGAACCGAGAAGGAACACAGGCAGGCACACACTATATATACACACAAGGTAATGAGGGAATGACACACCAGAGGGGAACACAGCTGAACCTAATTAGACACGACGAGACACAGACCTTCAAAGTAAAACAGGAAATTCACAAACTGTTCTACAACACTAACTCAGGGACACGAACAGAGCACAGGAGGGAGAACACTAAACAACACTGCTGGTGAGTCATGGACTCTTCCAGGGCTGCCCTTTGTCACGGATTCTGTTCATAGTTTTTATGGACAGAATTTCAAGGCGCAGCCAAGTGGTGGGAGGGGTCCACTTGGGTGGTCTCAGAATCTCACATCTGCTTTTTGCAGATGATGTGGTTATGTTGGATTCGGCCTCCAGCTCCGACTGGAGCAGTTTACAGGCCAGTGTGAAGCGTTGGGAAAGAGGATCAGCACCTCCACATCCTCAGCCGGAAAGGGTGGAGTGTCCACTCCGGGTCAGTTCCTGCCCCAAGAGGAATTTAAGCATCTTGGGGTCTTGTGCACGAGTGAGGGGAGAGGGGAGTGAGCGATTGACAGACAGACTGGTGCTGCAGTGATGCAGATGCTCTACCGGGCCGTCGTGGTGAAGAGAGACCTGAGTGTATAATAAAGGTTATCTTATCTTATCTTATCTTATCTTATCTTATCTTATCTTATAAGCGAACCTCTCAGTTTACTGGTTGATCTACGTCCTTACCCTCTGTTGCACACTTGAATTAAAATGAATTGAAACCAGTGTGGCTTTGTGAGTTCGCCTTTACTGCATCTGCAAATATATACATGGACATAGCACAGCGTTACACACTTTTGCAGTCTCACATAACGCTTATAGGCGCACTGCCTTATGGGTAGTGTTTAAACTCAAATCACTAATATCTCTTACAGTGGAACAATGAAATAAACATAAACACAAGGTAGTGTGATCCACCAGTCTACATCTGCTGTGATTACAGCCCGGTACAGGTATAAATCCACAAAAGTGCCACGAGGTTTCCACACAGACTAATGAATCAGATCTAGCTGCTAATCGTTAGCATCACAGCTAATTCACATTGCTACCAATAACTTATACACTAATGACACATAGTGGGGATTAACGGCCAACTTTCCCACATTCTCTGCAACCCCGTGGACTCATCTGTAGACACATTTTAAGGTATTTACCATCTTGTATCTGCTTACCTGCAAATATATACATGGACATAGCACAGCGTTACACACTTTTGCAGTCTCACATAACGCTTATAGGCGCACTGCCTTATGGGTAGTGGCTGGCTTCTTTACTCCCGCTAGAGCTGCTCATTTTAGGGGATACTCCCTCTTGTGGTGTAACGGAGGAATAACTACGCTTCCTGCACTATGTCATTTTTGGAGACTGGGGCACACATTATTTTACCACAATCAAAGAAAATACAGATGTGAACAATCAGACCATTTAACTAACTACAATATTGTCACTAAAGATTATGGGGGGTGTCTTGTTTTGTCCACAATGTCTTTCTTGTCCTTACACTCTCCCCTCAAAAAGTTAATGGCGTCCCGACATTCTACCAATATCAGTCCTTATGTGGCAACTATACATTGCTCGTAGGAGGCTACATCCCTTTAGGAGTCAGAGTTCAGCATCACTGCTAGCCACAGTGAAACACATGACATGTATCTCCCCTTCATGTCATATGTCGCAGCAGGTGTTATTGTGCACGATAACAGTCCACTGCTTTTCCATCCATATCACGGGTATCTGCATCTTTACTGAGTAAGGTGCTCTCACCTGGACATAACCTCGCTACATGACATGGGTGCCATTCTCATTACAGGTCATTCCACTGTCTTCTTTATAGCTAACAAAACAGAATTAACATTTCTATCCTTCTAATAAGCATTAATAAAAACCCAAAAATGTAACTGTTATAACTGCTTTACTGCAATATGTAACATATGACTGTGTCTGAGGTATTTATTCAAGTGCTAACGTTGGCTGTCCTAACTTGTGGTAAGTAAACATTAGCTTTTGTTTTCTCATTCTGAAAGGATACTTTTTCACACTGGCAGGTGACTGGTCAGTGTCCTCTTGGTCACTGCACTCCATCTCGAGCTGGTGCGTCTGCTCTGTGTCTTTAATGTCCTCTTGTGCCTCTGTATCCTCGTCATGCTGGTCGCGTTGGTGTTCTATATCATTCACGCCCAGATTCTCTTCTTCGCAATCCTCCTGGTGTTCCCTGTCATTGTCATCACAGAGATCCTCCCTACTGCCTGCTCCACTTTCTGCATTGAACTCTGATGCTTCTGTCCACCAGGACAGTCTACCACGTTCCCCTTGTTCTGTTGCCAGTCCTCTGATTGCCCTCCAGTCATCTTCATCCTCCGAACTGTGCTCTTGCTCATGCCGCTCATGTCTGTCCTTGTTGTTTTTCTGTTTTTGCTTTCCCAGTTCTGCATGTGAGTTGACTTTTCCGGCTGGTAAGAAGTCACACGGCAGCAGGAGGTTCCTGTGGACGACTCTGACACGTCCCTTGCCATTTTCTGGCTTAATCTCATATACTGGGCTCTCCTTATGTTTCCTTTGTGTCACCTGAAACACCTGGTCCTCCCAGAAGGATCTCAGTTTCCCTGGTCCTCCCTTCTCACCAAAATTCCGGACCAGTACTCTGCACCCTGGGTACAGCTCTGCACCATGTGTTTTTCTGTCATAGAGCACTTTTCCCCGTCGACTCTCCTTACAGGCTGTCGCTGAGGCCAGTTTGTAAGCGTCCTGCATGCGAATCTTCCACTTCTCAGCATAGTCTTGATGAGAAGGGCTTTGGTCATTAGCTGTGAGACCAAAAATCATATCAATGGGGAGTCTGGGGTTTCTCCCAAACAAGAGGAAATAAGGTGCATATCCAGTAGCCTCGCTGCGCGTACAGTTGTATGCATGGACCACCTTTGCCAGGGATGCCTTCCAGTCTGCTTTTGCCCCCTCTGGGAGGTTCCGAAGCATGGCCAGCAGTGTCCTATTGAACCTTTCTACCTGACCATTTCCCTGGGGGTGGTATGGTGTGGTTCTGGACCCCTTGACTCCACTGTATCCCTCCAGCTTGGCAAAGAGTTTGTTTTCGAACTCTCTTCCCTGGTCATGATGGAGCCGTGTGGGAAACCCAAACTTCAACACAAAGTCTCCAAATATTTTCTCTGCCGCTGTTTTGGCACTTTTATCTCTGCAGGGATAAGCCTGAGCAAATCGTGTAAAGTGGTCCATGGCCACGAGGATATACTCATACCCTCCCTTACATTTCTCCAAATGTAGAAAATCAATGGAGACCAGCTCAAACGGGTACGTTGTAGTGATATTGATCAGTGGGGCTCTGGTGGGCTTGTGGGGACGCTTGTTTTTTAGACAACTACACACCTGTGTTATGTAGTGCTCCACGTCCTTCTGCATGTGAGGCCAGTAAAAGCGATCCCGAATGAGGGCCAAAACTCTCTCCACCCCCAAGTGACCCATGTCTTCATGTAGTTCTTCATGTACAGTAAACCATCATTATCAAGGTGCAGTTTCTGTTTTTCCCTTGCCAGAGCAGCGATCTCCTTGTTGCCTGCCTGTTTTCTGCCTTTTGGCCACCGATTAGAGATGACATACTTCAGGACTTCCCCGATCACAGAATCCTCTTTTTGTGCATCTCTTAAGTTTGCCTTAGGGATTTCCAGACCTGACATCCCTACCTCCTCACTTTGCTCTGCTACCACAGTTGAGATGTTTAACGGGCAGAGCCAGGGTTCACTTCCCTGCAGCTGAACAGCCAGAGCCTGAGTCACGCTGTTTAGGACCTCAGGTGTCACTGCTTCTGTACACGTTTGTATGTAGTGTTCCATATCCAAGGGCATTCGTGAGAGACCATCTGCATCCCTGTTAGCTCTACCAGGTCGATACTTGATGGAGAACTGGAAGTCAGCGAGTTCGGCCACCCATCTGTGTGTGGTTGCATTCAGTTTTGCCGTTGTCAGCACATATGTGAGGGGGTTATTGTCAGTGTAGACAATGAAGGGTGGTGAATAGTAGAGATAATCTCTAAACCTCTCACATATGGCCCACTTCATGGCAAGAAATTCCAGCTTCCCTGAATGAAGGTGGTAGTTCTTCTCTGGGGCAGTAAGGGTCCTAGACCCATATGCTATAACCACTAGCTTCCCATTTTGTCTTTGGTAAAGCACAGCTCCAAGTCCCTCCTGTGATGCATCACAGTGTAAGATGAATGGTTGCTCAAAGTCAGGATAACCTAAAACGGGGGGCTGAATGAGGAAGTTGACGAGCTGACAGACCACCTGATGATGCTCAGCTGACCATGCCACTGGGTGAGAGGATGGTAGCTGACCCCCTTGATTCTTTGTCTTTTTATTGTGTTTTGACGCCCTGACTCTCCCTTCCCCTGGCTTTTCTGAGGAGAGCAGGTCATAGAGTGGCTTTGCAATGCGCGAAAAGTTAGGAATATAGTTGCGATAGTATGAGATGAATCCCAACAGCTTCCTCACTTCCCCAATGGTGGTGGGGTTCCTTTGTTTTAAGGCTTGGACAGGCGCAATGTCAGCGGGGTCCATGGTGTGACCATCTTGAGTTACCAACCTCCCCAGGAATCTCACCTGATTTTTGAAC
Organism: Diplotaxodon limnothrissa; assembly: GCF_057381915.1. NCBI lineage: Eukaryota > Metazoa > Chordata > Actinopteri > Cichliformes > Cichlidae > Diplotaxodon > Diplotaxodon limnothrissa. The sequence goes on along the minus strand of NC_140608.1, from coordinate 25,078,618 downwards.
AGTTCACATTTCCTGGGTGTTAATTTCACTCCATGGCTCTGATAACGCTGCAGGACCTGCTTTAGATCATTTAAGTGGTCCTCAAATGTTTTTGAATGAACAAGGTTGTCATCCAAGTAAGGCAGACATGTGTCGTCCCGCAGCCCTGCAAGGCATTCTTCCATCGACCTCTGAAACTCTGCCGGTGCAGACGACAGCCCAAAAGGAATTCTTACCCATTCATACAATCCCCAGGGTGTGATGAATGCTGTGAGAGGGCGACTTGACTCTTCCAGGAAGCCCTGGTGATAAGCCTTCCCTTGGTCTAAGACCGAGAACCAGGAACTCCCTTTCAATGTGTTGAGCATATCCTGTATGCGTGGTATGGGATGGCGGTCAGGGATTGACTTCATATTTAGCTCCCTATAGTCGCAGCACAAGCGGAGGCCGCCATCCTTTTTTCGTACACATACGATGGGGCTGGAGTAGGGGGATTTTGATTTCTTTATCCACCCTCTATTCAGCAAGTCTTCCAAATATTCTTTTACTTCTTTATGAAGTGGTTTAGGCACTGATATATATGTTCGGCGGACAGGTGTGGGGTCGCTGAGGCGGATCTTAAGCTGCAGTGAGGGGATATTGCCAACATCCTGTTCATCACGAGCAAAGGCATTACTCTCCTCCCTTAATAGCTGCCTGATCTTCAGCTGCTGTGCCGGAGAGAGATGGTCGAGGGGAACTGGGGGGTCCCAAACACCTTCACTGTTGCTTCTTGTTCTGTTTTCCTGTTCCCCAATTTGGCTAGCTGGAGGTGTAGCTGTTGCTTCTACAGTAGATCTTGTTGTTCCCAATTGTTCTATTTCCACTGTCACTGTGTTTGCTGGGTAAATAGTTCGAACCCTCTGAGTTTGTCCCAAAACAGTTCTCGGAGGCAGTATGATCTCATAAGCTTTGGTATTAGTGACTGGGAGGCTCATACGGGACCAGCTGCCTTGCTGTAAATGGACAACGCCCTCTTGCACCTCCAATCCCTCTGGCATCTGAGGGTAGGGGCTGGGCTCGAACAGTACATCTTGACCTGCTGGGAGTGGGCCTGCTCTCACACTACACTTGACCACTCTTGTCTGACCAGGTGGGATACTCATTAATTCTCTCCCAGTCTTCACTCTGCCCTCACCTAGCCCATCGTCTCCACTCTTCATCACCTTTATAAAGACCTCAGCTTTCTTACAGTCAATGGAGAATGCTGTGCTAACAGCTTCTGTTACAGCACGAGGTGGCTCTATTCCCCTCTCTAGCATGTATTCAATCACGTTGAAGCCAATTATTGGCTCCTCCGCCACCCCGTCTTCCTGAGCTACTAATACTGGCACGAGAAGTTCTAACTGCGCAGCCTCTTCTGTGGGCAACCTGAATTTGATTTCAACCCACCCGGAAAATGGGATTGGTGTCTGGTTTACTGCCCTCCCATCTAATATACCAGGCCCAATGATTTCAGTTAAACTCCTAACTTTGAGGTGTGGGATGTTCTGTTGTCTCCATTTTTCATTTATGAGACAAACCTGTGATCCCGTGTCCCACAACGCTGCGGTTTTTACTCCCTCAAGCAGGCAGGTGATCAGGTGCTTCCTCCCTATAAGATTGAGGAGCTGGGCTCTTCGTTTTGGGGAGAGGAGGCTGACGGAGACCGCTTCATTCCTCTTATCTGGTGTGGCGGCTGCTGCTTTTGTCTCCAAATGTTTTATACTGTCCGTCAAGAGTTTGTGAACATCTTGTTGTTGCTCACCTTGGTTTAGTAGCTGAAAAGAGGGTGACGGGCGTGGGTTCACCGTGCTAGCTGACATACCAATCTGCTCTGCCCTGTCTGGAAGTTTTCTCCGGGTGCGGCATCCCCTAGACAAATGCCCAATTTGTCCACATTTGAAGCAGTGGTCGCAGTTTTCTCCTCTATTGCTGTCCTGACAATCCCTGCAGCCACGTTTGAGGCTTGGGCGGTGTGAGGGAGAAGGTCGGTGCGACTCACGAATCACTCCTTTTATTTCAGCTATTTCCCCTTTTAGTTGATTGATGATATCAAACAGCTCAGTTTCCTTGCGTGTCACTGTTGCTGGTGCTTTAGCAGCTTTACCTTTTGTCGAGGTGGAGAATGGCTGGTCTTGCCCACCCACTGCACCAACCGTTGCCTCCTGCACTGACTGTGCCTCTGCTTTTATCTCTCTTACTTTCATTTCTCGGGTGGTCTTTCTGAATTTTTGTTGCCTCTCCCACTCAAGGCTGGCCGCTTCATTTGTCTTTGCAATCAGCACATCGTCAGTGACTGCTGGATCATCCAGGTAGAGTTTGATCTGGTATTTCACATTGTCGCTAATCAGACCTGTGCCAACGGCTCGCAGAAACTTTTTCTGAATCAGTTCGACACTGTATTGTTCATCTGTTCCTGGCTCCCTTGATGATGCTAGGAGTCTTTCTTTCAGCTCTATTGCCCTAAATAGAAAGTTCTGTGGGGACTCATTACTTCCTTGAGTGATATTTATCAGCCGATGATAGAGGTCAGTAGAGCTATCCTCCTTGTAGTGTCCCCTCAGTATGGTACGAAGCTGCATGAGGGTGAGGTCTGTTTTAATCTCCAACATATCACGAAGACTTAGGCCTGGGCTTATGGCCCTAACAACAGCTTCAATAATTTCAGCTTCGCTGTGATTCTTTTTAAGTCCCATTTCGATTTGATGAATCAGGTTGGAGTATGACAGTTTGTCTTTCTGACCCCGTTCCCCAATTTGGCCACTGATTCTAAATTCCCTGCGTATAGTCACTTCAGGGGGCTGTGTTGCTGGTGAAGCAGGTAACGGTGATGGACGAGTAGGTAACTGTGCAGCGAGATCCTGATTAGTTTCTTGGGAGGCCATTCTGTCTGTCAATCTTGCCATTTCTTCCTCTAACCTTTTTGTTGAGGTTTGAAAACTTAGTTGCAATGCTGCATATTGTTCTTGTAGACTGGCCAATGCAACCGCATCCCTACTGACACTCTCTTCACGTTCCTGTGTAGGGTCATCTCTTTCCTTTAATTCTTTAACAGTTTTAATTAATCTGTCCAGGAATGTGTGTGCTACTTCCTCTTCCTCCACTTCAATAATTGTTTCAACTGCTTCACTTATTGTTCTGATCAGCGTGTGCTTCTTTGTCTGTTTTCCGATTGAGATTTTAACTTGTAAACACACTTCTTGTAGTTGGTCTGACCTTAACTGTAGCAAGCTCTCACTTAGCTGGTCTTGCAGTTGCTCCAACTCCATACTGTGGGTGACGATTCTGTAATCTCACACTGCTTCTCAGTAGCACCGCTGATCCCACCGCTGCCACCAAATTTTGTTGCACACTTGAATTAAAATGAATTGAAACCAGTGTGGCTTTGTGAGTTCGCCTTTACTGCATCTGCAAATATATACATGGACATAGCACAGCGTTACACACTTTTGCAGTCTCACATAACGCTTATAGGCGCACTGCCTTATGGGTAGTGTTTAAACTCAAATCACTAATATCTCTTACAGTGGAACAATGAAATAAACATAAACACAAGGTAGTGTGATCCACCAGTCTACATCTGCTGTGATTACAGCCCGGTACAGGTATAAATCCACAAAAGTGCCACGAGGTTTCCACACAGACTAATGAATCAGATCTAGCTGCTAATCGTTAGCATCACAGCTAATTCACATTGCTACCAATAACTTATACACTAATGACACATAGTGGGGATTAACGGCCAACTTTCCCACATTCTCTGCAACCCCGTGGACTCATCTGTAGACACATTTTAAGGTATTTACCATCTTGTATCTGCTTACCTGCAAATATATACATGGACATAGCACAGCGTTACACACTTTTGCAGTCTCACATAACGCTTATAGGCGCACTGCCTTATGGGTAGTGGCTGGCTTCTTTACTCCCGCTAGAGCTGCTCATTTTAGGGGATACTCCCTCTTGTGGTGTAACGGAGGAATAACTACGCTTCCTGCACTATGTCATTTTTGGAGACTGGGGCACACATTATTTTACCACAATCAAAGAAAATACAGATGTGAACAATCAGACCATTTAACTAACTACAATATTGTCACTAAAGATTATGGGGGGTGTCTTGTTTTGTCCACAATGTCTTTCTTGTCCTTACACCTCTCTTATGGTCACGAGCTGTGGGTAGTGACTGACAGAACGAGATCGAGGATACAAGCGACAGAAATGAGCTTTCTTAGAAGGGTGGCTGACCTCTCCCTTAATGATAGTGTGAGGAGTTTGGCCGTCTGGGAGGGGCTCAGAGTAGAGCCGCTGGTCCTCCACATCAAAAGGAGCCAGTTGAGATGGTTCAGGCATCTGACAGGGATGCCCTCTGGACGCTACCTATCTTTTTTTTAATATATTAAAAAGCAGTGTCATTGAGGTATTTTAAAATGCCATTTCATCACGCTGAAATGCACTGGCTTCCTCAAAATCCTCTGCTTACCTCATGGCACACCGGCTGAGAACTATTAAAATAACATTTAAAGCTACTTTGTGGAAGTCTTGCTAAGCTTACTGCTGAAAATCTAAGTGTACAAACGACTGCTTGGACTAACGTTAAGTTGCCACTATATGAGCTCACCTTATGTCACATTGTTTAGAGAGGGATCTGCTGCTGCTCCGCTGGCTGTTTATAAAATGAAAGTCGTTTCGTCATGGTTTTGTGCTGGGTTATTTTGGTAGTGGCACAGCTACATTGGCTCCCTATCTTTAATAACTGCTCACAGTTACACTAGTCAACATGGTCACTCTTGTTTTGAAAGAAATCTCCTTTCTTTTGTCTTCTTGTTAGTTTTATAGTCTGAAACTGTTTCCTTGAGATGACATAGCAACAGTCACCTTGATAGAGTAAATTAGCTGTACTTTAAAGGAGAGACCAGGTGTAGAGTGGACTAAACACATTTTCTGCCATTTGTAGGGAGGCAATTTATAGCAATTTAAGTCACATACTAACTGTGTAGAAAAAAAATGAAAAATAAAAACAAATGTTTTGCATTCCAAGCTTGCCGTGGCCCCTCCTACTGTTAGGGCCCTGGATAGTCTTTCCCACATTTCCCCCACTAAGCAAACAAAAAGAAAGGTATCATCTCCCCATAATGTCATATGTCATAATTTACGATTCTCTCAAAATATTAATTATTAAACAATTTCCTGACATATTGTGTGTCATAAAATGTCAAGAAAAATGTCATAAAGGTGCTTATTACACGTCACCGTCTATAATAGCAGAAGTGGTTCAGCTGCAGAGCCACTTCTCTGGAGCACTCATAACCCACAAGTTCTAACAAGCCCTCAGACAAAGACAGCAGTTATAAACTGCCAAGGATCTTATCACATCATATCACTTTCACTGCACAAGCTGAAGACACATCGCCGTCTTCTCATACGGAAAGCAAAGAGTCAGTGTTGACTGCTGGTGAGTATGAAACTTTCTACTTTATATCTGTTTAGAATGCAGGGCATAAATTATGATTATTTGTTATCCACGGTGTGCACATAAATGCTGCCATGGCAACTTTTAAAAACAAAAGTTGTTAGTCTAACATGAATCCTGGTGTTTTTTAATGGTTAATCCTACGCTACATAGAAAGGAAAATGTATCTTTTATGAAATCATTTTCATAACTTACACAGTTTGCAAACTGCTTTGTTAGACTGCATGGGAGATTCGCACTGAAGTTTAAAAAACAAATAACTACATGGTATGCATAAATGGAAATCATTAAATGAGCTTCTTTATTTTCTTCCAAAAAGTTAGACGAAAGCTTCTAACAATAAACTAGTTACTGTATTCAAGTTTGGCTTCAGATATATATATTACTGATAGATGCTTTCATCTAAAGGGAAACAGACGAATAAGGTAGAACAGAAGGATGTGTAAAGTTTCAGGTGTGTGTGCTAGTATTTCACAAAATGTTCAATAAAAGGAAAAAATTATTTTCTTTGCACTTCTCTCTTTTATGAAAGAACACATGACCTGCTGAAAATAAGGAAGTACGGATAAACCAAAGAGCTCAGAAGGCACGTAGCTGAAATGAAGGCAGTAAATAATTCTTCACTGCACTGCAGCGGGCACATGAAAAATAATAAAGAAAATATGTTCATGGAAATAGGCTTGATAATTGAGATACTGGGCCTGCCGGGAACAATAGTATCTTTGTGGATTTTCTGCTGTTGCATGAAGTCATGGAAACCTCACACCCTCTTCCTCTTCAATCTGGTTCTTGCTGACTTCTTGGTCCTCATCAACGTGCCTTTCCGCATCGACACCCACCTGCGAGGGAAGTGGGTGTTTGGATGGGTCTGGTGCAGAATCAGCCTTTTCATGCTGACTGTCAATCGCTCTGCTAGTATTGGATTCATGACAGCGGTGGCACTTGATCGCTACTTTAAGGTGGTCCACCCACATCACTGCATCAGCCAAATGACTTCAGTAAAGGCGGGCTGGCTCGCGGGCTTGATCTGGGCTGCTGTGGTGGTCCGCGGGATTCCGCTGCTGACCGCTAACCTTTTCCACCAGGCGAGTGGCAAGTGCCGTAGCTTCAACTCCTATGAAGAAGACCCTGTGCCGATTAAGCTGCATTACATTGCCTTTGTTGCAGAGTTCCTCCTGCCCTGGTTCTTGCTGCTCTTCTGCTCAGCAAAGATAGTCTGCCGGCTTCGCCAACAGCGAGTAGGCAGGAAGCTGAAGGGACGGAAGGCCATCAGAGCGGTCATGGTGATCATTCTGGTGTTTACCTTGTGCTTCATGCCAAGCGTCATCACAGGCCTAGCGGCGGCCTACATCAAGGGAATCCACCCCCATGACTGCGAGTCCTACACTAATGTAACCCAGGTTTTCATGATATGCATCGTGTTAACCTACCTCAACAGCGCTTTGGACCCCATCGTCTACGCTTTCTCCAGCTCCATGTTTCGTGATGCCCTCAAGACCTCCATCTGCTTCAAGAAGATCTTCAGACCGGTTAGCACGAGAGTCCCCAACAGCTGAAAGGCAAAGATTTTGAAATACAATGAATGTCTGCTTCAATGGAAGACTGGAAGCAGCATGTGTGCAAGATGCTAAAGACTCTGAAGACTTCTGTGAGTAACGAGTGAGGAGTCCATGAACTGTTTGGTTCATATATTGTTACTGACTAAAAAAAACACTGTTAGGCAAACTTTATATAACGGCATCCCCCAAACTACCTTCTGCTTAGCTGAAATAGACAAGTTTATAAACTAGCTAACGCTTGTTAGATAAAACATCAGTGGAGAAAATTTAAGTAGAGAAAAAGCTAGCTTAAATCACCTTCTTACTATGTTAAAGATGAGTGACTGATGTGGGGAGAGTGTTTCTTGCCAAGAGCCACTAACTGCCACTAACTTCTCCATGTGTATTTTCAGATTCGTACAGCACACATTCGACAAAACAAGCTGTTTTGTCAAGCTGTCAAAACAGCGTGTGAAACGCTTTTCAGTCTTTGGTGGAGTTTGTAAATGCTGTTTGACATTAAGGAGAATGTTGCAAGAATAAGCTGTCTACAATTTGAACAAAGTTTGGTTGTATACACCTTTGTGACTCCATTTTTCATTTTGTAAGTCCACACATGTGGAAGAGCCTATCTAACTGTCAAAACCTGCCAAGCCCATAAATGCCACAATTATTGCTGTTGTAGAGCACATTTCTCAAGCTTGAGTCAACAGTTTCTTCACCAACATAGAGGATAATGTTTTGGTAAACAGTTTATCACTCCACGAAACCAGAAGAGCAGTAAGCGTGTAGAATGATGTAGCAAGAAGATGATAAAAGAATATGGGACGATGCAGAAGTGTGTAGAGGTGGGATACTGGTCAAAGCACCATCTTGCTACTGTAGTGCACTATTGCATATTTTTGCTGTTTCCAAATTGCATTTTGTACTGGTAGTCTAGATTTTTTCACCGCTTCTGTGTTGTTGCACAAATGTATATGTTAGAACACATATTCTGACAGAACCAGATGAAAGTGCCTGCTTTCTTTAGAGAGTAGCATGGAAAATCTTGTCTTTCAAATAAAGAAATCAGGAAATAAGACACACATTGCCTGAGTTAAACATCCCTACAATCCTGCTTTACACACTGTCGAAGCAACTTGTAATTTTGTGTGGCGATGATTTTAATACTTTTGACACGAGTTAAAGATTTCGGGTGATTAACGGCCTCTTGCAGGTCAGGTTGTTCTGCTGTATGTTTGCACTGTTTCTTTCACAGGTACTCCAATCGCCATTGAAGTACCTGTGTTCATCCTGCAATGTGGATATAATAAAATCAGTAAAACATGAACGTTCATTTTTTCTGTTTTTCCCAGACCTCCATCCATCAACCACACACACTTTACTCAGCAGAAGAATGACAGGGATAAGAATCTTTTCCAGCAGACATTTGGCAATAGTAGAGAAAATCCTGAATGGGCCCAAACCCCAAACTCACATGTACCTGCACGAATTTAAAGTTTTCAACAGTGGGAAGAAGCTGGAATCTCTCTTCTCAGATATGTGATAAGAACAAAGCAAAGTTTGTTCAGACAAATGAGGAAAGAATACATAACTCATGAAGTTCAGTTATTTAGCTTGCTGTGATTTGCCGACCACATAATTTGTTATTAATTATTTAACTCCTCAAAGGGCATCCTGCTGATCAGAGACGTTTACTTAACATAATAAATGGAGCCCTGGATAACAAATGATGTTCGTTAATTAAATCTGTGTTGCCTAGTATGACTCATCTGGCTTACTAACACCCTGGAACGTGATGCTTAAGGACCCACATCACTACATGCAGGTGGACTTAAACGTTGAGGGCGGGACTCTTCGCAGGCCAGTCAAATTCATCTACACCAAACTTGCTCATCAATGTCTTTATGGAAATGGTTTGTATATATACATATATATATATACAGTGGGGCAAAAAAGTATTTAGTCAGCCACCGATTGTGCAAGTTCCCCCACTTAAAATGATGACAGAGGTCAGTAATTTGCACCAGAGGTACACTTCAACTGTGAGAGACAGAATGTGAAAAAAAAATCCATGAATTCACATGGTAGGATTTGTAAAGAATTTATTCGTAAATTAGGGTGGAAAATAAGTATTTGGTCACCTCAAACAAGGAAAATCTCTGGCTCTCACAGACCTGTAACGTCTTCTGTAAGAAGCTTTTCTGTCCCCCACTCGTTACCTGTATGAATGGCACCTGTTTGAACTCATCATCTGTATAAAAGACACCTGTCCACAGCCTCAAACAGTCAGACTCCAAACTCCGCCATGGCCAAGACCAAAGAGCTTTCGAAGGACACCAGGAAAAGTATTGTAGACCTGCACCAGACTGGGAAGAGTGAATCTACAATAGGCAAGCAGCTTGGTGTGAAAAAAAAATCAACTGTGGGAGCAATCATCAGAAAATGGAAGACATACAAGACCACTGATAATCTCCCTCGATCTCGGGCTCCACGCAAGATCTCATCCCGTGGGGTCAAAATGATCATGAGAACGGTGAGCAAAGATCCCAGAACCACACGGGGGGACCTGGTGAATGACCTGCAGAGAGCTGGGACCAAAGTAACAAAGGTCACCATCAGTAACACACTACAACGGCAGGGAATCAAATCCCGCAGTGCCAGACGTGTTCCGCTGCTGAAGCCAGTGCATGTCCAGGCCCGTCTGAAGTTTGCCAGAGAACACATGGATGATACAGCAGAGGATTGGGAGAATGTCATGTGGTCAGATGAAACCAAAGTAGAACTTTTTGGTATAAACTCAACTCGTCGTGTTTGGAGGAAGAAGAATACTGAGTTGCATCCCAAGAACACCATACCTACTGTGAAGCATGGGGGTGGAAACATCATGCTATGGGGCTGTTTTTCTGCCAAGGGGACAGGACGACTGATCCGTGTTAAGGACAGAATGAATGGGGCCATGTATCGTGAGATTTTGAGCCAAAACCTCCTTCCATCAGTGAGAACTTTGAAGATGAAACGAGGCTGGGTCTTCCAACATGACAATGATCCAAAACACACCGCCCGGGCAACAAAGGAGTGGCTCCGTAAGAAGCATTTGAAAGTCCTGGAGTGGCCTAGCCAGTCTCCAGACCCCAACCCCATAGAAAATCTGTGGCGGGAGTTGAAAGTCCGTGTTGCTCAGCGACAGCCCCAAAACATCACTGCTCTCGAGAAGATCTGCATGGAGGAATGGGCCAAAATACCAGCTACTGTGTGTGCAAACCTGGTAAAGACCTATAGTAAACGTTTGACCTCTGTTATTGCCAACAAAGGTTATGTTACAAAGTATTGAGTTGTATTTTTGTTATTGACCAAATACTTATTTTCCACCCTGATTTACGAATAAATTCTTTACAAATCCTACCATGTGGATTCATGGATTTTTTTTTTCACATTCTGTCTCTCACAGTTGAAGTGTACCTCTGGTGCAAATTACTGACCTCTGTCATCATTTTAAGTGGGGGAACTTGCACAATCGGTGGCTGACTAAATACTTTTTTGCCCCACTGTATATTATATATATATATATATATATTTTTTTTTTCCATGGCTCCTCCACTGAGGGCGCTGCCAAAGCCTAAAGGCAGATGTCTGGCAGCACTTTGGATTCAAGAACTGTGAATACAGTGAAGAGCTGGACAAAAGCAAAGCCATATGGTAAAACATTGTGGAAATACCACAAATCTCAGAAATCATTTAGCAAGGCATCATCCAGATATGCTAGCAAAAATACCCAACATGAAGCAAAGCTCACTCAAAAAGGCATTTGCAGTGAAGTTTGCATCCACTTTTCCACGTGCTCAAAAAAATAACCCAGTTTATCAAACTTTCATATGTAAAGACATACATCTGTCCAAATCCACGCTACATTTTCAGCAGCAGAGAAAGTCGCTATGACAGCTGGACATCCAGAGCAACAGATAATTACCTGACCGTGTCCCATGTCTTACAGACAAGAACAACTGAAGCAAGCCACACAGCAGTTAATTTATCTCAAATAATGTCCAAGGCAATAGAAGATTGTGAGCTTACAAACAAAACTCTGTCATCATAACTGACAATGCTACAAATATGGTGTGAGCTGTGGAAATAACGGGCTGGTTGCACATTGGTTGTTTTGCCCACACACTCAATTTGGCTTCAGAAGTAGGTCTGAAAGTTCCAGCTGTTGCTCAGCTGCTTGGCCGAGTGAGACGCATAGCATCCTTTTTTCATAGCAGCACTATTGCAAGTCGCAGGCTTAAAGAGAAGCAAAAGATACTGAAGCTGCCTGCCCATAAGCTGGTGACTGATGGGGTGACCAGATGGAACAGCACGTTGGAGATGCTGGAACGCTTCCTACAGCAACAACCAGCGATCTCTGCAGCTCTACTCTCACCTGAAGTGAGGAGAAGTGACAGTAATCTCTGTACTCTTACAGAGGCTGATGGAGAAGATATAGTGAAAGCTTTGAAACCACTGAAAGCAGCCACACTGGTTATGGCTGAAGAAAAATCCCCAACTCTATCCATCACCTCTGCACGCACAACTGCTGGACAAGAGGATCAGTGTCTCTCACTGAAGTCAAACAACTTGAAGTCAAAGTATGTTTATGAAATGTGTGTATATGCCATGCATGTGTGTAACTGTAGGGATGCATGTATGACATGAGAAATTATTAATATAGTGCAAAAATGTAAATATTTTAAAAGTGTTAGTTAAAAAAAATTTATTGTTTCTTTGCACTACTCAAGTTTGAATACAAATAGTCATTTCCTTCCATTGCCAGTATTAATATGTTAAATTGTCTGGAGAGTTCAAAATTATTTTGCAAATTAATTTCTCTTTGTCAATTAAGTTTTCATTTTTCTACAGCAAGAGTCTGATGGTGACAGAGTAGAGGAAACTGTCCCTGACATCTCCCTTGGTCATGTTGAAATGGATTATGCCCCTCCAACTAAGATATCAAAGGACTCTGCATTCATGTTTCTCCTTGGGCCAGTCCACTCACCAAAAAAAAAAACCAGCGTCACAGAAAACACTAACTGAAAGGGCAAAGGAAGAAGTGAATCGATACAGGGAAGTTCAACCTGTTCCACTTTCTAAGGATCCTTTGATCTGGTGGAGGGACCATGCAGGGGAATATCCTCTTTTGGCTCTCTAAGAAGAGCAGTATCTTTCCTTACCTTGGACCAGAGTTCATTCTGAACAAGTTTTTTCAACTGCTGGTGACATTGTTACTGCACAAAGAAGCTGCATGACTCCACAATATGCAGACCAGCTTCTCTTCTTGCAGAGTCTCCAAGAAGGGAGACGGTAGTTATAAGACTGACTGATTCAAACTTGAATCGAATCGGAGATTGAATCGGGACCTTGTGAATCGGAAGTGAATCGGTTGAAGAAATCAGTGACAATACCCAGCTGTAGTGTGCATGTCTAGGATTATGGTGTTGAACACTGAGCTGTAGGCCACGAAGAGCACCCTCACGTAGCTCTTCCTGTTCTTCAGATGGCTTAGGGTGATGGTGATGGAATCCTCTATGGACCGATTTGCTCTGTAAGCAAACTGGTGGGAGTCAGTCGAGGGGGGTAGACAGTCTCTGATGTACTGAGACAGTGTCCGCTCAAAACACTTCATGACTACAGACGTGAGGGGTATAGGTCTGTAGTCATAGAGGCTGTCTATTCCAGTCTTAAGGATAGGAATGATAGTGGAGGCCTTCAGACAGGTGCAAACAGTGGCATACGTCACGGAGAGGTGGAATAACCTGGTTAGATCCCTCTCCACACCTGGCGGGGGTTGCTATCAACGAGGATGCCCTCTATCCTCCTCCTGTAGGTTTCCCTGGTCTGTTTATAGTTCCTTTTCTGTTAGTACCTACTCGGGTCAGCTAGCCACGACTTGATTCAGCTTAACTGGTTTTCCATTACCACCTAATGTCCGTGGTTGTTGTCATAGCAACGAGGCTGAGCATGACGTAATTAGTATGCCACACGAACGCTACAACAAAGTTGGTTGTCGAGGCAAAGATATAGCTGCTTTTTGTCAGACTCAGGGATCACGGTGTTGTTTTTGTAGCCATTTCTCTCATTGACTCATTTAAAAAATGGCGGTTCTCATGACTCATCAAATGATGCTACTGACCGGTCAGTTGGCATGCAGTCTGATGGCATCACATTTTAGCATCTGCTCAAATCACTTTCGAACCCTTCCTGAGCAGGTACCATTTTAGTACCTGTACCAGGTAATATGACCTAATGGAAAACCCTGAAAACTGTGGCAAGTTGATTTGAGTTGGTTCTAATGGAAAAGGAACTTTTGATCCCCCTCCTCAGGTTGGCCCTGGCAGTGCTGTACAGAGAACTGTTCCTCAGTTTTGATCAGAACCTGTACTTCACTTGTCATCCAAGGTTTTCAGTTAGGAAAAACCTGGATGGTTTTGGTCACTGCCACATTCTCTTCAGAGCACCTAATGTAGAATAAGACAGACTGAGTGAATGTCTCCAGGTCCTGCTGTTCAAAAATGGAGCAGTCTCTCAGATTAATACAGTCCTGTAGCTGGAGAAGAGCATCATCTGGCCATGTTTTAATGACCCAGGCGCTTGGAGGGGTTTGTTTTTTGAGGTGGGGGGGGGGGGGGGGGGGGGGGGGGGGGTGCAGGCAGGGATGAGGAGCAGAGAGAGGTGGTCAGGTTGTTCTAGGTGGGGGAGGGATGTAGGCCTCTAGGCCTGCTTGATTTTAATGTACACACGGTCCAGTGTCCTGCCTCCCCCGGTAGGATACTTATCATGTTGGTGGAATTTTGGGGAATACAGAGTTCATACTTGCCTTATTAAAATCCCTGAGCTGTGTGGTTTTACTTTGCCTACTGCTTCCATGGCTGAGTTGCTGTTGTTCCTAATTGCTTCCACTTTGTTATAATATGACTAACAGCTGACTGTGGAATATGTAGTAGTGAGGAAATTTCACAGTTGGACTTGTTGCATAGGTGGCATCCTATCACAGTGGAGTTTTCTGAGTTCCTGAAAGCGATCTATCTTTCACAAAGGTTTGTAGAAGCAGTCTGCATGCCTAGGTGCTTGATTTTATACACCTGTGGCAGGAAGTGATTGGAACACATGAATTCAATGATTTGGAGGGCTGATGCTTTTGGCAATATAGTATACTTTGCTCAACTTCAGCATCAGTTTCTCACAAAGCAAAGCAGTGCAGGCAATCACTGTACTACCGGTCACTCTGCTCCCTTTGAGCAGAGAGTTTCATCAACCACAAACCTAATGCTATCCCTAACAAGAGCACTCTTCTTCTGTTCTCATGTTCTCTCCTTGCTGCACTACCATGCATCCTTACAGCTCTTCCTCTGTCATCGGCAGACTATGTCCCTGCTTAAAATTTATCTGATTGGGCTCCTCTATGCTGCAACTTTTCTACACTCGGGCTCTACAAAATAGTTTTCAGTACTCATACAATAACACTTATTGACAATACTAATTGACAAAAACCCCCCATAAATAATACTGCAAACCCTTAATGAGAAATGCTCTCTCTGGTTTCCACAGGTGATATTAGAGGTGATATTTAAATTTGATGTAATCGTGTGTGTATGTGCGTCTGCCATTGTTAGACGACATATTTCTCATTTATCAAAATTACCATGTTGTGGCAAACATGGTTTTCATTGTAAAAAAGAGGAAGGCAGATTCAAAATATTGAAACTGTTTCGTTCCTCTTCTATCATTGCTTCTGCATTCTGCATCAGCGTATTTGGGGAGGATTTGAACCGGCAATGACCTGGTCAAATACTCTAAAACTCTCTAAAACTTAAAAATAAGCGTATTTGAAAAACACATATACAGAAAAACCGAACTTAAATGGAAATAAAAATTGTTTAAAATTTGTTAAAGAATTTAATTTGATGAATATGAACAGAGCTAGCTGTGCACTACATCACTGACATCAACACTGTTTTTCAGACAATTTTTCAGACATCTGATTAAAATATTGTGGTTACAGTATTAAAGACTGAGCTGAGGTCAAGGAGAAATGGTAAATGGCCTGTATTTGTATAGCGCTTTACTAGTCCCTCCCAACTCTTGAGCCACGATCGCCCCACAATTACAATAGAGAGCAGCTGAGAGTGAGCAGCAAATCATTTTAGAGCTTGACCAGAGCTGTGTCAATGTATTATGGGAGCAGAAATAAATTCATGAAATAAATCAGTTAGGTGGCCAAAGTATTTTCTAAAATCTTGGCAAAAATGGCAGCTTGGAGGTTGGTTTAAAATACTATGGTTCTTTAGTACTTCTGTTATTAGCGTCTTTAGCAGAGGATAGATTTGACCATCCTTTATGAAAGGAAAAGTGCTAGCTCAGAGTGAGCCACAAGATCTGATTGTTTATGAAATAATCAATCAATTTAACTGACAAGCAGTGATCATGCTAATAGTTAATTAATGTTATTTTAATAAATTTAATATAATTAATGCTAATTAACAGTGCATTTACAATTTAATGTCATGACATGTTATTTTTTGAACCTTTAATGACAGGTTAAGTTAAACCCTCAGGTGAACTGAACTGTGCTTGTTTGATAAAATCTGCTCCTTTTGAAGTTTTAACCTTGTGAAAGATTATGAGTTATAGTATAATGATCATAGTTAATTTTAAAAATAAACCTCAAACATGCACTATGACAAATGTCAGAACCTTTTTGTGGTCTTTAGAGATAGAAAACTTTACATTCCAGGTCTCCAAAAACCCTGTTTCAAAACAAATGAAAAGCTGAAAGGTGTGGGGTTTTTTTGTGTTAACTAATTACTGTGGAAAGCAACAATCACGGTGATATAGTGGTGATTAAAATGTGTTCAGAATTTGCAAATTGAGAATATATCTTATAAGCCATAGCACACTACTCTCCCCCAATTAGCTGCCTAAATAACTTAAAATTAGTCGTACTGATATCGGCAATACTGGCCCTATATTTACTTGATATTGGATTGATACCAAAATTTGTAGTGTGCCACAGCACAGCTGTGAATGTGGGAAAGTGTGAAATGTCCAGGCAAGTATATACATGTTAAATGACAAGATATGTGTGTTCAGATAGCGTCAATTAACAAACAACTTAAGGTTTTTTATTTCGATATGATAATTCTTCATAATTAAACAATAAGAACAAATAGTCTGATGACCTGTAGTCATTATGAAACGACCAACAAAACATTATGAAGAATTTGAAATACAGTAACACATTAAATTTTTGTACAAAGTATCGGTATCGGACCAGTGTCGTTGATACCACCCTGAATTTTACTTGGTAACGGATCGGAAAGGAAATCAGTGGTATCGCACATCACCAGTCAGCGCCAAGATTCAGCCAGCTCTTCTTCTTCGTGCCACGCAAGTACTTCCGGGTCACGTCATACAGCCATATCATTGACCCAACAGTTACGCGATATAAAGCAGCTTTAGACACGTTAGTTTGTTAGGCACTAAGACCTTCAGCTGACATGTTATTTAGCCATAAGTTAAAATGTCCTTGAATCATGACGCTCCTGTCATTACCGCTGTTAAACACGTCTTAGCAGCTTTTCTCAACATAAGTCAGTAAATGCACCGTTGGTCGTCATCGCGTTTAAACAAACATTATTCTCTCGATATATTCAATCACTATATCAAAGGTGTAAAATCAGTAAACATCAGTGACGTGACACCACATCTGTTTCAGGGTTATAAGCTCAACTGCAGGCTTAACACAGTGAGCTCCAGTGGCGCAATCGGTTAGCGCGCGGTACTTATATGACAGTACACTGTAGAGCAATGCCGAGGTTGTGAGTTCGAGCCTCACCTGGAGCAGCCTTTTGATAGTACGCCCTGAAGTTACCGGTGTTTAATCTTTTTTTGTAAATCGACCTCTGACAGCTTGTCACGCGCATCACAGGGTGATTGATAGACTTATTAAAAATTCACTGTAAACAATTTATTGTCGACGCTCAAAGTTTGTACGCTGGCTCCATTTAAACTAAAGATAATACAAATTTAAATATGACAAGCCTACTTTTTAATCTAATTAGTTTTAATTATTAATTATTTAATTATTAGTTCTAATTATCTAACTTACAGTTTTAAATTTGAATGCAGGACTACGTAGTTATTAGACAGTTAAGCGACACTTGCGCTTCAACGCCAGCAGGAGGCAGCAACTCTCCATCTCTGCGCCTTCTCACTCTGACAGGGAAGTGAAATGTTGAATTCGTATTCCCCCGTCTTGCACGATGTGATATTTTATATGATATTTTAGAAAATATAAAAACTTTAAGAAATTAATAGATGAATACATGAATATTTTTGCATTTTTGTGCAACGAATTTATTATATATACACAGTTTATTCATTCCGTGTGTGTGCCCCACCCCCGCGGTTTCAAACCTTTTGCTTCCATTACAGAGCTTGTACTCAAGCTGCTGATATGAACACCATAACACGGTTTGAATACAAAAACAAATTTCAAAGCACGTGATTCACTGCTGAGCGACAAGTGTATGCAGTAGATTTACTTTTTATTCCTATTTATTCTATTTATCCCCTTTGTATATTTTATTTATATTTGTCTCTGTATTTATATATATGTGTGTGTGTGTGTGTGTATATATATATATATATATATATATAAAACAATTCTGTAACTGTAACTTCGGTCGTTGCTGTGCTTTTTGGAAGTCGAATTTCCCAGAGGAACCCACCCGAGGGATTAATAAAGTTCTATCTTATCTTATCTCTTATCTTAGATTTCCAAAACTGTGACTTCACGTTTCCCCTTGCCCTTGTACCACTAGATGTCGCTGTTGTCCAACGTTTGGATTAGCTGCGCTGTTTTTCCTGACGTTTGAATCTGACTGGCTGTCTCTGCTGTTTGAATAAAAACAGTTTCCCCCCAACGTCTTCACATGTCTGTACTCTGTGTGTTCTCATCTGTCTGCACGTTCTGCACATATGGATGTCTGCATTTTATTATTGTATTTTTAAAAGACTGACGAAACTATCTTTTGGAGTAAGTCATGACTGAGGTCTATCTTTGTGACGCTGTACATGAAAATACATATGAGTAGAGCAGGGGGAAAAAAAGCTGATTTACTATATTTGTCGTGTGTACGATATAAAAATGGACAGGCAGTGCTACAAGATGATATGATGCAAAGCTGAAATCATTTGCCTCAGATAAGTCGAATACGAGGTCTACTGAAAGACTTTCACTGTTCAAGACATTACCCGTGTCTCCTCCAGTCCAACCAAACACACTTTGTTAGTTTTCTTTACATTTTCATTGCAGTGCCTATCATCACCACACCTTGCCTGTTTGCCCAAACATTTGCAGGAGTGTCCTTTCATTCTGCCAATGTTATCTTTTCACCCCCTTCTCCCTTCACTTGGTGTCCAGTGAGAACCAGCTTTATTCTCTCAGCATGTGCTTTATCTATATTAGAATAAATGTGTCAGAGCAGGAAAAGCAAAAATGGTTAAGAAAACAGTAGATTTCTGTTATCGTTAGAAGATAAGAGCCAAAAACATACAGTCTGAGATATAATTATGTGAGAGGAATTGTAATGCAGATAAAGAAAATAGCAGCATTAAAGCTAAATGCAGTCAGTGATTTTATTTACATAGTGCATTTGTGTCGACATTACAGCATCAGAGAGAAAGCTCAACAAGCAGAAGTTACCCAGTGGGGTGGACGAACTCCACTGCAGAAGAAAGGGAACTGCAGGGTTTTCTGGATAAGGGGGCCACTAGAGAAAACAGAAAAGAGGAGTGCAGGGTGACTACGACCAACAAAATAGATAGGAAAGCATAAACTATGGGAGAGAGTAGACAAATGTTAGAATGTAAATAGTTTTAAAGTGTTGGCTCACAGTCATTAAATTTATGGGCTAAAGTGGTTGATTAAGAACTTGTTTTGGAGTGGCTGCAGCTCAGGAGGTACAGCAGGCAATCTACTAATTGGAGGGATGGTGGTTTAAATCACTGCTGTTTCAGTATGCATGCCAAAGTATCCTTGGGCAAGATACTAAATGCCAAGTTGCTGATGTGTTCATTGAAGTGTAGACAGTAAACAGAAAGTGAGTGACACAAGTTATTTAAAGAAGAAAAACACTGTATGTGAACCAAATCAAATCAAATCAAATCACTTTTATTGTCACATCACATGTGCAGGCACACTGGCACAGCACATGCGAGTGAAATTCTTGTGTGCGAGCCCCACAAGCAACAGAGATGTGCAAACACAACAACACAAACGAGCAAAATACAAGAATGGCCAACCTGAAACTAATAAATATATGTACAATATATAATAGTGTATGCATTTCTGGATGTGTATACTAAATATTTTCCTACGTGTGTGTGTGTGTGTGTGTGTGTGTGTGTGTGTGTGTGTGTGTATACACATTTTTACAAATTAAATAGTAAAAAAAATAAAAAATAAAAATAATAATAATAAAATATATAAAATATACAGAGTTGAATATGTGCAAAACAAGTGGCATTTATATACAGTGTGGAGTGCATAATAACCAGCCTACTTACTTGTTTTGCCCAAACACACCCAAAGGACAAACCAAAACGAGTATCATATTCACAGAAAACAAGCTCCATGTCATCTGACATGTTGACAATTTGCCTTTTGATTGCATTTTCACATAAAGGCACTTCATAGCTTTGGCTTGCTGGGATGTAAAAGCGGAGCCATTTCAGTGATTTAAAGCTTTGCTTTTGTGGGAGTTCGTGTGTATGGCTGATATTTAGCAGTGAGAAAATAAGTGATTGAAAACATCTGATGGGAAAGGAAGAGTGGTGAGTGTGACGAAGAGAATAAACAGGATACAAAGGCGCGATAATTGCGAGCCTGTAGGTGTTGTGGCAAGACCTGTTCTTAGATCTCTAACCTGATCTGGCTTGCATGCACCAATCAGAGCAGAAACTGGTGTGGTCTTTTATGATACAAATTAACCACAGAGACTTTTATTTAATAAATTCCAAATTCATTTTACACGAGTGCAATTTATGTACCTGTTGAGACTGCCATCTTTAGAATGATTGCTTCCCACAAGAACGGTTTGTGCCGGAAGCGTTGCATGTACATATACATGGAACGAAAATCCCTCAACTTCAGTGCAGCATTTCAGTTTTGAAATGTATCTTGCAATAGTATAATAGGATCTTTAGATCCCCGACTGCCCCCGGGCTGTTACTAACCACACAGCTATGTGTCACAAGCTGTAATTCACATCTGTCTTTGGTTAGCAGAGTGCTCACTCACTATCTAGCCGTCTGACAGCTCCCAGGCCCAGCTGTTATGTATTGTGGCCCGTGGGCTCTGCTCTTCGTTACGTGTGAAGGTATAATTATTATCATTATTGTTTTGTTTTGCTTTTTTTCTTCCACTGCTCTCTCAAACCCAGAGGGACTTTACTGATGGAGTGCCTGTCAAGTCACCGAAAGGAAATGATGTCATTTTTCCTGGCTGCACACCAGTGAAACTTCAGGTCAAAGGTGTGTCTTGTCAGAAGGGGAGATGTGTGTGAGCTAGATGTGACCCGCAGCCGGGGAGGGTTGAATAAGTTTTTGAGGAGGACGTGAGATAATGGTTTGTTCCTGGGAAGTCAATTATGTATGTGGCTGGTCTTTCTGGGGAAGTGTGTGAATGTTGGGAGTCATCTGGTGAAGAATTCCCAGCCGTGCCATTTACATTTTTTCAACTTCTGCTTTCCCAAGGTAAACTGTGAATGTCTCCAGCACTTTATTATTATCATCTGCCTCAACAGCTGATAGTTTGCCTGTCTGTGTGATTGTGTGTGTGGATGGATATGGGACATTGTGTAAGAGACCTGGAGATTGAAAGTAGTAAAATAGCAAAGTCACTCAAAGGGCTGTCCTTACAGTTTACAAAGTGGTAAAGGAACAATCCAACACTTTCCAGAGGTGAACTGTGGCCTCAGAAGCAAAAGTATCGACTTCTCCAGTCTGAACAGAAGATTCTGCTAAAGCTAACAGGACGCTAGCAGTCCACAGTTTTCCAGTTTTCTTACCCCAGCTGATTGTAGGTGTTCCCAGGTCCAGTACCTCAAGTTCTTGTTTGCCAGTGGTGGTAAAATGGAAAGCCAGATGGTTAGATGGACTGATGTTTGTCAGCCGATATCACTCAGTCATGAGCTGTGGGGTGTGATCAACACAGCAGGACTGTGGAAACAAGTGGCCCAAATTATTTTCCTCCATAGCCTTACACACAGGTTGAGGGACTCATGCGTCTGGCTGAAGCTTGGACTAGATCCACTCTTTCATGTCGAAAAGAGCCAGCTGGAGTGATTACGACGCCTGGGTTTTCCATGTCCTGATGATGGGAAACCTGCAGGTAGACTCAACAGAGTGTCCTGGTGTGATTCAGGATCAACAAGGAGGAACTGGGAAAGAATATTATGGAAAGTACATTTAGCAATCCCTGATTAATCTTCTGCCACTTAAATGGAAATGACTGGATGAAGAAGCGAATACTACGGCTCTTTCTAAAATAAGAGGCTGTATGCAAGTGTAGTACATTACAGCCAAAGCTGACGGCATGATCGTACCAAACTTCTTGGTACTTCTTGTACCAATACAATATGTTTCTTCATGGTCAAAAGTAAGGTTTTAAATAACCGTGGTATTAGGATCAACAATTAAAAGGTACAAAAATGGATATGTGGTAAAGTTTGGGCAGTTTATTATATACAGTGAAAAGAAACCTTGTGAGTTTACCTGAGTTTGTCAATAATATTTCCATCTTCTTTCTCTTATTCAATTCAGGCTTCACTAGTTAACAGCACTGGTAATTTAGATTAATTTAGTTTGTAAAACAAACCCTGCTAACTGCATGTCTTTGGGAGGAAGATTGAGTACCCAGAGAGAACCTATGAAGACCTGAGGAAAACATGCAAACTACCCACAGAAAGGCCCAGCTAGTGGATTTGAACCCAGGACCTTCATGCTGTAAGGCAACAGTGCAAGCCTGTCAAAGTTCTTCCAAACCATCAGCGCGACAGCAACATTTCTCCTTCTGTATTATTGTACACAATGAACTTAGACAGTCTGCTGCTTTTCTCCTTGCATTGATTTATATCTTGACACACTGGACAAGTGGTAAGACTAACATCTTCTAACTAAACAGGAGCCCACTCATACAGCACTAATCAATAGGGAACCTTTACTGTTCTTTATCAAAAACCCAGCAGAAGCTGTCATAGGAGTATTCATGTATTTTAATCTTTACTCCTAACCAGCTTGTGGGGATAGGTTAATTGGATAATCCAAATTGCCACTAGGTGTGAATGTGTGAGTGAATGTGAGTGCGAATGGTTGTCTGTCTCTGTGTGTTGGCCCTGCGACAGACTGGCGACCTGTCCAGGGTGTACCCCGCCTCTCGCCCTATGACAGCTGGGATAGGCTCCAGCGCCCCCCGTGACCCTGAAAAGGATAAGCGGAAGCGAATGGATGGATGGACTCCTAACCAGTCCGGGATGCATTTTAGCCACACGCTAAGCAACTATAGTTGAAGTTTCCTTGTTGCAAGGCTTCGTTTGGATGCCAAGTAGGTAAAAGGTCCATACAAAGGGATAGGCGTAAAGCTACTCCTAATGCACAAACAAGTTACAAGTGAAGTGGTAGATATTTAACATCTGGTTAAAATCAAACCACTTCCTGGATTGAATAATGAGATTTATCTTCTGTAAAGTGTAAACACTTCATCGAATTTTCTGTTGTTGCACCTGCAGTATGCTCGACATATTTTATGTTTGAAGAGAATGCAAAGCGCAAAATTGCTTATTCTACACTCCTATATTAGCTTTGTCAAGCTGTTAGAAACTAAAAATAAACGTGATGACGCCAGTTACTGTAATTTGTGCTGCACATTCTCACTCAGGAATAATGAAAAGTGAGTCCAGCAGCAGGTGGGATCTGGAAAACTTGTAACAGTAGTCCAAGTTTTATGTGAACTGAACACTGTGCTGCGCCCGACGAGCCAGATGCACTTAAGAAGTGAAGAGTTAACAAGTGTGTGTATATGTGTGTGTCGGGAACAAGGGTGTGTAAGGCTAGTTGGCTGTCTTCCCTGCTGGACCTCCTTAACCTAATTAAACATCCCTCCAACAGGCTGGTTCCTTTGCCAACTCCAGCCACACACGCACGCACGCACGCACACACACACACACACACACACAGAAATGTATTTTGGTCTGAAACTAATAAAGATCACACTAAAGTGATGGTTCATCATAGAAAGGAAGGCCTTCTCTGAATGAGACAAACTCAGAATCTGTGTCGTTCTTTTCTTGTTTAGAGACTTCAGGAACTTCATTTTTTCCATATATGATGATGATGAATTATGATCACAGCTGGCTCACAGCTCAGTGGACATTTAGATGAGAAAATATATATTTAACACATTTAAGGAAAATACTAATAAAATAAAATAAATGTTTATTAAGCAATTTTGATAGGAAATTGCTTAATTTTAGAAATGTTTTTGCTCTTTTTTGCTGTTTAGTTGTTTTCTTTTAGAATCATTCATCTTAGCAGTAGGATTTACATGAAAAGAGAAACAAATTAAGTTTGAGTGAAAATGTACATTTTTTGCACGCTCTGGTCGACTGACTCAGTGAATCAAATGACTTAAAAAACTCGATTCACTTTGGTGAGTGACTCATTAAAACTCGATTCAGTAAAAAGAATCAAATTTACCATCACTAGCCCTTTGTTTGGCCTGCTAAAATGGCGCCCCGGCGGCCACGCCCCCTGCCTTGACATCAAGCTCCAAAGCCTCATAGACAATGGAACCAAATTTAAAAAAAAAGAAAAAAATGTTGTTGTTACGTTGACATCATCATGATGTCATAACATGCCTTAGATCTGTGAATCCTTAAATCCGGGTAAGAAGCCCAAACTGTCAGTCCGTTTACTTGTAACACTCGAGATTGCAGCATTCAAAGGTACGCCTGAGAAAAATTTTAAAATAGTTGAATCTTTAAGACAGTCACTTCATCAACACTCTGACATGTCTCAGAGTAAACACAAAAGCCGACAAGCTTACGCTGGCTTTACTACAATGGACCACCAAAATCCAGAGCCAAATTCTGATGAAACACATTTCCAGCTTCCACTCAAGAGGAAGCGAGGCCCGAATTATGTCGCACAGAATTGCAGAAGTGACGACAGCTGCTCTCCACCAAGGAAAAAAAGACGAATCTGTGAAGAAAAAACTGTGTTGAAAAGACGATACAGTCAGATTTCCAAAGGCAGCAAAAAGAACTCTGAGAGCTACTCTCCAGAGAGAAAGAGGATGAGAGTAGACACTGAGAAAAAAGAAACAGCAGTGACTCGGAGCATCCAAAAAAGTTCTTCTTCAAGGACTATCCAACTCCAAGTTCAGAAAAAGAACAATATGAACTTGAGTGATACCAAAAACTCTTAAAACACACCAAAAGACAACAAGAGGCCAGAACAAGCAGCAGTGACACAGAGCAGCCAAAAAAGTTCTTTGTCAAGGTCTATCCAAGACCAAGTTGAGAAAATGGACGTTACGACCTCGAGCGATACCAAAAGCTCTGAAATCACACAGAAATACAACAAGAGGCCAGGACAAGCACCAGTGACACAGAGCAGCCAAAAAAGTTGGACGCCAAGCACTATCCGACTCCTAGTTAAGAAAATGAACAATATGACCTTGAGTGAAACCTCTGAAAACACACCAAACACACCAAAAGACAACAAGAGGCCAGAAGCAGTAGTGACACAGGGCGTCCAAAAAAGTCCCTGAGCCAGGACTATCCATCTCCCAGGTCAGAAAACAAACGATACGGCCTTCGGCTGAGGAAAATAAAGAAAAAAAAATCTCTTACTGCTCTGTTTATTTCTTTAAATGAACACTTGTACTTTTTTGTCATAGAAGAATAAGAATATTAATATGAATATGAACACCAAGGCGTTTCCAGGCCAGCCAAGAGATATAATCTCTCCAACCTGACTTGGGTCTACCCCGGGGCCAAATCCCTGGTGGCACCCTTGCCTCCATGGGCACCTTAACTCATCACTTTTGACGCAGAGAATGTATTTTATTGACTAATATTAGTAGGCTGAAGCCTTTTACTTCTACTTACTTCTGATTGGCTTTTACTATATATTAATATGCTTTTTTAAGGATCAAGATGTGGGTGTGTTTTTCCAGCTTCATTAACAGTAGTTTTTTCAGAGATCAGATGTCCTCACATCTTCAGCAGTAACGTTAATCCATATTGCACAGAGTGCATGTTTTGTATGATAAATTTTACCCATACCCTGCAGAATGAGAGACAGAGCAGCCGGGCTATGTAAAAAGTGTAAGGGGGCGTGTTCACGGTCACGTCCAGTGGGTGTGTGGGCAGAGACGCTCCACCACGAGTTACTACTGAGCAGACTCTGGCTCCAAAAGTGGAACATGGCAGCTCCCACAAGCGGGATATTTTGGCTTCATTTTTGCACAATGGGAGGAAGTGCTGTCGTGTCGTTCATCTTTTATACAGTAATTGGTTAGGACCAATCAGCAATCTTCTCCTTAAGAAATTTCAAAAATATACAAAACAATATATATAACTTCATAAGTCAACAAAAATAAAATCCAGAAAAATCAAGTAGCTTTTCAGATTCATGATTCTTTCGGTTGCATCATAAAGATGTTTCAAGTTTATACACTTAACCTTAAGTTGAGGTCTTTCATGTCTCTTTAAAAAAAAACAGAAACAAAATCCCTATTCAGAAATCTCTCTTCTATATGATGGTTTGTGTGTGTAAACGTGTATGCGTGTCTGTGTGTCCACACACAGCAAGCATTTGTTTGGCCTGCTGATATGGCGCCTCGAGCAAAAATCCTGGCCACGCCCCATCCCTTAAGATCCCGCTCCAAAGTCCTACTAACCTACAGATTTAGAAAGAAGACGCTGCATTGTTAACTCTGAGGGAGATGGAGAATGAGCCTATTTCCAAAAAAGTGGAGTGTGTTCCTTTAAATACTATATATTGTTAAAAACTAACACACACACACACACACACACACACACACACACACACACACACACACACACACACACACACACACACACACACACAAACACACACACACATTCTTCTTGGAAATTACAGTGGATTTAAAGGATTTGCAGGATTTCGCTCCTCATTTACGGCCTCTTGGATTAGGTATGCGACATGTTGTATGAATCAGTGTTATAGATGCATATGAATGCATTCATTTTAGATCCAGGAAACTATTTCACTCCCATAGCTGCCAGGAAACTCGAACCTCCTTTAGTTGTGCAGCTTCCTATATGTTCCCTGCAAGATTTAAAGTTCTCATTTGTCAAAAAAATTGCATGGGGAGTATTATCATCCATGCTGGAGAGTTTGTTTGGATTCCAGCGTCCGCCCTGCTCCCCTAGACTTGGGATTCTGGCCTAACGGTGCCTGGTGAGAGACCACATCCTCTAAGACTGGCCTGCCCATCTAGATAGATGTCACATGCATGGTGAGGGGAGGAGGTGTGTTTGATTTATGCGTGCAGAGAGCCCTCTGGAAGAGGAAGAGTGTGTGACCTGATGGTAGGCCAGAATCTCTAAAAAGGTCCTTCCTGAGAGTTGGAGCCAAGCAGCACAATGATCTGAAATCACTGCAGGAAGAGGGATGAGAGTTCGGAGATGTGAGTCCTCACAGTTGTCTCCTTGATAGTTGTTCTCTTTTTCTTCCCACTAACGGTTTGCATAAGCAGATAAACACACACATCCATGCTTTAGATCTCTAAATTCCTTAAAACATCTGCTTTTACCACATAAGCACACACACACACACACACACACACACACACACACACACACACACACACACACACACACACACACACACACACACACAGACACACACACAAACATGCATGCACATACTTCCCTCCGGTCACCATGACTTGTGTGTTTGTTGCTTTGTTGCTATAACAAATACCATAATCTTCATTTTCGCATGAGCCAGGTGCGTTTCATCAGTCCTGCAAATTCTTAATATGGACCCGATCGTTTATAATACATCCATTGTGTCCGTTTTTGCTCACTGTGTAACGACAGCATGAGTCAGATACGGATAGTATAAATAAGAATGATGACCTTTGATAGAGGAAGCCGACTGTCTGATTGTGTGCCAGTGCGATTGTGTACTCTACCTGCTGCGCTGCCAGCTCAACGTCACTGTGGCCGGAAAAGAAGGGAAGGATGCCTGATTAGTGCATTTGTGAAGGAATAGGGATTCGTGTGTATGTGTGTTTGGCTAGGGAAAGGCGCTTGGCATAGCTGGGCATATTTTAACATGTTTTTACAACTGACTACATAATCTGCTCTTTCATGTTTATGTGTAGTTTTGTGTATACAATGACAGCATATGGTTCTCACTAGTGCATGTCAAAGTTTCTTTTTACAAAGTATAAAGTATGTAATGGGGTAGGATTGTCTGGGAGGGAGTCAAACGCTCATGTAAGGATTTTTGTTAAGGGGTCATTACAGACAAATCAATGAGTTATTTGTAGGACATATGGATGCCATCCCAGAGCCACATGTGCAACTAGGGGCAGACAGCAGGACTTTAATCCTATTCCATGAAATGTATCCCTTGCACATGACTATAAAAGTACATAATTATATGAATACAACAACTTTCATAAATGCTGCTCTGTAAGACAGGAGTACAGAGTATGCTGGTGATATGATTGCTGACCTTGTGGCACATTTACCATTATTGCTATGAGATAACACAGGAATGTGGTATTTTGTCATTATTGAGATCTAATTTAGTTTTTCCTGAGAATTACTGTGCAGTTATTCGACCAGCGCCCCCCTGCACTCCCTCTTAAATGACTGGGAATAGCCGTTGTAGACTTGTGGCATGTTACCTTAATTGGACCTTGTTTTTTGTCGCCCAAGAAAGCTTTTGGCTTTGCATGTTTGTCCTACATGGATCTCACCACACTATGCACATTTTATGGGTCTAGCATTTGCTAGTTGCTGTTGTTTTGGTTGTGCCTTTGTATGTTAAAATGCCATTAAAATGTTCTGAAAGACACACACAGTGAAGAGGTCCAGTTTAATGGCTCAAAATAGTGAATGAGGCCTAGCTAACACAGGCTGGCTCCAGCTGCCTGTAAGTGAACGAGTTATAAAAAGAAAAATTTACCCCATTTAGAATTATTGCGAAGGAAGAAACTATCCATACAGTGCCAAAACTTTCATTTGTACTAGGCTAAAATTGTTATTGCTCTTTTTAAATGCAGTAAAGTTGCACATTTAGCATGGCAGCCTGTGGAGATTCATTCCCTTTTGGACCAAGCCTCAAGTGGCAGGAAGAGGAACTGCAGTTTGTCCACAGTGGCTCATTTTTCAGCCTCTGCTTTAAACTCTCACCAGAAGCTTTATTAGGTACATCTTGCTAATACAGGGTTGAATCCACTCTTGCCTTAATTCTTGGTGGCATAGATTCAACAAGGTGCTGGAAACATTGCCCAGAGATTTGGATCAGTATTGGCATGATAGCCTGATGCAGTTTCTGTGGATTTGTCGACTTAACACCAATGGTGAATTTCTCCCGTTCCACCACATCCAGCAGATGCACTTATTGGATTGAGATCTGGTGGCTCATTATCTTGTTCAAGACCCTTGTAACACCTTCTAGCCATTAGAAATGGGTATACCATGGTCATAAAGGTGTGGACATGGACAGCAACAATACTCAGGTAGACTGTGGAGTTCAGAAAATATCTCCCACACATTTCACCACCACCACCAACAGCCTGAACCACCGACACAAGGCAGGATGGATCTATGCATTCATGCTGCTTATGCCAAATTCTATGTATGGCGTATGGATGCAGAAATCAACACTCATGACACCAGGCAGTCTTCTAAAAGTGCTAAAGAGTCAGATTCAGGGCTTCCCTAACAAGAAGACCAACAGCTAAAGAATAAAGCATGGGCTTCTGTTCATTGACAGATTGAAACATGACTCATTAGTGTTCATTATTCATTTTCTTGAAGGTTGCTGCCGACATGGTGGTTAGCACTGTTGCCGCACAGCAAGAAGGCCCTGAGTTCAATTCCAACATCAGGCCGGGGTCTTTCTGTGTGGAGTTTGCATGTTCTCCCCGTGTTTGCGTGGGTTCCCTCCGGGTACTCCGGCTTCCTCCCTCCGTCCAAAGACATGCAGCTTGTGGGGATAGGTTAATTGATTAATCCAAATTGCCCATAGGTGTGAATGTGAGCGCGAATGGTTGTCTGACTTTGTGTGTTAGCCCTGCGACAGACTGGCGACCTGTCCAGGGTGTACCCCGTCTCTCGCCCTATGACAGCTGGGATAGGCTCCAGCACCTCCTGCGACCCTGAAAAGGATAAGCAGAAGTGCTCCCCAACCAGCTGCTGGTTGTGAGCACAGCTGGAGCGGCTCTTCCTGTGTGGTGAAGCTGGGGCTAAATTTGCGGTTAGCGTTCTGACTTCTCCTGCTGCTGAGTCTCAAACTTTGCTTCTATTGACATATCCAGCTGATAGGTCTATTTTTTTTAATGCTTTTTGCAACCCCTACAACATGAAGTTAGCATTATGCCCATTGTGGCCAATTAAAAAAGAAACATCCCGCAGCCATAAGTATAACAATCATAACATGACTTCGGCAACAGTCACTATGTTGTGCCAAGTCTTTCATCATGATTACAATTCCAGTTTGTCTAGCAAGTCATCTTGTCTGCTTTTTATTTTAAATGGGATGGTGCAGACTTTTTACTCTCACAACTATAATATAAGTATAATAAAGACTGAATCCACTTCTTCTTATGACTGTTGATTGCTGTACACTGGAGCAATAAGCAGAAGATAAGTGAAACTACTGCTCTGCTTTCCCTTGGATATAACAGGCGGAGGGATGCTGTGAAGAGGACATTTATTGTTATTGCTGTAAAGGCAGGGTTTGGCTCAAATCCAGTTTGTGCTTGCTAAATGCAAAGATAAAGCCAGGGCCCATATTCCTCCAGTCTCTGTCTTTCCCATGTGTTCCGCACATGCCTCTATCAGCGTCTCCTGTTGGCAGACAGGGCACAACCCAGCATGTGTGTCTCTGCGTTAGTCCTGTACGCTGTGCGGATCTGTCGGCGCCCGGCCTATCACTCCCTGTGGGCACATGAAGGGCGATATGGTGGCTGGGGGCTGGGAGCTGCTGACACGACCGCCCAGTTCAAAGAGATCGAGAGGGAGATGCAGTCGGAGAGCGAACACTGCAGCTTTTATATTCACCTTGGCGGAGCCTGGGAAAACTCTCCAGCCATCCCCCCACCCCACCCCACCCCTCACCCTCCTGTCCACAGTGCGGTTACAGGCAGGAAGGCAAGTGGACTTACAGGTGCTGCATAGTACTGCTCAGGCACTGTAATACCCCAGAATCTGTAATCTGTCAAAAGAAAACAACAAAAAAATACCTCTCAATATCTCAATGAGAGCTAAGTGCTGAGAGATGGCACAGAGCGCCGTGGGTTGTGTGAAAATACCACAGGCCAGTCTGTTGGTGAAAAAGAGCTTGATGCTCCCATCATAGGCAGAGCTTAGAAATCAGGCTGAACACTCATGTCTTCTGGCTCCAGGTTATCATCCCACATCTGACCTCCTCCCATGCAATACCAAAGCTCATATTTTAGCTATTTTCTCATTGCATTCACTGCAAAGGTATCATATAGACCAGCGGTCCCCAACCTTTTTTGCGCCACGGACCGGTTTATGTATGACAATATTTCCATGGACTGGCCTTTAAGGTGTGGCGGATAAATACAACAAAATAAAACCAGTACCGGTACCAAAAAAAAGAAGATTTATTCATAACACATGGGAAAAGACCCAGGGAAATCGAGTTAGCGATAAAAACGATTAAAAACTAACGATAAAAACCCTGAAAACCATAAATTTCACACCAGAGCCTCAACTCTTGCAGCCTGGTGTCAAACGACTCACAGAACAGTACCAGTCCATGGCCCGGGGGTTGGGGACCGCTATTATAGAGTATGCCTGAGTTCTAGTCGATTCAGAGGCCTCATAGTTGGACAGAAAATCCTCCTTCAATCCTGTTAAAGCAGCTGTCATGTACAAAATGTCAAGTAAAGCAGAATGTACTCTGTAAATGTTTAGGAGAAGAACAGACCAACCACTCTAGTTCAAAAGCAAAATATTTCCCCATTCTTCAGCTGATGAAGTGTTTGGGGCCTCTTTAGTCATATATTATGTTTTAAATAATGCATTCCATATGCTTCAAAATGTTCGAATGGGTAATATTATCTAGACCACAGAGAGCCCAGCAAAGTATCTGGACTCTTTCTTTAGAGCCATGCTGTTTTATTATTATGTGTACTTTGCTATTGTCTTGCTGAGATAAGCAAGGCCTTCCTTCTCTGAAGCGCGGATGCTGGCTTGTGCTGACCAAAAGTGGGATTGCTCCAGTTTCCCATTTTTTGCAAAAACGGTTTCAGATATTGCCACACTGAAGGATATTTTTACTTTGGAAGGTGAATGTCAAACTTGGGAGTGACATCACTCTTGAGTTGACAGTCGTAGTCGTTGAAGAAAGAGACTTGAGCACATTCGTGGACAGAACTTGGAGGATGCATGACTTATGTAGCGAATCACAGACAGCGGTGGTAAAGATTTAAAGTTTGGTTATTTATTTATGGTTTAGGCATGATGCAAGATTGCCATGTTGCATTGTGAAGTCTGGGTTGGTGTGGTCAGTCCATGTCAAATGGAGCACAGTATAAGTCACAGTCCATCTTGAAAAGTCTCATGTTGCTTAGATCAAAATTCTCAGTTTCAGCATTTTATAAGTTAGCTTTATTCTATTTTCTATAGAATAAAGCTAGGCTTTAAATGATTTGAAAATCACTGCATTGTATTCTTGACATTTTACGAAGCATCCCAGCAATTTTGGAAATGGGGTCCTGCTACAAGCAAAAAAAACGTGACGTAAAGGCATGACACGTGAAAACTTCTAATTGAAATGTTATCAGTGACTTTAGAGAGGAATTCAGGCTGGTAAATGGGACTAGCAGCTGTCAAACCCTTTCTGTCATGCCTCCCTTCAAAAGCCCGAAAGCAGTCATGCCCCACCACCGTCGACTGGGGTGTGAGTTACATATGTAAGTGCAGCATTATAAATTCTGCGTGACTGGAGCAGTTGTGTGTGCCAGGTTTCGAATGTGTTTGTTTGAATTTGTCAAATGGGCGTTTCCAAACTTAAACAGTGCGTGAAGTTACTCTTTGAGGTCCTAAAACTGGAATTTGCTGATTTTCTGGCCAAAGATTTTGCATCACTGAGACAAACGGCAAATGATTGCTGTCATTTCTCCAGCCCATAGCTTTGCATGTGGAACCACAGCGTGCTGCACAGGGGCTCTTTACCTGCTGTTTCAGAGTGGCACATACGTTAGCAGACCAGTTAAACAGTGATGATTAATTGGGATGAGCGAGACAAAAAGACCAGCTTTAATCTGCGATGACGCAGTGACTCCAGGTCACTGTAGCATTCACTCTGGGACCTACGGTGCATTCCCTCGCTTCCTTTTTTCCTAACGTCTGCTCTTCATCATCATCATTATCATCATCTTATTCATCGACTGCTTCCTCTCCTTTCTCACTCTGGCACATCCACTAGCATGGCACAGCTTCATTTTCCATTGGCTGCACGCTGTGGCGGCTCACTAAAATGCTCCCACTAGTGTTATTCCATTGGCTCTCTATGTAGCACCATTCTTCTCTGCCCTATATACAGCCTGGCTATCACCTCCGACTCTCCACGCTGGACATTTACAACATGCAGGCCATGCACTCACACCTGGCTTTAAATACTGTTATACTTGTTGCAGCACAACCATCCTCCCCCTTCTCACATGAAAAACGACCCTATAGGATCTTTATTTTTCCTGAATTTTATTCTAACATATTTTTTAATGACACAGTTCTTAGGGCAGACTATGATAACACTTGTTGCTAGAACAGGCTTAGGTGTACATTGGCAGGGTTGGGCAGGTGTCACTCAGCGGGCCCTTGCTGTTTTATTAATAGAGTTTTATGCTTCGATGCAGACGGCTATGAATGCAGCTATTCAGCAGAGGAAGGGTTCAAAAGCAAAGCGAAGGAAGCTGTGTGCATGTGTGTGTGTGTGTGTGTGTGTTTTAAAGGACTGGCTAAGGTAGGCTATTACACTGTGCCAGCGTCTGATGTTAACGATCCAGGGGGCATCAGTTGTTTGCTTGTGTGCATGCGTGTGAGTGTGCGTGTCTGTGTGTGAAAGGAGAAGAGAGGCTGACATCACTCCTTCCAGAGCTGAGGGGGTTGTTATTGTTGCCATTCTTGGCTTAGAGAAGCCGGAGCCACAGCAAGCATGTCTATGGAACTTCACATCACAGCGGCTCTGTCCTTTCCTACCGTATACACAAACACATATTGACGGAGACTGGCATACGCATTCTCACACATACGTAATTATGACAAAAGACCAACACACACACACACACACACACACACACACACACACACACACACACACACACACACACCAGAAGACAATTTCCAGTTTAATTACAGTGCAAAGGGCTGACACTGCTGCATTATCACTCCTGGCGAAACTGCCAATTACAGATCAATATCAGCTGTAAATCTGCCTTTCTTAATAAGTGAAGGGGGTTGGGGTGGGATTTGAGGGTGGGGTTCAGCGTACGCCCAAGAAGAGCACAAGTAGTTGCTTGCTTGCACATGTTGCCCAGACTCGGGGCTTAAACGCATTAGGCTGCATGCAAAGAACATGTTTTCAGGGGAAATTTATGAGGCCTGACAGCACAGTGCGGGCGAAGCAGTCATTTTCACTGAATGGAGTTAAAGGTGCAATCTGGAATTTATTTGACCATGCACTCTTGCATATGCATTGAAAAGTTTCGAGTCTGGGAAACGGCTGCTGGGAAATGACTCTTTTTAAAAACCGTGTTAAACCAATAGTAACTCAATGCAAATGTTCTGTGCCACGACACTGACACGACAGTGAGTAAAAAGTTATGAAAGCAGGAAAATGAAAAGAAAAGGTCATCTTCTTTTGTCGTTTTTCAGCCTGGTTGCTATTTACAAATCTCAACTTCTGTCCTGTCACTTTACACTTGTGGGCCTCTGATGGGCTTCAGCAATCCTTCAAACTTAATTTTTATTTTTAAGAAGTGAATGAAATAGACAAATGTGGCGAGTTGTCTGGGAATGACAAGCTTCCTCTCAGCCTCGCTCTCTAGTTATTCCAATCCAATACCAGGTAAATACAGAGCCGGACGATCTGATATCCTCGTGTTGGCGTTGTTCCCATCGTCCATACAGAGCCTGCATTGCAGATACTGATACAGACACCACTGCTTCTAACCTATAAAGCCAGCTTATGTAGGGGAGAGCAGTGCATTATAATTTAGGAGATGAATCGTTAGCAATTTGCCAATTCTGACTGTATATTAATGACAACTAAACTGACTAAAATGACCACTGTGACGTTACTTTTACTAATTAGGTAACACAATAAAGCACATCTTACAGCTTTTCATGTATTTTGAGACCTGCAATATAAATGCATGTGTCTGTAAAACACTTTAGATCAACTTCTGTTTTAAATTAGAGTTAAACAGACTTGATAGTCAACACAGAATTGTTCAGACATTTTTCATAGTGCATGTCTGAGGTACATTTTGCCATTTCCCCCCAAAATATTTTATTTGAAAGAGCCTGAGATTGCCGCCTTGAATGGGAGATCGACTAAATTTATTTTTTTTGAACATCTTCTTGGATCTTAAAACATCTACTGGGAATATTTAAGTGCACTCATTATTACATAGCTTAATTTGTTTGTTTGCATTTAGGTTGCTAACCTTTAGCTCAGTGGAAATATACTTTGGAAAATGAGAGATTTTCACACTGTGAATCTGCAAAAAGTGGTCAGCCTTACAGAGAGAGTAAAATGTTATGCTGATGACAGTGTGTCTTCCTGACAGTGTTAATGTAGGTATTTGGTTATATTACATGGAACAAAAACATTTCCTCTTCCTTTCCTTTTAGTTAGGAATGAAAACAATGATTTCACCCCAACAACCTGTTTCTCTGGCTGTCTGTCAGTCTCCCTGCACAACCTGATATCATGACAAAGAGTGTAATAAACACGCCGGTCCGCTGTGTCCATTTCACGCTCTGCCTCTTCAAAACGCGAAATGTACACGCATGCAGAAGTTGCAGTAATCTGCAGTAACAACAGAGGGAGCTATTTCAAGCCAGCATTAAGAAATAATCACGGGAAAGCGTTTAAACAGACATCATTTACACATTTACCCGTAAATACATATTCGCCCCCTAGCTTAATCGATTCTGATGATTAAGGAATGAACTTAATAACTTTTTTGCTCCGACACGTACCGAGTTTGTGGCTTTAAATATAATACCTCCCCTGCTAGTAATGCAACTTCTGCACATTTGTCGCTTTGGAGAGGCAAAGTGTGAAACAGACATGGAGGAGTGGCGTGTCTAGCACACGTTTTATTGTGATACTGGGTTGCACTGTATGTGAGTGTGTGTATAGTCGGTGCCCAGTGTGGAGATTAAGTCTGGTATTAATGGGATGTCCCCTGCTGCATGTCCCCCCTCTCCTCTCTTGCATTCCACCGTCCCAAACATACACACTCGCATACACGGCCTTATGTGACCCCTCTTCTCCCTGCCCTACTTAAACACACGCATGCGAGTACAATCACACACACTCCCCTTTGGCAAGGCTTCACTCCCTCACCCTCCCAGGCCTTTGCACATCAGAGCAGGCATCCCCAATCCCCCTTTAGCAAGCATGCAGACCTGTTAAACCAACAAATGGCCAGGTCTATTGTCCCACAGCTTGATCTGGAGTGTGTGTGTTGGTTTGGCCTGGCTGGTAGGTTAAGATAAGATTTTGACAACAGGATCCCCTCTAATCCCAGAAAAGCAGAAGTAAAGCCGAGTCCAGGAGGACCTCCGGCACTTTCAGCGCTACGCCCTCCTTCGCCTACACACACACACACACACACACACACACACACACACACACACACACACACACACACACACACACACACACACATTCAATGTTATGATTGCCATAGAGGGCCCCAGAAGATTGGCAGTTATGTCTCCCATTACCTAAAAGGTCCAGTCCCTGCAGAAAGTAGCAAAGCAAAAGGCATCTGTCACACTTTGATCTCAGGAACACTTCACTTCAGTCAATAAAGAGTTGGGAAAAGAAGCTCTTCAGGTTAGTGTTGCTGTTGGTTTGTTGCTAATGGGACAATTAGATGATTTTATTCTGTCCTACATTCAGTCAGGATTGGTCTCCTGGTTAGTAATATTGATCTGCTAAGAATCTCATTAGTTTTGACCAGCACTTTAATTTTGAATGTCACATCTCTAAGCTGGCTCAGTTCTTTCTGTTAACCTAACCTATGTGGACAAAAGTACACATTACATCTAGAGGAGCTACCTGGCCATAGAAACCCATGCCACGAAGCTCCCAACACTAAGTTCTTGTGCTGATGTTAATTCCAGACGGCGTTTGGATCTATACAGTTATTAAGTTACCAGAGTGTTGGACACGTTTACAAACTGTGTGCCTCAGCACTCAGAGACCCTGCTCTGTAACAGTGTATCTGCAAAAGGATGTGAATACTGATGTATATGTGGTATTTTTGCTTTTTATTTTTAATACATTAGCAAGAATTTGAAGCAAATTTTTCTCACTGGTGTAGGTGAAAAATGAATTTAATCCTAAATATACCCACTTTGCTATAATACCATTCAGAGATGACTGTGGAATATCTAGGCGGATTTCACAAACAGACTTGTTGCTACTTGTAATAATAATGGATTGCATTTATATAGCCCTTTTCAGGACCCTCAAAGCGCTGTACAATTCCACTATTCATTCACTCTCACATTCACACACTGCTGGAGGCAAGCTACAGTTGTAGCCACAGCTGCCCTGCAGACTGACGCCCCTCTGGCCATCACTAGTAGGCGGTAGGTGTCTTGCCCAAGGACACAACGACTGAGACTGTCCGAGCCGGGGCTCGAACCGGCAACCTTCCGGTTACAAGACGAACTCTTTGAGCCACAATCGCCCTTGTGCATCCTATTACAGCAACACGGTGAAATAGTACTTATATAGTACTTTTCTCTTATAGGTCAGCACTCAGGGTACTTTCTACCACAAGCCTGGTAGTAGAAAATGGTGGTTTTGATTTTCAGGACCGAGACGCTCTCATGACTCATTGAGTGACGCTACTCACCAGCCAATCAGTGGCATGCAGTCTGACAACGTCACATTTTACTTCCTGCTCGTGCCAGGTCCTATGACTTAATGGAAAACAGTGAAAAATGTGGCAAACCGAGCCAAGTCCATCCGAGTAGGTACTAATGGAAAAGGGACTTTAACACATTTTTAGTTTTTTGTTAATTCAAAAGTCCTGTATAGCCAGGATACTTCTTATGTCTCTTGCTTAATGGAGCAGTTGGCCTCTCTGATGATCAGATTTGGTCATTTTATTTTATTTTAAATCTAAAGGCTTTTTAGGATACGGCACCTAAACTTTGGAACAGCCTTCCTTATCCCACTGGTTTGGCTGAATCCCTGGTTCACTGTAAACACCTGCTGAAAATACAGTTTTGTAGATTAGCTTTTTCTGCTTGTTTTAGTTCTCCTGGTCATGTGACTGTTTGTGGTTAAACAGCTGTCATTAACCAATGGCAGACATCCATCTATGGAAAGTAATCTTTTAACAGATGTAACAGATCCTAACCTAAAAGTCTGATTTTAACCATCCAGGCCTATAAGGCACATCACTCCAGACAGCACAGCGACATATGAAAAGCTGTGGCTAACTTTGCTTAGAGGAACAAAGACACATCAGAAAGAGAACACTAAAGAGAAACCAAATGATTTACATTATTCATAATGGGCACCACAGTCATTGCCACTATATCTCATTCTTTCTGTAATCTTCATACCTTTCATTTTCCACACTTTCAGACTTGAAGGTTACCTTCTCAGGGTTTTTGGGGCCATGAATAATACATGGTGAACATTCAAATAACTGTACATTCAAAACAAGCTTTATTATTACCCCCCTTCCTCCTTGTGTCTTGCTAACCTCCAGCTCCTGCACTCTCCTCTTTGACTGTTTCAGGAGGAAAGAGTTAAGCCGTGGGATGTAAGTGTAATGCACACTACCCCAGTGAATTGACTTTAAACGGGGGAAAGAAAGTCAGAACACGGCAAACGGTTTTGATTTATGGGAGCAGAACCACATTTGATATTCATTTCCGCAGCTGTGGCCAGCTAAAAAAACAGCCTGCAAATAGACCCATACTGACAATGGCACAGTGTAGCCCTCCTGTGTGTGTGTGTGTGTGTGTGTGTGTGTGTGTATGTGTGTGAGAGAGAGAGAGAGAGAGAGAGAGAGAGAGAGAGAGAGGCCATGTGTGTCTTAGAGTCTGCGTGCGTCACTCCTATTTTAGGAATGTTTTGGGGCTCTTTCAGTCAGATTCGCCGCAGATGTTTCTGATTCGCCAAACACACATAATAAGTAATTATTGAAAACACCTTTCGGTTGCCCAGGGTTGTGTGGTGCTTCATTTTGTGTAATCGAAGCTGCGGTTTTTTTTCAGAGAGGTGCAGGATCCAAGAGTTTATTGAAAGCCAGAAAAACAGCCCCGCAGTCAGAGTTTCCTGAGAGAAGAGAAAAGGGAGCTTAAGGAAATATTCCCGCCTCAGTGAAAAGACAGAAAGAGAAAGGAGAGGGAGGGAGGTCTGGAGATGGAGAGGGAAGGATCAGCAGCAATCAGAGCCAGCCAGGTGGAAAGAGATGAGGAGATTTAGGCTTTAGAGACTGAGGGAGGAAAACTCATCATTGACTAACTAAGACTCCAAATTAGCTATAACAGCACATAAACTGAAACATTTACTCCTGTTAGTTTCCTATTATAAGAGATTCATCATTTTAAGTGTTACCAAAAGTCTATGTGCAGGGGAAAACTGATGAAACATTAAACGTAGCGAAAGTAAACCGCAACATTTGTGAAATGTCAGATTCAGACTAAGTTGTGAATCATATTTGAAATTCAAAACATATGAAGAGTGTCATGAACCTGAATGCTAGTCTAATAAAAGATGCACCCTGTCTCTGAAGGCCTGGTTTCGCTGTTGATTTAAAACGGGAAAAACTGATAACGTTACATATTCACACAGAAGTTTGATGAACCTTTAAAACATTGAGAGAATGTGGACTATTAGTGAACTATAATAGCATAATATAACACAGTTTCTTTGAGTAGCCCTACTTGCTTACTCTTTATGCTAATCATTAAAAAAGCCAAACTTCTAATCTAAATGCTGAAGTGCTTTGAGTGATTATTAATGTCATGTTTAATTAAATTTGTAGCTGTTTTGACCTGTTGTCATGGGTGACTGTACAGATTGACAGGTAAGTACTTCACTTCTGTTTCTTTGCTAGCCAAAAATTAGCATACTTTGCTAACTAAGCAACCAGGTAACGCTAGCGTTGGCAAACTAAAAAACTTGGAAGCTCATACAAGCTAATAGGTGATACCATAGTGTTTTTTTAATCTGTTAGACACAGTGTCTTCACAGACAGAAGTAAAGGAAGCAGTCAGAGTTGATTGTTATTCACACATCAGTTAGCTGGTGGTATATTTGTGCCTTTTAAAAAAACTGTCTGTCCTCAATAGCATTAGCAAGCTTGCTAACTGACACGTTGTCAAATGATGTTCATGTTCAAATGCTGATAGGAACCTTGTTGCTTTCTCATATTTGAGATATGTTTTTAGTAATTCCAATAATGCTGAGAAAGACAGCTAGGGTAAAGAAATATAGAAGTGGTTAGCACCAAAGACTGATATCTCTGTTGAAGTGATTGAGAGGTCACAGAGAGGTTTTTGCCAACCACTGAGGAGTAAACACATTTAAAATTGTAACTGGTGATTGCTAGGGAGTGACAGGTCTTCAAGCCTGTGTGACTGAAACTTTAGCATGCAACTGCCATCAACGGGGAATAGACCTTTTTACCTGAGGATTGGCAGTTGCCAGATCGTTGCAGACTGCTTTTTAGACCAGTGTGACTGGGGTCTTATTCCTTTATTCCCTTTTCTTTATTATTCCTTATTCCCTTGACCTTCCACTCTTGCCATGATTGTTGCCATCATGTCCAAAATGGTGAAAATGTACCAAATTACAAGTGCCAAGAAAAAAAAATGCAACTACCTTCATCTCTGCTGCAGACGCAAATAGATTTGCTGTGTATGTTTGTCAGCACAACATCACTGGGTAAAACTTGTCTCATTTTCCCTCTTGATGAGCTCTTTGTGGCAAGACCAGAACAACGGCCATCTTTAGAGTTTACAAATCCTCCCACAGATTTCTACTCAGGATTCCTTGAGCGCCACGTCTCTCTCGCGTATCTGTGCTAGCACGTTCCCGCCTCTTTACTTATTTTGTTGTGATACTTTCTGGTGTAACCAGGCTTTTATAGTATCCATTACTCAATTACAAGTAAATATGAAAGAAATGCTATGAATATGTGGAATACTTTGATTTAATTACAGTATCAGTTCATTCTTTTTGTGGGCTTTTTCTCCTTTTCCCACCAGATGCATTTACTAGTCACTTTGGAACAGTGTTTGCACAAGCTTACATGTCTACAAATTGATGTCTGTGATTCTGCGTGCGTGCATGCGTGGATGTCCAACTGCTTGTTCTCTATGTGGGTGTTTGTGTTCTTCGTGTGTGCATGTCATTTAGATGGAGAGAGGGGGACTGAGAGGTGAAAAAAGAAAGAAAGAGGGGGAGAGAGAGCTTGGAGGCGGGTTGGATCTGATTACGGGCTGGAATGGCTGGGAGGGTTTGCGGTGGAGCGCTTTCTCAATAGTGCATTCCTATGTGCGTGCCGAGGCAGGATCAGCAGCTCCACTCTGGCCTCTGCCAGAGGGATTGAGCAAAAAAAAAAAAAAGGAAGAAAAAAAAGAGAAAAAACAAAGGACGTCGTCAGAACAAACAGCTTGTCAGGACTCACATTTAGTGGGCTCTTGCTAAATAGCAGGATAGAAGATGAGTCATTCACACATCCAGTGCCAGCCTCCATCATACTGGAACATAGTTTTAACAGGCCTCCTGTGTTATATGAGGCCTGCTGATATTGTTGAAGATGGGACCAGGATGGTGTGTATTGTTTCTGAATGCTCAGTGGATGCTGAATTTTACATGCCCACTGAAAGTGTCAGCAATGAGTGGAGTGACCTTTAAAGAAGGAAGCTGACTTTTTTAGACGCCCAATGGTTTGCGTGGGCCAAAATTGTGTGTATGTGTGTGTGCGCTCCAGCAGGAAACTTTTGACAACTGTAGAAATCAGCACTTTAGTCAACACCTGTATGCTAGCGTGACCCCTCACTACAGGAAAATTCAAAGACTCACCTGCTCTGTCAGGGAAAATGCTAAATGTCGCCAATGGGCACCTGGCATCACATGCACATGCTCACACACATGCACCCACACAAACACCACTTAACAAATCTGACCTTTGCCTGTCGGTTTCTTGGTCTAACCGTCTGGTTTGCTGTTTTGTCAGTTAACGCCAGACTGTTTCTCTTCCTGTTTCTCCAGATTCACCACTTTCTCTCTTCTCCTTTCACACACACGCACATACGCACACTTTCGAGTGCTTCCTGTGCATCAGGTTCAGATTTTTGACACAACTCAGTGAGCAACGCAGAGGTTCCCATGCCTAAAACTGATAAGGAGGCCTTTCTCCTCCTGCCATCTCCTTTCTCTCTCTGCCCTCTTCAGTACCAGGCAGTGTGTGTTTGTGTGGATGTTTGCATCAGACAGCCGGGAAAATCGAGTGGGAGGATGAAGAGGTTGACGCAGGCCTTCGCCCAGGCCTTTTGTTCCCTCTGACTGTTTCTGCCACCGTCGCTGCTGATGATAAACACCTCCACAGCCTCACAAAAGAAATCTGCTTCTCCACCTCCTGCTTGCCGTGCAGTTTGATTTACTACTCGAAGGAAATAACATTAACTTGTCTGCGTGCCCCTCCCTACCCCCTGCTCCCGCTCTTTGTTCACAGGTTTGTTTACTATTCTCTGTATGGAAAATCCTTCAGGAATGTAGAGGAAGTGGGTGTTTCCTCCAGGAGCTTGAGTTTTTTTAATGGGGTTGGGTGGAGAAGAACAAGAGACGTGGGGAGGATGGGGGGCAGCTGTTCCAATATCCCACAATACTTCAGGTGGCCAGACAGGCAGGCTGGTGGATGTGTGTGCGTAGCTTCAGGTTACCTGAGGGAGCAGGGTCTATTTTTCATCGTTCCACTGGTTGCATTAATTAAAGGTCCAATAAGTTAAGCTTCAGTTCTCAACTGCAGGGAGGAGGCAGTGTGGGTCTTTCCACTGTCCTGTTTTAACAGAAAATACGATAATCACACAGTATTTTGATATAACCTTCTAATTTTTTCGAGATTTTACCTTTTTTCCAAGCACTATGAAACAGTGTTCCCTTTAACTACCTCTTTAGCAATGCTGAAAACAAAGATTGAGTTTGAAGGATGGAAAAAAGGACTTTACAAAACAGGCTCACCACAAAGTCCACTTCCCAGGTCAAGAGTAAACTTTTGGTCTTAGCTTTTAAGCTAACATGGAAAAGTGGTCAGAAAGAGCAGGAGAAGCTGGACAAAGATGAGCACTTCTCGAGCTGCGAATGTAACACAATGT
Organism: Diplotaxodon limnothrissa; assembly: GCF_057381915.1. Lineage (NCBI taxonomy): Eukaryota > Metazoa > Chordata > Actinopteri > Cichliformes > Cichlidae > Diplotaxodon > Diplotaxodon limnothrissa. The sequence continues at coordinate 25,035,656 of NC_140608.1, read as the reverse complement.
AACCAAAGCTTTGGCTGTGGGATCGCTTTGTCATATCAAGGATGTTTATTAAGATTATTTGGCTTTTGTGGCTTATAATGTAAAGGCAGAACACAAAGTCTCATCTCAAAATGCACATGTATATGGTTGGAAAGTATATTAAAATACCTGACAAATCCCAAATCACCTTAAAGGTATTAGGATACGCTATATTGGGGTTTTCTGAATGCCCAAGCCAGTGATTCTCATAGTTTTTCCAGCACTCCTCTTATCAGAAGCCAAAAAAAGTTCATGCCCACCCTGCCCATACCCCCATTTTCTTTTTCTTCTTCTTCCATATTTACCTTTAGTTTCTCTCCATAACTATCATCCATACACCAGTGCAGCATCCCACCAGGGGGGCTGCCTTACCAATGGCTAAGACAAACCTTTTAAAACACCTTGAAGTGGCTCCAAAAAATGTTTTTACATTAACAATGGAGCAAATGAGTACGTGCAGTATGGAAAGGTGTTGCTACAGGGGCAAACCCACAGAATAATTAACTAATTATAGAAAGCCCTTTAGCGTCTTTCCACTCATTGTTAAGCTTTTACAGCCTTGCAGTTTTACTGTTTTGGTTTAATCACATATCCAAGAACTGTCATTACCATTGTTTCCCTTGGCAACGAGCTGTGAAAACCGCCTAAATCAGGGGTGGGCAATCTCAGTCCACGAGGGTCGGTGTCCCTGCAGGTTTTAGATCTCACCTTGGGCCAACACACCTGAATCACATGATTAGTTCATTACCAGGCCTCTGGAGAACTTCAGGACATGTTGAGGAGCTAATTTAGCCATTTAAATCAGCTGTGTTGGTTCGAGGACACATCTAAAACCTGCAGGGACACCGGCCCTCGTGGACTGAGATTGCCCACCCCTGGCCTAAATAGTATTTCACTAATGGGTGTGTTTAAAAGTTTCTGGACACATGCTGCTGTTCTTTTCTTTCCTGCTCTAACTCCATTTCTACAATTATCATTGTGTTCTTAATGACTTGTGTGGTTGTCTCACTATACCATCTTGAGGTATACATTTTTTATTACACAAACGCATTGTGCTAGCTCCACTTCAGCTGGTCAACACAGTAGATACGTGTTTCAGACATTAGGCCATAGTGACATTTGTACCTCAGGAGTTTAAGCAATGCTAAAAGTGACTTACACTCATCAAGTGCTTAGAAACAGGCCTTCAAATGATTGCTAATATAGTTTTATTGCTGGAGATATTTTTATACAGCACACGCTTGTTTTCCGTCACCCCCAAGCAGTTGTGGCAGATGGCTGCCCCTCCCTCACTCTGCTTTGGCTTGAGGTTTCCTCCTGTTAAAAGGGAGTTTTTCCTTCCCACGATCGCCAAGTGTTTGCTCACAGGGGGTTGTTTTCATCGTTGGGATTTACTTTGTATTATTGTAGGGCTTAGAGTACAAAACACTCTGAGACGACTGTTGCTGTGATTCGGCGCTATATACGGTAAATAAAAATTGAGCTGAACTTTTAAAGTGCACCACCTTAATCTGTAAGGCCCATAACTAAATAAAGTGATGCATAATAGTCCTTATTTACAGACTTATAATAACTTATTCAATTACTTTCCTGAGGAGATTCTCAAAAGGTCAAAACCAAATCATTTTAAACATTTTGGTCATGATACTAAGTAGAACTATAACAGGATCTTAACCTTCCTTTCGTTGCTTTAAAACGTTGATAAAAGAGTTACTCTTATTTGAGCCTTACGTTAACATATCTGTAATTTAATGGGCCTTTACTTTGTGCACTTAACTGTTTCTTATGTTTTCAAGATTGCAACTTTAAAGCATTAACATCTTCCTGTCTGTTCAAACTCCAATAAAACATAATCCACTGGAATCAATCCTATTTTACAGTAAACTAAATTGCTTGTCATGATGACAGCAAGTCATTTCCTCTTTTTTATTCCACGCAACAACGTTTAGTCAGTGATTGTCTCCAGTTCATTATTGGATTTGACCTCTGACCTGCTTCTTCCTGTAAAACACACCTCTGAGATTACACGCACTCACCTGTGGTCACCTGCAACCTCCTTTGCTGACCTCTGACCTCTGGCGATTCAGTAGCTGCATGTAAACCTGCATTCAAAGATGTGTTTATGTTGAAGCGATTACACGAGAATGGAACAGCTGAGGAAAACATGGCCGTCGTAGCAGGAGTGCAATAATCATTTCCTGTCTCCTACTATGGCACTGATGAACATATGTGGGTCACAACCTTCCATTGTGCTGGACGGTGCTCTCACTCCCACTTAAACACACACACACACACACACACACACACACACACACACACACACACTCCCAGTGCACTTCCACAGCATTGCCTTGTGAAAAGGGGCTGAATCATCTGGGCTAATGAGGACTTTAGATTGCCATGCCGCACTCATTCTGACTGTGTTTGCGTCTGCCTTGACCACTTAAGAGCCACAGCTGCCCACAGAAATGCCTGCATCCTGACTCTGTGTGTGTGTGATTTAGAGCCTTTAAAAGCAATTTATGTACTTCTTTTTGTGTGTTTGTTTCCACATTAGCCTGAAGCAGCTAATGCAGAGGGGGCTGAATTGCAACATCCAAAATAAAGCTCTCTTTTCAAAGTTCATTTGCTCTGGAGTGACTACCAGGAAAGCTTAGATGCTCCCAGAATAGTTAGAATAGTCTTCTGTGTGATGTCCCCATGTACCTGACACGGCCACTGAAATGAAACAAATCCCAACAATGCTTTTCAATCAGTTCCAGTCTGGTTTTATGTGCAGCATACTCAGTATAATCCCTGTGGTTTATACTCGTTTCAGTGGTTTGTACATGTGGAGTCTGCCTCTGCAGGGTGTGTGTGTGTGTTTCATATCTGTGTGTGTGTGTGAGAGCATCTCTCCAGGTTATGATCTGATCTCAGGTGTGTGATTGTGTTCGAGGAATCCAGCTCCTCATCTTCCAATCTGTTCATCTCTCAGCGCTCATGTAACAACAGATGAGAGTTCCACCCGTCTGCCACAGGTGATCACAGGACTCCTTTAACTGTTTTATGGAAAGCAGTCTGTCACACTGGTATGTGGCCTGTCTGTCAACGTTTAGCATAACAGCAAGACCACAGGTCCCTGCTTTTAATGTAACTTCACGTATCTGCTTTTATCTAACAACTTTACAAATAAGAAAAATTATTTGTGAATTGAAATATAACTTAACTTGTAAGGTAGAAAAAAAGATCCTCTCTGTATTAAAAGCTTACAAATGTCGATAAAAGTTGACTCCTCACACACAGATCACTCTGGAAAAGGTGGTAACCAAATTTTCAGTAGGTGTGATGTTTCCTAAATTGTTATAAAATGACTCCCTGCAGAATCTTAAAAACTTTGGGAATACTACATATTTTTATTTGGTGCCATTAACTGTTGTCACTGTTAACTGGTCTAGTACTTTCTTTAGTGACAAGAAACCCTCAAAGGTAACAGCATTTCCACAAGAGTTAGCTGCACTGGGTGTTTAGAACTGATGAGAACATACTAGCACATTATATTAGCAACTTCTTAGGTGAAACACCAGCGGTCAGAGAGTGATGTCCTCCTGGCAAGCATGTTAGCAGTCATGCTGGTTTGCTAACTTGGTGAACATGATTGCTAATGTAGCTCCTGAATGTCCAAGCATAGCCACAACAAACTAGCTAGCATGGTTGCTGATTCTTCTTAAATGAAGAACTAAGCTAACTTTCATTTGCTTAAGCTAAACTTTGCAAGCAGCAGCTAAAAGAGGAGACTGCTGACTGCGCACCTCTTATTTACTTGGGCTGAGTAGCTCTGGCAGTCTGAGTCAGAGCTACTCAGCCACGAGAAGCTACTGACTAGCTTGGCTGAGTAAAGCCTTGCTTTTCCAGTCACTAGCAGCACATTGTAGCATTATGAGGTGGTTGTGTAGGTGTTTTGGAACCATTTAATTTCCAAAAATAATTCACAAACTTCACAAGAAGTTGCTAAAGAGGCCTGTTAGTGTATTAAATATTTCCTACTGCTGTCAGTGTTTATAGAACAATTATAAATTTTAGCTTAACAAGCTGGAAACTGAAAAATGCACACAATATTCACTGTCTCACGTTTAGTCCTTTCCTGTTGCACACCCAGGATGCATCGTGGAAAATGATTAAAATGCTTTAACGTGCTAGAATTAAACGAATGTTTTGATGTAGTGGCTCATGGCAAGGTGTGCTAATTAAGTTCAATATTAAAGTATAATAAATTGGACTTTGTTAACAGAGGTTTGAATGCGTGAATATCTAAGTTCACAAGAGTTTAAAGAGCTGTCAAAGTTTATTCCTACTTGTCAGACTAACAAAACAGTCTGCTGTGACAATGAACTGTCTTGTTTTTATTGCTGTTACTTTAATCCTCACTACTTTCACAGGGGCGTGAATGCTGCAAGTGAAAGTTCATTTCTGATTATATTTTTTGCATTACTGACTGTTTCAACTTGCAGGACTAAGATAGAGGATAAAACTAAGGGAGCAGAGGCAAAGATGAATAGAGCAGAGTGCGCAGAACATGCAAGAATACATCAACAGTATTACTGTAGTCCCGGGTTCATTTCTATACTGGCACCATAAACCTTTCAAGAAGCTTATGAAGGCCTGTTTCGCATGAATGTCATCTTTAAACTTTTTTTTAGGCTATGATATCCAATAGGTGACTGTGATGAATGAAATTAATTATAGTTCAGATTTACTTAGTGCCATAGCAGTTCACATGAAGAGCTATAATCCCATGGCCTCTTCCCAGCTAAATGGAACAGGGCCAGAGTTAATGTTATTAATTACATGTGTGTAACCTTTAATGACATCTCAATAAGGAGAGAACATTAGAAGGAATTGAACGTGATTTATTGAAGTACAGTTTAAGATTTGGATGGCCCATCACAGCAGAACAGGTTGGTAATAGGAATCAGAGCAAGACCTTCCGGAGTCTAGATGCTGGTGGTGGAGATGAAGGTTGAAGCTTGAACTGAGCCTGAGTGACGAGGGAGAGGTGGTGATGGCGAGGAGGTGGGTTGTATGGAGGCATCTGCAAGGGAGAATAGCAGATGGGCATTGAGATTTAAAGTACGCAGAGTGAAAGCCGATTGGCCTGAAGAAGGCCAGCAGAAAAATGATTGGAGTGATGTCACAATAAACTTGACAGCATGGGAGAGTAGAACTTAGATTAAAGCTCAGATTAGCCGCCAGCACCTGGGAAGCGGAAAGATGTGTTACTATAGAGCTTCCTTACTGAACTTACTCATTAGCTTCATTTCAAAAAGGGTGAAAAATAGGTACCTCTTTAAAGTAGAACATAGAAAACACATTAAATGTTTAAAGTGAGAAATTGCAAAAGCCATTATTATTTGATGGCAGAAACATGTCTCAAAAAAGTTGGAAGAGGTTTAAATGTCCTGGTCTGGTCTGACATAAGTTCCGAGTTGATCAAAAGTCCTGGATTGTCTTTGCCATTCTTGAGGCCATGCATTTTCTGAATGAATCATGCCTGTTTTTAAATGCAGAGCCTTCTGATTGCCCCAAGATCACAACTACTATTGAGGAATATCATTCTGAAATTGTTCCACAACTTGGAGACAGACATTTTTTGCAGATTGTTGAACATCTGCCCAGCTTTACTTTTGAGAAACTCTTTTTAAAGTGCTCTTTATATAGCCAATCAAGTTACTGACCTGTTGCCAATTATAATGTTCCTTTTTAGTACAACTTACTTTTCCAGCCTTTTGTTGAACTAGATATGTGTACATATCCAGTGCAATGTGTTCAAACAGAACTCAGAGGAGAGGAAGTATCCAGGGGGGGTGGCTGTGGAGATGTTGTCTTTCATAATTTTCAAGCCCTGCTTGAAGAGACAATTCACCAAGACTGCCTTGGTGTTTGAGGTCAATCTTGGATATAAAATAATGGTGAGGTTAGGTGTGTTTTGGATCAATAGGATTACTGTAATTGTCCAGCATGATTGCGGTGGCAGAACAGACTGGATGTGCATGGCTGAGCAGACCATGACCTAACGGTTGATGGAATTAAACACATGCACATGGTTGGAAATTAAATTTAGGAGAAGAAGAAAACAAAACCAGCCTATAATCCACTTTAGGATTATGATTGTCTGTCATAGCTTGTCAAGCAAACTGTGTGAATGGAGGGAGTCTTGTTTTGGACTGACCACTCTTACCTTCGTGCCAACCAATACACACAAAATCACAGGTAGAGCATTCAGCCACAGTGTTTACCATTATCAGATGGCTCTGTAATCTGATCTGAGAGAGCTCAAAGAGAGAGGGAGGAGGCTGAAGAGTTATAGCAGGTAGATAGTGAGGCCATGCTCAGGAAAAAGGTTTAGGGACATGTTGGTGGTTTAAGTGGGAGTGCCTGTAATTGCTACCTAGTGAGCCCTGTGGGGTACACTCATGATGTGTGCTCTGAGTGGGTGTTACTGATTAGGTTGGGGGTGTTTCTATAATTTAACCAAAGCACTGACCACTGAACCTCTTGACAACTCAGTCCTGCATGATAAATCAGTCTAATCTTTGAAATGTCAGAAACATCTGCCTTCTTTGTATAAATGTGGGTGATCACTTGATTTAAATGTATTCCAGGCAATGCACTGATCAGGCATAACATTATGACCGCATGCCTAATGTTGTGTTTCTCCCCGTTTGCTGCCAAAACAGCCCTGACACATCGAAGCATCAACTCCACTAGACCCCTGAAGGTGGCACTAGGGCTGCGTCGATTTGTCACGATTATGTTGACTATCAAAATTGTCGATGACTAATTTAATAGTCGACGCGCCGTTTGAAGCTTCGTATGATCCTAAAAGATGCAGGAATAAGTAGTAGGATTTAAGAGTGTAATAACGGACTGAAACAGAAGATGGCAGCACTGCATCTACAAGGTTGCCAGCTGCTGTTAAACGCCAAAGAAGAAGAAGTTGCTGTGTCCGGTATTGTAGCTGTGTCCAAACTCAGGGACCGCATCCTTCAGAGGCCACATTTGTAGGCCGATTACATGACAGAGACGTGGCGAAGGCTGTTCTAATTCGTAGACTCCTCTAAATGCGGCCAACAAATGGGTCCTCCTTTCCCCCAGATTTGAAGGATGGGTCGGGTGTATCCTTCGTGACCCAACCTATCCCAGAATTCATAGCGCGGCCCATTGTTGGTGCTTTTGGCCGTGGACAGGAGTCAACATGGGCATCTTGACTTGAATCAGACTACACAGGCCAGCCTTTGCGCCCCATGTGCATCAGTGAGCCTTGGCTGACCATGACTCTGTTGCTGGTTCAACACTGTTCCTTCCTTGAACCACTTTTGGAGATGCTCTGACACAGTAATCTAGCCATCCCAGTTTGGCCTTTTCAAATTCACTTAAATCCTTATACTTGCCCATTTTTCATGCTTCTAACGTCAACTTTGAGGAGAAGATGTTCACTTGCTCCCTAATATATCCTACCCATTAACAGGTGCCACGATGAAGAAATTGTGATATTTTCACCTGTAGCATTCGCGTCTTTCAACAGACAGAATGACTTCTACATGAAGCTTGTAGAAGCACTTGTAGCAACAATAACTTGAAGTGCTTGTTTTCTGTATTTTTGGAATTTTGGCCCAATTCAGTTTTATTTATACAGCGCCAAATCACAACAACAGTCGCCTCAAAGCGCTTTATAGACCCTACAATAACAGTACAATAATACTTACAGAGAACAACCCAACAGTCATATGACCTCCTATGAGTGAGCACTTTGGTGACAGTGGGAAGGAAAAACTCCCTTTTAACAGGAAGAAACCTCCAGCAGAACCAGGCTCAGGGAGGGGCGGGGCCATCTGCTGCGACCAGTTGGGGTGAGAGAAGGAAGACAGGATAGAAGACATGCTGTGGAAGAGAGCCAACGCTTTTGCAACGTTGCTTCAGTTCAATGAGGTTTGCAGGTGCTGCCATAGCATGTCAGCCAGGTTGAGGTCTAGAGTTTTAATGGTTCAATGCAGGACTTTGATTATTTTCTTTTTCATTCATTCTGTTGTAAATTTTCAGTGTAATTGGGATCATTGTCCTGGTGCATGACCCAGCAGATGGACTCAAATTTGACTCTTGAAAAACTTTAGTGTATAGAGTAGCTGGTGGTTGACTCGATGATTGCAAGGTTCCTGACTCCCACGTCTACAAAACAAACCCAAATCATCACCTCTCCACCCCGTGCTTAATGATATGAAGCATTTTTGCTGATATGCAAAAATGCTTGGTTTTTACCAAATTTAGTGTTTTCCATTATGGCCACTTTGAGCTCGTCTGTCCAGAGGACATCACTCCAGAAATCTTGCGTTTTTGATCAGATGCAACCTTGCTAACATAAACTGTTATTAACATGTTATTTTTTTCAGAGAGGAGAGGCTTTCTCCTTGTGGCTCTTTCAAACAAGCCATACTTGTTTAGCACTTTTCTAGTTGTAGTTTCTTGTGAACTTTAACATATCTGGCGTTTGTCTTGGTTTTCTCAACTATAAACTCTTAGGCCTTAGTTGAGTTTGCTCTGACCCAGCATCTCCTCCCACCGGGTCCCACAATACAGAAATGGTGCCAGGGGAAGTGTAGCTCGGGTTCATTGTGTTTCCAGCATGCCACATCCACAATGGCATGAAAGACGTCTTGCTGGGTGAGACGGGTGAGGGAGGAAACCGAAGCAGCTGGAGCACACTCACCCGAGCGGTTTTCCATTGCAACGAGAAAAATGTTTCACTTTTGTCTTGCTGTATCGTAACAATAACAATAAGAACTCAGAGTTGGTCACAATGCTTTTTCCTCGATCCCAAATATCTCACATTCACAGAGAGCTGTTGTTGTCGCCGGCTTTCACCGAGCCATTCATTTCATGTCCTTGCTTTCTGCCTACGTCACAATGATTTAGGCTCTTCATGCTATTTGGAGAAATAATGATGTGATAGTATCAATGAGAAGCAGAGAGGAGGCTGGAATACAAGACCACAGACTGAGCTGACATTTCCTCGGATCACGTTTGTTGTTGTACACCCATAAACAAACAATATAATATGGTTAACCAATGAAGTGACCACCCAGGTTTAGGGTTTAACTTCGTTCTTGGAGAAAACCCAACCCATCCTGTAATATGTTCCTTTTTGGACAACAGTTTCCCCACAGAGGCACATGCCAGCTCATATTTTTATGTGAAGTTACTTTAAATCCTATTTTCTTATTAAATGTTTTGAAAAGTTTAAACAAATGTTTGTATGTGCCCCTCATTCTTGCACAGGTTTTGTTTCGGAGCTCGTGGCCTGTTTTCTCCTAGAAAAGACACACGCTTACTTAATCCCACCTATCTCTGCCCAGGACAAGCCTAAAAAAGATTCTTTTATTTCAAATATGTCACTACTTAACAGTGAAAAAAGTTCCTTTTAAATACTTACCTTTCTGTCCTTTAAATCACTGCTTACTCTCCTTGTTATAAACGCACTGCATACATTTTAAAGTCTTGAGTGTGGTATTAGAGCCTCAACATTTCTTATTTAAAGTGACTTTAATGTCAACAATTAACCAACAAGTAAAGCTAATGTTGTCCTTTGCTAATAACTAAACTACTGGAACATAAGTTAACATTTTTATTAACTTGAAATATGTGCAAAACACAAGACATAAATATATATATAATTAAAAAATTTTTAAATGCCAACTTTATTTGCTTACTATACTATGCATTCTCATGTCCTATGGATAGTCCCATATTTTGCCAATATCTGAGTTTTACCCACGTTTAGAATGAATTCCTTACAGATTATTGTTAAATTAGGTCAATATTATGTATTTTTAAGTACTAAAAAGACTAATAATGTTGAACAAATTCAATTTAAGACATTAAATTCTGAATATATGCTCTGATTTACATTTTATTTTTGCATTTTGATTGCATTTTATTGGTCATTGCATTTAAACGAAACTTCAGTATATTATAAAAAATGATTGCGTTACCTAAATTGTGCTTCTCTGATAAAACTAAGTCACTGTTTCAAAAAACAAAACAAAACAAAAACCAGAGTGAAAAAGTGATCTGCCCTTGTGATTTGGACAAAGTGCAGCACGCATCATTAAATAGGAAGAAGATAAATAAGCATAAGAAAATAAACATGCCTCTGTATATTTGACATGAAAGCCTCCACTGTTCGTGCAGACAGGTTATACAACAAACAAGACCCGGTTCACCTCAAATCTCTGTTTTATAAGGTCAACGACGACTGACTGTTGTTGTTGAGGTTTGATTGATTTAAGCAAATCGCAGCAGAGGGTGTTATTGTGGGTAAGTGAGTCACCCTCATTTGGGCAACCGCAGGCCTGTTCATGTCTCAGAACTTCAGTTGGTAACCAGTAAAGTCAGTTATGAGTTCACATGATGTGACAGTTATGCACATGCTGCATGCTGTTGTATAAAAGAGGTGAGGGTGTGCAGCATTGCTCAAGCTTTGTTGAAATCTGTCTCTTGTGGAAGTGAAGATCTTAAATGTATCAAATTGCACGTTAAAACCCTTCTTGTTTGTGTGTTTGCTTGCTCGGTAGAACAAGGCAGAGCAAGCTGCAAGAGCTATCAAGCTAGCAACTGGGTACGAAATACATGCACACAGAAACAACTTTAGATATGCACGATTAATAGAGCTGCACTGCTAAAGACGATGCATTGCTAAAGGAGAGCTAATATCATTTATTCTCCATGCATCAACCAACAAAGATAAAAAAAAATGCCTTCAAAAGCTTTAGTTGTGAAAAGGCATTGAGAACTGTGGATTTATCTTCCATATGGATGCAGGCTTATATTCCTTTACACATGAATGGAGAAGAATAGCACTAACAGCCACACCTGCACACCTGCAACTAAGGTTACATAATATTTAATACATTATATTACCGCATATTATCTGAACAATAGGACACCTGCTTTTTCCATTTTTAAAAAAAAGATTTACAGTCAAATGAGTGCATCAGCATAGGATCGCACTGTAGAGCAATTGTATTCCTTGAAAATGAAATGAAATTGTATATTTTCACATAAAATCATCTTAAATATTGAGAAGTTTCCCATTTGTTTTCTTCCTCAACCTATTCAGACATGTTTCTGTTTGAAAGGCAGACACCTGTTACTAATGCCTTTGGCATAGTAGAGTTCAGATCTTTAATTTCAGAGTCCACCAATCACTGATGTTTTAAGGTCAAACATGACACACTTGACTCCTCATCTCTCTCTCTTTGCAGCAAGTCTTTGCAGTTATAAAGTGCAAATTGATTGATGGGCAAGCAAGAGCAAGCTCCACATCAGCCTCAAGTGAACCTCGAGGCCAAAAGCTGGTATGCAGACGTACACACATGCAGATTTATAGCCCTGGTCCCAGAGGCATGAGTTACTTTCTGTCTACCCCCTAAGACATGGTCATGCACTCAGTAAAATAATGACTCTTTGAGCAGCAGTCAGTGATTGCTGGCCACAAAAATTTCACTTCAGCTCAGAATTTATGAGAGGAGTCATATTATCTGGCTTTCCCATAGGACACCATCAGGCCCTGTTAATTAATGGTATACAAGCTACCTGGGGTTTAAACAGATAATGGCTGTAATCTAAAAAGATTTGTTGGATGCAAGGTTAAATCCAAAGATTGCAGCTGTTTTTCACTGTTCATGTAGCATAGCAGGAGTGAGCATGTGAACAGCCCCACTCTACAGCTGCCCTCGGGCTACTACTCAAAATAAGAATGAAGTTACTGAACTGCTTTGTCCAGATCTACATCTCTGTAGTCGGTCTGATATAAAATAGACTTAATTGTGTCCTGGCTCGTCTTCGTTATGTGTGTGACGATATTAAAACCGCTTAACAAAACAAAGGAAACTTTAAATCTATACGTATAATTATCGCTTGAGCCCTGCTTACCTCATCTGTCAGGGAATGACTCGAAGCCAGTGGTGTCACATTTAGCCAAAGTAAACCTGCCCTGATTGTTTGTGGATCAACCAGTCTAATTAAACAAGAGCAAATCTAGTCATGTTTGCCAGGAGCAGGCTGAGTCTTGTTTAGCCTCACCTACAGCAGAGTTCAGTAGTTCTGTAATCTGCCTGGTGCTCAGAAGCAGAAGGGATTTCCTTTCTGCTTTATTGGTGTTTTCTAGAAGATGAGCCTGTTGGACACGTTTAATTGCTCGAAAGTAGACATCATATTTATAATCATCATGCTGATAATCATCATACTGATAATCATCATGCTGATAATCATTATGCTGATAATCTTGCATCACATTTTTTATTCTAATAGCTTTTCTACATTTCCTAAGACTGTTTCACTACAGGCTGGCTATTGTCTTGTATGTTGATACAAGACATTTTATATTAAATCATATATAAACCTATATAGTTTTTTGTGTCTATGAAATCCTGCTGCAGTTATCAGCTATGTTACTGCTCTGATGCAAGCTACATTATTATTAGTGGTAAACCACTGGTGGGAACCACACTTGCGTCTCATTTAACAGACAAAACTTAGCAGTAAGGAGGCTAAGCAGGCTGTAGCTCACAGATCAGCTACTCTATCTTTGAAATGTGATGGTCATGGTAGATCACGGTCATTATTTAAGCTTTATTAGTCTGAGCATGTACAAAGCTTGGTACAAATTCAGACGCATGTTTGACCAACTGATAGCTAAAGGTGTAATATAAAATAGAGAGAAGAATGCATAGATATAAGTAGAAATAGAGCAACTAGAACTAAATAAAAGCAAACCTGTACAGACATATCTTAAAAGATTTATATGTCAAGTCAAGTCAAGTTTATTTATAGAGCACATTTAAAAACAACCAAGGCTGACCAAAGTGCTGTACAGTAAATACAGATAAAAATACAATAGAACACAATTTCGTAATAACACCTCGCTGATAAAAATAAAATAAAAATATATAAAACAAATAAATTAAACCTTTCTAAAAGCCAATGAAAAGAGGTGAGTTTTAAGAGCGGTTTTAAAAGTTTCTAGGCTTTTGGAGAGTCTGACGTGAGGAGGTAAACTGTTCCACAGTCTGGGTGCAGCCACAGCAAACGCCCTCTCTCCCTTTGTCTTTAATTTATACCTGGGAACATCTAAAAGCATCAGGTCGGCTGACCTCAAAGATCTCCTGGGGCGATAAGTACTAAGGAGTTCTGACAGGTAAGAAGGTGCAGTGCCATTTAAAACCTTAAAAGCCAGCAATAAGATTTTAAAATCAATCCTAAAGGCAACTGGGAGCCAGTGGAGAGAGCAGAGAACCGGAGTGATGTGGTCTCTTTTTTTTGAACCGGTCAACAGGCGAGCGGCAGCGTTCTGCACCAGTTGAAGGCGATGTAGACAGGAACGATCTAGGCCAGCATAGAGGGAATTGCAGTAGTCTAGCCGTGAAGTAATAAAAGCATGGACCACTCTTTCTAGATCGTTCCTGCAAAGGTAAGACTTGACTTTGGCTAAAATCCGCAAATGATAAAAAGATCCCTTAACTACAGAGCTGATTTGTTTATCAAGTTTAAAAGCATTGTCAAAAATAACACCAAGACTCTTAATGGAAGAAGTGCAATCGGAGGTTAGGGGTCCCAAAAAGTCAAGAGAGAAGTTGGGATCTTTAGGAAGCCCAAACACAATGACTTCAGTTTTGCTTTCATTAAGGTGTAAGAAGTTAAGAGTCATCCAAGTCTTAATGTCAGACAAGCAGGAGAGTAGCGGCTGCAAAGAAACATTGCAGTTCAACCTCAGAGGGAGGTAGATCTGAATATCATCGGCAAAGATGTGGAAGGACACATTATGTTTACGGAGCACATTGCATGTGATATATAAATCTCACAGCAATCATTATAAATGTTTGAATTTTCCAATATTCAATTTTTATATGAATTGGAGTAAGCTGAGCAGAAGACTTGGTTGATTAGAGACAGAATGACCCAGCTGGGTAGACTCCAGACCTCCATGATCCTGAACTAGATAAGCATGGATGGAGTGAGTGAGTGAGTTTTGGTGACTATTTACTCATGCCTTGATGGCTAAGGTATTGTTATATTGATATGTTTGTATAACACTTGAAAATTATCTGTTGAATTAGCCTGTTCTGTGGATCTGTCCTGATTCCTGTTTGCGTTAGGAGGCAGCAGGGTGGAGACTAGCGAGAAGTACTTTTCCAATGGTGACAGGATCCGTCAGCGCTCGCCAAACCCAGGAGGAGATAGAATCAGTCAGCACGGGCCGAGCCTGGTGTTAGACAGCTAGCTTACTTACCCTCTGCTCAGAGCCTAAAGTCTCTGTTTGGAAGAAGGGGGAAAGTTCTCAGCACTTTTCAGCAGCTTCACTACTTTTCCGTACACTAGGCCTCTTCTTTCACCATCATCATCATCGCTGTGTGGATTCCTGCCGACGGTCCAACTTGTGAGTGACACTGGGGTGTTGTATTCATGAGCTCTTATTGCTTTTTCACACCTTTGCATGTGCGTTAGTTTTATGCATTATGTTAGTGCGTGATCATCTGTGTGTGCCTTTTCTTGTCTAGTGTGTTTTTCTCTTTTAATGTGTCACAGTGTGTTTTTTTACCCAGCAGGCCGGCGGTATGGCTGAAGGCCCGGCCATGAGAAGCAGCAGGATGACATCAGGGGACAAACTGTACTCATAACAATGTTGGTTTCCACGTAAACGGCCAGCCACTTTGGTCCTGTCACCAGTGTCAACCCTTCTCCTCCAGGCAGTTGAATCATCATCGCATTTAGGGGCCTGTCTAATCGCGTTGTCCGGCTAGCCTTGACCTCCACGCTGACGGCAAAATATCTATTTCACACTGACTTCCTTTTGTTTTCCATTTGTCTCTCTTTCTGTGTCCCTCTGCCCTTTTCCTCTCCTCTTTTTCCATCACTCCCTGTCCATTTCTCTTCCTCTTTCTCCTTCAGCAATGCCTGTTTTTCTTGGCAGGTGAAGACTCACGATGGAGGTTTGGTCTCAGTGACACTGCACATTTTCCCCTCTCCCCTCGCTTCCTTGCTTACGGTCTATTCTCGGCCGATGACTCTGCGTCCTCAGCAGTTTAAAGGCGTTGCTCTCCCAAGGCGTTGAGCTAATTGATGTTCCATTTCCCCATCTCTACGTCACTGCATCTGAATGTGTGACTGATTAAGTTTATGTGTGCGCATTTTTCTTTTTCTGCTTGATTGTTCAATCACCTTTGTGTATTTGCAAAGGGGCGCCTTTGTACGTGCTCCCTCCTCTGTGAGTGCACACTTGGGTTGTCATTTTGTATATTCATATGTGCGGCGTGTCACTTATCATTGCATGCGTCTCCTGATTTAGGAAAACCTGACATGGCTGCTAGTGTTCCACAGTGACTGGAGCAAGTGTTATGTAATTAGACCTACTTCTATAGATGCTGCAGATGTCTCTCACTCTGTGTTTCAGTTTGCGTACGTGTGTGTGTGTGTGTGTGTGTGTGTGTGTGGGCGGGTGTTATGGTTAGCGATCCATCTCCCAGGCATCTGCTCTCTATTATGTTTTAATGGATGTCAGATAAGAACATGACAAACGGATACAAAATGCCTGAGAGACGCCTCAGCTGTCCCACTGGGGGAGCTCGAGTCTCGTTCAGGAGAGGATAACTCTCCCATTTTTCTCTCCTTCCTTCTCTTCCCACCAGGGGCCCAAAAACCAAAGCCAAGCAATTTTTGACGATAGTTTTTATGATTTGTGTTGGCTCTGCTTCTGTGCCAGATGGGTGGGATTTGCCACATAGAACAATAAAATGAGTGCCAGAACTATTAGTCAATCATTTTAAAGTATTTGAATGTCACTTTGTTGAACTTTTCTGTGACTGGGAACTTGACTTAACACTATTTGTGCTGTTTTAATGGTGTGAACCCCTCCTAAACTGCTGGTACTCCAAGCAGGTTAAAGTAAATGCTCAAAAATTATTTGACCACAGCTTTGTTACTCTGCCTGTTCCCATTTATAGGATAATTTTCTTTGGTCGTTTCTCTCTTCCACCATTTACAGCTTCATATTACAATCAGCTAATTACTTATAACAATAGCACTTCAATAGCACTTCAATAGCACCAAGAAGCGACACACTAAAAAACACTTTTGGTCAAATTTCTTGATTAACTTCACTTATGAGGTGTCAAAATTTAATTACTGTAGGGTTCATTAGCTGGTATCTAACTTTTAGTTAGCTTCATCCAACTACAGTGAAGTTTAATGTATGCACGTGATAATGTATCACTGGGGTTTTCTTTATAATAATGGAACAATAAACATGGTATATCCTTGTAGTTTAAGCAAGTAATAGTCTAACTAGACAACACAATGGCTGGGTTGTGGCATTAGTTGTTTTAACAGAAAACACAGTAGTATAACATACTTTTCATAATTGAAAATTGCAAGACTAATTTTAAAAGTTGGTTCAACTGGGGTTCATGTGACACAGAGCTTTCTGGAAACCCAGCTGCTAACATCAGCCTGCACAGTGCTAACCCTAACCAACCACTGGTGGATGTTAAGAGGTTAGCTGAATATAACCAAATAGACAAGGAAAGGGTCATTGTGAGTTGAACGAAGGACAATTTTAGATCCAATTTCAAAATTCTGACTTGTTGAAAAGACAAGAATCTCAGAGTTTTGTTGTGGTTTAAAAAGCACAAGCAATGGAAATCTATAGCAGTTACTTATATTATGGAAAATCATAGACAATATGAACATAAATAATAGATGTAACTACATTGGAACTGAAGATTGGTTACCAAACTGCTTTTGTGTAGCCTTAAGATTAACCAACCTATCAGATAATGTGCCTTTAAGTTGTAGGATTTACAGAGAAAGAAAAAGAGACAGGACCCATTATTGAACCTTGAGGAACTCCAAAGGTTAGAGAATCACACATTCTCAACATTAAATACAATAAACATGCATAAAAATAATGCAAGAGTTATAATGGTACCTTAGCTGATATTCTCTGAATGATCTTGCGACAACTTCAAAAGTAAAATTTACTCCTAGAAGAACAAAATTTTGTAACAGAGCTATTTGTGCTGTGCCTTTAATGGTAACCCCACCATTTTCCCTTTTACTTTACATCTCTCCTTTCTGTCCTATTTTTTCCCCTCCTGGATCACCTCTCATTTTTCCAGATGGTCTTTTCACACTCCATTCATTCTGCTTGGACAGCAGGAAGTCAAGCCTGTAAGACTGGAACATGAATGTGTCCCCATTGGATGTTGATCCACCCATCGGAAAAGAACTGGAACTCTGGGTTCTCTGGCATCTTCCAAGTTAGCACTATCAAACTGGCTACCAAGCCAAGAAAATGAGTTAGGGTGTAGTTTACCTTGATTTAATACCCTTTTGGTCTGTTGCACTACTCTGCTTTTTAAAAACTTTTACTGGAACTCGATTTTCAAATGTGCAATTTAAAAAAAAAATCTTCATCTGGCTCTTGGTTTGGTATAAGGATATTATATCACTTGTATGGCGTATTATATGTCACCCAAAAATATATGTTACAAATTAAATTCATTCACACACATTCTCTATTTACTCCCTCATGATCTTTACCTTCACTCCTCCTCCTAACCAGCCACAGTCTGCTTCTCATTGCTGCACTTTGTTGGAGAGCCAGCATTAGAAGCTCCCCGTGGCCTCTTCAAATAAAGACAGTAATGCACATGACTTAACCAAGTGCTGTTCCAGTAACCATCTTCCTGACACAAATCAGTTGCACTGGTTGGGCTCCTGTCCCATGTTAGGACCCCTCTTTGAGCCAGGCTGGTATCCTGGAAACTACGTGGTTTATGACTGCTGAGTGTATGAAACACAGCACTGCTTACGGGGAGTCCACAGCTCTTCAATGAAGACTCCATCCAAACTGTTAGATGTTATAGCTAAATTCATGTTCGGGGTCCTATGATGCTAAAACCATGCTGCAGTTTTTTTAAATTATTAGAAGGGCTATTTTAAAAGTTAAAAACATACTTTTTATATCAGAGATAGGGTTCGGCCCGATTTAGGAAAAATTGACTAAAGTTGATCTGGATTTTTTTTCAGTGATTACTGAAAGATCATCTTGTTGTTTGTGAGAAAATATCACCAGCTACTAACCAGATTAATTTGATTAATACCAGGGGATTGATTTGTGCAGGATGAGGGGGGAATTTTCAGTTCTGGGAAAGTTATCCAATCCCTGCTGAGTCACATATATATTTGTGAGTGCATTTGTGGAACCTCTGCATGGTCACCGTTTGTACCGATGTAATCTAGTCATGCAAAGATTTTATTCACACATATGCAAATCCGTGTACGTGTGGACACAAGCATACTTGAATTTGAGTGACCCTGTGTTACTGAGTAAGCATGTAAACAGTGATTGCAACAGTTTTAACAAGCCTGGACTTGTGCAATCAGTGCAGATCTTGTGTGTGTGTTTATTAGTCAGAGATTGGAGGTTGGGTAAAGGTGGTGAGAGACACCTAATCCACAGTTACAGAAGACTTAGCTGGAGCATTGCCAAGGACAGAGGTAATACTCTTTGTTTTTCATGTTGCTTGCACGAGTGTGCGGCGAGAAGATGGCACTACTGTGATTAAAAAAAGGCACTTCTACATAATTTACTTTGTGCATCCCAGCTGAGTGACAAAGGAATAAAATGAGAATCAAAAACACGACTGTCACTGTTTCACTACATTTTATAGGATATCTATAATAGCTTTTTAAGATTGCCGTTGCACTTTTCTTTTTTATGTTCATGATGATGTTCATTGTGTAAAGTCACAGGATTTCCTAAAACTGCATTTCCTCTAGTGACCACTTGAGGTTGACTCCTAAAACAAAGCAGTTCTCAGACGTTTTCACAGTCTGGTACAAAAGTCATGGAGAGTTTTTACCCTTCATAAGAACTTTGGATGTTGTTAAAGTTTACCTTTGACTGACAGGTGTGGTAACAATGGCAGCTGTAGCTGATCAGTGTGTGTTAGACCTCACCTCCTCTTCTTAATGTAACTAGAACTAGACTTTTTTTTGTGTTGCTGGTTCGTACTGGGGCGTAATCTGACAAATAATAAGCCCTGAGCCCATCAAAGAAGTTTGCGCTCCAGTTTTAGGGAGTGAGATTCGATCATTTTATTAATCTGTTACGTTTCAAAATGCAAAGCTGAGAAACCAATGGTTATAACACATTGAGTACATACACCTTTATATACAGTCTATAGGAAAAGTTTAGAGTACCCCAAGACTGCAGGGTTTGTACCACTGTGAGAACTACCACATGTTACACTGGACAACTTTAAAAAAACAATTATTGATTTTTTAGTTATTCATCTCAAAGACAAAGCCATGCTAACACAAACAGAAAGAAATTTTAACACACTCATGAAACACATTCTTATAACAAACAGCAGTGGCTGTCTTTGGTAACATAGTGACCCAAAGGACAAGCACTGGTTGCCTCAGACTCTGCTCACGATTCAATCTTCCTGTCTCTGATTATTGAGTTGTGGGCGTTCTCCATCTTTTGTCTGTGGTGGTTGGAAATGCAGATGCTTGATGAGGTAAACTTTTTGGAGTGTTTATAAAGAGGCTATAGGGGGCTTGTAGAGGATTATGCAGGATTTCCAAAGGATTGGTTTGGTTAATAAACCCGGGCTTGTTGGGTCCTGCATGTTGACAGAAAAGGGAATGCTGGTTTGCAAGGAGGGCAGCATATCTATGAACGTAGTGCAAACAGGCGCATGCACATACCTTTGGGGTGGCAGTTGTCGTGGTGAGACCAAACCTGCAGCAAGGCCTCTCTCAGTGTGATAGGCCAGCTTCTAAATCTAATAACAGATAAGTGGAAACTGCACAGCCACACTGGCACACATGTGCAAAGAATTATGCCCCCGCCCCCCATTAACCAGCAAACTATCACTGGACTCTGACAGCAATCATCATCAGAGAATGAAAAGCAGCAGAGCATAAAAAGAGGACCGCAGCGAAATTCTTTGCATCCTGCTTTCTTAAACGATTGGATGGAACCCAGAATCAGTGAGGGGTTAATTGTTTGTTCCACGTGCAAAAAACCCAACAAAACAAAAAATCAAGATGTTTTAGTTTGTTCATTGTAGGCCACATGTGGACAGGGATGGTTTAAACTATTTACGCTATTTTGGGAAGAAACTTTATTACTTATCCCTCTGCTTCCTTACATATTTCTGGCCGTCCTCATTAAACACAAGCGCGACATGATTGTGGTTGACACTAAATATGATTATATGTAATGTCCAAAATCTAATCACTGTTTTTTTTTTGCTTTCCAGACATTCCAGACAAGTCTTTTTTTCTCTAACCTGCAAACATGTACATTTGGATTAAAATGAAATATGAAACGAGGATAAGGCCTTCCCAGCAGAGCTGCCAAGTGTGAAGAGCCATATTGAATGACTTGCCTTCAATTCATTTATTCCACTGAAAGCGTAAGATGACTGACTGCTGGAACTTTCTGTGCCTTGGAAAGGCTCAAAATACTTCAAGTTTAACTGTAAGATTAAAAATCAAAAGAAAGAAAAAACATTGCATTGTTCTTTATTAATAAAAATGTTAAACTCACAATGCACACGAAAACTTTCAAGCAACAAAACCATTGCATACATTTTATGTAGCACTCAGTCCAATAGAGCCCCTCTGGGATGTGGTAGAGCGGGAGATACACATGATGGATATGCAGCCTACAAATCAGAATCAGAATCTTTATTGTCATTGCAGCAACAACACATTGAACAACGTACAAAAGAAAAACAGTGTCATAGTTAACAACCACCCTGTATGCAGACGCTGTGCTACTGTGCTCAGAAATGCTCACATTATCATAGATAGAAACATTAAAGTAGGAATTTACAGTGGAAACAAATGATTTTTAAAGCAATGTTAGAATCAGTGCATCTACAGGTGCAGGAATTTTGCATTGTGTGCACAATGTGCATATGTGTGTTTAGCTTGGGTAGTATTACTACTACAAACAGACTTAATTGGAACAAAAGACTCCAGGGCACCTGTGGACGCAAGAAGACACAGTGATCAGAGTTAAATCCCTGCAGAGAGATGGAGGGAAAGCAAAACAATGATGCAAAGAGACCAACACAGCAGAAACTTTACTTTTATTCTGTGTGATGCAAGTCGCTCGCCTTTTTAGACAAGTTCCTTTTGTACATTACTTTGTGAATAAACACAGACACACAAACACAGGCTTGTTTCAATTACTTTAAAGTCCCAGGGACGTCTCCTAATCATCCTATCATGACCTAATCCTAACTGTAAACCAGGCTTCATTATAACATTTTAGAATTTACATTATGGAGATTTTCCTCTTTATCCAGCAAACAAGGGCAGGCATTCACAACTATTACACATAAACACACATGAATACACACACTTCTCCTCCCCGGTCCCTCATTTTGCAGACAACACTCAGCTGGCCTGGACTACAACCAGCAGCTCTGATTCCTAAAGTAAACACTGCTGAGATATTTCAATCTTATCACCAGCCACTCTCTTCCCTTTAAAACTCTCCCCCTTAACAATCCCAGACACACACACACACACACACACACACACACACACACACACACACACACACACACACACACACACACACACACACACACACATGCCATTCAAAGACTGTTGATAACTCTCTTTACAGTGCGCCTTGAAGTGTTTTACAGTAAGGGGTTGACCCTTGTGTCATTGATGAGGCCCTGGGTTGTGGCATTGTATTACCAATAACAACACTCGTTTTTTCTTTCCAGATTGAAGTCTTAGATGTTAGGACACAGTAGATAAGCACAGCTGATAATGATAAGCGTCGAGCTGATCCATTGAGTTGAACAACATTCACCCTTACTTAAAGGTCACCTGGGGGGTAAAATGGCATATGTAAGCTATAATGTATCTCCATTAAAATGCCCTTGTCTGCTGTCTGTACTCAGCTCAGTGCAGTTAAAATCGCTTGCAGCCCTTTACATAAGTATACCACCCATTTTATGTTGCTATGTGAAGTACTTGATGAGCTCTCTTAGGGAACTTTTCTTGACGTGTATAGAAATAAAGAAATAGGACAAATAGGACATTCAGAGCTCTTCCTTGGATGTTGGCTGCCTTTAGTTCTGTTCTCTGATCCCACACTGATTCAATAATGTTGAGGTCTGGGGAAGCCAATCCATGACTGCTGGAGCTCCACTGTGTAATTTTGTATCCAGGTATGCTTTTGCTGAATTGGCAGTGTGATGGGATCACTGTTATTCTGAAAAATAAAGCCATCACCAATCAGATGCTTTCCAATGGATCAAAATCTGACATTTTTGACCAGATCCCCATCACTGTTGGCTGAAATGCAAGGACATGACGTCCACTGACTGTTGTTCTGCTCCAATTACTTTTTTGAGCGTGCAACTTTTTCTTTTGTCCTTCACTTGTGCAGTTTACTCAAATTTTGTAAGAACATTTTGCACACCAGGCCAAAAAAAATATGCTTAATTTTTAGCAAAAGTTCTTTGGGAGTCTCCTTGTTAGTACTAAAATGCAGTTTTATGCATGCCATCTTTGTGGATTCAGCTAAAGAAATGGAAACAAATTACATGTTTTTTGTGACAGGCTGCTTAAGTGCTATGTGTGTTATGTGTAGCCACAACACTGGTTCATCCCTTGAATTTTCTGTACTTTTACATGTACTACCCAGATTTTGTTGCAGACTACTATCACCTCCCACGATAAAGGAGTCCAGCTCGAGAAGCACAGCAAAAAGCTCAGAGATTTGACTCGACCTTCAAACTGTCCAGAGTTTAACCCCAAAAGCAAAAAAAGCATGGAACACAAATGGCACATCTCCATAAAGTTATCTCCATCTCCATACTCTTTCAAACGTTTCCAGCTTAACATAGCATCTTGCTTTCTACTTCTATAATGTTCCCTGGATTACGAATTAGTGCCACCATCTGTTAATGTCAATAAGCTAACTCATAATTTTAGTATAATGGTTATGGTAAACTGGAAACCCAACTATAATTTATGTTTTCTTTTGCCGATTTTCTGAAAATGTGGTTAAAGTTTGAGTTGCATTTGAAATACAAACCCTGCTAATGATATTTGAAGACTGTGTCTAAATAATCTAGTGACATTTATAACTCAGGATAAAAACTTTCTGACATTCACAGATAAACAGTCGAATGTTCTAGCTTTCTTCAGCTATTAAATCAGCTGTTTACACAATGTAGTTTGAACTTGCTCTTTCAACACTTTTTGCATCACGCCAAGTTTCCAAGACTGTTGCGTCACCTGCTGACCAGCTGTGTTTTAATGGCATTTTTATTTATTTACTTTTTAAATAAAAACCAATCTAGGAGTTTCTTCACTCTTCCACTCTTTTTGAAAAATAAGTCCATCATATGCTGGCTTAAACTTCAGATTTAGCTAACATCCCAACCCACCTACATATGCCTATACCCTGTAATGCACCGTGCTGTCTATAGAAGCTTTTTTCACACTCTCCCAAAACAAGGCTCCCACTCACCCGCATAATTAGCATAGATCTCACTATCACCTCCCCCATTGGTAACCCACCTTTTTACGTAGACTTATTTTGATTGGGTTGGAAATACAAACTGTTGTATCATCTCCTGTGAGATCTAGAAGACAAATATTTTGGTCCCGAGCACGTGCTAGTGAGAGATATAAGGCGAGACCTTTTATTGCTGCTGTGCGATGCTCTTTTTAACCTGTGTTCTCTGCTGCATAACAACAGGGAAACAGCAAAAAAGCTGTTTTTCATGTCAGGATTTAACTGAGCAGTTTGTGTATGTTTATCTCTGTCACTGTAAAAGCACAGTTGCTGACACCTTGGACCACGAATCACCCACCATATCATGAATGGATGCTTTCTCACAAGTCACAATTTCATCTTTCAACGGTTCAATGTGTAGTTTGGGAGGAATACCACTTTTTTGCACTTTGGATGATCAAATAAAGCTCCATCACGATCGCGTATGTGCTTTGAGCGCCTCCACCCTTTCCTTATAAACGTATGTATGTGATGTGGATATCAGGTATAGGCTCTGTGGCTTCCTCGAGGAGCGGAGTTGGGCTGCATGTTTGGATTGAGGGGGTGCTGATGGAGAAAAGACTGAGGGAGGGAGTGAGTGTGAGGGGGAAAATAAGAAACAGCTGGTTGTGCTGAGTCGCTGTCAAAAGGGGACAGGGGGAAAAAAGGGGTGATGGTGTCACTGATTGAAGAGCTGCACAGCCTGAATGAGTTCTTCTCCCATAGTTTGTCACTATCTGTTCCCTTACGCAACATTTTGCGTGTTGTTTCTAATGGTGATCCTTTGTTCCAAGAAATCAGGCCTCCACTCAGTTATTAAATACCCTTCCTGGGCTGGTCTGCAGAGACTCGTTTTACTGCAACTCTGGATGAAGCTCAAGCTCTGAGGTCACTTAAACTTTTCCCTTCATGTTGAGAAACGCTAAGAATTTTACTACAATTCAAAATGTTAGAATGCACAGATTTAAGGAGTCATTTTCTTTGTTTTATTGTAATTTTGGACTTATGGTGTTTCCACATGAGGTATGAGTACCTCCCTTACTGGCTGGTATTCATTCATTTTGTCTTTATTCATGCTAACTCAACTCATTTTTCAACCTGATCTCATAGCAAAACATTAGTCATGAAAAAGCAATCTGTTTGTTCTAGCAAATCGACACAAATTGACCTGTTCTTTAATGATAGGGTGTTTCCACCAACTAGCCTATTTGATTATTACTTCCAGACCCTAAAGTCAGCCTCTTCCAAGTTTTCCAACAAATACAAATATGTTTGAAGCTGTAACATTATTTATCGAAAGAAAAATCACAAAAAAGGTAGGACAGATGTTAGCAATGTCATCTCACAGAAAGACTAAGAACAAGGTTCATTGGTTTGGTGTCATGGGTCCAGCAGTCCTGGTGGGGGCGTAGGCTGGGATAGCCTCCAGCCCCCTATGATGCTGATAAGCAGATTTTTGTATGGACAGATGGATGGATCCCTCTTTCTCTCTGCTTTCAGGTAGAGTTACAGGCTTCATGCCTCGCCCCACCCTGTCTTGATTGATAGGTTTTCCCCCAACCGGTTGGATCCCTGAACCATAACAGGCCTTAAACCTTCTGTATTTGACAAAGTCTTAAACTGTGTCTACACAGGAGCATAGCAGGAGTGATGTGGTGACCAGAAAGTGAGCTGCAGTGACAACATGAGTGGATAAAGTTAGCAAAAAGGGTAGGTAAATACATTAGAAGCTCATGCATATACAACCGCAGTCTGGACCAACTATCATCAATGATGAAAAAAGGGTGAACAATAAATAAGATGAGATAAAAAAAATGGGAAATTATTGTGTCAAAACAGCCAAAACATGAAAAATAACCAAGAGTCTGAATTCAAACAGCGATAATGGAAGAGGATTCTGTCAGTGAGTGATATGGACACATTCCAAGCTTTTAGTTTAACATTCAGGCCACAAAAACATTCCTTTGCTGTAACATGTCGGGGATTATACCACTTTTCATTCATAACAGTTCACATTTTTTATTAATACTCAGACAAACATCCCTGTCCACCAGAAAAGTCCTGAAACCATGCTTGGTAACACTGTGGTCCGGGAAGTGTAGCCACGTCTCCGTGAAACACATCAAACTACACTCATTGTATTCCCTCTGGGTCTTAATCAGTTCACCAAGCTCGTCCATCTTATTGTCCAAAAACCTCAAAATCAACATGATGATAGCTGGAACAGATGGTTTATCGTTTCTCTTTTTAGCTTTTCACTTAGCTCCAGCTCTGAAAGTCTGTCGTCTCCGTAGCTCTACCAAGACTGTAAGCCTAAATCCGGGCACAAGAAGTTATGGTGGTGAAGACTCTCTGTTGCCAAGAGTATAACACAAAGAAAAACCACTGGAAGACTTGCAAAACACAAAAGCAGCCATTTCACCTCGTGATGAAAACACGAGAAAATGAAAAGCAACTTTATCAGGTGATCTTAAAATAAGAACGAAAATAGATAAACCAGACAAACTACAACAATGGGAGCTGCTCTATCAGACTGCCACTCAGCAAGAGGCCAGGAAAATTTAAAAAATAAAGAAATGAAGACTGATTATTGCCAGTAATTCAAGCATGCTCACTTTCTGTTTGAGGTCCAGAGAAAGAGATTTAGATAATCTGTCTGAACTGGCTTGTTATCAACCTGAACGGCATTTTCCCTCTCCTGTTGTTGCAGCAACATTGCCTTATTTCCAGGCCTCAGCTGTCAGCACAACGGCCAAAACGATTACTGTGAGATCCAAATCAGAGACTGGCTTATTGCCTCTAGGTTTCTAGTAAAGTTCAAATCAAGTCAGTCTATCGGCCCTCTATCAGACCAATGGAAAGGAACGCACACTTCTGAGACTTTGCAACACCAAGTGTAATAGTCCCATTCTGAGCCTTTTTAAAACTTGATTCATTTAAGAAGGCTAAAGGCTGTAAACACCAAATCCATATGGAAAAAGTTATTAATCAAGCAGCTGTGTAGCCGTGAATGTAATATCTGTGTTTTTGCACTCAATGAATCATCCTGTGATCCTGTGGGGATCGTGAAGCAAATATTGAGAACTGTGTTAGCGAACAGAGGAAGCAACTGAAGGACGGGGAAAATATATAGCTGTGTTGCAACGTTCTTGGATTCAGAGCAGGGACAGAGAATTGTGGGGTGACCTTTCACCCCTCACAAATCATAGAGGAGTGTGAGTTTGGTCCATTAGTGGCCTGTTTTTGGCTGTAACTCAGGGTTCAGCCCTCCACCCCTCCTCCTCTCATCTCCCAATTCTTATTTTTACTCCTCATGATCACCCCGTGAAGCCCACCACCCCTCCTGAAACTGCCCCACACTCAACCCTATAATTTGGGTGAAAAATCCAGCGGCTGTTATTTTTATTGAATTCCCAATAATGTTGCTGAGATTACAGTTAAGTGCAGGCGACCGGAGCTCGTGGCTCTGCTGTGGGAGCCGTTCAGGGGCCAGTGGGATGCTGAGAGTGGTGCCAGGGCGGGAGGTGGGAGGGTCATTGGCTGGTTTTTACATGGAGCAAGGGAAAACGCAGGGCAACAATCATCACATTTATAGATGGCTCGCCGCGCTCTCTGGGGCCAAGGCAGACGCTGCCAGGTTTGAAGCCAGCCAGCGGGCTACTGGCCACTAATAAAAGGATTTCATCCACAGGGAGTTGTAAAGGCACTGCATAGTATGCAAAGATGTGTAAAGTGAGTGCATGCAGTGTATATTCTCAGTCTTATTTCAGCACGTTAAGAAAGGTTTTCTTTGATTATTTGGCTCCTTTGTGTTGGTACATTGTATCTCTTCAGCGCAGCGCGACACTGATGACTCACGCGCCTTCCTAATATCCTGTTATATGAATTTTCAATTAATCATGCTGACTAATTTGTAATGCAGCATTTGTGTTTTTGTTGCCGTTGCTAAGTGACACGTCTGCAATTAGCGATCATGAATGGAACTAATATTTGATTCTTTTCAAGCTCGACTCTGTGATGTCATATACGAGACTTCAGCGAGTAAAGTATTCGTGTGTGACAGATCTGAAGCTCTGTAATGCTGGAGCTGTGTTCAAAGGCGTGATTGTATATCAAATGGCCTAAATACTTTTGTATACTTATACACCTGTGAACTATAACGACTGTGGTGTCGCCACCCCTCGCTTGAAGAGGGCTTGTTCAGAGGCATCCTGTGGATTCTCAGTTGGTTTAGGATTTGGTGGCTTTAACCTGAGGAAAATTCTGTGGATTGAAAAGTTTTTGGATAAATGTTTATGTTTTTTCTTTTCTTTTTTAAATATTACAAATCAGAGACTGGCTTATACAATTAATCCATTTCACACAAGTCTACCATCTGGCACCATTCCCTCAGGGAAAAATGTATATTCCCTCACCAGTTGGCAAGTAGTTTTTGGCGGTTACTGTTGGTCTTGCACAGAAACCACATAAACGTGGTTGCACAGGGGTATATGGTGTATGACACTGAAAACTTCATTGTGATTGTTTTGGTTGACAGTAGCTTGCATAGAAGATCCTCACTGGTCTTTAAACACTTGCAAACTGGTTTGTATCATATTTTGTCAAGTTTCACTACAGCTCAGAGAGGAAATGAGTCTTTGCAGACAAATTGGACCCTTCCAGTGTTGCCAACTCCCAAGTAAGGAAAATCACTATTGGCTGTCCTAAAAGTCGCTAAATGATGTCATTGCCTAATTTGCATAATTGGCCATGCTTGAGTAATTTTAACCTACGTTGTAGGAGAGAGAAATAACATCGTGGAAGAGACATAAAGTGAGTAAAAAACACCCTAAATGCATTTAAAACAGGGGTCTTGAACTCCAGGCCACAAGATCAGGTGTCCTGCAGGTTTTAGACATCACCTGAACCAAATGATTAGTTCATTACCAGGCCTCTGGAGAACTTCAAGACATGTTGAGGAGGTATTTAGCCATTTAAATCACTCTTGGATCAAGGACACATCTAATACCTGCAGGACACCGGCCCTCGAAGCCCGGAGTTAGTGACCCCTGATTTAGAATATATTTAGAACTACAAATTAAACTTCTTTTAGCAGTCATTTCCAACTCTCCTCCTTTATCTGGGCTTGGGACCTGCAAAAGTGACCTGAAATAGTCACTCTATTTAACTCTAGCGGAGTTATTTTTGTGTGTGTGTGTTTTTAAGTAGTTTTAAACCTTGTGATCCACAAAAAGGTAGAATAAAAGAACTGACTGCGTTACAGTCAGGGCGGGAGCAGCGGCTTTGCTAATGTGCGACTCCTTTGCAGTTTTTACGTGTAGAGGTTAACATCTCCTGCTCTGACAGCTGCTGGGGGGACTGCTGCGTGAGGAAATCTGCTGCCTGTGTGTGCCTTGGCACGGGTGAGGAGCCCACGGCAACAACGGCTACTTGTTGTGAATAAGAGGGAGACGTGCTTTCACGTCAAGTCTCCAATAACACCAGCAAAAGTTGCCAGATTTGTAGTTAGTCGCTTTTTAGGAAAAAAAGTTGCTAAGGGGTCTGTTGGGCCAGGGGTGGAGTAAGTGGCAGGAAGACCGGGAACAAAGGGGAGGGAAAGCCTCCGGGGCCCCTCATCTCAATCCGGCTCGAAGGACCAAAAATATGTTAGGTTTAAGTCAACCCTGCTGGTAAACAGAACCTGTTACTGAAAGCAATCACACAGACACCAGTGTACATTTTACTTGCAAGGGGAGCATTGGAGAGCATTGCTGTCATTTGCCTGTCCAAGCAACTCCACATCATTCCTTCGCTATTGTCAGCAAGCAATCATTCATGAATATGCAACTACAAATACACGTGACATTCTTAAGCAGGCATATCTAAACAACATCAGTGTCTGTATTCTGTGTGTAGGTGCATGTGTGTGTGTGTGTGTGTGTTTCCAGCCATACTTTACATAGACATACAACCTTTCAACAAACTTAAACTGTGTATGAGGTAAGTAGAAAAGCAGAAGTAAGCATCTTGCTAAACTATAAATACAGGAACTTGCAATGGGTCTTGTCTCAAATGCACATTTAAATGTATGAAGTCTTGCACTTGAACAGTCTGGTTTCTAAATCTATAACGGAAATTACCACTAAATATAGCAACAAAGTCGCTAAGTTGGCAACATTGGACTCTTAATGCAAACTGTGACCGTGGCAACCAGCCAGAGGTTTTTGGTGCAACTCCCAATTTCACCTAGCAGCCTCCAGCAAACACTCACCAACTAATGGTGAATACCCTAGCAGCTGGACATAATTTTTTACTACAAATGTTAGTCTTTTCATAGGTGGATTACGAAAAAGTTTTGCTGAGATTTTTAACACAGAGCCACATAATTGCACTACTGGAAAAAATTACAGCCAGCCAACCTGACAGCGTGCGATAGTGCCCTGCACGTCTACAACCCAGCTGGTGGTATGGTGAGTGTAGCTTCTCGAACCTCTCGGGTTCAACCGCACTTTCTCACATTTGTCTTTGCAAACACACACATGCACACACATAACACTCAGTGACACACAATGCAGCGGTTGCCCAGAGCTCCTGAGGGAGCAGCTTTGGTTTCAGCTTTGCATGAATCGTAGCGGTGACACTGCAGACACTTGACTCCTCCACTGAGGTTAGTTTGAAGCCAAAAAGGCCTCCTCTGCTTGGTAACAGCATGTTTTACTTCCAGACACAACACTGTTTCCGAGCTGGTAGCGGGATTTGACCCTTTTTCTCACACTCAAAATGATGTTATTGTGTGAGTTGTTCAGCGTCTTTGTGAGTCTGACCCTTAGTTCCCAGGCCCACCAGACCACCCTATGCAGCACAGCTGTCTTTAGTGTAACCTCCTGGATGATCCTCCTAGTAATCCATGTGTAATGATACCCTAATCATCAGTGAGGCACCAACCCTGTTATCCCACATACCCCCTCCCCCATCTGCCCCCAGGACTGAACGGCGCTTCTTGAACTTGTTTGATGGCTTACATAATACTATTCACTTTTTTTATGCGAACGAGTTATGGAATGAGTCACCTATGAAAATGCTACATGAACTGACTTTTAGATTGAGTTTTTCCAATCTCTCAAGAGGTCAATTATAAATTGAGAGCAGAAAATCAATAATTACTATACTTGTCCCTATTTTTTCTTGGAACACTGTAGCACAGCAACAGACACTCATGCCCTTTACCAGAGGATACATATTAAACGAACTTTAAAAACGTATTAGCAGAACATCTTATAGGTAAAATATATAATACGTCCACTGTAACTTATTTCTGCAACATCGATACTCGTGTAACAGCATGTATCAGGTTATCTCTTAAATCTCCCTCAACTAAATTCCCATTAAGCTGCCAGTGGTTAAGGTGCAGTTAGATGCTACGATAAAGGCTAAAAGCAGGTGAGACTAGTTAGCCTGGTCTGTAAACAGCACTTAAAGAAGTCACAGCTACTTCTCAGAAACATAGCGTGGCACACAACCCTGCCAGAACCACAATGTTCTTGCTTTTTTATTTTTATAGAGGTTAGACCTCTGTCTTGGATAGAGCCAGGCTAGCGGTTTCTTCCTGGTTTTTGTCTTTGTCCTAAGCTAAGCTAACAGTCTCCTGGCTGTAGCTTCATAGTTACATAACAGGAAAAGGTTTGATATCGATAATGTTCTCTATTCTACTAAAGTGAAATCGTTTGTGAAAGCTTTGAGAAACTTTTCTGTAAATGCCTCTGTCTGTCAGCGTACTCCTTTAATCACAGTCTAGTATTACTGTACATTCTTTTTCACTCTGTCACAGAGAAAAGGGGCAGCTGTCTCGCTCTTTTTCTCCAGACATTTGAAAAATAGTTTTCCACTCAGTGACTGATGCAATTTCTGTGCCCCTTCACTGGCCTGGAGCTGTATTCTCTGTGCGACCTGTGACACCCACGCCGCATGGAGCCTTGTTGACGTTGTGAGCGGATAGGAACTGGGCTGCAGTCATATGGCAGCTTGTCAGAGATTGCCAATAAAGCAGTGCTGTGATTTACTCGGGCCACTGCTTCCAAAAATAAGCAGAATGAAGTTAAATTTGTCCTTGGCAAAGAAAGATGTCTGATTCCTGATTGTGCCTTGGCCAAGAACATCTCTCCCCTGCCTCTGGTGTACACAGACACACATCAGGTCTTTTGGTCCAGTCCGTTTGTGTGTATGTGCTCAGTCAGGCCCAACATGTGTTGTGGCTCATCAGGCCAGAACATGGAAACTGTGAGTGGCTGCAGATGTTGAGATGGGTAGAAGAAGTTTCTTTCTGTTGGTTTTAACATGGTTCCTCGCACTCCACTAAGACGCCTTGGTAGACCTTTGCCTTATCCCACAATCACTGGGGCTTAGAGGAGGATTGTGAGGTCTGCATAGTTCTCACTGTCTATAACCTCCCATCTCTATACAGTGATCCCTTGAGGATTAAGGCTCCAAACTGGAGGCCAAACTTTTGGACCCAATCCAAAATGCAATTGTGCAAAAGTCACCCTAACCTGAAGTGCATGCTTTTCTATTAAATCCATATCGCACCAGTTCGCATTGCTAATTGCCTTTTGGTACTTATTTTCTTCTTCAAAAACAAAATTAGAGAGAGAACACCAAAAAATTAACAGTCTCTATCATTGAGCACTTGGTGACAGTGGGGAGGAAGAAAATCACTTTAAGCAGGAAGAGAACTCCAGGAGAACCAGAATCAGGGAGGGGCAGCCATCTTCCAAAAACAGTTGGACTGGACTGGAGCAGAGGGACACCACGAACAACAATAGGACAAAACACACTTTATGAGGTCCAATATTGGACCCTAACACTGAGGAAGAACAGATACAGGAAATGTCAGTAGGTGTTACCTCCTTTACCTTAAATTGTGTTGGATCCTCTGGCACCAGAGATAACAGTTCCTTTAAGATTTGGCACATAGGCCTCAAAGCACTGTTAAGAAATGACACTAGCTTGTATTAAGTTGTAATTTGGACCCAATCCCACATGATGTTGAATAATAAAGATGTTTAGTCCAAACAATATTTGAACATAATGGTGCATCATGGGTAAAATGATGCAAACAGAGAGTCAAAGTCATGTCAATGTCTGAGAAACACAAAGACAGACTGTGAGGACCACAGAATTCTTCAAACATGAATGGATGAACGACAACGACAGCGCCCTTTATTGATAATGCAACTAATGGGAGCTCACGCTATCGCCCATCATGACTAATCCTGAAATGTCACAGCAGCCACTTGGGATCCTAACCGCAGTATCCCCGTGGTAATTGCGTTGGCATCCGGATGGGCCTTTTGGATGGACCGCCACACCACACAGAGGGTTATTCAGCAGAGTAGACGTGTGGGAGAAAAAGCTTGACCTTGGAAACTATATGTTAAGCCTGTGGGGTTAGCGATCTCTCAGCATTGTCGTCACACTTGCAGGGATTCTCACACTCCCCCCTCACACACCTGTCTTTATGTGTTAAGAGTGCAGACTGGCCAGTCTGGGATTTCGTGAGGCGACGGTGCTTTTCATGGGTCAAGAGGTCACCCTCTGCGGAAATGTGCGAGCACTGTTTTAACGACTGAACAGTTGTTTTGTCTGCACTGTGTGAAATTTTCCTCTCAAAAATCATTCTGAATAAATCATTAGTCGAGTTCTTGGTGCTTTTTTTGTTTTGTTATTTCACTCCGCTGCAGCTCCAGCTTTATTTTGGATGTACCGACTGCAAAGGTTTCGGGGCCAAATATCTGCGAAAATATTCTGTGATACAAGCATGTGAAGAGCCTTAATAAGCTTCTCTTTTCATATCAATGTTTGCCATGAGAAACTCCTTGAAGGTAAAGTTAACTCATATTTAGCAATCACCAAACAGATGAACAATGAAACAATGTAAACAATCTCTTGACAGCAGATACTGAATTATTATGCTTCCTGAAAAACTATTAGAAGTGCCATGAGTCAGTTATTGGCAAATGCCTGGACATGCTTTTGTGATATTCAAGAATGAGCTCTCACATCCATCTGTTTTATTTTACTCAAGTGCTGATGGGGATTTAACTTCCTTAGTTCATCTTGAAACTGAAAATGAAAATATTACAAAGACTGAAAGTGTGTTTGAGGTGAAGCAAATGCAGACTCATACAGACCCAAAAAAAACAGTTTCTCACCGTATACGTTAAATCAGAGGGGGATTTTTGAGTCTGTTAATACCAGACAGTGGCACAGGTTTAACTGCACTTTCAAAAGTGGTAAATGAGTTAAACTGAAGTCAGCAATAAACTGACTGAATCAAAAACCATCTGTTTTTCATATCTGGCCCTTCACCAAACTGGACATATTTTAAAATCCTGGTCATGAGTTTGGACAGTAGGCAATTTTAACAGTTGTGGGTGTACCTTGTACATTTAACAATCATGCCTGCAGTCTTTTTGTTTGCTGGAAAAATTACAAAGAAGTCAGCAGTCTATCTCAGTTTGCTAATCCAATCCTTTATTATTAGACAAACAGTCAACATAGTCACAAATGACCGGTTGGCGAGTGGTTGCTGGCTGTCGGTTGGTGAAATCAGTCACAAAGCAACTGCTTCACCAAAAACTTACTTGTTTTTGTTTTGATCACCAGCAGATTGCATCGAAAACACCAGCTTGTCTGCTAATGCTCACCAACTACATGTTAGCAATAGCAAAACTTGAAAAAGTCTGATGCAAACAGCAAAAATGGAAAACATTCACCTTTAAAGTAAAAGTTGCATATTGTAGCCAACACATTTTAGGGGGCAGAGCTTCAGAGCTTCACGACTGTGTCACTGGGACTGGTTTAGTTAGCAAAGTGCTTTCCTAGATTTTAAAGCAGCATTGCAGTCAAAGATTCCTATTAATGAGTTTAGACGATTTTATTATGTCAGAAAACTGTATGAATGAGTTTAAAAAGGCAGCAACTCATAGACGGTCAAAAGCTCTACTTCAGAGCCTTAGTAGGATTTAAATGAATGAGTTTAAATGCTTCAATTGTCATTTCTGAAGGTTTTTACTATTTTTTTAACCCATCTTAAAAAAGAATAAAAAATAAAAAGCATCCGATATGCATTTGGGTCAGATACCAATCTGATTATCTGTTTAGTGAAGTTTGTTTAATGTATTTACCCATGCAAAATAAGAAGTATTTTGCTGTAAATCACACCTGCTTTGTATTGACATTAGGATTTGATGGATGGCATTGCAGTAGGGTTGCCAACTCCCTGAAAAATAAATAAGGGACACCTCGTGGCCAGGGCCGGGCGACCCAGTTGTCTTCACCCTTCCCAGTGTGGTGAATTTTCTAGCTCTTTTTTTGTGTGTGAAATTATTTTTTTAACCATTTGACTTGAAGTTGATTTAAGTAGATGCATATTCTATTCTTTGTGATATGAACACATGTGAAACAAATGATCATTTAGCCATTTATTTTTAGCTCAAAATGACAACATTAACACAGTAAAACAGGTCTCTTTCTTAAACAGATGTCACGGTTTGCGGGGGCAAGCCGTGTGGAATATATATAGGACCAAAAGGCGGCAGCTCTGGTGCAGGTGAGTGTTTATTAACAACAAAAATGCAAACAACAAAGGCGCTAGGAACATGAAACTGAAACCTAAACTGGGTAAACTAACAACACAAACCAAGAATGACGGTGCAGGGAGGTCCGGGGAAATACATACAGGGAGACCGAGGGGAAACAACACAGACATAACGGGCTGGGGAAACATGAAACAACCACAAAGGGAGACGAGGGCTCATAAATACATAGAGGGCACACAGGGGGAAGAGAGAGCACGGGGAGAACTTAGACATAATGGGCAGGGGAAACATGGAATAAAACATAAGGAGAGACGAGGGCTCACAGATACACAGAGGGGCACACAGGGGGTAAAAGCCATGAAGGGAAAACACTTAGGGAACAACACAACAGGGCAACTCAGAAAACATGGCCTAAGCAAGGAACAAAATACAAACATACAAGGAAACTAAGAACACTGGGCCAACATGGCCCAGGACCATGACAGTACCCCCCCCTCAAGGGCTGGCTCCAGACAGCCCAAACACAGAAAAACAAAACCAAACAGAAAACAACCCAGGGCGGGCGGCGGGGGCCCAGGACGGAGGGCTCGGAACAGAAAACAAAAGAAGAGCACAGCAAACACCGGAGCCCAAGAAAATAACCCAAACACAGAGCAGTTCAGGGGGCCGACCATGCGGAAGGCAACGGCGGAGACGTGGAAACAATTCAGGAGGCCGGCCGTGCGCAAGGCAACGGCGGCGACGTGAAAACAGTCCAGGAGGCCGGCCGTGCGCAAGGCAACGGCGGCGCCGAAGGAGACGACGGAGCAGTTCAGGGGGCCGACCGCGCGGAAGGCGGCGGCGCCGAAGGAGACGACGGAGCAGTTCAGGGGGCCGACCGCGCGGAAGGCGGCGGCGGCGGCGCCGAAGGAGACGACGGAGCAGTTCAGGGGGCCGACCGCGCGGAAGGCGGCGGCGGCCCTCCAGTCCCAGGCGTGCTGGCCATGGCCTGGTGGGCACAGGACCAGACGAGGCAGGACCAGACGAGGACGAAGACTCGGAGGCAGGACCAGACGAGGACGAAGACTCGGAGGCCGGACCAGGCGGAGCTGCAGAGGCTGAGGCCGGACCAGGCGGAGCTGCAGAGGCTGAGGCCGGACCAGGCGGAGCTGCAGAGGCTGGCCCAGGCGTAGCAGAAGCACAGGCAGAGGCTGGCCCAGGCGTAGCAGAAGCACAGGCAGAGGCTGGCCCAGGCGATGACGAAGCGGTCGCAGATGGCGGCTGGACAGGCTCCTCGGGCCCTCCAGCTGATGCGGCGTGAGGCTGAACGGGCCCCTCGGACCCTCCAGCGGAGACAGGAGGCTGAACGGGCCCCTCGGACCCTCCAGCCGACGAGGCATGAGGCTGGTGTGGTTCTTCGGAACCACCAGCTGACGAGGAAGGCTGCTGGACGGGCTCCTCGGGCCCCCCAGCAGAAACAGGAGACAAAGGCCGGAGCGGTCCGTCGGACCCTCCAGCGGAGACACGAGACGAAGGCCGGAGCAGTCCCTCGGACCCTCCAGCGGAGATACGAGACGAAGGCTGGACGGGTCCCTTGGACCCTCCAGCAGAAGCCATCACAAAGCCAGCAGGCATGGAGTCCACTGGCAGACATGAAGGAAATGGGTGCTGTGCTGAGCACTGGCCCTGCTCAGACAGCACTGACACGGGGCACTTCCCAGGTGGCTGCTTAAACTCCAGGGGTCCAGAATCAGCTGAGGACTGGGACCTAGCCTCTGGGGAAGCCCTGGAGCGGCAAACAGTGCCAATGGCGGCTGAATCATGAAAAGCACCTTGAGTAGGACTTAGGCTTTCTCCCTGCACGGAGTGAATGGGTGGAACCGGTAATGCTGGAGCCAGAGCTACTGGGGCCTGCGCTACAGGCGGCACTGGAGCTACTGGGGCCTGCGCTACAGGCGGCACTGGAGCTACTGGGGCCTGCGCTACAGGCGGCACTGGAGCTACTGGGGCCTGCGCTACAGGCGGCACTGGAGACCGAGCTGAGAGTGGCACTGGAGACTGAGCTGAGGGTGGCACTGGAGACTGAGCTGAGGGTGGCACTGGAGACGGGGGAGCTAACTGGGCTGAGAGTGGCTGCGCGGGAGCTAACTGGGCTGAGAGTGGCTGCGCGGGAGCTAACTGGGCTGAGAGTGGCTGCGGAGGAGGTGATATGCTGTTCACAAAGTCATCTGCCGCACAGAACACCGCCCCTGAATGAACAGTCATACAGTCCGCAAATGGAAAACAGTCCTCACTCACCACAGCCGGCGAATTAGAAGTCCGAACGTCCAGCTGTGGGGTGGCGCGCTTGCGGCGCGATCGGCGTCTCCTCCCCGCAGACGGCTCCGACGGGCCGGGCAAGATCACATCCGGCGAGTCGGGCAGCGAGGCAGGAGTGGCTGAGAGAAGGTGCGGTGTGAGCCGGAGAAAAGCCTGCATGGTCGGAGGAAGCGAGTCCAATAGCCATGGCAGGCCGGAAAAGAGCCGTTGCAGCCGGTCTTCTGCTGCGCGGCGAAGCTCTTCCGGGGGATGTTCCAGCCATAGGCTGAGAAGGATCTCCACATTGTATGTGATGTCGTCCTGGAGCTCCTCGGACGGATTTACTGCCGCTGGGTCCATGGTGGCTGGTTCGTTCTGTCACGGTTTGCGGGGGCAAGCCGTGTGGAATATATATAGGACCAAAAGGCGGCAGCTCTGGTGCAGGTGAGTGTTTATTAACAACAAAAATGCAAACAACAAAGGCGCTAGGAACATGAAACTGAAACCTAAACTGGGTAAACTAACAACACAAACCAAGAATGACGGTGCAGGGAGGTCCGGGGAAATACATACAGGGAGACCGAGGGGAAACAACACAGACATAACGGGCTGGGGAAACATGAAACAACCACAAAGGGAGACGAGGGCTCATAAATACATAGAGGGCACACAGGGGGAAGAGAGAGCACGGGGAGAACTTAGACATAATGGGCAGGGGAAACATGGAATAAAACATAAGGAGAGACGAGGGCTCACAGATACACAGAGGGGCACACAGGGGGTAAAAGCCATGAAGGGAAAACACTTAGGGAACAACACAACAGGGCAACTCAGAAAACATGGCCTAAGCAAGGAACAAAATACAAACATACAAGGAAACTAAGAACACTGGGCCAACATGGCCCAGGACCATGACAACAGAAGCCTGTCATGCTTAACTTTTGAGAATATAAGTAAATCTTTCTTTAAAAGAACTTTGTCCTGCTTAACTTAAAATAATAGAAAACAATAGAAAGAAAAATATTCTTGTAACAGTGCACATTTAGTGCATTTAGTACAATTGGCTTCAGTTGAGGTATTATTTCAGCTTTTCTAATGCTAATCTGCTGCTCCTGTTTGTAAACCCACTTGTTCCCATGATTATGCATCATAACTCATCATCATTATTCATCTATGTATTACTTTTATGTATTAGTCATCAATTTGTTGTAATCATCTATCCTTGCAGTTGTTTATTACACAAAATAAATTATATTATCACACTTCTGGCCACATAGCGCTGATATTCACTGCACATGCCCATATTAACGTTTTCCAGCCAGGTGTTTTCCTTTTCCCATTCTTCCCTTTGTCTGAGGGGAACAAACATTGCTGCTCTAATGCTGGGCTCACACTGTGCGGTTTTTGGCCCATTTTGAGACGATTTTTGAGTGATCGGACCGATTTTGGCCTTCATCGTGCGTCGTGTAGTATACGTGGGGTAACGAGAAGTGATTAACACCTCACGACCAGCTCCCGATCATCAATCGCTCGTGAGGGTGTCACCACAGGCGCTCACACTGCTCACGCGCAAACGTAAACGTTGGTGAAAAAGACGGCGCAGCACGGCAGTGCAGCGTGTGATCTGGACACAAGCGATGGAGGCACAACTTGTGGAACTTTGGAAAGCTCATCCGAGCCTTTTCGATGTGGCATCACAAAATTATCACGACCACAACAACCGTGAAAATAGTTGGATTTACACTGCTGCTTAATCACAGCTGCCTGATCAATGTTTTTCATTAGCAATTTAGCAAAGTTGATGGTGGTGGTGTGTCTGTGTGAGTGAAAGACAGAGAGAGCGAGCGACAGATTTTCTGTTATAACCTTCATTTTATGGAGGCACAGTGTGAGCACTCAGGTCGCATCAGAGCATCGGGCCGTATAGTATGAGACCCTGCATCGTGACCTATGAACTTCTAACCCCTGTGAGTCAATCGTGCAGTTTGAGCAGGAGCTGAATAACGTGACTGAAAAAATCGCACAGTGTCTGCCCAGCTTTAGGTGTACTGTCATCCGAGACGTGCACCGCAGTGTCGGCGTTTGTTTCCCTGTTGACCATGCTTCTTGTTGTGGTCATCTGTTGTCTTCCGGTATTTTCTCTGCAAGCGACCTTTCCTCGACCAATGAGATGAGCGGTAATCTGAATTGTCATACTCGAATTGTCATAAGTGTGCTGTCAGCTCATTGGTCACAAAGCAGGAGAGGGGCTGGGAATTATGTTTTCAAACAAAGCATTAATTCCATAAACATTTATAGACTACTTTTGATTCTCACTGTATTACGGGACAAAGTGCGTCCCTTATTAGCTCAATACGGGACGTGTACTTTTGTTTCTAAATACGGGACGATTCCGTATTTTAAGGGACGGTTGGCAACCCTACATTGCAGTGTTTCTATAATCCAGCACTGATTAAACTGTCATCAGGTTGTCTTTCAACATGCTGCATGGCTCTATTTTCCTGCTCTTCCATGCCCGTACAAGTAAAAAATAAAGCAAAGAGAGCAACAGCAAAGTCCCAGCACAGAAAAAGGGTAGACATCAATGTGAACGCTACGAGACTAAATCAGCTTAAACCAGCTTAAATAGCAAACGCTATATGAGATTTACACAGTGAATGTGTGTAGAAGAGCGTTAACTGAAGCATCAGCTGATACAATCTGGCCTTGAGGTCAACTGATTTATTTGTTTCTCAGCTTGACTCTCTAGCCCCCCCAAACTAATACTCTGCTTTCCTTGATGTTTAGCACTGCTGATTCTAAATGGACCCAACATGCTCAATCATCCAGGTAAGCACATCCCAGATGCTGATTCTATTCATCTGGACTTTGCACGTTCAGTGAGAGAAACGTGTCATCACCCATCCGTGACAACGTGATGTTTCTTCAGAAGTCATTTGGATGAGTGACGCATTGTTTTCCCACTGAAAACGCAAAGTCCAGGTAAACAGGATCAAATTTCTGGGATAGTAATAGCATGGTAACTGGGTCGAGCATCTCCAAAATGCCAAGACTTGAGGTCCATCTAGTCACTGGTTGCATCTGAAAATGCCACCAAAGTTCTTTTGTGAATGCCTTAGCATAAGAAAACAGCTTTTTGCTAATGGCCATGTTGTTTTAGCTCATCAGTGCATGGTCTATATCAGCGGTCCCAAACCTTTTTTGCGCCATGGACCGGTTTATGTCCAACAATATTTTAACGGACCAGCCTTTAAGGTGTCGCAGATAAATACAGCAAAATAAAACCAGCACTGGTACCAAAAAGAAAGACGATTCATTCATAACACACGGGAAAAGACCCAGGGAAACCGAGCTAAAAAATAACGCTAAAAAAAAGCTAAAAACCCTAAAAACCATAAATTTCACACCCGAGCCTCAACTCCAACCCCTGGCCCGGTGAAAACGACTCACGGATCGGTATATGGTAGACTCAGTGACGTTAAGTCTACCATATAGTCAATCTGTCCAATCACCAGCTGTTTGGTCAGAAGACAAACAGGTGTAACAACTGTTCATCTCTCCATCCTTTGACCGCTGATACAGGAAGGAGAAAGGCTGCGGTTCTGGCTCAGTAATGTTATTAGCATGTGGATGCTAATCATGCTAATCATTGTGATGCAGACGACGGTGATGATTTGTCTTAGACTGCTTATTTTCAGCACCTTAAAACCTACACATTCATGTAATGTTCGGGTAACTTCTTGCTGCCAAATCAGATTCCTGCTTGGAGAAATAAAAGATGAAACTTGAACTTAAAACACCCCTCTCATTATTTTTCCACTTTTCCTCTTGCCCCCGTCTACATCACCCCGTCCTCCTGTCCACAGAGGACTCACAGCCCTTATGCAACCCAATCAGTACACTATTTAGGGAAATTACGTTAAATAAACGGTGATGTGAACCAAATCCAAATAGGGACTCTTATATAAGAATGAGGTTGCTTCATAGATGAATGGCTCTTGGAATGGACATAGCTTCCCAAGGCCTGTATTTATTATCATTACCATCGGAATAGCTTTGCCTATGAGCACTGAGGCGAATGAAGATGAAAAGCAAATGAGAAAGAAATTCATCTAAACTCATTTAATCTTGCAGAGTCACCACAGTTTAAACATGCAAGAAAGTGATTGATTCTTTTTTCAGGTTTCACTAAATCAACAGTTTCCCATGTCGATTAGCTGACAGCTATTGAAAGCGTGTAAGTACATGTGCTAGTTTAACGTCTGTGTCGGTTCATCTGTGTGTTACTGGAACACATTGTTAGTTTTTTTTTTTGCTGGTACGTCCTGGCATGTCAGGAGCACACCTGGGAATCACCGGCTTAAGTCTCCTCAGTCTCTGATGTTGACTTTGGATAGGGTTGCAGAAACACACCATCATGTTCTGACAGGAGACAATGCTGATAATCCCCAAGACATATAACTTGTAGATATGAGTAGTGCTACATGGTTTTGGATGACGTGGAATGGGTTTT
Organism: Diplotaxodon limnothrissa; assembly: GCF_057381915.1. Lineage (NCBI taxonomy): Eukaryota > Metazoa > Chordata > Actinopteri > Cichliformes > Cichlidae > Diplotaxodon > Diplotaxodon limnothrissa. The sequence goes on along the minus strand of NC_140608.1, from coordinate 24,993,631 downwards.
TACACGAGGTTCTGACGCACAAGTCTGTCAGTGTGCGGGACTCAAAAATGATGCCAAAATACTTGAAATATGAAAGAAAGTTTAAAAACTTACTGCTGAATGTGGGTGGCATGAAGTGGTACCACGGTGCTGGTGTTAGGAATAGATGAATATGGTAAATGGCCTGTATTTGTATAGCGCTTTACTTAGTCCCTAAGGACCCCAAAGCGCTTTACACTACATTCACACACTGGTGATGGCAAGCTACATTATAGCCACAGCTGCCCTGGGGCGCACTGACAGAGGTGAGGCTGCCGGACACTGGCGCCACCGGGCCCTCTGACCACCATCAGTAGGCAACGGGTAAAGTGTCTTTCCCAAGGACACAATGACCGAGACTGTCGGAGCCGGGGCTCGAACCAGCAACCTTCTGATTACAAGACGAACTGCCAACTCTTGAGCCACGATCACCCCGAGAAGAACTCAACTCTGTTTTATTTATATATGTATGTATCAGTCAATCATAATTTTGCAAGTTTGGTAGGAACTCATCATCATTGCATGTAAGATTATGTGGCTATAATTAATTTACTATTAGAGAACTAACTTTGAAAATTATAGATTTATTTTTAGACACATTGAAATTTGAAAAATGCAGAAGAAAGTAAGATTTTTAACCTCTGTGTAGTGCTCGAGGAACTTTCAGCATATCAAATGTAAGTATCAGCAACCAGAAAGCTAAATTAGCCTCTGTTAGCATCTTTTCTTTACCAGAAATGCCTTCAACTTCCCATGCTAAAAGTATATAACAGGTGGCTGTAGCCATGGTGACACTCAATGATTGGTCTCTGGACACTACATTTTAGCAACACCACGTTGGTTTGTGGAGCTGGAACTGGACACATCTGAATGAAAGAGTGAAGTGCTGAATTAGGCTAGCAAGCTACTAACCTACAGCTATAAACTGTACAAGCGCTTTGCACCAAGGTTGGATGTAACACGTTCCAAAGTCACGTATTACTGTAACCCCATTACATTTATTAGTAACACAGTAATGTAACGTATTACTGTATTAAATCCAGTAATTACATTACAGTTACAGTCATCTGCTCAGTTATCTGGGTGGATAGAACGAAAATATCAATGAAATATTTTTTTCTTCAAGCATTTCAAGCAAGTCTTGGTCTACATACAAAGAGGGACCGGAGGGTGTGTTCCAACTACAGGGGGATCACACTCCTCAGACTCCCTGGGAAAGTCTATGCCAGGGTGCTTGAAAGGAGAGTCCATCCGTTAGTCGAACCTCGGTTACTGAAGGAACAATGCAGTTTTCGTCCTGGTCGCAGAACACTGGACCAGCTCTTTATCCTCTCAAGGATACTTGAGGGCGCATGGGAGTTTGCCCAACCAGTCTACATGTGTTTTGTGGACTTGGCTTCTCCAAGTCCCCCCTCCCACAGGACTGTGTCCTTCGGGGTTTCCTGTGGGAGGTCCTGCGGGAGTATGGGATGTCTGGCCCATTGCTACGGGCCATTCGATCCCTATAAAACCATTGCAAGAGCTTGGTCCGCATACCCAGCAATAAGTCGGACTAGTTCCGGTCACGAGCTAGGGTGAGAATTTCGGCCATCCTGGAGGGGCCGAGTAGAGCCGCTGCTCCTCTACACCGAAACGAGCCATTTGAGGTGGTTCGGGCATCTGACAAGGATGCCTCCTGGGCACCTCCTGGGTGAGGTTTTCTGGGCACGTCCCACCGGGAGGAGGCCCCGGGGCAGGCCCAGGACACGCTGGAGAGAATATATCTCTCGACTGGCCTGAGAATGCCTTGGTTTTCCCCTGGACAAGCTGGAGGAGGTGGCTGGGGAGAGGGAGGTCTGGGCTTCTCTGCTTAGGCTGCTGTTCCTGCGATCCAGCCCCGGATAAGTGGAAGAGAATGGATGGATGGTTGGTTACACATTTGAAAAAATCATTACTTTTTTAAAAGTTACTCTAGGATACAGAAAACACAAGCCTGAAAAAAGATGACCAAATCGTGCCCTGACAGGTCAGCTGCCCTAAAAGCTTTTACTTTTACCATTACTTTCTTTATTTTAAAATTATGTTAGGCTACTTGGAGGAAATAATTAAGCTCAACTTATATAACCTGACACTGTAAAAACAATCTACAGCAAATGCTTTCTAACTACGAGGTGCCTCCCCAAGGTTTTGTGTGACAGAAAGATAGTCTGTGAGGTGAAAGCCACAGGTGTCCTAGAAACAACAAAAAGTCAATTTTGGCCACTCATTTGGCCCACTTACAGTATTAACACAAAATCTGCAGCTGCAGCTTTGAAGCACGTCGGTTACTTTAAAACTTTTTAAAGCATCAAAGCAAGCAGTGACCCTACTCGCAAACACACACTAATAGCTAATTCTCCATAATAATCTGATAGCGCCAGTTCGCCAATGAACATGGACTGCAAAGGAACACAAGGAGACTACTGCGTACTGTATCCATAACAACAATAAGCTTCCTGTTTACATCCTCCAAAGCATCATGGGGGCAGCAGTTCCAAAAAGGTACAGTAGAGATAATTACCACCGTAGAAGTTAACAAAGAATAATAACAGGAAACAGTTCTGTGTGTTGTACTATTAATACATTTTTTCCACATTACAAGGGCTCAGCTCACCAGACTCACAGTTTATTCCCTATTTTGCTTAAAACAGTTTCAAAAGATGAATAAAAAAATGTGCATGTCGAACATTTGAACAAAATGCAGACGCGGCGCATGTGAAGCACATTTACTCATGTCGTGCGTTATGAATTTATGTGTTTGCTGTGTTGCAAATGAGCTGTTGCGTTCCTTCTCCCGCTCTGGGACTCAAATAGAGTTGCACCTCCAGAATGGGTGCTGAAGTTTAGAGCCAGGAAAGCATCTCCAAAAGTACAATACATGACATACTTACCAACAGGAAAAACTGAAAACATGGACATGAAAAACAAACAAATCAAAAAAATAACAAAGGAAAAATAAATGGACGTGCGATGTTACGACATACGTGTGATGAAAACAAAAGAGGGATGTATGTTTGTCAGATTTAGAAAATGATATCGTTCCCTTTCTGCTAAGCAATTGGCCCGCTTGCTGCGCCGTGGCTAAACATTGACATTGGCTACGCTGCGAGTCGCTGGAACAGACTGGAAAAGGAGATTACCGTTTTCCCAAACTCAGACTAAACTCTGCCCTGTTTTCCATTTGACTTGAAAACGAATGGCACCCGAGAGAAAATAGGCAGATGAAAGACAGACGAGTAGGATGATAACTTGTGCATGATTCCGAAAAGAAGTTGATGTACATCAGATGACAGCCGCCCGTTCCAGCCTCTGTTCAAGTTGCTCTGTGATCCTGCTTGTCCGCTTCAGCTTCGAGTACAAGACGTATGTGCTGCTTTTCCGCCCAGCTGGCTGCTATAACTGTTATCTTTGTATATAAATACCAAGATATATTAATGCGCTCTTCTGATCTATAATGCAAGGATAGCTTTGCAGAGGCTTTAAGCACCGTGGCAGTGTTTATCTGTTATGTAAGCATGACAGTGCCCTTAGATAAGACAAAAACATTCATCATCCGCTCCCCTCACTCCCTCCATTCCTCACCCTGTGCCCACTTCCTGAAGCTGAGCTCAGCACAGATATGTGCCCAGACCTTCCCACTCCCCCCCGACCTTTGCCCTGGTCTAGCGGATGAGGAAGTGTCAGTGGGAAAGGGCCCGGTCAGGTCGGGTCTCAGTCCTGGGATCTCAGGTTCCCGGCTGTTTGGTGAGCAAGCCGTTCCTCCTCCATGTATTGAGCCATCCACATGTGTTTCCTGTTGTTTTTCAGTCTAGGAGTGCTGCGCCAGCCTACCGCACAAGAGCAGGGGCCTTTTCCTGACGCTTTGTTTGGCCTGGCCTCTGGGACTGGCTTAAATATAGGTATGTGCGACAAAATGCCCCCACCGTGCTGATCATAAGCCACAACCAATACATTAGAGTGTGGTGAGGTCTCACATCTTTTTCATTTAATTACTTTTCATCTAGATCAGATATCAAAACAGCTCTACAGATGATGGGAGAATTTACAGGAGTGTTTACAGTTTATTGACGTTTATACTTAATTCATATCCGATAATTCACAGTTGATACAGTTTAGTAGGTTGTTTACACACTATTATGAGACAGCTGAAAGTGTTTATCAACATACAACAGTGGGGCCTTAAAGTTCATCCTTGACCATTATTGATTGATTTTATAAACTGAAGATACAATTACTATTTTTTCCAGAGCGTTAACTATATATCACATTCTCTTTGAAAGGAGACAATTTATAGTCATCTACCCGAACACTCTCTTGATCAAACACAGATGAGTTAAGAGACTAAACACTGTGATATGGCCATAAAAGCTCTGCTGTTAATAGTATCTCAATAGTATCAATAATTCATGGGGGAAAACAATGTTAGCAGATTCATTACCTAAGGCAAAATAAATTCAAAAGTATTTTGAAGAGTTTGGACTGCTCCACATTGGAATTGCAGTTTTATAACATTCATAAAGTGGTACAAATAGATAACTGAGATAAACAGTGGGGATGTTATGTTGTCTTATATTAAGCTGTCAGAGTACACAGGGCACAGTTTGTTGTGTATGGGGCTGCATAAAGGCAATGTAAGACTTTAGTCAATGTTCTGCTGGGAAACCTTGGTCCTGCCATCCATATGGATGTTACTTTGACTCATACCACCTACCTAAGCATCGTTGCACACTGTTTACCCCCTATAGCAGTCATCTGATGGCTGTGACCTCTTTCAGCAGGATAATGTGCCCTACCATGAAGCAAAAATGGATCAGGAATGGATTCATGAGCACAACAACGAGTGTGAGGTGTTGACTTGGCCTCCAAATTCCCCAGATCTCAATCCAGTCGAGCATCTGTGTGACGTACTGGACAAACAAGTCTGTGAGGAGGAAGCCCACCTCACAACTTACAGGACTTAAAGGATCTGTTGCTCAAATTTTGGTACCGCAGCAAACCTTCAGGGGTTTAGTGGAGTCTATGCCTCAGGCTACGTCTACTCTAGAAAACGGCGTATACGTCTGAAAACGCTCCGTGTCCACACATTGTTTTCATTCGTTTTCACAGAGTTGTGCGTCCACATTGAAACGGCTGAAAACGCTTACGTTCCAGTACTGCGCATGTGTGAAACGCAAGACGATTCGACCTGCCTCATTTCTGTCTGCTGTTTATTTTCTTTCCGGCTCTTTGAAACGTTGCGGCAAAATCTCGAGAAAAAGCACCGAGTTGTTTAAATGGACTAACAATGAGGTGGAGTTGTTGCTGCGAGTACCACAAAAGTACAAAGTTGCAAAAGCGAGTGAGAATTAAATAATTTGGAGAAAAGCTATCTGGAGCATGTACCCTTTAATAGGGCTATCAAAATTGAGAGCAATCAAAACAACTGCTGTATAATGCCCTCCGCTATTGGTCACATGACTGCATCTCATGACTAAAATGTGTCAGCATTTTCGAAAAGGCTCCGGGTTCGATGTCCACACTGCGACGCGAAAACGGCGTTTTCAAATGTATCCGCTTTGGAGAGCGTTTTTTTAAAGCGCTGCATTCTCCTTGAACGGAACGCCAAAGCGGAGAGAAACAGATGCGTTTTCAAACGAAAACGTATTATTGTGGACATGGCCTCAGTGGGTCAGGGCTGCTTTAGCAGCAAAAGGAAGACCAACACAATATTAGGCAGGGGGTCATAATGTTACGCCTTGTTGATGTATGTTCAGTAACGGAACAGATCAGGTTGTGAAAGGTTTAAAAAAAATGCTTAACTCGCCAAGTTGGTCCAGAGATTGAATTTACTTCTTCTTACCCTTGAACAGATGTGTTTGATGTTCCTAAGCCACTATCATGTGTTGAATGGTAGTTGATAGTTAAATGGCCTTTAGTACAACAGAGCATCTTTAGGACTAAATAAATCTCTGGGAGTGACTGAAGACATGTGGCGAGTCACACTTCAAGAAACTGTGCTATGGTTTACACCACAGCGCTGGAATATTAACCAGTGGAAATTGAACTTCTATTTTTATCTAATTATCTTCAGTGGAGTGTGAGACCAAGCCAACTGAACTGCCTCTGACTTTTCCGCAAAGCGAGCACTACATAGACCATCTACAGGGAGCAACAAGTCTCCTTTGATGTGGCTCAAGATGTTTTCTTCAAGGCCTTTTCTAAATTGAAAAGATACCTTCACACACGCTAAAGCAAAGCACGGCTGTCACATTTCAAGGCCCCTCGGTGTTGCCCCTCGAATGTTTTCCATCAAGAGACCGGCGGACTAATTTACAGTGTGGTGAGAAAAAACTGGCAGTTCAGCAATCCCACACCCCCCAACCCTTCCCATCGACTGCCATTGGCACCCCACACCCCCACTCCTGTCCTTCCCCTCCTCTTTCCTGACGCAGCAGTCCTGTGCCAGTGGGTGACATCACAAGCGCTCATCTCCAGAAAACACTGAAACATTCCCAGCAGCAAATACAGGAGAGATGGGAGAATGGCTTCCATATGGGGCTCTCTCGCTCTCTCTCTCTCTCTCTCTCTCTCACACACTCACACACACACACACACACACACACACACGCACACCAAACTCTTTTACCTCTCGCTCTTTTTCCACAGGGACTGATGAGCGCGATCGAAGGACAAGAACAAGAAACAGGAGAACTGGCAGTTTATCTTTCTGACTGAAATCCGAAATGGAGCTTTCATCTTCAGCTGGCACGCGGTGTTTGCCCACAGCCGAGCCCGCTCACCCAGATCTATCATTTTATCATCTCTGTGTGTAGACAGGAAAGATGGCTCATCAGGTCTTTCTTTCTCTCTTGCGCAGTGATTGAGGAAACAGTAACTGGATCTCGGTGCTGGGCCGCTCTCCTTCCAGCCGCCATGGTTTGGCTTGGCTCTGGGCCAGCCGGCCCTGACACTCCATAGCATGGGAACATCCTGCCTCCCTGGCCTGACTCACTGCTGTACCAGCGCCCTCTGAAGCAGTGCACACACCAGCTAGTACACTCACACAGGCACGCACAAATCATTTATTTGTGTCCACATCAATGCAAGATAAACAGTAAAGACACATTTTTCAAGGAGCAGTGTTTCCATATGGAGCTGATTTGAGATGACACATGCATGTATACACACAGACACACACACTGAAGAGGCAGGTTGTCACAATAGGAAGAAGTAGTGCAGCTATGTGTGTGCGTGTGGCTGACTGTACTTCAGTAGAGTGCAGAGAAGAGAGGCCTGCACAGAGATTAATGAATGTCTGCCCTATGTTCTCTTGCAGTGTAGGGGGGTTTATGGCCCTACAGTAACACTTAAATCCCTCTCTCTTTCTCACACACACACACACACACACACACACACACACACACACACACACACACACACACACACACACACACACACATGCATGCACACACAGTTCCTTTAAATAGGACTCCTCTTTCTAAAGGGTTTGATTTATAATCCCTTAGAGAGAGCAAAAGGCGGGCCATGGATGGAGAAGTGTGCGTTTCTGTCTGGGTGCATATGTTTGTGTGCGCATGAATCAGTGTGTGCATCAGTTTGCTTGCAGAGCGCACATGAGCGTGTTTGCATGTGGTGCGTGCGACGAGATCAAGAAAGTGAAGCCCTCTTCAAAGCAGCTCCGAGATGCCATGGAAGCGGGGTCTTTGTTTGGCTGCCATGTTATTTTTCCCATTAATCATAGTTAATGTCCATCTAATCCTTCCTGCACTCTACTGATTGCTGGCCAGGGGGTCATCATCAGCAGACAGAAAAAGAAGGAGGCGAGGGAGCAGAAGAAGCAGGAGGAGGTGAAAAAGACGAGGAGTAGGGGTGGAGTGGCTCATTCGCTTCTCCTTAACCCTGACCCTGGAGCTATTGTTCCTCCTAACTGATTGGGTTTAAATATTTCAAGTGTTAGATACCGCCAGCCTGATCAAAGAAAAACGCCCTCAATTAATCTGCTGGCATGCTCGCTGGATTAGCACATTCTTGGCACACTGTTGGCAAACAATGTAAAGAAAGAAAAGAGGAGGAATGGCTGAGCAGGGAAGAGAGAGCGGAACTGGTGGTGGTGTTGGTGGTGGAGGTTGTGGCGAAGCAGCAGGTGACTCAAGGGAATTGGAAGAAAAGGCCGTGCCAGCAATCAAGAGGGCTTAGCTGTATTTTCTTCCCTCAATGAACTCCTTGTCCCAGAGTTTATATGTACGTGTGTGTGTGAGGGAGGTGGGTGGGTTGGAGGTGGGGGAGGATAACACAGACTTTTTACATCAATATTGTTCCACTGGATTTCTACATGGAAACTGTGTAAGTCCCACACATGATGATTTTTCCCAGGATGTGTAGCAGGGTTTGAGTGTGCGCCAAAACCAAATTTAGTGTGTAATCAGGTAGAAAAATAAAGTGGGAGGAAAATAGGAGAGGAGAGTGAATGTGTGTGTGTGTGTGTGTGTGTGTGTGTGTGTGTGTGTGTGTGTGTGTGTGTGTGTGTGCACCTGCTTGGCTGCCATTCCCGTGTCTGTGTGTAAGTTAAATTTTAGTGCGTTCACATAACTGTTTAATTGTGTGTGCTTTGTTTCCAGTTAAACCTACAATGCTTTACTGGGAAACCTCAGCAGTCCTGTCACATGTACTGTCCAGCTAAACATCACCTAGTGTCCCTTATCTGTAGCTCAGAAAGCGGTCTTTGGGCAAGATACTGACGTCCAAGTTGGTCTTCACTGAAGTGTGAATGTATATGAATTTTTGATAGTAAATGCTTATATAAATGGGTGAATGAGGCACTTTGTATAATGCTTTTTGAGTGCTCCAGTAGAGTAAAAAGCACATTATAAGAACTAGTCCACCTACCATTACCATAGTCACAATGACCCCCACAACAGCATTGGTCTCCAACATAAAGTTAATGCATCCCACCCCAAACATCCAGCAGGATGCGTCACAACAGCTACAAACAATGATCCTCCATAACACGAGGACACTACTGCCAAAATCTTAGCGCCTGTCAATACAGGACCCCTCCAGTGGTCCTGTATCGGCCGCCAAAGGGGAAAGTAAGTATTGAAGGCTAGTATTGAAGGGGGAAAACATCAGGAAGTAACTGTGAATGAAGGAGGTAATGAACAGACCAGAGTTCAGGCTCTATGTTTGTATTTTCTCCTTTTCTGTGTCGTTGTATTTTTCTCTTCAAGCTATTACTGCGAAGCATTAGGACGAGGAGGGGAAATAATGGGAGGTTAATGAGTCTGATTTCACAAGAATGAAAGACTCTCATGCCGACGTCTGCATGGGTTTGTTTTGGATGTGGCTCTGTTTGGCAAAAGCTGTCCACAGCTCTGACTCATTAGATCAGCCACTTTATATCACTGAGAGTAATAAAAATTGAGGATTTTCACGTTGTTACATCGATAGCGGCATATTGGCAAATAGTTCTTCACAGTCGGATACACAGAGTCCTGGCATACTGCATGAGAAAGAAAATCTCATGTGCCCTTAATAATATGGAAGGATACAATTTATTCAGCATGAATAATTGCCAGCAACGAAAGCTGGACGAGGACTAAAGAACAACATTCCAGTAAAAACAGCCAAGACTGCCAAAAGCAACAATGGTAAATATCTTGAATTGTCGTGTCACCAATGAGGTTTTGGCTTCACTGGGCAACACTGAGGCTGTGCTAAAAACCCAAAGACTTTGCTGAAAGGTGTTTGGGATTATCACCAAGAAGTCATTCGATTTCTCACAGTGGTATCCACAACTGGTTTTTTTTTTTTTTGGTCCCATTTGGTTCTTTAGCCGTCAGAATTGTTGTCTGAAGACCAACAAGGATTTCCAATGGATTTACTTTGCCAAATGGATCATCACGGCCTTGCCGTATTGGTCCATTTGATTGACTTTTGTTGTTATTATTTATTTTATTTTATTTTCAGTTGTTACAGACGGGACAGACATGACTGAGGGATAGGAAAGGGAGAGAGAAAGATGAAGGAAAAGAAAAACAGAAGGGAAGAGGGACATTGAGAAAGGGCACTTAAAAAGAGAAAGAAGAAAAAAAATCTCCTGAGAGAAAAAGAAGAGAAAACACGCAAAAAAACAGAGCAACATACTAAACACAACACCATCACGTTAATGTAGCTAAGTGTAAACAGCAGTAAATACTAAATTTTGAATGTTGTTGTGTAGCAAGCAGGACAGACAGCGCACAATGTGCTTGGAAATAGCAGCCAGTAGAGGTGTAGTTTATGTCTATGAACAGTGAACACCCGTGTGCTCACCTGTGTGGATCAACGCGCTTGTATTCAAAAGGTTTCCCCATGTAATGGTCTGCTAGAGGGTGTAGAGAGCCATAGCCCCGTCCCCCAGGGCATGAAGCAGGCATGGAGGAGATCCAGGCCCCAGACATCCAGAGGCCCCAGAGTGCGAGAGCCCAAGGAGGACCACCCTCCTGGGAAGAGCTGAGGAGAGCCCCAGATGAGGGGTCACCCAGTAGCCATGGAGCAGAAGCCAGAGGGGGCTGCAGTGGCGTGCCCGCCGGCTCTGCCGGCAGCCAGCTGTGGCAGAGTGAACTGAGCTGCAGGCTCAGAGGCCGGAGGCCCAAGGGCCCCCTTTGCCCCGGAAGAGGCCTGACCGAGCAACAGGCACCAGGCCCTGCCAAGTAGTCACCGGGAGTGAGCTGGTACATACCTGAGGGCCCAGCCCCGGACACCAAGAACCACCAACGACCAAGGGCATCAGTTACCGGCAGGGAGTGTGGTGAGGGGAGATAGGCCTTTGGAGGGCCTGGGAGTTCCCAGAGAGGTGGAGTGTAAGACCCGACCTGACACATAGACACAGACAAACAGGCACACACAGACACAAACATGCATTCCCACCCTCATGCACACATATACAAATACTCAGCACTCACCCAACGTAGGGATAGACATACATGGACACTGTACACATAATCACACTCTCCAAACAAACTCTATACCCCGGGTCCAGGTACCCTCGTCCCTGGAGGGGGAAACGGCACCTAGACCCAGGAAATGTTACCCTTTCCCCAGGGGTGGAGGCAAGCAGACAGCCCCAGTCTCCTCAGGAGCAGGGAGGCCCCGCATCCCAGATCCCAATCGGACGGCCAACACCTCCTTCCAGCCCCCCCCCCCCCCCCCCCCCCCCCCCCCCCGCCCCGATGGCCAGCAGAGAACAGTGGTGTGTGAAGACCCCAAACCTACCTCCTCTCGCTCATGTGTAGTGTTGCTGCGTGTTGTTCTAAGGTGCATTTAAAACACGGGAGAGCATGGTGCTGCTGCCAGAGAGCAGCAGGTGTTAGCACGGCCCATCCCGAGAACCCTCAATGTCTACATGGATTTAAAATTGAGAGGTGGGCACCGGCGCCAGAGGTGGGGTTGAATACACAGACCGTATCCACAACTGTTAGACGACTCCTGCTTGCCATGACTGATTAATTGCAGCATGAGAATATAGTTAGGAGTTTGGTGTTCAGGGTCCAAGCACATCACTGCCACAAAATAATTTACGTAAAAATCTGAGAATCATGAGTGAAATTAAATGTGGATGCTGGGGTTGAGGAGGGGCCGATCTACCGTCACTCCATTTACTGAAATTTGTTATGCAAACACAAGATTATAATCTAAAGTTACATTTAAGTTGCACCACCTTGCAGGCTGGATAGCCTAACTAAGCAGGCCGTTCTCTTTAGCAGAAGATGATGGCACAAGGTAATGATGGAAAACTGTGTAGAAAACTATGACATTTCTGTTTGTTTTATGTGTTCGTTTATAGTACCTGACTGTCCTCACTCCTTATAGATCTTTTTTTGAACTTTGAGAAAATTCTGTGCTGTCTGCGCTGCAAGCATGCCAGCTGCACATGTGGTAGAAGAGTCTATTTTTATGTATCCTTGGTCCTGTTCTTGATTTCCTTTGTGACATTTTCTTGTTGTTCAGCCAATAACAAAGGTTGCTGTCAGGAGGCCTCTGTCATGTTTTTTTAGCACATGTGTGGAATGCATCTGTGTATGTGTACCGCTGATTGTTTGCAAGCGTGTGCGAGTTTGCAGCTGCAGCCGCCCTGGGGCTTGAGCAAATCGGAGGTCAAACACATCACATATTCCACATTTTGTACTTGAATGTTTCAAAACCATGTGCAAAGGTAATATATATTTATATATGGGGTTAAAAAAAACCCCAAATCTATTAGCAGATTGAAAATGTGCTTTAATCAGGTAGCTCACCACTAAGAGTAATGGGTTCTATTAATAATTACTTGCAGTACTTAACACACCTCAGTTAGGTGGCTTTACATATCTTAATTTAATTAAATGTAGAGAGAGAAAACAACAGATTGTGGTTCATTATCCAGCTTACCTTTACTTCTAACAGCTGTAAAGTGCACAGCTCTCACTCCATTTAATTCTAAATATAATAAGATGACTCAGAGCTGTGATGCAGCATTAACAAACCAGATAGGTCACACTTGAAATTAACTGACGTTAGTTAACAGCTAATGGTTTAGCTACTGTGTAGCTACAACTGACGACTTATGGCACCAGCTATCAGCCACTTACAATGCAGTCCTGAGATCCCTTCCCAGGTGCTTCACCTCCCATTTACGCCTTATATCCAGTGACCTCAACAGGTCACATGATGGGGCAAGATTTTGCAGTGGTTTCACCCTTAACCCCCAGTGATGGTAATGACCCGTGCCTTTTTTCACACCTTGGATTATGTGACTTACTTGATCAATAACGGGTCAAAGAACCTCTGGACTTCCTGTAAAGGGGACAGCCCTACAAGAGGTTAAATATTTTTACAACTGACGAAGCCTCTTGGATGAGAGATGAAACATTTTCATAAACCTAAAGAAGTCCAGTTTTCCCATAACTTGCATGCTGAACAATGACACTTACGGGTACCCGATACTTTCAAACGCAGACAGCATAAAAAACTGCACATCAGTCATTGGTTTGTGCAGTCTTTGAAGCCTCATGATTAGTGTTTCTTCCATCTCCATCACGGGTTCAAAAACAACCAAGTAACAAGGAGGAGCGGGTTTGACTGTTAAACCACATGCTCATTGGCTAATGACATTGACAAATTGTCAATAGTATGTTCAAAAATTAGAAAATCTGTTATTTAATATGGCCAAAAATGACTGATTGAGCCCATAAAATCAGGAAAGTATTTACAGAGGTCCAAACACAAAGCTGTTGTCCTCAGTGGGACCAGAAGTCTGTCTGCACAGCTAAATGGTAAATGGACTGGTTGTCTACTCTCCTGGAACACTCGGAGCACTTCATACAACATGCCTCATTCGCCCATTCGCCCAGACTGGAGCAGCCAGGAAAAAACCACCAACCTTCTGATTAGCAGATGACTTGCTCTACATCTGAGCTTTTGCCACTCTATTGCTGCAGCTATTGCCATCTCATGGCCGTCAGAGAGAAAACAAGTTTAAGACACTTCCACATTAGCATAATTTTTTTCCAACCTTGAAGCGACGTCCATGTTTTCCCCTGTCTGTGCTTTAAAATAAGTTCCACCAGCATAAGACATCTTGTGGGTATGCAAAGGTGCTTTCGTGGGTTGCAGCCAATGGGACACTCCAGCGAGAACCTGTAGAGAACTTATTCATGGGCCACTATGCACCAAGCCTTCAAGGAAGAACAAGGATTAGAGCCTCCAGTATTGTGACAAAGTATATTCTATTCCATTCAATTCAATTTTATTTATATAGCACTAAATCACAACAACAGTCGCCTCAAGGCGCTTTATATGGTAAGGTAGACCCTACAATAATACATACAGAGAAAAAACCCCAACAGACCCCCCTATGAACAAGCACTTTGGCAACAGTGGGAAGGAAAAACTCCCTTTTAACAGGAAGAAACCTCCAGCAGAACCAGGCTCAGGGAGGGGCGGGGCCATCTGGCATCAGACAGGACATGCTGTGGAAGAGCACACCATGGGTTTGCCTGCTTTTCTGTGCTCATATACTTATTAATACTTGATATGTACATGCAGAAACCTCTTATGCTAGCCTGAAACTCCCACCATTTTTCAGTTTCTGAATCGGTTAACCAGCCTTGTGAGTCTTCATTTTTACACAGGGTGAAGAAAAAGTATCTGGTATGGCATGAAAGGAGGAGCAGGAGCCCATAAAATTAAACTATGCGCAAAGAAAGAGAGAAGGGGTCATAGAAAGAGTCAGAGATTTGTGGATAAAAGAGAGAAGTGAGGGGAAAGGGAGCGAGAAAAAAAGGAGGTAGAGACAGAGAGACTTGGCTAACCTGCTCCATGATTCAGCCCAAACCACCACAATATCTGCGTGATATCATCACACAGATACCGCGCCAATCTCTGCTCACGTCCCCCTTCACAGATACACACACACACATAAACACATATGCTCTCCTCCAGTGGAAATTCCCTCATCATGACTCCTGTTATGATGATAATTGTTATGTCCAACATTACCATAGCGATGTTAACAAACATCATCACCAGACAGCAGAACTTCCAAACACTAAAAAAGATAAAGCATCCAAAGATAAAGCATCCAAATGATATCAAACCACCTACACTTGCTGCAGTGAAGCTTTAAATGAATCCTCCAAGGGATTTAACTGCTTCGCTTCAGTGGCTCTGCTGCTGCTGCTGACGTGTTAACTGCCCTCTGAGTTAAGTGAGTTACTGCTATAGAAGTCGTTGTACGAGTCCAAAATTAAAACAGCGCTGTAACCACAACTCTTCTACCGTTAGGTAACCCCGTGAGGGATATGACACTTCTGCATTTGCACTGTGTGTGTGCCAGTGTGTGTGTTCAACAGCATGTGAGTACGTGAAACTTTGTAATCATACTCTTGTGTCCTAAGGGAAACCAACTGGCCAGTCTGCAGTTGGGTGTGTGGGTGTGTGTTTTAAGGCTGTAGGTCAAGATGTTTAACAGATCATTAATGTTTTCTGTGAGATTAAAAAGCATAATCAGAGTCACAAGGGAACCTGTTATAATAAGTCTAGATTAAAAGATCATAGGCTGCTCTTTGTTACAGCTGAAGAACAAAGTTTAAAAGCTGGAGGGACCCAGTGTTTTTTAAAGGCAGTTCAACTGGTCATATTACAAAATAAAAGGGCAATATGCTGTGTTCATTCATTGCAATGAACCTAGTCAGTGGGTTTTGGTCACTTGAGCGCAGTTTTATTGTGCAACCATTTTTACATTTGTATATTTGTAGAAAAATGCCGTAGAGCTGGCAGATGGCTTTGATTTCTTTCAGAACCTTTTGCAGTTTTTGTTACACATTGGGGAAAAAAATCACAATTGTTATTAATCTCTGACGCTCCTCCACATCGAAAGGAGCCAGTTGATGTGGTTCGGGCATCTGACAAGGATGCCTTCTGGGTGAGGTGTCCCGGGCATGTGTCGCCAGGAGGAGGCCCTGGGCCAGACCCAGGACACGCTGGAGAGATTATATCTCTTGACTGGCCTGGGATCACCTTGGTCTTCCCACGGACAAGCTGGAGGAGGTGGCTGGGGAGAGGGAGGGCTGGCCTTCGCTGCTTAAGCTGCTGTTCCTGCGCCCCAGATAAGTGGAAGAAGATGGATGGTTACACGTTGTAAAAAATCATTACTTTTTTAAAAGTTACTCTAGAAAGTGAGTCTAGAAAGTCCTGAAAGTGCCAAAACCCACTGAAGGCATGTGACAAGTTCTCCATAGTGCTCGTAACAGTCTGTTAGCCAAGTACTGTGAAAAGTTATGTTTATTCATACCTTGAAGATCTGGTGCAGTTTTAAAGGCAGACTTTTCTCATAACTTCACCTCCTATGAAGTTCAAAAATGAAAAAATATTCGAGTCTGTAATTTTTTCAAAGCATCCGTGTCTGTAGTGAGAGTACTAACTAGAAAGGGACTTGAAAGAGAGAACAAGATTCTCCCACATTGGCTTGTTTTCATTCGCGCCCTGTCCAAAATCAAATTTAATAACTTTCTCCTCACATACAAGGTCTTGAATAATCAGGTCCCATCTTATCTTACGTACCTCATAGTACCATATGACCCCAATATAGCCCTTCACTCTGAGACTCCTGGCTTACTTGTGGTCCCTATGAAGAGTAGAAGGGCTTTCAAGCAGCTCTTCTGTGGGACCAGCTTCCAGTTTGGATATGGGAGAGAGACACCATTTCCTTTTTGATAAAGCTTATAGTTCGGGCTGGATCAGGTGACCCTGAACCCTTCCCATGATGAACTGAGCTCTTCACTTACATTCACCTAATTTCATCTGTTTATACATCACTCTGTATTAAATCATTAGTTATAATTCATCTCTGGCTTTCTTCCACAGTGCGTCTTTTATCCTGTCTCCCTCCCCTCACCCCCAACTAGTCATGGCAGATAGCTGCCCCTCCCTGAGTTTGGTTCTGCTGGTAGCTTCTTCCTGTGAAAAAGGATTTATTCCTTCAGACTGTTGCCAAGTACTTGCTCATAGGAGATGGTCTGATTGGGAGAACTTCTAGAGTCTCTCTATTATTGTAGGGTCTATGAATTGCAATACAAAGTGTCTTGAAGTTTATTGTTGTTGTGATTTGGAACTAAGTATCCTTGTAGTTAGTGGGGCCTCAAACAATGTCAGAAGTTCTTTGACAAGTAAATACTGCAATAATGTTAAAAATGCACTTTTAACCACTCTCTCAGATTTGCAAACTGGATTTATTGCCTTTTGTTTCTATGTATACCCTCCTGACAACCACATACCTTAAATGCTGGATACATGTTCACCACAACAAACGAAAGCCTAAAGAAATCCATTTATTTTAAATGACAAGAAAAACTTTGGCTGGCTGATGTTAACCACGGACATTTTGTTTCTTTATTTGTTCGGCCCGACAGTTTGGCTGCAGCTGAACTTTGAAGCAACACTTTACACCAGAAGCCAAGACTGTAATAGCTATATGCCCTGCCTGCTGATGCAACATTCGCGCTACATATGGCATCCAGCGAGCTTGCTTTCTTCACAAATTGCATTCATATTGTAGATATGCAGAGGCTTGAGCGACTGTGCTGACACGTTAAAGGGTGAGGATAAGCAGACGTATACGTTCATGCATGAAAGTGCACATATGCGCTCTGGAGCACGCAGGCCGCTAGCATTCCACCAGCATGAAAGTGCTTTCATGTTTACAGCAGAGCAAACAGAGAAGGGCTTCACCTCCTGTGTTTATCTGGAATATGCTAGTTTCCATGACTGCCTTCCCTCCTAGCAGTAAGAAACAAAACATTTGCTTGGAAGGATCAGAGGCTGACAAGCAGCGAGCATGAAAGAGAAACTGAGACGTGTTCGTTGTAATTTGTAATAGTCATTTGCTTACAAACTCAGGACTGTTGCTTGTGAGCACAGGTTATGTCATAGATGGGAACAAATCTTTAGTTAAGTCACAAACTGGCAGCCAATCCATTCATGCCGTTTAGGAAAGATTCTGGTTCATTACGGCAAGCTTCTCATTTTAAATCTGCACCCGTCAGTATTATTAGATTCAAAAGTGGCTTTTTAAATGGTCAGCAGATGCATTGATGGTCAGCCATGCACGACATCGTGACCAAGAAATCACCCAAGAAAGATGTCAATGTGCGAGCCGTGGCAATATAAAACACAGATAGCTGAGGCCACTGCGGTTTGATAGTGGAGTAACTCACATGTTTCGCAGCCAGGAGTCTTCAGTTTATGTCTTAGTTTTGTCTTATTTTTTATGTCTATTTTTACTGGGGTGGCTGTAGCTCAGGTGGTAGAGCAGGTCGTCTGCTAACTGGAAGGTTGGTGGTTCTTCTCCAGTCTGCATGCCAAGTGTCCTTGGACAAGATACTACCTCCATGTTGCTTGTATGAATGTGTGTGAATCCTACTTGTGTAAAGTGCTTCGAGTGCTCAGGTAAAGTAGAAAAACATATTTCTATATGCATTTACCATTTATTCGCTGGATAGAGTTAGTCACCGAAACATTATAGTAGATATCTTCACAACATTAACTGTGCATGTCAAAAAAGTGACACTTACTCAAGGGGTCCATATGGCTTGTGACCATAAGGCAAATAATCCCGTCTTTACGTGATGACCTGATGAATCCTGCTTCCGGGCCCAAACTACTGCGTTTAATAAGGCTGTTGTGTTTTTAACATGTTCTAATGCTTTGTATCTTGTTCTGTTTAATCTCAACAAGCCCCTAAAAACAGTCAGTGATCACTGTCGGCCTCTCGGTTTTTATTGCTGCGATTCATTTTAAAACTCAGTTTTTAAAACCTTACAATGTAACTACAGCCCAGGCAATGCAGCAGTATATTAAAGACTAACCTTGTATTGTGGATGCATTATCTCAGTTGTTCTTTTGGCTGAAGTTTGTTCTGCCATGCAACTGTATTTGTCTCTAACCGTCGTGAACCCTCATGTTAACTTTTATCGAGTGGAAAAAAGTTAGCGTTCATGCTCCAGCTTCACTGTTTATATTATGCTAACATAGCTGTGCCGCTAGCGATCACGTACCACATCATTATATACCAGCTAGCCAAACTTCAGTAACCCTACAAACGCCACTGCTGTTTAGTTTCCTGTCTTCATTTATGTTGGAAGTGATAACAGAGCTGTGCATTTGAATTTGTTTCAGAAATCTCTCAGTCAGAACATGGTATACTATATTTTTATGGAAACTAGCAAGCTAACTTCCTGCTAACTTCTAACGTTAAATTTAATAAATTCTGTTTTGGTGGATGCCTTGATGTTAAACGTAATTGTTACTAGAGATGGCACGATACCACTTTTTTATGTCCGATACCGATACCGATATCATAAATTTGGATATCTGCCGATACCGATATGAATCCGATATAGTGTTTTTTAATCAACAAAACTGTTTTTTAAAATATCTTGCTGCATTTTGCAAGTCTGCAAGTTCATACTCAAGTTTAAAACAACAACTACACTAAAGCTATTCTGTTATACCTGTATACAAAAAAAATATTTCATAGTTCAGCAATACTGATCAATCTAATAAACTTAAACCTACACCATCCTCACTATTCTGGTATTTTAAAGAGTACTTAGCGTAAATATTAAGAAACCTAACTAATAGGGTTCCAACTCCCAGCAACAACAAAAATAAAAAAATAAAAAATAGGGAACCACCCCTCACGCTCCACCTCATGATGCTTAATCGACGTAATCAACCTTAATTTGATGAAGTGTGAAAAAAATGCACAGAAATCAATTATTTTTCAAGAAATATTAAATAGATTCAACATCTTTCTTCAACAAAATTGCAGACTGCACAGATGGTACCTTCCCAAAGGAAAAAGTACTATAGCTTACTAGGGTGTATATATTAGACTTAATAGTCACTATATACAGTAATTGACTTTATTCATTTTACATCAAATTAAAACTTTGGGTGTCAAATAATTATTTATTAAAAGCTCGACATTTTAAATGAGAATAAGAAAGAAAAGCATGTCTTTGTGCCCCCTTTTCCCAGTTAATGCCCTACGGCCCCCCTGGCTAAACTTTGCTAGATCCGCCCCTGCACAGTTACCAGCGTCAGCTACGTAGAAAAAGATCCTGGTGTAGAAAGTAATATTAAATAAATTCTAACAACAGCTGATCAAGCTTAAACGTGCTGCTGTTGTTCAGCCGCTGGTTTCCTCTTTCTGGTGCAAAGTGGGCCAAAAACAAACAAGACAGACGGACTCGCGACAGAAAAGCCGATCAGCTGATCATTAAGCAGTTTCACGATTGAAGTAGCAGCCGGAGAGCGAGAGGCAGTCGCTCGTTAAGCTTAACGCAGGAATGCTTTACATTCAGAGATGGACTTACACACTTGCTTTACTTCTCTCGGGGATAACTTTGTCGGAGATGAAATGCCAGGTTGCTAGCGAAGCTCCACATGCTATCCAGACCACCGACAGGTCCCGCATGCCACAGCCGCTCTATCACGTGATGCATACTGCTCCAAGTGCTAACGTTCTGAGGCGAGTTACGGCGTGTTGCAAGTTTTGTGAGGTGCTTTCGTGATATTTAATGGATCGGATTACATTTTTTATTTTTCTCCGATATCCGATCCAGTAATTTAGGTCAGTATCGGACCGATACCGATACGTAATATCGGATCGGTCCATCTCTAATTGTTACACCTGGTAAAGCAGAACGCTGATCATTTTATTACAGATGAAAGAATTTAGACAGTTTTAAACTCTCAGAGATGCTGCAGTGTTTGTTTGACTTTGGGACCTGCAGCGGAGTTTGGGCCCAGACACAGCTAATGATGTCAGACCTAAAGACCGGATAGAACAAGTCTGTCTATTGCTGCAGTCTGACAGCAAGAGAGACAACTTAGTGTGTCGGTGAGATTCAAGGGACTTTGGTAAAAACATCAGTATCTGACACCTTGGGAATGAGAACTAAGAATAGAGGGAAGAGCGGACAGCCTTTTCAATAAGCCAAGAAATCTAACAGGCAGGAACAGGTCATAATGCCATAAAGATGGCAAAGTGAAAAGAAATTGTAGAAGGCTCAAAGCCAGAGTGTTATTTTAATGCCTATGGTGCATATCACATACATACCCTGGCTTTATCCTTCATTCTTTCACGTGTGTCAGAAGTTTAAATAACTGAATCCTTCCAGTTTGACCTGCAAGATATGGAAATTTTCTAAACTAGAAGATATTGCTTTTCAGTTGAAGTTTCACACATTGATTTTGGCATTACAGTTTTTCTTTTAAAAGCTTTTCCATTTGTATGTTCCAAATATGTAAAAAAAAATCTATAAAAATTGATGTACATCACTCTCACCCAAGCCCTATTCGTACCCCTCAAGTCGCCAGTAACTTGGTGGATGTTAAAAGTAGCTTTGGCCAGAAAACTTCATAATATAAACATGAACTGTGGAGTTTGTGCTACATGATCTTTTCAATCTTTTTGACCATCCGAGATGATGAAAAGATGTTAAATGAACAATCATTTATTTCCCCTTCATCAACAAGCTTGTTTACCTTTTTGCAAGCCAGGAAGTTGTGCTCAGCAGCGAACAGCCCCCTGGCATCTCTCAGGCCTGAGAGTGGCTGAATATGAACCAGACTGTTGCTCCTGGAAAAGAGAAAGTGTTCTCAATTGCCTCCCCTGGATGGCTGTAATCTTCACTATGTGTATATTCATGGCTTTGTAAGACAGTCCTGCATTCTTGTAAACCACAATGTCTTGTTGTACTGTCATAAAGTAAATCTAGGTAATGTAATAAGTCCAAACTGGCAGCAGGGTCTGGGAAAGTACAGTCCCCCTGCTCTGTATCGGTTTGTAGTCAGTGGATGTGGTTGGCGGATGGGGACAGTGTATGTACGTCTCTCAGTGTGTGTGTGTGTGTGTGTGTGTGTGTGGAGTACTTCTGTGTCGGCTAGAGGGTCTAGCCAGCTCTCGCCTCACTCCATTTGCAATCGAACCCCAGCTGAAATAAAGAACACATGGGAGATGTTTTGAAGCTCCCTCAATGCTGGTTAAAAAACTGAATTTGCCCAGCGACTTCTTACTGTCTTTTTTCAACCCTCCGTCCATTCTTCATCCTACCCTTTGTGCTTGGAACTGTTCGCCCGGAACAGGCAACACCAGTCGACCTCAAAATTTCCATTAGGTAAGGAAAAAAAATAAACAGATGATGAGGAAAAAAGAGAAGAAAGAAGTGAAACAACATTTGCGTGCACGGCAGTGATGGGAGGCCAAGTCCTGTGCCAACTGTGTTATGGTTGGCAAAGCTTGAAGTGCCTGATCAGTGGAGGGGAGGAGGGTGAAAAAAAACACAGAAGTGGAGCGACAGGCTGCCATACAGTGTGGTCACCAGCCGCTGTATGTTTGAACCATGGGAGAAATTCCATGTGGTTGTAATTTTCATATTAAAGTAATGGGGGTCTATCAGTATCTGAGATGTAAAGAGAGGGTGTACCAAGTGCTATGTGTGTGGAGGCGAGCCTTTATGTACATTTATAGTATTATTGAAGTAAGCATGTGTGTTCGAAGATATACTGTAATTCACCTCATAATACCACCTAATAATGGCACTTAAAAAATGCCGCAGTAAGCAGTGTTGTAGGGTGTTAAGAGGAAAATACAGAGTCCTTGAGAGCCATTCTCAATTTCAGTGTTACAGGAAAGCAGTTTCACCGCATATGAGGCTCAGGCTAGTACATGTAAAATTTTACCACTAAACAACTATGATCTTTGCAGAGCCCTCTTTTTTGTGATGGAACTGTGTCTCATTAGATCCAATGATGTTCCACACGAAAGTTGGGTTTGCTATAAAGAGAAGTCTGTGTTTGCTTTTCATACAAGTTTATGAACTATGGTCAAATTAAAGCAAAAGAAGTTCAAGAGGACTTCTGTGGGTTGAAACAGCAGTCTGACTGAAAGATGCAGTGTTGGGGTCATTACTTAAAGAAGGTAATGTATTACACATTTCTTGTTACTTTTCTTAAAAGTAATGCAGTACATACCTTAAAATCATTTCTTGCATTACTTTCTCAATGCTCAGTAAAATGACCTGAAATGCATTGCCTCATTGTTACTAGTTTTAACAATATAAAGCTTAGCTCCAGTTCCATAGAAGAACACATGAAGACACACATACAACCTTTCTTTTAGTTTTTATGTATGAACACAAAGCAAAGTTGAAAACTAGCCCAAAGAGACTTCAAAGTGATCGTCACCGTGATTTTACTTTAGAAACATGACCAGGTAGAAATGGAGGCCACAAACCTGACTGCTCATCACTGTTTTTGCTACCTGCTGTTCAGGCAACAAAGTTCAGGCTCTGGCTGCTGGGGGTCAGCTTACACAGCTTTATAATAACTTCTCTGCTACCTTTGCGTTAGCATTCTGTCAGTGCAGAGCCGAAGTTGTGTTAGCAGCATAATGTGGTTGTTTCTGTCCTGGACTTTTATGCAATAAAAATTAAAGTAATGTCCATATCTCTATATGTAATGTATGTATATGTAATCAGTGAATTTACTTAAAAATGTAATGTGTTTACAGGAATTTTGTGTGGAGCTTTGTGTTAGCTTGCTGCTACATGTTTGTTGCTGCTACATACTCATAGGCTTATTCCTAAACCTTTTGAATCACACCTTGTAATTCATTTGATACTGGTAAATTTGACTTAAAATGCTAATGGGAAAGATAAGCAGTTCAATCATACTGTGTGAACTGTTTATTAAGGCTACCTCAAGTTTTTTACCACTTTAACTCTGTCAAGTTTTCTTTCATTTCAAGTATATAAATATAACCTTCGCTCTTAGCTCATATCAGCCTGAAACACCAGCCAGAAAGTGCTTTCATGGCACTTTCTTTTGGATAATAGTGCATATTCCAGGCTCCTGTTGCCTTTAAAGTATTTATTACAGTTTCATATGATAATCAGTGGTATCCTTTACCAGCACTGGTGGTCACTTTAGTTGCTTGACTCACTAGGTCACTAAATTCTATGTTCTCTGGTCACCCTATTGCTGCGTGGGCCTTCCTTTGTGGATGCTCTTTGAATCTCTGGCCACAGACTACAAAACATAGCCTCCACGTCTAAAATAGTCAAACCAAACTGGAAGTTATTGTATCTCTCGCTGTCATTTTTGAGCCACATATGTTGAGTTGCTTTTGCTGACCACATAACTAATCATTATATTTAAATATGACATAATCTGCTGCTCAGCGCTGTTAAACGCACCTTTCTATTCGGATCCCAAAGGAAACGCAACCGCGCCACAAAGAGACACAAAACCTACCCCTCAAGACCACAGGGAGACACATGCCAACATAAAGAGACTTGATACAAACCTAATGACACACAAAATAACTCCAGTGAGACACAGGAAACAACCACAAAGACATACAAAAGAGACCAAAGGGAAACAAAGCAACCCAGATAACACCCAAAATGACCCCAAAGGAGTCAAAATTACTACAGGGAGAGTTTAGTCACTTCTCGCAGCGTGGGGTCCCTTTGTTTTATTATCCACCCCCAAGATCATAATTGGTTATTATGAAAGTGAAGTACAATGCAAAAAAACACATATTTGACAGGCTCTGGTTTGTATTTGACAACTGTACCCTCAAACACAATAATAACATGGACTGAACCACCACTCACAACCACTAGCACTTTATATAGCCTCTGTAGGAATTATATCTCACTTATCTTAACTGCACTACTGTATAGCTCTGTGTAAATAATCATTCTGTACATTCGATAATCTTTAATCCTACAACTGTTTACAACTTGCATAGTTCCCATTTCTGTATAGCTGTATATCCCAGATTCTGTAAAGTTATTTATTTCATATTCTGTATAGTTTTTCATATTTATATCCTGTTCATATCCTGTACATAGCTTGTACTCACTACAGCCTGTACATACTTATAGTTATAGAATATTCACAACATACTTCATACCGTGTACATTATAACATACCATAATAGACCCATTTCTGTAATATACTCACATATCTATATTATTGCTAATATATATTGTAATATATCTATATCACTAAAGCACTTCTGGATGGATGCAAACTGCATTTCGTTGCCCTGTACCTGTGCATGTGCAATGACAATAAAGTTGAATTCTATTCTATTCTATTCTATTCTATTGACAATAGTCAGTCTGAAAAACAGGGAAGGAAATACCGTATGAAGTATACAAACTCACTTAGACCAGCCCTCGCCCAGAGTGGCCCTTCCAGTCCTGCTGATACGCGTCCCAGCACTGGGATTTAAATCTGGCCTTATTTGCATGAGTTTCTGTGGGATGCTGAGACTTAAGATTATATGTGTCTTAATTTTAGCAAAGCAAAGTCAAAATATTCAGCTCCTCTGTAGCTCTGTACTGACAAAGCCAGGAGACTTCTGATTTGTTATCTACTATTCTACAGCTTAAGGGTTTTGACTTGTTAGACTTTTTAGTAGGGAGTATCATGGTATCTTTTTTTTTTTTTTTGAAGTAGTAACAATGAATTGTTATTAGCTGCTCTCAGAAAAGCTATGAAAGGATGGCTCCAGCATGACTTTTGTTTCTTCTGCTGGGACATTTGCATTGTGACTAAAGACATTTTGAAATCAATCTTCCCATAACTCTGTCTTCTTGCAGTTATGGGAAAATGACAACAGTTTTATGTGTCCTGAGTTGTTGTTCCCAGCACTAATAAAAATAGATGTGAGCCACATTTTGCAAAGTTGCAAGAGATCAGGTCATAGTGACTGAAGGGTGCTGGCATGAAAATGGTGCTCCATCTTAAACATACTTATTTTAAGAATGCAGGCCCATTAAGCACTGCTTGCTACTCAAATACTGGATGAGGATCTGTGGACAATTATATACGACTGGAAACAAAAAAGGCAGTTTTTTGTTGATTAATTTTACACCCCCGGCACACTGTTGTATCTTTAAACAAAGAAAACTGTGTGTGTGTCACGCTTCACTGCTGGAACACTGGTATTTGCTTTTGACTTGTGCCAGTTAAAATTAGGTTTGATACAACTATCAGCCACGAAGAATGTATCAGCAGTGCAAACAGAAATCCAGTGATACATGAGGGAAAAGTGCATGAAGAAGGAGCGGGCAAGAGAACAAAAACAAAGAAGGCGCGCTTATGTTTCCGTGCTATACATCAGATTCCCTCTTATTACTCCAAACCCAGATATTTGCAGAGTTTTCACACGTCCTTCATAAAGCCGTGTGGTTTTGGTTGGCTGGGCCCAGATGGGGTTTCTCTCTCTTGGCTGTCCGTGTGAAGAGGGTCCCAGGCCCGAGTCAGACAGCAGGATTAGTGGTAATAGTGCTTTACCGTTAAGACGGACGGGTGGAATGGAAACCTTGTAAGTTCTAAAAAAATAAACCAAAAAAAACTTTTCTAAAGAAAAAAAGATGGCACTCGAGATTAATGACGATGCGTTTTTAATTCGCTCTGGTGGGGTTTGAATACTTTCAGGGGAGCTCGGGGTCACTCAGCTCGCTGTACCTTTAAGGGCCATGTCAAACTTCATTTCTTGTACAAACATGGAAATTCCCCATGGTTGTAATTATGAGGTTTACACAACAGTTAGAGAAGAAGAAAAATAAGATGGAGAGAGAGGGGGGTGGTGAGACGGTGGAGGGAAATGAGGGAGGGGAGGCTTGCATTTGCCTGCTGGACGGAGGCCAAAGGAAGACTTGGCAGAAACTGTAGGATATCTGCGGTTGGACGAAGGACGAAAGGTCTGGATGCTTTTTAAACGCAGACAGAACGAGATGAGCGCCGCTAACCTACATCCAAATCTCGAGACTGCAAACTGTGGTCAGAAACCTAAAGCCTAGTGTGGTCTGCGACATCCAAGTCGCTCCTGTACGTCCTTCGTGTTTGCGTTTATGCAGTCGACCGTAATCCTCGTCTGGTCTCGCTCGTCTTGAGTAAATCTTCATGTTTGTTTGGTTCTCATATGGAGTTTGGCTTTTTGCGGTGGTCTGTCCTCCCCTGTGGTGGTTCGAGTGTGTTTGAAAGTGATCTGTGTGTCACTTGATTTACTGCACGTCATTATCCAAGACACGAGTATTTGTGTGTGTAGGTCTTCCAGCGAGTAAAGACTGTCTTCCAAAGTGAAAACTTCCATTTATTCATTTCTATTTTACATCCCACTGGTGAGTGTTTTGAAAATAAAACTACTTGCAGCAGATGTCCGTTTTCTTGTGCCTCAATTTCAGCACCCTTGCCTCTTGATCTCTAGTCATACAACTCTAAAGCGTAGAATAAGTTGTATAAACTAACAATATGCATTTTCCATCCATATGTATAAAATGCAATTGATTAAAAATACAAGTTCTTACTGTGACAACTGCCTCTGGAAGATTTTCAAGAATTTGCAGGCCACTGCTCGACTCCAGGGTCTTAAACATCAATGTCTCCCATGTGGGTAGGAGTATCCCATAAAAAGTGTTGTCCTCTCCCTGAAGAATGTCCAGTGCCACTGTAAGTGGCCTTATGACAGTGCAGTACTCCCTGATGAACTGATGTTCCCGCTCTGTCATGGCTGTCAACCCAAACTTGGAGAAGATGGTGTTCAGCTCAACAAGAGAAATCTCACAGATTCGAGCCAGGGAATCATAAAACGAATTCTTGTAGTGCAAGGAACTAGCAGTTTCTTTCCAATAATGCCATCCACTGTCTCTGCAGCCACTGTTGAACGACTGGCCTTGTTCCATAACCCTGTGCACTTTGTGGTAGCGCTTCTATATACTGCCTTTGTTTCTGATTGTGAAAGTAGCCACTTGTCAACATCATTACAAGAAACAAGACTTAATGTGTGTGAAGCACATCTCTGGTGTGGCGGCAGAGTGATCGTCACACCTACATTTTCATCGTTGTCATTTTCATCACCAACACTGTTTTTTAAGGCATCATTCATGTTTGTAGAAGTTACCTCATCCTCATCATTCTCAGTCATCCTCCTCAACTGGCTGGTACTTTTTGAAGGCCTTGACAAAATTAGAGCCATTGTCCGTCACAGTTTATGTTATTTTGTGGGATATGCCATAGTGTGAGTGAATGATGTCCAACTCAACAGCAATGTTGCGTATGGCGACCCTTGAATCTTCTGCTTTCTCTCTCTGCATGCTGTGTGGATTTATCCAATGTACTGTTACACCAAGATAGCTTTTATTAAATGCAGTCCAGATGTCTGCTGTAGTAGAGACGTATTCTAACTCATTAAATGTCTTTTTGAGCTCGACATTCATCTACTTGGTGTCGATGTATTTGGAAAAAGTCTTTCTGCATGGAGGGCCGACCCCTCCTCTTGTTGGTATCTTGGCAAGAAGAGACTTGAAGGAATCTGACTCGACTGTTGATAAAGGCAGCATGTTCTCAACGACATACCTGGCTGTCAATTTGTTTAATTCAGTCTGTGTCACAGTCACAAATGTTTGTGGAGAAGAGAAATCAAGCTTAGACTGGTTGGATTGCGTCACTACATCTCCATCGCTCGCTGAGCTCATGTTAGCCTCACCTGGGTTTGAGCTGCGCCTGCTAGCATCAACACCGTCGTTCTTGGCGACCAGTTTTGTTGAAGCATGTGACGTTGAGAGGTGCGTCGTAAGATTTGAATTGCTTGTAACTGATGTTGAAAGGCACTTTGTTCCAGGGCATAGGTTACATTTCACATACAGATTCTTGCCTTTTATCTCTTTGAGTGAAAAATAATGTCTGTACCTCCACTTAAAAAATGCTACCTTCGAATCATCCGGGCTCTCCATGACTTTTGTTACTGTGCTATCTGTTTGTATGTGAACATCCGCCCAAGTGTACCTCTGATTGGTTTACTACCTTACTCTTACTCAGCCAATCAGAACCACTTGTGCGATTGTTTTGCACTCCTACCTCCCAGTAAGCTGAAGACAGCTTCAACCGGGTGTGTGTTGAAAAATAGTAACGCACCGCATTTTCTTGTTAGTAACTGTAACGGCGTTGCAACGATAGGAATAGTAATTAGTTAGATTACTCATTACTGAAAAAAGTAACGCCGTTACTTGTAACGCCGTTATTCCCATCACTGGATATTGGGTTGTTCCAGCTCTGCATTTTTTGTACTCTATTAGAGTAACTTTGCCTAATTCACAGTTCTAATTTACTTAGGCGTCCCTCAGTTTGTCCTGCCTGAAACAAGTGGTTTTAGCTATTTTTCCACCCTCCTTTTAAGCCAGCTTTCTTTTAATTGGCTGCAGCTCACAAACTGATGGTTTAAACAAGTGTGGGTGGGGTCCTGTGATGTGTGATGTGACAAGCATACCTCTTCCCAGTGAAACCATAGAGCAGAGAGTGGAAAAAAAATCTAAATCACATTACAAAGTATTATGTTGACTTCATGGTTTCAAAATGGGCCGTGTGTAATATGAGTATCCACTGTTGTGACAAAGTGATAGAAAATATGAAAAGGCCCATTTGAATGATTTAATGATGCACACATATAATCCTATTATTTGACCCTATATATCCACATTATGTAGTTTAATATCAAGGACTTGGTTGCTTCATTCAAAGCTCAATTCCTCCTGTGTGTAGTTATTCTTCTGATTCAAACATATTCAGGGAAGAGTGTCTCTCAGATTTCACCGAGAGACACTTTTAGTCCTGATGTTGTGCCCTATAGTGTATACTTTTAAATGTTAAGCACTTTTTTACACATGAAAATTGGTTTGTGAGCAGCGTTGGAGTAAAAATGACTCTGCTGCTTAAAGTTGTCTAAGATTGTGGAGAAATCTCTCAGTGAAGCAGTAACCCTGAAGCCTGAGTCAGCAGGCATAGATGATGAACTATGGAAAGGCTAAAATGATGCATTCAGGTAGCTTGTCCAAAGCCTTTTGATGGTTCATTGAAGACTTCTTAGACATCTTTTTTTAAACGAAGGAATATCTATTATGCTTGCTCCAGATTTATGTACATGGAGATGTAAACGCACAGTACTCAGATAGATACAACCTGTTTACTGTATGGTGTGTGTGCATTGGAGCAAAATCATTTAAGGTTAAAGAAAGATTATGATTATTATTTAGCATAAACCTTGGTCTGGACACTTAACAGTATGGTTGAATTTCTTCAGAACTATGAGTTCCACTAAGCGCTGAGCAGAGATTCTGAGACCAGTACAGCTCAGGTTGCAGCTGGTTGTCTTCACACTGTGTGACCAGCCTAAGCCCCATAGGAAATAATTAGTGTCACTTTTAATTATCTGATATAATGCAAGTGTCTGCGAGTTTTATAACTTTCATGGATTATGTATGTCACAAAAAGATAAAATAATGAAAGCATGTGACTAATACTTCTCAGAGCTTTCATGCACACGGTGTTTGACACTGAGCTCACGTTCCCCCTTCCCTTCCTTTGTCAGCAAACGTCTCCTCTGTGAAACCTGACCGCGGGGACAATCATCATTCCTCGGCTATTAGCACCAAATCTTTGGCCAGCTCTGAATGTGAAGAGATGTTGTGTTGTCAGCTGGATGGCTCTGGTTTCTCCCCAGATGAGTGGAGAAAGGGGTCAGTGACGCCTGTCAACGACCCCCAACGGCCCCTGGTTTCCTGTCCAGGGACTACTCAATGGCCTCCATTACGTGTCACTGAAGAATCAAAATGGCCTCTGCTCTAGATTTCCAGCCCTGAGTCTTTATCATGATAGCAGTTCAGCTGAAACTCAAGAGTGTCCATAATGAAAGCTGGAAGCAAAAGCAAGCAGTTGAAGATATAGCTAAGATATATATGCGCTGATAAAGGTAATTAACAATGAAAGGCACTAAGGTTCTTTGTCCAGTTTTGGAGATTGGAAATCTTTTCAAAGGTATAATTTTGTTAGAGATAGACAGCTGTAACCTGAGATGGAACTGGAGGATGAAGAAGTCGTTAAGTTTGAGACGTTATTAGAAAGACGCCTGTGAAAGTCAGAGGAAGCAGTTAAACACAAAGAGCCCATGTTGTTTTCTTCGTCTGCACTTTATTCTGCCAGCACGATCTGATGGGGGTGTTTATGTCGTGAACGGCACTGCTAGGTGCTGTAAATGTCAGGACGATTTTCGTTTGAGTTGAAACCAATAGTTAAACTGGAACTTACACTTAAAATAGCTGTCTTATTGCTGGAAGCTTAAGGCCCATGTACAAATGGAGAGTTGGATCTCTGGTGTAGCTCTCTTTGCCTCTGAAAATGAACAGCAATTCTGGGAATCAGCAGTAACAAATTCCCAAAAGTTGTGCCCACCTTGCTCATTGAAAGCACTCTTCTCGAGCTGCACGGTGTCAAGTCATTGGGTCAATATTTGCTTTTAACTTTTGACCTGCGTGTTTACTCTTCTTTGTACTCAATTACTGCTGTCACTGGTGTCAAGCTCAGAGAAAACTGGAAACTTGTGTGACAGTGAAATACGGAAGAGGATTAGGGCCACTGGAAAAAAAAAGTGGGGACGTCTTTTTCTTTTCTTCTTTTCCAGAATTCTGAAAAAAAAGTCACAATTCTGAGATAAAAGTCAGAATTGGTGCAAAAACTGGCCTAGATGACAGAGAAGCACCTTGTTCCTCTTTTCTTTAAAAGAAACTATAGGGCGTGCCTCAGGTTCATTTCTAGAAAGGTGCATTAATATGTTCAGTGTTATTTTTTTCTATATTCAGTTCAAGCCAATAAATCATGTTACATCACAAAATAACATTAAAAACAAAACAAAACACATCTCTCTGGCTTTTCACTACAGAAGAGGATTAGGGCCACCGGAAAAAAAAAAGTAGGCATGTCTTTTTTTCTTCTTTTCCAGAATTCTGAGAAAAAAGTCAGAATTCTGACTTTTTTCGGAGCAAGCACTTTGGCGACAATGGGAAGGAAAAACTCTCTTTTAACAGGAAGATACCTCCAGCAGTACCAGGCTCAGGGAGGGGTGAAAAAAATAAATAAATTGTATCTATAGGCACTTTGTTACTAGCAGCCTGAGGCAAAATACAAAACTTATTCTCATTTCTTTATTAGAATTGAAATCTAACAAAATGCCATAGAGAACACAGTCTGACAGGCATATCACAGCATGGTGTGCAATGTGTTCTTACAAATTTTGAGGAAACTGGAAAAGGGGGGAGAACAAAACCAGAAGTAGCAGGCTAATTACACGAAGCCTCATCAGAAATGGTCTTGGTTTAAGGGTTCTTTCATGGTTTGGAGCTGAATTTTAGCTGGTGGTGCTGGAGATCTTATTAAAATTGATCAAATTATAAAGACACGCAGATTTTGATCCACCATTAGCATCAGACTGTTTCATTTTTCAGCATGACAATGATCCCAAACATGCAGTAGTGCAGTAAAAGAACACAAAAATACACAATGGAACATTCTCAGCCATGGATTGGCCTCCCCAGAGCCCGGACCGCTACATAATATACAAAGGCCGCATCTTCTTGGTGGCGAACAGAACAAAAGGAGGCCAACATCCAAAGAACGTCCTTTGAGAACCTGCGGAACTTTTCCTGAAGACTATTTAAAGATGTAACAAGAAAGCTTTCCTAAGAGAGGCTGTGTTGGAGAATAAAGGTGTTCATACTAAATATTGACCTTTAATCTTTGAACTGTACAAACTCTGTTGTTGTATTATACACTGTGTTTCCGTGTTTGCACATGGTACAATAATTAACTGCCCGATTTCTGATTAAAGACATGAGGCGAGGCTCAGGACGTTTGCATAATAGTGTAAACGGACACTTTACAAGCTTTTAGACTTTCAATTTGGAGGAAATATGTTTTTTTCAGCTTAATGTTATTTAGTCAACGCCAGATGGTTATAATTTCAAAAAAACTGGCAAAAACACATCACCTTTATTAACAAAACTATACCGCCTCAGCACTAACAACTAGCTCCAGCACTGCTGGTACTACTGGTACTTGACTGCAATTACTGCCACTACCCTAAATCACATGTCCATGTGTGTACAGTCTGCTGCTAATAATCCCGACTGCTGTGACCTGCCTTAAATACATCACTAGACTAATAAGCTCATTACTGCTGTGCTGTTAGAGCAGTGGGTCAGGAGTTCTGCACGCAGACTAAAATTATGCACTAATACTGAGCATACATCTGAAACACACACACACACACACTGCACACGCTGATTTCTGCACTTTCTCCATGCCTCTGCACAAACAGAATATCCTTTTCCTTCATGCCCCACATGCAGACATGAATGCAAGTGCAGGAAGAAAGGCTTACAGACTCATATCTCCTGCCACTCAGTCATTCTCTATGTTCATTCTTTCTCAACTCTACAGTCATCCAGAGCATAGCCGAGACGGTTTGTGTAAAATTAGAAGTGAAACCACATCCTCCTTGATTGAATCTGTGGACCTGTTGGATCTTTGGGTGGCTGTGCAAACAAACTGTGCTGGATCATTACAGCCAGGCTCCTCTACGGCGTCGCAACACACACACACACACACACACACACACACACACACACACACACACACACACACACACACACACACACACGCACGCACAGGCACAAAAACAGGGAATACAAGGGTATAAACACACATTCCCCAAGTTAGGTTTAAGGGGATGAAATCCTATACATGTATCTCTAATCCCTATCTACACCTAAATCTAACACAAGCTCACGCACACACACGGGTTTGTTTTATTTCAGTTTGCTTAGGGTAAAATACAAAACTATGTTAATGGATTTTTTGGCAAATGAGCAACAGAACTGGGTTGCCAGAAGTTTAAGTCCAGTTACTAGTAAATGTGTAAATCAACAGCTCCTGTGCCGGGACTTGCATGTGACAAAAGGAGTTACAAGGAAACAGGAATGAATGCAGCGTTGGACCTAGATGATCGACCTTTGATCTGGTAAGAAACAACATGACTCAACAGCCAAGAGGCCCTATCATTTGTGTTACTCCTCATATTGTTCCAATTCCTCGGCCAAGTCTGTCTGTGTCAGCGGTCTGATAGCTCTGATTTCTGCAGTGATTCATTGAGCTGGCTTATATAACTGACTGCCGCCCTCCTGCTTTCTGTTCACGTCCGCCCCCTACTTCACTTTCTTTCTTTCTTCTCCAATCTTTCTTTTTTTCAAACTCAGGCCTACAGCTCTTGGCGTCCTCACCACATGCATGTCTCCTCATCTCTCTCTCCCCCACCCGTCTGTATTTGTTCTGTTGTTCTGTCTCTCATAATTAAACGTGGGTCCACAGGTCATTTGAGAACAAACCTGTAGTTTGGCATGAGGAAAATTTTTGCAAAACTGTAGCTACCAAGCGAGATGAAATCACAAAATACCTATTAGAAAAACATTTGACCAAAAAAAGCATTTCTGTGGGGTAAATCTTTCCAGATGCTTTAACAGAAGTTGTCCAGAGGACTCGTGCGGGCTGAAGAGAAGTCCAAGCAGCTGTCATTTGAAAGGAAGAGATAATTACAGCTGCCTTTCCTTCGCATGAGATTAACAATCAGCCAATGGTGGTTTTGCATAGAGATGGGCAGTTATGTTGAAAAGCCATTTTGATCCTAAAATTCAAAACAGCCATCAGTGACTTGGCCTTCCCATGCGGTAGAACATTCATAGAAATGTGTGGAGTCTGATGGAGGCACCTTTCAGCCTAATGTTGATCTGTGCTGTCCATAAAACCCGCAGATACACCATTCTGTCTGCTTCTTTCAAATCCTTCCAAAGCATCTCTGCTCCACTGGACATTAGTTCTTATGTTTAGCAGCCATTCTTCCTTTGATACGTATTTCTGTTTCTGTGTTGGCACGTGGATTCAGGGCTTAATGCTTTGAATAGCCCTGGGAACCAGAAACATCCTTCCATCATAAATTTTCCCTTGGCAAGCTCGGTAACCAGTTCTCAAAACACTGCATTATTGTGCCTGTTAACAATTTTTCAAGGCCTGTCTGCATGCAAAACAGACGTTATGGACAAGATGACTGTCAGTATCGTCTCACGTGAAATTCTGGGAAATTTTACAGTAATAATGTAGCCTGGCACCAGTAGGCTATATATACACTGTAAGACAGTAGAACACCTGTAAAAGACACAAACGTAGTGTTACACCGGCAGCAGTTTACATGCACATTATGTTATCTGGTCGTTAAGTCTGACGTCACTAGCCGTGTCTGGGCCTAAACTCCGCTGCAGGTCCATATATCAAACGATCACTATGGCATTACTGAGAGTTGAAAAACTGTCTAAAGTCTTTCATCTTTAATAAAATGATCAGCGTTCTGCTCTACCAGGTGTAACAATTGAGTTTAACATCCAGGCATCCATGAAAACGGAATTTATGACATTTAACGGAGTTAGAAGTTAGCAGGGAGTTAGCTCGCTAGCTTCTATCTAAATACAATATAGCATGTCCTGACTGCAGGGTTTTGGAAACAAATTAAAACGTACAGCTCTGCTATCACTTCCAGCATAAATGAAGACAGAAAACTAAACAGCAGTGACGTTTGTAGGGTTACTGAAGTTTGGCTAGCTGGTATATAATGATGTGCTACGTGACCGCTAGCGACACAGCTATGATAGCATAATATAAACAAGCTAACTTTTTTTCCACTCGATAAAAGTTATCGTGAGTGTTCTCGGTGGTCAGGAACAAATGTAATCGCATGGCAGGATGCTGTAAAAGGACCAAACTTCAGCCAGGAGAACAACTGAGATAATCCATCCATAATACGAGGTTAGTCATTCATATACTGCTGCATGGGCTGGGCTGTAGTTACATCCTAAGGTTTAAAAACTGAGCTTAAATAAATGATTAGCGGTAATAAAAGCCGAGGGAGGTCAACGGTGATCACTGACTGTTTTAGGAGCTTTTTGAGATCAAATAGAAGAAAATACATAACATTAAACATGTTAACAACACAAAAGCCATATTAAACGCAGACTACTTTAGGCCCGGAAGTAGGATTCGTCATGTCATCACTTAACGACTGGATTGAAAGTAGAGGTAGGGGGATCAATCCAGATATCAATAGTATTGATACCAATAGTACAGATATCAGAGAGGATCAATATTTTGGTTCTATTGTCTAAGTTCAGCATGTAGCCCACTGAATTATGGGAAATTAATTCTTTTTGTGGGGGAATGAGAATATATACATCAAACTTCCACTGTCTGAACCTTTCTGTGTTGACTGTGAAGTCTGATTTATTTATATAATACATTTAAAGTGCTTAAGAGACGGCATATTTACATTCCAGATCTCCAAAAACACCCAGTTTTAAAATGCATTAAAAGCTGAAATGAATTTTTTGTTGAGTTAACTAATTATTGTGGAAAGTAAAAATCACAGTGATTTAGAGGTCATTAAAATGTGTTCAGAATGTGCAAAATGATGATGATTCACCTCATAAGTCACGACACACTGCTCTCCTCTACAAAAACTGCACTTATAGGGTAAAAGCATCAGTATTGGTATCGGCCATACAGGCGCTGTAGTTTCCTGGTGTTGGACCAATACCAAAATCTGCATCACACAGCATTACTTGAAAGCCTTTGTAAATCCCTGGCATGACCGTAACCTGTCACTACGTGCAGTTTAGAAATAAAGAATTTCAAGGAATCTCATAATCCATCTTCACACTTCAAGCTTCTATATGACCTTTGACCTGGAAGATTCTCTGTAGTGGCTTTGGTTCTAGCAGTGGGAAAGAGTTGCAGGTGATAAAAGCGAGGAAGATGAGTCAGAGCCGAGTGTCAGAGTGGCAGCATATCTTGTTTGGACAGTGGTTTCCTCAGTTGTAAAGCGAGTGACAGGCAGGTTAACTGCTGCTGGCCCCGGTGATCAGCAAAGGATATTTGTGTCTTTGCATGATTCTCTTTGGTGCTTGTTTGATGTACTTAGCAGATTAGATATTTCTTCACATGGATTCATTATTAGCTTAACCATAATTGTTTGTATGAGAAAAACTACTAACTGTAGTTTGTAGAGAAATACAACTAACAATTAAACCAAAAACAGGACCTAGCAAAATAGAAAAGTTAGCAACGTAGCAACATTAAGGGTAAAAGTAGAGCAGTAGGAACAAGGAAGTAATATTTTAGATAGCTTATATTACATAAATATAATTCAAACTTATGTCCAATATCAGTTTAAATTACTCACCAGTGACAACTATGTTCCTATGTGTTCACATGCATGTAGTAGTGGATTGTCAGTGTTTCTGATTTCACAGCATTTTGGCTACACAAACTTGGTAAATGTTAGCGGCAGGCAGCAGAGGGCCTCCAGGTGAGCGTACCTATAATGATGGGACATCGTGTGAAAACGTCTCTCGCATTAGTCACGATGTTTCACCTCTGACTTTGTGCTACAACTTGATATTTGTGACTTTGTGTAACTGTAGAGGTTTTGGTAGTTTTGCTACATTCGATGAAGAGAGCGATGAGGGCGAAAAAACAAAACATCTGAGCCCTAAAGCCAAACCAGCCTGAGAGATGCTAAAGAGCTCTGTAGAGCTGAGAGGTCAAAATCTATTAATAATGTGGGATCTCCTGCAGTACATGTAGCTGCTATCAAGCTGCTTTACATAAAAAATAACATCATCTCTCACCCCAACCGGTCGCACCCGATGGCCACCCCTCCCTGAGCCATGTTCTGATGGAGGTTTCTTCCTGTTTAAAGGAACTTTTTCCTTCCCACTGTTGCCAAAGTGCTAGCTCGTGGGGGAAGGGAGTCATATGACTGTTTTCTTTGTATTATTGTAAGGTTTTTAACTTTCAACATAAAGTGCCTTGAGGCAACAGTTGATGTGATTTTGGCCCTATATAAATAAAATCAGATTGAACTCAAATGGAATTGATTCACATATATAAAAGTGATGATATTAAGTTTGTTTTTTGTGCCTCTTTTTCTCTCTCTCTCTCCACAGGTCTGTGTAGTCACCACACGTCTTCTGTTTCAGGCCTTAACGTCATGGAAAGCAGCCTGAAGCCACCTGACGACACGTCACCTGCTGTTCCCAGCATTCCCCACTTGCCACCGTAATCCTGGGGACCACGGGCAATATAAACATACACAGTGGATTAGACTCAGTGTGTGTGTGTGTGTGTGTGTGTGTGTGTGTGGGATAAAGGAGATGAAACACAAGATGACTAGTCTCAACACAGTGTAATCCATTTGCAAGCTGGCTGCGTATGTGTGTGTTAGTTCATGAGGGACTACCTCACCAGGTTAGGCCATTCATCACCAGTGATAGTGTGTGTGCATGTGGCTTACAGTAGATCCTCGCCTCACATACGCTCACAGACACACACGCTTACACAACCATCCACACATAACTGTATATGATGAGGCCACCCAAACTTTCTGTGTGCTCCTTCTACTTCTTTTTGTGCGGTTTCACAGACCATCTCTATTCAGCAGAGATCGACTGCCATAAATTGTGGAAATTTATAAACTCACACACACACTTACGCAGCCCACCCAGCGTCAAATGTTTGCTGATTAATGAAACATGCAAATATCCAGATCTGTCCCCCCTGCTGTGTCTCATTCACATGAAATAGGTCCATTAATATGAATGTCAAAGGGCCTTTACTGTATGCACCATTTGAATGATGATGCTTGACAAAAGAACTATTGTTTTGCATTTGGGTGGGGGTAGGGGGCCTGGGGTGTGTCAGTGAAAAAGAAAATCTTGAAAGAGTTTAAATATGGTAATGAACTTGAAGGCTTTAACACTGAACCTGGACAATAAAGTCCACCTGAGCATGAAAAGAGAGGATGGGTTTCCTGCTGTTCTCCTCTCACATACACCCACATACCATCCTCCACTCTGCTTCCCTGGATCTCCTTCAGATGTCCTGACCTTGGAGGGGGGGTTGCGCAGTGGATGCAGTGTCCAGTCCTTCTGCATGACCTGGTCCAACTCAACAGCAACATTTGAAATAGCTTGCAGATGTGCCTCTGCTTGGCTATTAAATTCTTTGTGAACTGAACTCAGCAGATGTGTGTGTGTGTGTGTGTGTGTGTGTGTGTGTGTGGGGGGGGGGGGGGGGGGGTTGTAGGGGAGGGCTGTAGTGCAGCCTGGACCAAGGGAGCTGTTGCATGTTTAAGTTTGGAAAAGAGTACAGATGTATTTGTGTAGCAGCCCTGCTTCCATGATCTTGACCATGAAACTTATAGAGAGATTTTATGCATATGCATGCATCTGTTGTGTTTGTATGTGTGTTCGTGCTTGTGTGTGTGTGTGTGTGTCTTGACCCCAGAACTCACAAATATGAGACCTAACATATAAATGTCTCTCGCTGCTGCTTGATTTATACAAATCTATGAAGTAGACCTGGAAAGATAAAATGGGGGGAAAACATAAATGCCTGTCTACTGGCTACTGTTACAACCCGAAATTTATTTGGAAGGGACAAGTATGTTGGTGGGCTGAGTGCAAAAGCAAGTTTGTGTAACTTTTATGTGAAGAAATCTTATTCTCAGTTCTCACGCAATAAAGCAGACTTTTGCTCAGCCTTACCTGCTGCTGCTGCATGGTGTCATCGTGACACAACGAGTGCAGTGGGTGGCATACTGAAGTGAGGATTATCTCAAACCATCTTCCCAAATCTGTATCATGAGATCATAACTTGCTACAATGGTGACTTAAAGACCAAAGTAATGGGTATTGTAAGATTTAAATAGCAGTAAATGTGTCTCTACATACTGATGTGCACAGTGCGTAAAAGTCACCAGTGCTTTGCCAAATCTCCTCTGGCATTAGCATGAGCACAAAAACTGGCTCTTCATGTCATAGCTGAGCAACTCCTGTTATGAGTAACTCTGCATTACATCTATGCATTAAATCTATGTTGTAATCTCAAACTTCTCTGAAACTTTATCCTGTAATCTAGATAGTAACCAATGCTGTAACCTGAAGTGCACCTCCCTTGAATTGTAAATCCATGTGGTTTCGGAACAGCTCAAAAGTGAGATTACATTATTGTTGTGTCCTCCTACGTATTTAAAGCGGCTTCTTCTGGCATTTTTTGAATCTACTGAAAGTGAAATGATCACCTCAAAGGAAGAATCTCAACCACCAACTAGATATTCCAAGGCAAAAGAGGCACATTACGCACAATTATTAATACTAGCAATGGCGTTTGCTATTTGTGTAGGAAACAACAGAAGCTCTACATCCACTATGTGGACAAAAGTACCGGCTCACTTAGACACGACACCTACAGGAGCTGCTCAGTCATGGAAGCCTATGGCATGAAGCTCCTGGCACACAGTTTTCCTGCTGATGTTAAAAGCACGTTTGGAACTGTGCAGTTACTGAGTCAGCAGAGCAATGATGACTTTTACGCATGGTGCATTCCACTCTAACATGACACGGCCTGCCACATTATGGATGAGTTGCTGTGGCTCCTGAACTCTGCTTTGCAAAAATACCACCTACAGTTAATCACGGAATATCTAGAAGGGAAGAAATGTCAAGAACTGACCTGGAAAGACAGAAACTGTGCCATCCTAATACAGGACCATGCTAAAATTCAGTGAGCTCTTTGGAACGAACCATTCTCTCACAAATGTTTGTAAAGGCAAACTTCATGAAAAGGTGCATGAACGTACAGTTGTCCCTCGCTATAACGCGGTTCACTTTTCGCGGCCTCGCTGTTTCGCTGATTTTTTTTGTGCAATTCTGGATGCTTTTTTTTCTTTTTACATTGCACTATGTTCTGCATCCTGATCAGCTGTAGACCATGGTCAATCAATGTCCTCCATGCCGTCTCTCCTGCCCAGTACAGAATGCGTTCAGCTTGTCAAATTTACATAAATCTATCAAGTTTTTTCATTATAAGGCGCATTAAACTAAACAAAACAGTCAGATAAGTCAAACTTTACTCAACTCATTCTTCTTGCTTCCTCTACTTCTGTACCATTGATTCTCTTGCAGCTGCTCTATTCCCATGTTGTGGACCTGAAAACAGCGTTTGATCTTTGGTTTCATTCTATAATACTGGACCTCAGGTTTGAGCTCTGAGAGTGTTTAAACAAGAGAGAAAAGTGTGAAAATGTTCATGCCTGTCTGAGAAAACTGTCTAAAATGTGTAGTGAGGAGTTTTACAGCCTTAAAACAGATACAGTAATTGTAAAAAATAAAGCTGGCAACACTGTATTCTCCTGTTGCAATAGGACTGAAATCAAACTTTACAGGTAGCACGCCTTTTTTTTCACTGCACAAAAGCCACTTCACTCAGGGGATTTAGACTGTCAGCACAGAGATTACGCTGCGGGTTCACTTTTAACCTTAACTACACACACACTATCACACACCTTAACCTGAATGTGACAGCACACATACCTCACTGTTCCAACAGGTCTAATAATGCACACATACACAAACACATGCAGGATGGGAACAACAAAATGCCAAACCCCTGCCCGTGTGCCAAGACGTATGCCTGTTCCTGCTCAGCAAACTACCCTCCATATTTCTACACACACACACACACACACACACACACACACACACACACACACACACACACACACACACACATTCAACAGAGATATAATCAGCAGCTCTGAATTTCATGCATTACCTCCATGTTCCTATCACACACACAGATGCACATGGAGCTGCTATCTATTTCTTCCTCCTCTCTCTTTCTTTTATCTGGTAACTTGTGTAAAGACTGTGTGTGTGTGTGTGTGTGTGTGTGTGTGTGTGTGTGTGTGTGTGTGTGTGTGTGCGTGTGTGTGTGTGTGTGTGTGTGTGTGTTCAGGGGAGAGAAAAGGCTGGTGACATTAAACACAGTTGACAGGGAGCGGGCAGAATAAACAAGGTCCTGAGTAGAAAGGCTGCCCTTCAAACACTCTGTGCTCAGTGCACAGGCCCAGGATCAACTGTGTTTATCAATGTCCCGGGGCTAAAGAGTACAAGAGACAAAGAGTGTATGAGAGGGGAGACAAAACTGGAAGAGTGAAACTCTGAGGCCGTCGTTTAGCTTTTATTTTGCAGAGTTATGTGACAGTCCACTTGTAAATCAGTGGATTCACCCATATGTGGTTTCTCTTTTTTCTGACTCCTCTTTGGAAGTAGCAGCAATGCCATATTTGCTTTACTAAATGTACTTGGAGTAAAATACTCGACCACAGTCCTGTATTCATGATTCACATGTAAGTTGTCATTGGTCATGATCACAATTCTAAACCTAACAAATCAAAATGTGTAATTTATTTTGACTTGAGCGTACTCTCAATCCTGGCAATCAGTGAGCAAAGAAAAAACTACTTTGTTAACCTATCATCAGAAAGAAATTCACGTTATGACCTGCCACAGTGAAACACAACAGTGCAGGTTCAGATGGTTCAATAAATCCTCCATTTTCAAAACATTCAACATTTTTTTAGGAATTATTTCATGGTTCAGGCTTTAAAGGGTTAAACGATTTGAAGTACAGCAAGAAAATGTCCATCTGCTTTTCATTCAAATGGGTTTGCAATCGTGGCTCAAGAGTTGGGCGTTTGTCTTGTAATCGGAAGGTTGCCGCTTCGAGCCCCGGCTTGGACAGTCTTGGTCGTTGTGTCCTTGGGCAAGACACTTCACCCATTGCCTACTGGTGGTGGTCAGAGGGCCCGGTGGCACCAGTGTCCGGCAGCCTCGCCTCTGTCAGTGCGCCCCAGGGCGGCTGTGGCTACACTGTAGCTTACCATCACCAGTGTGTGAATGGGTGGATGATTGTGTATAGTGTAAAGCGCTTTGGGGTCCTTAGGACCAAGTAAAGCGCTATACAAATACAGACCATTTACCATTTTGTTCAAAAATAATCACAAATGCAAAATTATAAATTCTGGCAGGCAGCACGGTGGCATGGTGGTTAGCACTGTTGCCGCACAGCAAGAAGGTCCTGAGTTCAATTCCAACATCAGGCCGGGGTCTTTCTGTGTGGAGTTTGCATGTTCTCCCCGCGTTTGCGTGGGTTCCCTCCGGGTACTCCGGCTTCCTCCCACCGTCCAAAGACATGCAGCTTGTGGGGATAGGTTAATTGGTTAATCCAAATTGTCACTAGGTGTGAATGTGCGAATGAATGTGAGTGTGAATGGTTGTTTGTCCCTGTGTGTTAGCCCTGCGACAGACTGGCGACCTGTCCAGGGTGTACCCCGCCTCTCGCCCTATGACAGCTGGGATAGGCTCCAGCGCCCCCCGCGACCCTGAAAAAAGATAAGCGGAAGCGAATGGATGGATGGATGGATAAATTCTGGCACCTAATAAGAAGTGAAAAAGTGTTAAACAGATGTCACCGATTCTTCAGACTTTCAAGGAAAAGGAATCTGCAGAGTCAGCAAATTTTAGAAAAACATACAGGAGAGAAAAAAATACGAAGCTGATTTTGTTATGCTTTGTGGAAAAAAGATGGGAGATACGTTTGCGAGGTGGGCGTAGTGTGACGGTGCCACGGTAGCATGACGTGAGAATGAGAAGAACGGGCACATCTGATCCAGACCCACTCTGATGTAAATCAGTGTGCTCTTTTAGATGCATAAGACAAAGAGAGGCACTCTGCTGCCAAGGAATGCTTTGGGATTTCAGTTGAGTCTTGTTCGGTAGCTTAGAGGATTCATACCAGGTTGTAAGACCTGCTGATTAAGACAAGACACCACTTTAAATTACAGAGAATAGAAATATAGATGCTCAGGCTCATTTCTAATTCCAAATTTTTGTAATGGGGTGATACTATAAAACATGGAACAGATTTTCCTACCTTAACGGGTTATTTCTTATTGTACATTAGAAGAGAAGAGACATTCGGTCATGAAACAGAGTAAATAAGGTTCAGGAGTATTGTTACAAGGATGGTATTTACTGTCTGCTTTTCACATCCTGTATTTATGGAGCCTTTTGTCCTGTAAGCCGGTGTGTCAGGCTGCCTTTGAGCTTTATTCATCCTCTCCTCTGCCTCCACCCTTAAACTTTATCTGGATTCCCCTCGGGGCCCGCGATGCATATAATCAGTCTGTATAGCTAAGTGTGCCTAGCTGTGTGTGCAATCATAGGCATGTGTGTGAGATAAACGCTGTGTACCGTGGACCTGTATGTGCCTTTCTGTACGTGTTTAACTCTGATCTCATCTCATCAAAGCATCTTCCAGTGGGACAGGAAATTGTGCTGGAATTCAGAGTTTATTACACGAGTCGCAGTTCAAAGGCAGAGCCAAGAAAAGAATCAGACAAATCTGTACGTTTATGAGAGTCGAATCCATCTCACAGCATACATCACTCCTGCTCTGAGTACTCTAATACCACTGAGTTTCGGTGGCAATATGAACTCATAAATCATAAGTCTGTCTCAGGATCGGGGGAGCTTGGCTCATTTTGCTGCAAAAGCCTGAAAGTTTCTTTGCTTGGTTGTGGCCCATGAAGCACAGTGTTAAAGGGTTGGTTCCAATTGTAAATCACATAAGCATATATGGGACGGATATAGTGGATAATTCTGGTTTGAGTTTTAAAATATTAGTTTCTACCCCACTACATGCTACTTTTTCTAGCAAATTCACTTCACCTCATTTTTGTTTGGAGTGAAAT
The DNA here is from genome assembly GCF_057381915.1 of Diplotaxodon limnothrissa. Classification (NCBI taxonomy): domain Eukaryota; kingdom Metazoa; phylum Chordata; class Actinopteri; order Cichliformes; family Cichlidae; genus Diplotaxodon; species Diplotaxodon limnothrissa. Next base: position 24,949,467 of record NC_140608.1, on the reverse strand, counting down.
AATAAGTAGGGTTAACCTGTACAGACTGATAAATAACAGTTGCTGTACAGTGGTCCCTCGTTTATAACGGAGGTTACGTTCTAAAATTAACCCCCGATAGGTGAAATACGCAAAGTAGCCAACTTTATTTTTTACAATTTTTATAGGTGTTTTAAGGCTGTAAAACCCCTCACTACACACTTTGTACACTTTTCTCAGACAGGCATGAACACTTTCAACTTTTCTCTTGTTTAAACACTCTCAAAGTTCAAACCTTTGTAGAAAAATAAGTCCAGTATTATAGAATGAAACCAAAGATCAAACCTTGTTTTCAGGTCAACAACATGGGAAGAGAGCAGCTGCCAGAGAATTCAGCATTAATGATTCAATGGTACGGAAGTGGAGGAAGCAAGAAGAATAAGTTCAGTAAAGTTTGATTTATCTGACTGTTTTGTTTCGCTTAATGCGCTATAATCTGGTGTGCCTTATGGTCTAAAAAAATATGGTAATTTCTACCTTCCTTTAGCATGTCAGGAAGTCCAACTTTTTGTGCAATGGTTAGCATCTTCCTCTGCCTTTTGGGTGATACCGCGGGTGACTTTGACGGTGCAAAACGTTTTGTCGACATTGTTGTTTGTTGGACAGGAGACACGGCACGGAGGAGATTGATTGACAATGGTCTACAGCCAATCAGGACGCAGAACACAATGCGCTGTAAAAAAAAGAAAAAGAAAACATGCAAAATTGCACAAAAAAAAATCTGCAAAGCAGCAAGGCCGCGAAAGGTGAACCGCGTAATAGGACAACTGTATATGAAGTCAAGTTTTTGTAACACCAGTACACAACAAGAGTGGTCTCAGAGCAGGTAAATGCGTCGTAATATTAGAGAGAAAACTTTTGACCCCGTGGTGACTGTGGGGAAGAAAAACTCTCTTTTAACAGGAAGCAACCTGCTCCAGATCCTATTTTACAGTCAGACAGCCATCTGATAAAACTCTTTTTGACACTTTTGCCATTAAATGCTTCAGGGAGTTACTAACTTGATCTGCTTTCTGTCTGGAAACAAGAGTGATGACAGTGGTGAGTGAAACAGTAGCATTTGGGTCCAGAAAACCACAACAATGAGCTGCAAGAAGCTAAAATACTCCATTCAGTTGATGTAACCTGCAACCATGTGATAACATCCTGTGGGTCCATCAGTGCATGAGAGAATAAACTTTCACTTTACACATATGTGTCAGCCCCATGGCTGAGGTGGTTTCCCAACTGCTGCTTCCATTACAGCGGGAGTGAGGCAGTCAAATCTCTGGACAGGGTGCATGTGAAAAGAAAAATGAAATAACACCTCGTCAGTGAAGCAAAAACAACCACGAAAGACTGTGATCAATTTGGCACTACACTGATAACACTCTGGATGAACAGATCTTTGGCTGGCAGTAGTAGACTGGGATCACATCTCTCTGTGTATGATATCCTTTCTGTATTTGCACATACTTTCAGTTGCTTATTTTTACTCTTCATCCGTCTTAGTTTGCTTGTAAGCCAGATTCAGTTGTTTTAACCGTGTGTAGATTCTTATAGTTCTGGCAGTATGATGTCAAATTGTACAGAAAGGAAAATTCTATATTTGAAATTTGAATTTATTCATCAGTCAAACACACATGAACACTGACATTCAGGATTAATGATTGTACTCACTTCAATATCTGTTTTGCTGGACTCATGATTGACTCCAGAAGGTCAGATCACTCAAAGTGATGCAGCAGGCAGCGATGTGAGGTGTAAAAACATTTTCCTTACATTATAGTGTCAGCATGTTGTCGTTAGTACCTGCAAACACTAGAAGCACTGTGACATATGCTTATAGTAAAATTATTAATGGTGTAGGGAGTTGCCATGTGCTTTGTACAATGCCGTCTGTACTGGTTTACAGTAAGTGTGCATGCTTTGTGCAGTTCTCCCCTCAGCAGTTACAACGGGGTTAACTTGAGAAGCTACATACAGACACCCATTATATTCCCATCTTAAGGGCTTATCCTAAAATGTTCTCAACTTAAATGTAATCTTGGACTCAACTGTAACATTAAACTCGAACTTGAGACCAGCTCCAAAAGCAAGGCTACATAGACTGCTACAGTTTAATATCCAACTCTGCAGCAAAACATAAAAACATGTTTACAGTCAGGTACAAAACGTGGGTTTGGATATTACTTCCCTTCTTTCATTTATTCACAAGGCTTAACATCAGGAGTATAACTGCTTCACCTGACAGGTGTTCCAATACAGGCAACAATGGCCTTCACTTAGGACAAGCAAGGCAAGCAGTGCTTGCCCAGTAATATCAAAAAATAGATACAAACTAAAATGTACCAAAAGGAAAACAACCTCTCTTTCTGTATCACAGAACTGTTTGCATATTTGCAACCATCCTTTGCATTACTGCCTTTATGTGGCCATAGTTAGACATATGTGATCTTCATAAAACAGCCATGCTACAAACAATTTGAATTTTTTAAAATTTTCTTTTGATACATTATTATAGATTCATGTTTTCTGCTTGCATTTCTGTGAAGGTCATTGTGCTCCATTGAAGGTAACTATAGCCAGTAGTTGTCTCAGTATAGTTAGGACTCACCTCAGTTAAACTCGGGTCACAGAACAGCCCCTTTTCCATTAGTACCTACTCAGATCAATTCACCACGCATCACCACGACTCCACTTGGACCAACTGGTTTTCCACTACAATCAGGCACTACCTAACGTGCATGGTTGTCATCATAGCGACGCATCCCACAACATCATTAATATGCGTCACGAACGCTACAACAAAGTTAGATGTCGAAGGAAAAATATACCTGCTGCTTGGTTTTTGGCTTTTTGTCAGACTTTCTCTCTCGTTGCTGGGTTTCAAAAATGACAGTTTTAATTTTCATGAACAAGACGCTCTCATGACTCATCAAGTGACGCTACTCACCAGCCAGTTAGGGACTTTGGCTGATACCTGATTGGCTGGTGAAATTTTAGTACCTGCTTGGATCGCTAAGAACCCTGGGTGAGCAGGTACTAAAAAAGTACCTGGTACCAGGTTCTATGGCTTAATGGAAAACCCTGAATCCAAAAAGGTCCTAACAGAAAAGGGGCTAATGGGACGTTTAGACAGTATTTGTGCTGTTGGTGGCTTTTGGAGCATTTTTAATTGAGTTACATGACGCATAATATTGCCTGTGTCTAGATTTTCTAGAATTTTGGTCTGCTACTTAGCACTCATTAGCAGACATGCATTTTATGCATCTGTAAAGTTTTTACTGCTGTTAGTTAATAACTTTGTGCTCCACCCTCTCATCCAAATAAGTGAACTTTGGGCAAGCAGGCAGCCAAAATACTAACACACACTTCAAAATGTGGAGCTTATCTGAATGACTCAATTATTTCAGGATGAATGAAATTGAGTAATGTCATGAGGACTTGTTTGTTTGGCTCCATAAGGAAGTGAAGTCCCCACAGTGTGCTAGTGTAAACAGATTTATGTCCCCACAACATGAGTAATGCACACACACTCGCAGTCACATACATACTGTATTGCTGAAAGTTGATGGAAAACAAAGATAACATTAGAAAAGGGTGTCAGGTTGCTAAGAAGGTGAGATAGCTTGGCATTATGCTACAATCTCTCTCTCTCTCTCTCTCTCTCTCTCTCTCTCTCTCTCTCACACACACACACACACACACACACACACACACACACACACACACACACACACACCATATCACTAGCTGTTAAGATGTTTGTCACCTTTTCCCCTGACTCCCACCCACACCTTCTCCTTATCTTTTGCATTGTTTCTCCAGCTCCCTCTCTCATTCTCACACCTCCATCTTTCCCCAGTGCTTCCTCGGTAATCAACGAGTTAATCATAATCCTCAGACTCTACAGACACACTGGCCTCCTTTGTCTCTGTATGGAAAAACACGGTGGAGCACAGATAAAGAGAAAAAATTTTAAGTCATGTTCGTGGTCAATTAAGCTTTAAAAATATTTTAAATGTGCAGTGCTGAAACGGGCTCTTTACACTTCAAATGAAAATCATCACAGGGCTTACCCCCGAAGTAATCTGTAAGGGTTTAAGTGTTTTAGTGGGGGCCGCACATTAATGACATGTGCATGTGTATGTGTGTGGACATGTGTAGCTGATCCTGGGCCTAAAGCTTAAACAGTTATGAAGAAAGTTAGTCAGACATGCAAGCAAGCCGTGAGAACATTTGGCCTGGCTCCAAACTAAATATAGGAACCGCACCATTAATTTATGGCAGGTTTACTACAACCAAAGCAATGCATGAAATGTGCTGCTTTCATCCTCCCACTGTGTGTGTGTCTGTGTGTGCGAGTGTGTACATGTGTGAGTCCTGCAGATGACAGAATGATAACATTGTTCTTTGCCATGCAGTTTACATCAGTAGGAGCTGCATATGCATGTGCAGACAGGTTCAACTTTTAACTTTGTCAGATCCCATTCAGAGAAAACAAACAGCAAACTGCCAGCTTTAATTTTCGGAAGAGTTAATTTTCTGAAAAGAAAAAAAAAAAAGAGTCCAAAATAAAGCAGGTAATAACATCCATCCTTCTACAGAAGTTTACCATACCCATACATAGATATGGAGGCAGTTACCATGATGTCACCCGTTCAGTGTAAGCTTCTTGGTTGCCTCTATGCTGTTTTCTCTTTGGAGCCAGAATTTAGCCATATTTAATGAAGAGGGGATAGCAAGCTATCAGTTAGCAACAGGAAGCTTGATTTAAAAGCTGCTTTCAAAAACTAATCTGGTGCAATGCACAGACATCTGCTCATAGGGTTGAATAACAGACCAATAAAATATTAGAATTGGGCTTATAAAAAACTAAAGCACAAACTTTTTGACTGGTGTGTACCTCAAACATGGTAAACAGGTCCAGTTCAGTGGCTCTGATTAGTGGAAGTGAAGCCTAGCAAAGTGTTAATGCATCCAAAACTCCCGAAACTGCAAATGAAAGAGATCCTATTTAATCTACAAAACCTCCACCATTTCCTGTAAAGCATTGAGCAGAAGCAAAAGAAAAACATTGCCTTTTATTCTTTTCCTCTCTCTCTCTCGCTCTTTTACTGTCTTAACTTGTCCAGGGTTTTATCCAGCTGTGTGTACCAGGAAATTGCCCCATTCTCCACAAGTATGTTTATACTGCTGCCTCCTTAACAACACAGCTACACACACATCCACATGAACGCACACAGACGCATACAGTAGATAAACTCGCACAGAATCGTTCATGTGCAGGCATGCACGAATGCCCACATGCACTCTCTCACACTGAAGGTAAATTCAGATATGCTGACAAATGTGTGTGTATTTTTAGTGTCATGCTCATATTGTTATGCTGTGTACTGAAGCTTTGGGAGGTCTGATGACGAACCTCGAGGTCCCGCGACATGTTTCCTGTTTACACTGCTCTACACAATTACTAGCCAGCTGACGCACTGTGTGTGCTTACAGTACAAGAGTGTGTACAGTGATTTGCAACCTTGTTATGTTGAAGCCTTCAGCACTGGTGCAAACTCCATAATGCTAATTTAGAGAGAAAATATTATTTTGTGGATAACTGCACAATGGCGAGCAGAATGACAGCAGGGTTGTTTCTCCTGGAACTAAACGGCGTTTCATGTGGAACGATAATAGAGGCTGGGGAAATCATATTTTATTATTCTATGGATCAGGAAGAAAATAAACTATTGTGATATTACTGTCAGGCTGTGTTACATTTAGGGTTAGCTCAAGGTTAGCCACCCACAGAAAATGTCTTTTGTGCAGAAAGTAGAATGTTCACTGGAATAAAAAGACTCAGTGTGTAAAGGTTTGTCACTATCATTAGAATTTGTGGCAGTTTTATACAAGAATTTGTCCCGAAATGTAGATGTTTGAATATTTTCGCATTTTTTGGTGCAAGTAGGGCTAATTTTCTACGCTCTACGTTTTTAAGCAGTTTTTATATGCTCAAATAAGAGCAACAGTGAGTAGCTTAAGCTGTGCTGTCGGTTCACTTCATAACAAGCGTAAAAAATTAGACCCGCCTTTCTTTGCCGTTGAATATCCGTGCAGTTGTCGGTAAACAGCATGTCACAAACACAAGTAAACCCATTTGCTTTGATTTAAAGATTCTCTTCCTTATATTTTGCGCCTCGAGAAAGAAACTAACAGAAATGTACGTCACAAGCTAAGTTGCAAAACATTTTGATTTCCCCACTCTTATACACAGTCTCGTCACTGTGCCCTCTTTATAAATACAGACAGTACCGAAACCCAGTTTGCGCTGGAATGTGTAAACCTGGTCCTTTGTATTTAAAAAACAAACATAAAAAAATGTCCCTTTCACTTTGGAACCAAATGAAGCTCTGATTTAGCCAAGAAAACCAGATCCATAACTGGGAGGCATGTAAGTGTAGGCTACTTGCTAAATTGATGCTAGCACTCATTGGTACACATAGATCATCCCGGCCAGTTTCATGAACAAATGGCCAGAGGAGCTGGACCTGTTTTGTTTTTTTCATTGAATATATGAAGATAATTGCATCTGAATGAGGCTAAGGCCATTTAAGCCACCCATAGAGCAAAGTCTGTTAATGACATCTTTATGGATATTCCAGAGAGTTTTTGGCACACACATGGTGACCCACTGGGCCTAGGCACGTCACAGTTTAATAAAGACTTTAAAAATGCCAATATCCCAAGCTAGGGAGTAGACCTGTTCAGGGTGCAGTACACCTGTTTGTATTTATGTACTATCTTTGACAGGGCAAAGTTCTCATTTTGAACTGCAAAAGGGTGTTTCAGTTGTTTTAGGGGAGAAAACAATGTTAAGACGACCATTTAGATGAGCATTATATTTTTGCAACAAATGTCTTTGTAAAGACAGGACAAATGTATCTGTGTGTGTGTGCACATTTGAATAACTCCATCAAGGAACACGATATCAGGCTAAACAGATAAACACACCCACGTGTTTGTCTGTTAGTCATGCCCTCAGTATTTCCAGGTCCCAGGACCCCAACCGGACTGTTTAACCGAGTAATGGGGTCAACAGATGCTCAGTCTCCAGCGTCCTGAAAGTCCAGCAATTGTGCCAGTGGCAGCTCTCATGAACATTTTATGGATCCCACGAGTTCAACGTGGAAAGATAGCACTACTATCCATCTGAAAACTGATGATGTCATACTATAGCACCACTAAACAACACCATGGGAGCATTTCTCTAACTCTACACTAGGAACACTTAATAAAGGGGAAGTTTATTTTGACTTTTTCTCTAAAAACCTTTTAGATTTTTGGGGTATTTTCAGCTCTCATCTTGCCACCATCACACATTTTCAAATGGCTAATTGACTTTATCAACAGAGTAATCATAAAAGAGCAATATTAAGTTCTGCTGCATTACAGTAGGAAAAGGAAATTTTCCTTTCCTTTCATGTCACTCTCAGCTGTAATTCGGTCTGACTGTGCTTTGATTCCATAAAACAAGGACTTCATTTAAGGGGACCTATTGACAGTCCATCTGGAAGACTTTAAGCGTTGTTTCAACAATCTGTCGAAATGTCTTTATAATGTCAAAGCAAAGAAGTAGAGGAAGAAGAAAACGAGAAAAAGCGTAAAATGGAAAAACAAGTGGGTTCATGCAACCTGTCTGAGGTTTCACTTGGTGTAGCGATTGCTTTTTTTCAGGAATTTAGCTTAAAGCTGTGTGCACGTTTACTGTAGGTGTGTCAGTGTGTCATGAAGACCTCTTACACAGCGAGACTGTGTGATTTTCAGAGGGCGCTAACAAGACTGGAAAAGAAAAGACGAAAAAAGGATGTGGATCTGTCTTTCAAATGTCTTTATTTTTCAAAATGTTGACTCAAAAAGAGCAAACATGTGAGTCACGAGTGAAATGTGGAGACTGGAAGAATGTTGAAGTCAAGATGTTAGAGGCTGACATGACCGTTAGGTTGACGGGAACAATCCAGCTCTCGCTCTGTTTATTGTTTCATCTGAGCCAGAGCAATTAATCACCCATCTGCACTCGTTTGCACAGGCCTACACAACATCGAGTCTGCTCTTGTTTTGCTGAAATATGAGTTTCACTTTCACTGCTTATGTTCATTGTTGTTGTTTACCTCTTTTTTCTTGCGAGAGTATGCGAGAGCAACGCGCTATTATGAATTGTTTTTCTCTTTATGAATTGCACTGACGACCTGCGTGTGTCAGAAGTACAAGTGTTTAACACAGCTCAAGTGTACACTTATAATGCACGCTCAATCCAATCCAAACAGTTACGCAGGTTTTGATTTCAGACGTCTTACAGCCTTTAATGGCTAAGTCAACATGAAGTCAACAGCAGAGTGTTACAGCTTACTTCTTATGTGTGTGTGTGATTGGCTGTGATTTAAAGGTATATACATGGATAAATCCATGGTTGAGTGCTGGATAGAAACAAGACTGATGGCATAATTATGACCTTTTTGGCCAAGCAGGGCTGTTTGTGAAGTTTTAAAACCAGTTGGACGTTTTCTGAATTGGCTTTAAAAAGGCTTTAAAGTCAGCTGCTTAAAGCATTTTGCAAGACACAACTTGAAAGATTAACATGCAACTTAATGCCTGCAGGCGTAAAGTGTATTGTTAGTCACGCTCTCCTCCCCCATCAGCTGGTCCACCAACTAACCAAGCAGCTGTCATTCATTTTGATGAGCGCTCTACCTGTGAAAGCGCAGATAGCCCCAGGCTGCTGAAGACTGGTTTGAAGAGGCACCGCCAAAAGGAAAACAAACATGTTTTTTACTGTTGTCTCATGCACATTTGGTTTTGCTGACACTTACATCCCTTCTACCCTGCAGCAAGTTAAACATGATCCAATCAGTACTTTTTAAAAAAATATCAACCATGGATAATTTATGTTTGTGTCACGTGAAACGACAAATGAACCACCAAGTCTGCCCCGCTTTCTAGTGTTTTTTAGCTTATTGTTTCGGTTTTATATTACACAACTTCCCTGTCTGTAAGAAGGAGTATTTTAAGTAAAAAAAAATCTGTGACAAATCCCAGAAACATTTGGCAGACAGACAACTTGGCAACTATAGACTTTATATAAAACATGGATGCAGGTATCCTGTTGTTAAGTGATGACGTATGAACCCTGCTTCCGGGTCCAAACTACTCTGCGTTTAATAAGGCTGTTGTGTTTTTGACATGTTTTAATGCTTTATATCTTGTTCTATTTAATCTCAAAAAGCCCCTAAAAACAGTCAGTGATCACTGTCGGCCTCTCTCGGTTTTTATTACCGCTGTTCATTTTAAAGCTCAGTTTGTAAAACCTTAGGATGTAACTACAGCCCAGCCCATGCAGCAGTATATTAATGACTAACCTCATATTGTGGATGGATTATCTCAGTTGTTCTCCTGACTGAAGTTTGGTCCGTTTACAGCATCCTGCCATGCAGTTGTATTTGTCTCGAACCATCGCAAACCCTCACGTTAGCTTTTATTGAGTGAAAAAAGTTAGCGTTCATCCTCCAGCTTCATGTGTTTACATTATGCTAACCATAGCTGTGTAGCTAGCCACCACCAGCCCAACTTCAGCAATCCTACAAACATCACTGCTGTTTAGTTTTCTGTCTTTGTTTATGTCGGAGGTTAATTTTTCATAAATCCCTCAGTCAGAACATGGTATATTATGTTTAAGTGGAAACTAGCGCGCTAACTCCCTGTTAACTATGAACTCCATTCAACTTCATAAATTCTGTTTTCATGGATGCCTGGATGTTAAACTTAATTTGACACGCAGGCATCCTGGTAGAGCAGCCACACTGATCATTTTATTAAAGATGAAAGAATTTAGACAGCTTGTGACTCTCAGTGATGCCGCGGTGTTCATTTGACTTTGGGACCTGAAGCAGAGTTTGGACCCCGAAACAGCTAATGATGTCAGACTTAAAGACCAGATAGGGACATCACCTATTGGTTAGTGACATCCTTAAACTGAGAGTTTTCGTTGTTCATGTGGTATTTCAAAATCTGATGTAAGGAGTGTGAGGTAGATCGGACTGAGAATCTGGGGGACATGCTCATTGGCTAGCTATTATGTCAGTCACATGGTGAAGCATTTTTCCTGCTTTTTGTCTGTAAGACCTTAGACCACAAACTTATCAGGTATCCTGAGGTCATAGATAAGGGAACAGAAGCAGTTTTTTTCCATAGAGCCACACTAGACATATCTAGAAACCCCCTGCTTCTCCCCCTGCTGGACAACAGGAAGCTATGTCTTTACAGGAAGCTTTGTTATTTACAGTTAGCGCCACATATGGCTATTAAACAGAACAATATTTTTTCTCATTAATTGATTGAGACCAAAACAGAACTAAAGAAGATTTAACAAAACAAAATTGAATGCAGCACAGTTGAATAATTCATGTGTACTGAATGTGTGAAAGGATACTGTGTGTGTGTGTGTGTGTGTGTGTGTGTGTGTGTGTGTGTGTGTGTGTGTGTGTGTGTGTGTGTGTGTGTGTGCACGTGTCACAACACAAGCCATTGCCACAGCTTCAGCTTCTGTTTTCAGTGCTTGGCACTGATTTTAAGGACTTTCTGGGCTCATTATTTCACAGGTTTGAAACAGTACTGTGCCATCACTTTGCAACTTTGACAAAACAAATTCACCAATGAAAGCCACAACTTGCATCAGGCAGAACAGCAGATTTAAAGAGAAAGAACGATGGAGAACATTTCTTGGCCTTAAAAACAGATTCTGGCCAGCATTGATATGAGAGGTTGGGGTTTCAATGCATTGTCAGAGAGCCAACCTAAATATGACAGAATGTCAGTAGCACTCTATTTTCATCTTTCCAACAACCACTGTGTACCTAACAGTAAATAAAAGTGATATACTGTTGCTGAACCTTTTATCAAAGCTTTAGTAAGCTCTTAAAAGTTCAGCTTAGGTCTCCATGAGTTCCTTTTCTGGAGATACAAGTTGTGATTAGTATTTTTTGTAACTTACATGCTGCATGAAACTAATATGCTAACACTGACTGACAGTTTGCAAGTAAGAACTGTGCACCTCTTTTTCTTTGTCTCATGGGTTCCTCTGCCCGTATCACTATTTGCATCCCAGTTCCAGCTCAGACACTCGTGAACTGTCAGTCAGCACTGGCTGACTTTCCTCCTCTCACAGCAAACAAATGAACTCCACTCCCTTCTCTAATTGCTCTCTGCATGCTAATACTCTTCAATTCACATCAAGTCATGGTCTGTTTATAGCCGTGCTGTACAGCACATATTCCTCTGTCATCAGTCTTTCCACACACCCTCACTAATAACCTATAGAAGCTGTTACTGATATACCCCAGCCAGAGGCGACACCAAAAATATATTTTTTTACTGTCAGATCTGTGCTGAATAATGCCAGTTTATGCAGTTTAATAAGTGGTGTTTATGGTGCAGCGAGGCCAATAGAGAGGTCTACTCCTTCTAATATAATTCAAACAAAGAGGCTTTTATTGATTGTTGGACTAAGTGGACATTTGGGCACCATGTACTCGCATAAATGTACACGCAAAGGACGTGGTCATATAAAAATTCACACAGACGCAGACCCTGGAGCGAACCTTTAAGAAAATAAAGAAGTAGAGGAAGAGGGAAAGAATAGCATTTGCTTTAGAAAAACATTAACTCCACATTAAGAAATATGTAATTGCATATTATACCAAATGTATTTGGGCTTGTATGTGTGAACAGAAAGCAAAGCTGCTGGGATGGGCGCTCCCAGCAGTCCAGTCACTCCAGGCCACAGCTGGTTGTGTTTAGACTGTTGGTCATATGTAGCACTGTGGTCTGTTCAGGAAAAAACTGCAGACAAAGAGACACTCAGGCAGGTAAATATACTTTAAACACATCCATTAACATGTCACGCAATTTAGTACAACTAAATTTTAAACTACATAGGACACTTTCTCAAGTCTGGGGCCCCCTAATGGTAGAAAGGAGTAACGCATAACTGTAACTACCTCAATGGAAATGTTTGACCACTCTACTTTATTTGCCCACTATTCACAGCTATTTTTATCTGCTGCGCTCATAACTAATATAATTTTAGTGTTTTCCACCCTTTTTCTATATCTAACATTCACACTCTACTTTGGTATGTAGAGTAACCAAAGCTTGAACCACTGAACTTCTGACGGTAAGTTCTGGCTTGGTGCTGCTCCTCAAATACCACTATCTTCCCACCAAATTCACCCTAAGAATCCCAAGAGCTACATCTCAGACACCGCAGGCCTCAGTTAGCATGTTAAAGGTCATGACAGTACAGTTAGAAAAAGACAGGTGAAAGGTTCTTCTCTGTAAAAACAACATGAGGGCACGCCTTAGGTTTGCAAAGTTGCATCTGATCAGATATTGAGCACGGTGGTGGAGGGCTTATTTGGGATTATTCTGCAAACACAGGACTTGGTACCTTGCAGCATCAAACATTTCTAGAATTAAATGTTAAGGTTTAGGTCCAACAAAAAGATTCACCCACATTGGTTCATGAAACAAGACAATGATCCCCAACACAGCAAACATACAACTCTATGAAATGATTTGAGAGCTGTGAGACCAAATGCTGTGAGAGCTGAGCCTAAATGAATGCCTACAAGCCAAAGAACTGAACCTTCAATGAACTGAAGCAAGAGAGACTGAAAAACTCAAACAGAAAGTGATAACTTCAAGTTATTGCTGCTAAAGGTAGTTCTACAAGCTGCTAATTATGGGACAGCTGGGGTGGAGCAGGGAAATGTTGCCTGTATGAATATAGACAATGTGCTACATAATACAACATTGGCTGTATTTAGTTGGCAGATTTTGCTAAGTTTGGGTTTTGGTCTGTGAGAAAAGCTTGTTTAGAAACTTTTTGTGTTTGACACCAGTCACTCTATGAATTTGTGCCAGATCCAGGCATCTGTAAGGGTTTTGGCTAGCTAGCCTAATTCAGGCATTTGGAGAAGCAGAACTCAATGACTGTCTTATAAAGCTGTGCAGTCCTCAAACATTTATGCATACAGCTATAAAGGCAGACGTATTTATTGTTGTCAGTCAACACGTTTTTCTTCCAGAGCATGAGCCCGTAAGACTTTTAGCATAGACAGATGAGCTAGCAGTCAGGAGGGGATTCCTGCAGACAGTAACTGGGCAGAGAAGCAGACAGGAAGGTCAGCTTCATGACGAATAGAAACGTATTCTCTCCAAACAAACCAGTACAGAATGTTCTTGGCATATCGCCAGTGGCTGAATGAAGACCCGGGCTCTCTCTCTCTCTCTTTCTGAATCTGGCTCTCTGTGCACCTCTCTCGCCCCTCATTCCCCTCCTCCCTCGAAGCAGAGAGATGAATGGTTGACAGAGGAATGGCGGAAACATCCAGCAGCCAGATTCCTTAGCTAGTGTAATGCCATTCACACTGGTGTGAGTGTGTCACCGTGGCAGGGATGTGTTTGACTCTGTACATGCATGCTGTCCTGTATGCTAATGTCTAGCTGTGTGTGTGAGCATGTGATTGTCTGCGTAAATGCAGGCTCTTTCATCTCTGCTATAAACATCTGCATGTTCACTCCTGATAACCTCTATGTTCTACAGCAGTGTTTCACACACACACACACACACACACACACACACACACACACACACACACACACACACACACACACACACACACACACACACACACACACGCACACAGATACCTGCCCCTACACATACTAAAATACTCTGCAATTGTGTCTGCCAACTCTTATATAAACCACAGAGGTTGTATCAGAGGGGACTGGGCTGTGAAGCTGTGCTCCAGCAGGGAGCACAGCTGGAAGGGAAACACACACACACACACATTGGAGCCCCAGATAAAATTTGCAGCTTTGATTTTCTTCATTCATCACAACCGCTGAGCTGCAGCACTGCTCAACTCTGGATGGATCTTCTTTGCAGGGACCATTACCATTAGTGGGTGCACTTGAGAGACAAATATGAGTGCAAAGAAAGAAAAATAAGTATGTGAATTCATGTGCGTTCTTGCTTTTGTGCATGTGTGTGTTCCCTTTTTGTGTCTGTATCCACGGGGACTCTGACGTGGATGCAGAGGGGGCATTGTGTGGGTAACTTGTACAACTCTTACCTCAAGCTAAACTCATCTACCTCTCATCTCTGTTTCACCCAGTCTCTCTTGTCCACACCTTCCTCTTCCTCGCAGATGTTTTGCAGTTTATTTGCACAAGTCTACGACTAATCAGCCTGCTGTTTGGTCTCTTGATTGGCTTGTTCACTGCTATTAATAAGTGTATCGCCAGCTCATACGGAGTCATACTTTTGCAGTTTGAACACATGGTGTTTGTGCATGTTCTGAAACACACACACACACTGATTGATGACCCAGTTAATGTGGCTGTGTGAAACAGAGGAGACCCAGGCAGTCATTGCCTCGTGACATCCATCCATCAACACCTCTCACTGAGGGACTATTCTTGCTGCTAAGTTAAACATACACTCTACTGTTAATGCATACGTGTCTTTGTGTGTGTGTGTGTGTGTGTGTGTGTGTGTGTGTGTGTGTGTGTGTGTGTGTGTGTGTGTGTCTGAGGCATGCACTGAAACCTGCCTTGCTCAGGGAGATGAATGACTTTTGGAAAGTGCCATATAGTCTTGTGAGGCAAATCAGGAGATATGAACCAAAAACCCAGTTTCCTCACGCACACACGAGCAGGTGGTCTAATTGGGTTTTTGAAGGGGTAAAATAGGATTTCTGTCCCATCTGTGAAAAAATACACAATATATGATCAGTAATTAATAAATAAGTGCTTTAGACTCCCTCTGACAGGGAACAAGGCCATGTTAGCACTGTTTCAGATCCACACTAGACAAATGATCAAGTGTTTAATGTATTTCTAGAGTAATTGTTCACTGCAAACATTTCTCCTCACCACTGTAAAAATGCAGAGGACAAACTTCACAGTGCTTAAAGTACCAGACTTTATAAAAACAGGGTTGTAGTTAAATGTGACGTCTTGGATTGGAGCCAAGCTTTCTTGAGGTGAGACACTAGATAAAACGGGCACTGGGTGTAGGCTCTCACATTACAGAAACACACACCTCTACCCCACACTGAACACCAACCATCCACACATGGCCTAATGTTAGCTACTATAACAACACTGTGCTAACATGTCAGGTTTCAATCAAGTACAAACTTAGCAACCCGTAAGGGTGTTGCTAATGCACATTATTCTTTAAAACAGATATGCTGTTATGCACATTCCAAGCTCTGTATTTTCATGCTTGGACTCTCTTTAAGTAGTTGGGTATGATTCAGAGTTCACAGTGTTTATTGTGGGCCTTACTGGAGTCTCTCAGTTCAGTTTTAGCTTCCCACACCTTGGAACCCAACGTTCGTCTCATTGTCTTTCCTCTTGTAAACAGAAGGTTTGGGGTGAGACTTCTGTGGATGAGCTGACCATATTAGGCAAATCTGTTCTGACATCATAAGAGAAAGAGTAGAAAAAATTGCCTGAAACTGACCTTTTAGATCTGAAATTTAAGCTTTTGGCTTACAGGGGTTTCTTTGCAGATACTTTGACCACATCGTTTAATTTGAGCATCTACAATTGCAACAGCACAGACAGAAAAGATGATTAAGGAAACATCAGAGAGAAACAGAAACAGAGCAATTTCCTTTCAGACTTGTGGTTTCTATGATATTTAAAGCTGTGTGGGAGGCAGAGCCTTCAGCTATCAGGCCACTCTGCTGTGGAACCACCTTCCAGTTTGGATTCAGAGACAGATCTCATAGTTAGTGCTGGATCAGGTGATCCCTTACTCATGTGGTAATAGGTCTAGGCTGCTGGGGCTTCCCATGGTGGACTGAATGTGTTTATACACCACTCTGCATTTCATCATTAGTTATTATTAATCTTTGACTCTTCCCCACATTGTGTCTTTTGTCACTCTTCCTGTCCTCACACCCAAACGGTCACAGCAGATGGCTGCTGCTCCCTGAGCCTGGTTCTGCCTGAAGTTTCTATTTATAAAAAGGGAGTTTTTCCTTCCCACTGTCACCAACTGCTTGCTCATAGGGGGCGGTCTGATTGTTGGCGTTTTCTCTGTAATATTGTAGGGTTAACCTTACAATATAAAGCTCCTTGAGGCAACTGCTGTGGTGTTATATAAAAAAACTGAATTTAATTTAACTAAATTGAACCTGCATTAAATGGATATAATGACTTGTGGCAACATAAAGTTGCAGGTACTTCTGCACTGTTGCCTCTCTGGTGAAACTGTATTCAGCAAACATTATAAATATGTAATTTACTATTAATATATAACTATAAGAGTTTAGCCAGGAGAAAAGAGTTCAGTCACTAAGAAATATTTTAATATATATATTTAGCACTGGAGTTTATCCTACCCTTTCTCTTAAAATGTGCAATATGTGTCATTTAATTAGAAAATTAAAGGAGCCGTACTATTCTGAGGACCCACTAGGCCTCTTCTAAGAGCTACACTGACAACTGTTATTTAAGCAGGATTAGAAGTCATAGCAAAAATGGTAAACTACCTAATGAAAAAAAAGCTCCTGTTTATTGCACAACCTCGGAAAACTAACAACTGTGATTATTTTCTCCTGGAGTTTAGATACTCAAGTAAAAGATATAAGCAATGTAAATCAAACTGGACAGTTGAGAAAATGTGCTGCCCCTGCACCACATCATATTTATTAGTGTTAGCCTGACGGTGTAAGAGCGCTTCATGTGAATTCCTTCATGTGAATGTTTTGACTCTGCAGAGTCAAAACTGCAGCTGTCAGATGAATCTGGTTGGGGAGCGGAAAAAAAGTATCCAGTCGCACTAAATGGAATTACTCAAGGCGGTGTGGTGAGATAACTCCACCTGTTTCCAATGCTCCAGAAAATTCGCTCTCAGTGTTTGAACATCTTGAAAATGAAGTGCCTGGGATTGTGCTCGGATAAACAGTGCAGGGGAGCTGTTAAACAGAAACTGAACAGATTCCAGCGTCTCCTTTCGCTTTGTTAAACTTATTAACTGACTTGACAGCATAAACAGGCACTGACACAGGAGACAATTACAAGTTGGCAAAAACAGAAGGAGAACAATGAGCGAAAGAAATCGGTCTGAATGGGAATCTGTGTGCTTGGGGGTGTCTGGGTCATCGCGTCGGCTGGACGTGAGGGATTTATCAAACGGCTCACATCATCTTTCCATCTTTCCATCGCCATCCACACATACTGTATGTTCCGACTCCCAGAGCACTTGTTGTTCTTCTAATTCAGCTGACTGAGCACATGAGGTCTGGGAAAACTCCCCGAGCCAAGGACAAGAGGACTTTGAGAGTCATTATCACCTCCACATCTGCTAGTTTCGCTCAAGTTGAGACTCCCCCAGAGCTAATACCTGTTAGCACGAAGACAAAGAGAGAGCAAGCTGCAGGACAGACTATGCCCCACCTGATACCAACACTAGGGGGCAGTCTAATACAAAACATGGGGAGAGCATGCAGCGGTTGTGATTCACTCCCAGTCAAGCTGACAGTTGCATGTATGGTCCTGGAACACACATAGACCTGTTGCTTTTTGAAATCTGTGCCAAACAACCCTCTTTTTGTTCATACAGATGATCATCAGTTTGTAATTGCCATAGCTTGAAACACACGACCATGTTTTAATTGTATTTCTTGTCTACGATGGCTCTGTTAAGAGCTCATTAAGCTGTTGGAACAAGTCCTGCAGAGGAGCGCTCACCCAGACAGACAAAAAAAAGAAAGAAGGGGAGAATGGATGGCTTTATTCTGTCCTTGGCCTCCGCTATTCTCCGTTCAATATTCCACACTCGGCTTCCCCACAGTTACATAAACAGCATCTGAGATACAGCCAGCCACATCCTCCACATTAGATTCCATTGAATCTGCACATAATGGCTGTGGTGTGGCTGCACTGCTGCAGGGTGGAGGGTCTCTCTTTCTGTCCTTCTCCTCTCCTCGCTCTTTCTCTAGGTTGGTGGGACCCAGCGGCGGTGCTGCACTAAAGCGTCTGTTTAACAGGGAAGCCAGCTCTCCTTCATGTGGCTTGAGTGGAATGAGAGCCGCTGCCGCAGCAGAAGGAGCTGCTTCAGCGAGCTGTAATATGAGTCAGAAAACAACACCAGGCACCTCCAGCCATGCTCTCTCACTGTGTGTGTGTGTGTGTGTGTGCTTGCATTTTCTCCATTCTGTGTACTGTACCTGTCAGCGCTAACTCAACTGTGTGTGGGTGTGCAGTGTAAACTCCATGCAGGTGAGCCTGTGTTGGTCTTGCGGTATGTGTATAGCCATGCATTTGTGTGTGCTTGAGATAAGATGTATGCCGGTGATCAACGATTCCCTGGCAGGAAATGTGTCACACACACACACACACATATGCACGCAGTGTGTGTCTGAGTGTATTTGCATTGGAGAGTGGGGATGTTTAGGCAGGACCCAGCACTGTGGGACAGACCTTCAAAGGGTAGTCTGAAGGTTAAGAATAAGATTAGGGTTAGTGTTGGGGTTAGATATTTAGTGATGATGGTTAAGGTTGGGGAATGTGTAGTGCAAATAAGTGTCAGATGAGTAGAAATATATAGGCATGGAGCCTAATGGACATGACTGTGACAGCTGATAAGAGTACGTGTTGGGTAAACGTGTGCTTTATGGATTGCTAGAACATTTTGTTCTTTGAGTACACTCAGTGCTGTGGGAGTGACTCAAATGCAGGATTACATTTCTCAGTATTACATCATAACTCATTTAAAGGACATTAAGCTCATAATGTTGCTGAATATCTTCAAGATATTTAATGTTAAGAATGTTATGTTATCTGCTGCTGCATTCTAGTCATTGTGGCTCACACTTGTTGAAGTACTTGCCAGGTACCCAGCTGTGATTCAGTTTAATTTATGGTTAGCCACATACAGAGTGTGTAGGTGCTGTTTTTTTCCCATGGTGTGTACAAATTTGTGCTTGTGCTATAGTCAAGTCACAAACGTAAGTAATTATAGACCTGAAGACTTTAAAAAGCAAACAAACAAACAAAAAAAAAAACAGAAGAAGAATCAGAAAACAGGTAGACTTTAAGCTATGGTTTATCCACACCCATGGATGACACACATGACTGCAGGAAACAGCCAAGTCACAAGCTTCTCACCTCGTAGGCACGACTGCATGTGTTGAAAATGCTTATTGTGAAAATGAATCTGTGCTGATTGTAATGTTTCTGCAGTTATCATTCCCAAACATACTGCAGAAGTCAGTGACATTCCCAACAAGATGTTGAAACTCCTCTCACTGTAACTCACTGCACGTGGATGTTTGTACAGGACAACACGGCTTTATATTTAAACACATTGGATAACTGTTTTAGAAAATGAAAAATGGCCATAAAGGAGACAAATTAGAAAAAACAAAATTCAAATTTCCAAAAATTCAAATGTCCTTAATGTATTTTTTGCCTGTGGATGTGGAGGTAGCTTATTCCAGTGGTTCCAAAGGAGTTCCAAAAGTTGGACACCCCTGCCTTAGATAGATAGATGGATAGACTGTTTGATGAGTTGCACCTTTTTAGACCATAAATACATTAAATGAATTCATGAATTCAAAATCGTCATTTTTTCTTTGGTGAAACTGATCCCTGATAGAGACTGAAGACG
Source organism: Diplotaxodon limnothrissa (assembly GCF_057381915.1). NCBI lineage: Eukaryota > Metazoa > Chordata > Actinopteri > Cichliformes > Cichlidae > Diplotaxodon > Diplotaxodon limnothrissa. The sequence goes on along the minus strand of NC_140608.1, from coordinate 24,929,729 downwards.
TCACTTGGATGAGTTACAAAATGTTTCTCCCACTGAAAACGTTACATCCAGATCAACAGAATCAACTTTTTTGGGAAACCTGACTTCTGGGAATGTCAGTCGGTCCCAACTAATCATTATATATTTTGTCATAAGCAGTATATTATAAGATTATCATACCATATGTGTATTACCTAAAAACTTGGTACTTGGTTAATTCAAAGTTTAGCTGATTTTCTCCCTTTAAAAACATTAATGAAACATATTACAGTAGATCATCAAAAAAACAAAAAGAATATCTTCATAACTCAATAGGAATGTGAGGAAAGTGGTCCTGTAACCAATAATTGCTAAGTGGGTTAGTTGGTAAACTTTTATTGTGTCTATATTGCACAGTGTTGCAACATGAATTCTTGTTGGGGCTGATGTGACTGATCCCAATGACAGATTTTAAGCTCAGAGGTGGAGAAGTCGAGCCACAAGTTTTCTTTCAATTAAAAAGCAAAACAATAAAAAAAAACACCAAAATGAAAGTCAGTAGAAGCAGGACAGGATGTGTGTGTGTGAAGGAGATGGAGACAGGTGTAATGGTAAACATGGAAGTAATAAGTGATTGTAATAAGTTTAAATACCTGGGATCATCCATCCAAAGCAACAGATGCAAGAGTGGTGAATAAGACAGTGAATGCAGGGTGGAGTGGACGGAGAGGAGTGTCCCTGCTGTGATCCGGAGATGGTGGCACTGACAAAAAGGTAGGAGGCCGAGCTGAAGAGGTTAACATCTTTATTGGGAGTGACCAGGATGGACAAAATTAGAAATGAATACATCACAGGGGCAACTCTGAGCGCTTTGAAGGCAAAGTTAGAGAGGAAAGGCTGAGAAGGTTCAGAGGGATGGAGGGATGGAGATGCCAGACGGGAGGAAAAGTGGAAGACAACAGAGAAGATTCATGGATGTAGGGAAGGAGGAGATGCAGAGGGTTGTTGTGAAAGAAGTGGATCCTGGACATAGAATGAATCTACACGGATGCTGTGGCAGCTCCTATAGGGAGCAGCCAAAAGATACAACAGCAGATACCAAAGACACCAAAGCATCTCTGCTCTGTCAGAAGTACAGCCTTCATTGTCCCACAGCAGTGACGACACCAGCAAAGCGCACTTAACTGCATTCTCACAGACTGCTTTGGATGTTTCTCCCAGGTCAGCACATATTGACATACAAAGTGTCAATATGTGATGACCTAGTAGTGAGACTGAGTTGAAGTGGCAGATTAACTACAACAAAACTACACACAGGCACCTACATGATACCTTATCATTGTCTACATGGGTATGCCAACAGTTCCTCTGTGTTCTGTATAAACATGATATCCCAGGTTTAAAAAAAGCCCTGTAACCAGAATGCCCATGTCCATGAGAGCACCCTGTTATTCTCAGGGACTAATAGGATTGCTACTGGCTCCAGGCTTGCATTACACCTTCTAACCTCTGTACCCCTCCTTGCTGCCTTGTTTTGAAATTGTAGCCTCGGTTATCTAGTGGTAAAATGAGCTTTTAAAGCCCTATGAGAATCATTAATTTAACTAGTCATAGCAGAAGGGGATTGGCTAAATGCAATGGGGGCAAACTCTTAATAAGGCGCCCTGGTTCCAGGGCTGGAGGAATTAGGAGAGCATTTAAGTCCAGTGGCTTCTTTGTCTTCAGTGAGGTGCGCACTTTGGAAAATCCCACCATTCCCTTGCTGCTGTATCTCTTTCAGATTAAAGAAATTCCTGCAGTTCTCCTCACCTTCACGTTTTCCTGTCAAGTTGTTGTCAGAACGAGGACCTGGTCAAGACCATTTCAGTACAGAAGCATTAGTAAGGGCTGTCACACTCACATGTTCCCAGGCAGAAGCTATCAGCAGCTGGTGTGAAGGAATCCAACTCCAGTGGCAGTGACCCCCAAGATTTACTCTCCCTCTTTCTCCTCCTCCCTCTCCTCCTCATGCGCCTCTTCTTCTTCTTCTTTCCTTTCTTTACCCTCTTCATCATATCACCCTTACGCTGCCTCCCCCAGAGAGACAGCTGCAGAACACATTACATTATTGTGTGTGTGTTTTGGGGGGTTTGCAAGAAAAGATTTTTAAAAAGTCGCGAGGACACAAAGAATTAATGGAAAGAGTGTGAGAGGCAAGGAGAAACAGCATTCGACACAGTGGCAGGATAAGGCACCTTGAACTTTTGCTGACACATACGAACGTGTTGCTGCAGTCTGCTCTCAAAAACATTTGGATCTGGTTTGAAAACAACCCCTATATAGCCTCTTCAACATATGTCCGCCAGATTTACATCACTTGGGTAATGTGTAATTGTGTGTGTGTCTGTGGGGATGGGGGAGAATAAAGAGGATGGAGGGTCCTTTTGTGCTCGTTCAAAAGGACAGTCCTTCCTATGCATATGAACATTTGACCGATCCTTCCCTTCCTGTGCATTGAGCAGTACAGGTGGTGGGCTGATTCAAGCCCAGTGCTAGTCTTTATGGTTATTTCACCGCAAATCTGAAGGGTCATTTCACCCACAAATTTAAATCATGCATTTCTTGGACGAGCATAAATCTTTTCATGTTTTTTTTAATTATTATGTAGTGTGGGATGAAGGTTTTTGAGGAAAGATTCTTCTTTCTGAATGGCTAAATATACTGTCTGTCTTTGAACAATAAAATGTAATATTTTTCATCTTTGTGAGGTATACTGGAAAGTTCAATAAAATCACAAAGACTAGGTGCAGCTGAAAGCAAGAAAAAGAAGAGTTTGAAACCTGATTCAACCCCTTCGGATTCTAATTAGGTGCTGAAAAGCTATAAATTCATCCACCTCTTCTGGATGCACATATATACCAACCAGGCATAACATTGTAACTACCTGCCTGATCATGTTGTTTCCCTTTGTATTCAAAAAAAGCAGTGACCCATCAAGACTCCACTAGACCCCTGAAGGTGTTCTGCGGTATCTGGCACCAAGATATTAGTAACAGATCATTTAAGTCCTGTAAGTTGTGAGTTGAGCCACCATGGATTGGACTTCTTTGTCCCACAGATGTTCAATTGGATTGAGATTTGGGAAATATGGAGCTCAAGTCAACACCTCAAACTCCAGCGCTAGTTCAACTGTGGCTGAGGAATACTGTTTCCATCAAAGGGTGTATATGGTCTGCAGGAATGCTTAGGTGGCTGGTACGTGGCAATGTTGAGTAGCAGAAAACTGGCCAAAAGCATCATTACTGTTCTTCCTTGGAACACTTGATAGATGCTGACCACTGCAGACAGGGAACACCTCAGAAGAACTGTAGTTTTGAAACCAGTTTTTCTGCTCGTAGCATATCAGTTTTAAGGTAAAAAATGTTTACATGCTCCCTAATATATCCCACCTACCAACAGGTGCCATGATGAAGACATAATCAGTGTTATTCACTTCACCTGTCAGTGGTCATAATGTTGTAGCTGATCGGTGTATGCATTACACAAGAGTCATACCAGGCGTGTGTCAGCGGGTTTTGTCCACACACAGCTTCAGCTGTGACGATGATATTCCTGATCCCGACTTTCTGACTCTTTGGTTCAGTAGAAAATAGACCAGCGTATCGTCCGGGGCGATCGTGGCTCAAGAGTTGGCAGTTCGTCTTGTAATTGGAAGGTTGCCGGTTCGAGACCCGGCTCGGACAGTTTTGGTCGTTGTGTCCTTGGGCAAGACACTTCACCTGCCGCCTACTGGTGATAGTCAGAGGGGCTGATGGCGCGATATGGCAGCCTCGCTTCTGTCAGTCTGCCCCGGGGCAGCTGTGGCTACAACTGTAGCTGCCTCCACCAGTGTGTGAATGTGAGAGTGAATGAATAGTGGAATTGTAAAGCGCTTTGAGGGTTTCGAAAAGCGCTATATAAATACAAACCATTATTATTATTATAAAAATGCTCTCTGGTGCGTCTTGTGGAATCATTAGCTTTTTTCTTGACTTAGCCTGATCACCTCCACTATATGATGTAACTGGCACAGTGTAGCCAGGAGTGTAGCTTAGTTAGCATTTGTTGGAAATGTCTTTTTCTTTTTTTTTAACAATAACATTCTCCTCCATTTTAATGCGACACACACAACACACTCCTATCCCACTGTCCCCAGTACTGATCTTCTGTCAGTACTGGGTCACACATTATGAAACACCACTGGTTTTGACGAATCGACAGCATCTATCACTCTGGGCCATTTCGCAATAAGCAGCTCAAGCTATTTAAAAAAAACACAAGAGTACCGAGTGTGCTCTGTTGATGCATTCATGCAAGTCATGGCATGGGTTTGTATTGAGTTTATGGGCAATTGTTAGCTGATTGTTCTTATTACATAAGTGCTTGTATTCTTTTAGTATTTTTGGCAGCTAGCTTCAGGTCCATTGCCACCGACCTCTGCAACTTGAATATAGGGCAAATGCTGATTTGCACGTACCACAGAAAAACAAAGACACATACACAATATATGTGGCTAGCCAGAAATCAAAGCATCATAAATGGCATCTACATTGTGTATGATGAGTTACTTATGAAGCCAAATAAAAAGAAGAGTTTACGTGATGACCAGAACTAGGAAAACATATCGTCTAGTCATGAAAATGAACCCTTGCACATGTTTGTATGTGTGAGTTTCTGTGAATGAGTGTCCCTCTGTGTGCATTTGATTGGCAGGGTCCACAGTACGGTATGTCCATATGTGCTCATGTCAATGAGCCTGCAGTAAGCCGCGGTATTGTCTCAGTGTATTAGCAGAGTGTTAATCATTGTGTGAGTCAGTGTGCAGTTTGTGGCAGGACTGTGGATGTGGCTCCTTCATTAAAATGTTAACCAGGCCACATGGACAATGGATGCACTGTTCGGCCTGCTGTCCTCTTCGTGCTGGACTGTGTTTCTCTTTCTCCCTTCCCTTCTCACTCTGTGTGTGTGTCTCTCTCTATGCCCCCTCTTCTTCCTCTTTATCTTGTGAAACATTGGCCTTGACTGTCGTTGAAACCACAAGCCCACAACCCTGCTCTTTTTTTTTGTCTTACCCTCCATCTCTCACTTTTTTCTTACACTCCTTTGTGTCAGTTTCTTTTCTTCTGCGCTGTGGTTAGGGTGTCAGGGCTCTTTAGTTTCAAACTGAATACATTTCAACTCTGTATGAACCACACAAGTCATAAATCTCGTTATGCTAAGGCTGATGTTACTGAATTACCTTTACATGTGTATGTAAAATGTACGTGGGTGCTCGTACGTCTTTGCGCACACATGAAAATATCTCGGTAACAGGATACAGCAGAGGAGATTTTAACGTGTGTGCATGTGTGCTGGGGTCACGGTGACATTAGCAAAAAAATTAAAAATGAGCAAGTCAGTGGTGAGTTTGGACTTTGTTTAAAGGACTATAAATAAGTGTCAGTGTTTGAGTCTGCAGTATTAAATGCCATTTAACTGTTCAGTGCTATTCCACCATGAGTGTTTCCCCGTGCTCTGTAGCTGGTTCACCTGTCCCCAGGGATCAGCACATGAGCTGGGGCAGAGGCGAGGGGTAAGGGGGAACAGTCTAGAGGAAAGGTGCTGTGAGGAGGGGTGACGGAGGGGATGTGGTACCCCCTCTAGAGAACAGTGCTCTGCATGTAAGGCTGTAACAAGGATCAAAGTGCCCCTGACACCCATGGATCCCATGGGCCATGTAGCCCTGTACCCAACCCCAAGCCCCCTACCATCATCCCCACACATCCAAGCATCAAAGGAACTATCGATCGTAACTGAGTAACAGGTGGGAAGATTTGTGTGTGTGCATGGGAATGTGTGCGTGTGTTTTCAGTCACCCATCTTTCAGCACTGCAGCTGGGCAGCTATCTCCTGGCAAAGAGGAGACACTTCCTCTTTGCTAACCACTGTTTCCTCTGAGAGAAAAACCCTCTTTGGTGCCATTTCACCTCTGGCACTCACTCACACAAATTCAACTACACAATTAGATCTACACACAGCTATACATAACCTAAAATGGCAATGACATATTATGCTATCACACGTCTTGGTGTGATGACACATGAATGAACGTTTTCTTTTGACCTGTGAACTGAAACAGTCATGCCATCAGCAGATCATGTGGGAAGACATTTTCAACTCCCTGACCACAGGAAGCTGAAAGGAATGAAAGAGGAAATGAAATCATTACTTAGTGTCTTTCTTCCAGTGTGGCAATAGAGGAAAAAGCACATGACGGGGGAGTGGTAAAAAACAGGAAGAGGCAAAACTGTAACTAAGACCTTTGCTGCAATTTGAGCATGTCTGCCAGAAATGTTTCTTCTTCTTCTCTCTCTCTCTCTCTCTCTCTCTCTCTGTCATACACACACACACACAAACACAGACAAAATATTCAGTCACCTACATTTCCACTTTGCAAATTACAGCCTGAATTACGGCTCCCACCAATCATGGCATGCATCTGTCACCAGCCCGCCAATCACCGTGCTTGTCGCCATGCAGGGCGGTCGAGGCAGGCTTAAAGTGGTCATTTTCTGCTAAAGCCTGTAGTTAGAGTTCCTGGGAACAGGAGGTCGGCCATTTTGGCGCCCTGCAGACCTTTGCAGAGCTGGCTTGGATTGTAAGACTTGTAAATGTAAATATCAAACCCAGTTTGCATCATAAAGCTGCACACCGTGCTTTACTATCTGATTTTGTTACAAGACTTTTTCTGCTGGAAGCACCCAGAGGAGACATTTGTCACTGACGGGTTTCATAATAATTCATAGTCCGAAATTTTGAACTAGGAGATGCCACATTTGATATGGGCTCACTCAAAATAGATAGCTTTGCAAACCTGCTATGAGTGTGACTCAGCCACAAACTATGCGGGAGTTCTTCCAAGCTGTGGGGAATGTTCAGGACCATGGAGCAAAAGAGTACATAAGTCCGAATTACAACAAAACTAGCAATTGTAATCACTTACAAAACAATGGGCAATTAGGTACTTTTTATGCTTTTTAAAAAAAAAAAATGCGTGTACTTCTGCATGCAGTGAGTGTGCAACTATAGTTCCGAATTTCATTCATCTATTTGTGTGTTTGTTCTCTTGCAGGTCACAGAGGGATTCTGACACAGTGTGACACAACGACAAACTCCTTTTCAAGTGCATGAATGTAAGAGCGTTTTTACGCCTAGAATTCATTTTTTCTGGTGCGAATCTGTTAGTTAATTTGTGAACTTGCACCTTTTTGAGACAGAGAAAAACCAGAGAAAACAGAGAAAAATCCAAGTAGACTCCAAGAAAATCAAAATGTGTCTTTATAAACTACGTGAGAATGTACAGTCTGCTTGTTCACCAGATGTGTTTGGGGCAGAAGCAATAAGAGTGAATACAGGAGGAATGTGGTGTGTTCTTTACTGTCCTAGATCCCAGAATTCAATGACATTTAATTCAGTTTTATTTATATAAAGTCAAATAACAACATCAGTCACCTTAAGGATTTGTCTTGTAAGGTAAAGACCCTATAATAATACAGAGAAAACCCTGAAAATTAGACCACTCCATATGAACAAGTTCTTTGCGACAGTGGGAAGGAAAATCTGTCCTTTAACAGAAAGAAACCTCCAGCAGAACCAGGCTCAGGGAGGAGCAGCCACGACTGCCACGACTAATGCAAACCACCCACGGCTACGGTAAGTTTTTAGCTAAAACTTAACAGAACAACATAACAAGCAACATAAACGTCGTAGCTGAGTCAGCTCAAGATCACCCCCTCCAAAGGGTTCTCAGGCAGCTGGTCCACATCCAAAACGAACCAGAACCACAGTTGGATTTGAACAGACTAAAACAGCAGGTGTGGAAACACCCCGAGACTCCATGCTAAAGTGTCTGAAACACTAATAATTTCAACAAATTTCCTCTTCATCCCCAGACTTATTTTTTGTCATTCAGCACCGAAGAAAAACCTAATTAGGTGGGCAATGTTCTCTTGTCTCTGGACCAAACATCATGTGGCATCCATGTGACAAACCTCTTTATCAAACCACTTGATAGAAATTATATTAGTCAAACTGAGACTTGATTTAATTGTATCAAGTCTACCTGGTTCATGCAGTTCATCTACCCACATTTAACATAAAATTTCACAAAATGGGCAAAAGACTGATCTGGATCACTTTGTTTAAAACTGTGAGAAATCTCATTTGATGAGATGAAGACCTATTCGAACATCCTTCAAGTTTCAATTATCTTGAGACTCAACTTAGAAATCCTTCGATTACATTTTGACTTGGAATTGTCGTGAGAAAATTAATTAGACTTACTCTGAGTGACCCACACTTATCCTGGCTTTGAGTTCTGTCCTGAAGGCCTTGAGACTTGAGGTAGACTAACTTCAAGATGTAACATTAGGCTCGGGCTTGTTATTCTGCTGAGACTTGACTTCCATTCGTCCTGATTGTTTCACTGTTCCTTGGCTTTGATTTGCTTTGATCAGATATGAGGCGTGACTTGGACTTACCTTAAGACACGAATTGGACTTAATCATCTCAAAACTATGACAACACTTAACACTTGATTTGAACTGTAAATCGTCCGGAGATTTGGCTCGGGCTTGTTTTGACTTGACTTGGACGCAGTAAAAACAGCTCAATACAGCTTGTACACAGCATGTAAATAAACCTGAGTAATGAAGACATTATGTTACAAGATTACAGTGTGTTTTGCAAATGTGCCACACATTCCCATTTTGAGTTCAACTCTCCTGACCTTGTGCGTATGACACATCTGCTCAGGAATGAGTGTGCTGGGATGAAGTTCCCTGTATAATCTCCACCAAGCGTGATGAACCATCACTCATCATGAGTTACCTCACAAGCTCAGAGCTCGGCCGCAGGAAATTAGAGAGCATCCAGAGACGTGCGTGTCATTTCACAGTCCAAGCGTAGGAACAAGTGTGTGCGTAGTGGTTTGCTTCTGTTTGTGCGACCGTGTGCCTGTGAGCAAAGCTACTGCTGGTAAGTGGTTTCAGTATTTTGGTACACATGCATGAGTGCACTGTGGGATTTGCCGTTTGCTGTGTGCGCGTACTCTAAGTGGTCCTCCTAATCACAGTCCTTAAGGTTGTGTGATCACAGGCCTTCCCGAGCAAAGCCAACCAAAACTACTGAGTGACAGACAGACTCAGAAACACACACAAACAAACAACAGGGACATCTGCTGTGACAAACACAAAATATCAGAAACACTTTTGCTATTACTACCAAATCTTTAGAAATGTCTTCCCTCACTCTCATTTAGTCGATCTTCCTTCATGGTCACTGTCTTCACACTTGAACGCCACACAGATAAAATACATAAAAATACACACTCTCCGGTTTACACGCGTGTGTGGGATCCTGCAGCGCCGCTCCAAACAGGCAACACTGGGACAGAGGGTGAGAGTAGGGGGCTATTGTTTGTGTGTGTCACTGAGAGTTGTCTTTACTCAGATTAGTAACTTTGAAAAGAGGCTAATTAGAGAGGTGTTGTGTCACTGCTGTTGAAAAGCGGTCAGCTGTAAGAGCCAATGACAGGCTAGAAGCATCTTGGGTGTCTTGAGGACACTTTATGATAGGGATGTGGTGCGCCGTGTGTAATGCTCTTGCTGTCATGTGGCTCAGGTCAACAATGGATATGTACGTGGGCATGTGTGGGTGGTTGCTTCTGTGTGTGGCACACACGTAGTGTATAGACAGAATGCAGAGATTGATTGTCCCCTGCATCAGTGTCAGAGTCATCTAAAGCTAAGTTGTATGAAAATTTGTATAAATAATTCCTTTACAGTTTGCATTCTGCAGTACTTGTCTCTCTGTTAAATGCACCATTAAAAAGGTGTACAAACTGCTAAAGAAGCCCAAAGCAACCAAATTTAGACTAGAAGGTAAAGTGCTACAAGTTATCGGCTAATGCTAGCAAGCTTAGTCAGCAAGCTGCATTTATAAAATATATGGGCACAACGCATACACAGACATATCTGCTAATTAATGCTAAGTAACATAGTAATAAAACAGTAGAATTTTAAATGTTTACACCAATAAAAATGCTCTGGGCGACATTAATATCACAAATAGAAAGCTGCAGTTAGTGGTTAGACAAAGCACACAGGCAATGTCTACACCTCCTTGCACAGCTGTCAAAGTATCAACACTCCTAACTTTAACTCTACTCTAAGCTGACTTGCTTTTGTAGCCAGGATCGAATGTCTGTTAGTGGAACTGGCAGTTCTGTCTCTACAAAACCATAGAAATACACAATTCTGGCAGCCCTTAAAATAGCAAAAGACAGCATGTCCTCCATTTCTGATTGTCAGCATTTGTTGTCATTCCACGGACTACAGGAGAATCTCAGCTTACAGGTGTTTGCAACACAGGATGAAACAAATTTTTACTTGACTTTTTATACAAAATTGTTGGCTGTAGTCATTTATCCCGTGTTGCAAAGTCTGATCTGTGTGTTGAGTACTGGATTTAACCTTTTTCACAAGTGATGAGTGCAAGAACTACATTTAGCCCTTACCTTCGTTTCCTGAGATATGTTTTGTCCATCCATCCATCCATCAGTGCTCTTCCAGTTATCCTTATCAGGGTTGCAGAGGCAGGTGGTGGGGGTTGGAGCCTGTCCCAGCTACAGTGGGCCAAGAGGCCAGACACACCCTGGACAGACCCAGCCAGTCTGTCGCAGGGGTAATGCTGAGAGTCAGACAACTATTAACACTTAATGACAATTTAGAATCACCAGTTAATCTAACCCCACTAACTGCATGCCTTTGGACTGTGTGAGGACCTACGCAAACTTTTGCGTAGGTTCTTTGTGTGGAGTTGAACTCTGGACCTTCTTGCTGTGACGCAACAGCACGCCACCATGCTGTCATATGTTTTATCATTTTGTAAGATAGCTGAATGATGTCAGTGATGTAGAACACATATTTGCAACCAGCTTGAATAACATTCAGCCATCCAAATGCCTGGAATTACTATAGGGCTTTGGAGTTGATGTCACTCCGCAATGTTTTGTGGGAGCGCGACGCCATTTTCCGGGTCCACAAATCAAAACAAACACACTGTGTTGGAACGACGACCACAAGAAACATGTTTAAAAGCAGCTCAAAAGAAAACGGACGGTATAGAGACCGATTGCGTCCAGAGGCGAAGCAGTGGTACTTGAAAAAAATAGAGTGGATCGCAAATGTGGACCCATATGAAATACGGCAGTGGAGTAAAGACCCAGACGACTTACCGCCACTGTCCTACCCCGATATCTTTACGTATCTTGTTTGTGGAGTAAGCGCTTACACTGCGAACCAGTTTCGTAATTACAAGTCGCTGGAGGCGCACATCCAATTTACTAACGACTGGGTCCAAGATTTGGCTATTTTCAACCTGTGAGTACGTCGTCATTCAAACCAAGGTAAGTCAGCTGCAGTGCATCGAGTGTAACAGCCATGGTTCACCCCCTACCACAATTAATGTTATACATTTATCAATGAATCTCGTTGTCATATTATGTGTCCATAATTGTAAAGTTGATGCAAACTACCACATTGATAATCGGGCAAGCTATTACATCCATTTCATAGGCAGGCTTCCCTACAGTTGTGCGAAAGAATTAGTGAATCGTTACATAGCACGTATTTCTGCAAAGTCACTCCATTCGATGTTTGTTCGCAATTTCTATAACCTCCGAGACCACCAACGATAATATTATTAAGCTATAAAGAGTGATATGAACATATATAGAACTTACCTGAATGAAAATGTCCGGTAAGTTAAGTGATATCTGGAGATGGAAGCGAACTGGATATCAGCTCGTCTCACGGCTGCTATCCAGGCTAGACGCCTTCGTTTGGTAAGGTCCGCCATATGAGCTCCCTCATGTTGCTTCCAGGTTGGGAAAGAATAAAAAGACAAACCCTTTTTAAGCTTATTCCTGTGCCGGTCGTGCGATCGAACATTGCAGCCGACCACACAGCAAGTACGAACGATGGCTGTTGTGTGTGCCTTCGCTCCTTTTTTGCTTGCGCTTTGTTTGGACCCGGAAAATGGCGCATCAGGCCAAAATCCTTTCCACGCCCACCCAGTGACATCACGCTCCAAAGCCCTATAGTATTATTATTTGGGTGCTTCTCTGTGTTTTTTTTGTTGTTGTTGTTGTTCATTATGGAAATGGTCAAAATGATAAGAAAACCTCCAGAGGAGCAGCACATCAGGGTTGCAACGCTGGAATTCCCAGCTCGTGTTTTGCAGGCTGCTGAGTGTGCGTGGGGGGTCAGGGGTGAGCAGTGGGAGTGTTTGCTGTAGGGGAAGGTTTGGACTGGGTCAAAGGGTAAACCACAGGGTAAAGGGAGAGAGTTCAGCCAGTACAAGGTGTTGTTTGATGTTTGAATATGTGTGCTTTTTGGGAAGGGACGGGGGGGTGTTGGATTGACTGCGGTCAGTTTTTCACTTGTCAATCTTTTCACATTTCGTTGTGGGACTTAAGCATGAACGGGGACCTTTTGAGAACTCAGCCTCCCTGCCTGTGTTTCCTACGGAGGAACCTGGATTTAAAATGAAAGCCAAAAGGCCTCGCCGTGGGTGCAGTATGCATAACCTGTCTCTGTATACTCAATGCTCAGTCTTTACACCAGGCTATGTTTAAAAGTTCTCAATGTAATGAGACGTTATGAAGTGTTAAATTCAGTCAATTTTTAGTTTTACCAAGTCGTTCCAGTCTCGCTCCTAAAGCACTTTTTTGGAGAGGTCATTAGTTCTTGATGCGTGTAAGATTATATACTTTTCCCCTGACTGCCAAGTCTTCGAAGAATGATTAAAAAAACAAAAAAGATCTAGATGCCGCATGCCATAGGACAGCTCAAGCTCCAGTACTCCAAGCTAAGCTGTTTTGGTCATGCACTTAAGACAAACAGCACATTAGTCAGCCCTGATGTTTTGGCTCATCAAGGAGCTTTCTGAAAGATAAACTTTGTAGCAGGGAATACACGTGGTATGTGTATGTGTGTTTCGGTCTGTGCGTCGCTGTCAGCAGGTCAGTGAGATAACCACTGGCCTGCTGTCAGATCCCTGCAAGTGGCTGACCTGTCACTCCAACCTGCAGGCCCCGCCCCTCCCCTATCAACACCATAGGCTGAGTGTTGAGTATTCAGGCGTCTGGATAGTATCACGCACACACACACTCACACACATGCACGCACATAATAGTGCACAGTGTTTTTATCCCGCCACCGATCAAGCGTCAAAATTTACTTTGCTTCTCTCTTCACCTCGGCCCAGATTTAACCTGGAACTTTTCACCCTCAGATATGATTTCCAAATCAGAATATAAATCAGCTCCCGTTCCAGGTCTTTATCCTCTTCAGCTGTTGTGTGCTTCTGATTAGATCCTCTTCTCCTCCCTGACGTCAGCAGGGCTGCTCCCCTCGGGTTACATTCAAACACACATGCTCACACCTGGGAAACACCCCGCACAGGCCTGCTGCGTCACAGGAAGCGCTGCAGGAATAAGTGCCTAGCTCAGGACATCAGCACTGGCTACAAATCTAATCTGCAACGAGATAATCTTTAATCTTTAACCATGGGTTTCCATCAATAAAATCCCGACTGACTGTCACGGACACCCTCGCCTCGATGTGTTTTTGATCAGATTCTGTCCTCTTCCTTGACGTCAGCGTGTCTGCTTCCCTGGCTGGCTGTTTATTTTCATGCAGATCCCAGAGTTTACATGGCTCTGATACAGCACAAAAGACAGCAGAGGAGCTTGGCACGCCTGGGGAAGGAAGCAGAGTTAAGGGAACTGTCAAATGTTTTCATACTCCTATGAAACAGATGCAAAGGCATGCTGCTAGACGTGGAGCTGTATATTCCAAGCTGCAACAAAAAGCTGTTGTAGAGTTTAATCTTAATTTAAATTAGCCAGATCCAGTTTCAGGAACATGTCACACAGAAACATCAACACTTGTGTGTCGTATTACAGTGTAGTATAAAAACACTGCAACTGAGACTGGACTTTACATCGTTGCGCATGGTTTTGGTGGAACTATGGTTTCTGCTGCCAGATGAACAATTTTCTTTTACGAGTTGATTTTCTGGAGACCCTGTCTCAGCCCACGGGTTATTTTTGCAAGCAGTTATTACGTTGATACTTTAGAGTTTGTCACCCTGGTCACCTAAAAAATAATGGAGCATACCGGTATGCTAGAAAAGGGTGTGTTTTAACCAAGATCATTATTTTCTTTCCCAACCAAGTATTTATTGTGCCAAACCTAACCAAATAGCAAGATAAACTGAAAATCATAATTGGCCGCATAAAATGTTTAAACTCCAGTGTCCTGGATAAAGGTTAGACACATTTCAACTGGGCTTATTAGTTATAATGAGAATGAAAAAGGAAGTAAGGTAACAAGATGTATCTATGTCACCTTACGACCTCCTCCCTTTGTGAGATGCTGATTGGACATCTGTATGGGTGAACAAAACATCTGACTAATATGGGAGTCTAGATTTTGTTTACTGTCTAAACTTTTAATCGTGCCCATTCCACAAATGCAACTCCATATTTTGTGACCTCAACAGCGACAGGTCCACTGCCAGCGTTCAAACAGGAAGTAAATATTTTTTCTACAGTTATTGGTCTATTACTATATCATGGTATTAATTACTATATATCTATTACTTGGTTTTCAGCTCTGAAATGGACAGTTAAAGGTGGTTCAGCAACCTTTACCATGGCCGGAGTCAGGATGACAATATTGGGGGCTCTTTGGTGTGGAATTAAGTTCATGTGAATCAGAGTTTTCACAGAATTCTGTGCCGTCTTGTGAAAACAGTTACCCCATGATTTTGTAGCTTGTAGAATCACCTTTAACAGCAATAACTTGAAATATTCATTTTCTGAGACTTTATCAGTCTCTCTCATCGTTATGGAGGATTTTAGTCCAGGTCTGGCCTTGTGACACATTGACTCTTTTCTTTTTCAGTTAGTCTTTTGTAGATTTGCTGCGGTGCCTGGCATCATTGTCCTGTTGCAATACCCAAATTGAACCAAGCTTTAGTTCTCAGACGGATGGCCTAGATTACTTTCATATAAAGCGAAACTCCTCCACAGCTGATTTATTGATTGCAAGGTGCCCAGGCCCTGTGACTACAGAACAAGCCCAAATCATTACCCCTCCACCACCGTGCTTGGCAGTTGGTATGAGGTGTTTGTGCTGGTGTGCTGTGTTTGGTTTTTTGCCAAATGTGGAGCTGTGCATTATCCAAAAGACACTGTTCCAAAAATGTTGTGGCTTGTTCAGACATACTGTCATGAACTTTGACATTTGAGCTCTTGGGTTTTTTGCAGATTCTCTGAACATTGTAGAGGTGCTCACACTTACTGATAATCAGTTAATCAAGTGCAAGTGATTCACAGCACCAGGCTGCTACTTATTACCCTACTATTTTTATGGAAAAGAGTTTTCACATGACTGCCTGTTAAAGCTTTCTTTTGCATATGACTGTCAGTCATAAAAACAACAAAAAAGCTTCCAGGGCTGACCAGACTGGTTTGAGGTTAATTTTTTCCCATCGCTGTAACCAATTCCATTTAAATTCTATTCAGTTTTATTTATACAGCACCAAATCACAACAACAGGCACTTCATATTGTAAGGTAGACCCTACAATAATATGAGGCCCTATGAGCAAGCACTTTGGTGACAGTGGGAAGGAAAAACTCCCTTTGAACAGGAAGAAACCTCTGGCAGAACCAGGCTCAGTGAGGGGCGGAGCCATCTGTCGCGACCGGTTGGGGTGAGAGAAGGAAGACAGGATAAAGACATGCTGTGGAAGAGAGCCAGAGATAGCCAGTGGTCTTAATGTGGTAAAGCAACAGAATAAACTAAACAACCAAGGTGTTCATTTTCCATTTATCACCATTTTTGTATAGGTCACCTTTTAGTGTATTATAATGATGCTACTCTATAACTTCAGAGAACTTGTGTTAACATTTCAAATAATCAAGAAAAAATAAATACCACTTTGTCCTTGTGGTAATGACACAGCTGAGGGCTTAGACACCACATTTATCATGTAGCAAAAAGAGACAATAACTGGTAATACTCACCTGTGCAGTGTCATCCAGTGTCTAACCCATTGTTATGAGTGCAGGTCATTTTACAGAACACAGCCAGCTCCAGTCATGGGAGTAAAAACCGTTAGTGTATATTTCATTACATAACCCATCTAGAGAAAAAAGTTCATGAATCAAAGATGACTTGGAAGGATACTTTTTTATGTAATCTAAATGAAACTTAAATACAGAGCATGTGTTTTTGATTTGTTACTTAAAACATTAGACATGACTGTGGGGAATGTTTATTGCTGCTGTATAAACTATGATGCAATTCAGGTATGAATAATACTTAAAAAAAAGCAAAATAGGTATTTTGGTGTATTTTTTTTTTTGGCTTTCAAATGCATTAATTTGTTACACCAAGTTGCTTGGATTTGATTATCTAACTAGCAACAGAAACAACATAGCCCCACCAGTGCAAACACTTTATAATTCTTTTGTCAGAATTCCTGCAAATACTCTACAGCCAAGCAAGTAGGACTGCAAGGCTGTATTGTTAACACATTTACATTATTAATATATCAAATATTTAGCAGGCGAATATTTAATGCGATCAATTTTATAGCAACAATTAAGCAAAGGTAAATGTTAGACACTAGCACAAACTTGTCCAGTTAGTTGGCATTTAAAGGTGATAGACTATGTTCAGACTTAAATATGTTTGATTTAAAGGCGTAGAGAAGTTGGGCAAGCATTATTATTAGGTTATTATAAACACATTAGCAAAGGGAATTCATCTGTACATGTTGAGGGTTGCTAATTAGCTGAAACAAATGCTACCATGTAGCAGGAAGAAGACATCACAAACAGACAGATGGCTGCCCCTCCCTGAGCCCGGTTCTGCTGGAGGGTAGTCTTGTTAAAAGGGAGTTCTTCGTTCCCGCTGTCACCAAGTGTTTGGTCATAGGGTTGTCTGATTGTTGAGCTGACTGTTATTGTGCTATATAAGTTAAGCTGAACTGAATTAAACTAAACAGCAAAATCAGGCAGAATTTCGGCCAAGAGAATGTTTGAAATGGTTATTTTTTTATGGATTAAAGTCTCTGGTGTCACATTAAAGACACACTAACCATGCATAGTGATGTAAAAATGTAGAGGCGTACGCTAACAACTGGATAGTTTAGGTGTGGACCATGTGTATTCAGTAAATAATAGACAAAGAAATAAAGTACATTTAAAAGACGAGAGGTTCATGTAGCATGGCGGATGCATGGAACCGGAAACTCAGCCATTATTTGTGCTCCATATACTTAGCCTTATTCTTCCCAGTGTCAAAACGCTGTTTCCTAAAAGTTTTGTTTGGCATGATTTAGGACATCACAAGTCATTTGTAAGTAAACCCTGGTCTAACAAGCAATTTACAGGGAGTGAGACGCAAACTTCAGACACAGAGAATGGACCGTCAGTGGCATGGGAAAGCTAGGTTATTTCTAACCAGGTAATTGAACCTTTTAATCTTTGTCAGATACAAATTATTATTCAAAGCAGAATATTTTTAACCACCGTCACATCTTCATGTCTGGAGGGGATATTTTAAGATGGAAGATGAAAGACCACAATTTCTACATCAGTATGGAAAAACGTATAAAAATCTGCTCGGCAGACTCCAGCCTTGTGCTTCCACGTTAAAGACAGACAGATGAGAAGCTGCAGGCCTATTGAAAGCATGTGGAAAATGTAGCAAGCAGTATCACCAGATCCAGGTGTACGTAGAGGCCCTGCTGTCTGCTCTGTTTACGTGTTCTTGTAAACACACTGCACAATGTTGCTGTTGTCAGCAGTTGCATTATGCAAACCATGGCTGATCTGATCACATAGCAGAGAGTTTGACCACAACTTTGACTAAACAAATGAGAATGACTCTGACGTAGCCTCTTTAACCCAGATCCGTACACAGGCTCAATCTAAAAACACACCTCTCTCCCTCTCTCTCTCTCTAACATGCACTCTCTTTCTCTTAATAAGTCTACCCACCCAACCACCCCCAGAGGTCACGTGAGTCAATCAGCCCCATGGTAGTGTTGATTGATGACTTCAGCCAGAACCAGGCTTTAACCACAGACACATACAAACTCCCATTACTCACCCCAAAGATAAGCAAATGGTCTGTAAGCCACCAATGGCTCTAAGTGCTGTACAAACACAGGTAATGCTGGCCTCATTTCAAAAGTCTTCATTACCTAACCACAGCCTCGACAAAACAAAAACATATACATATAATAAAGATGGCAGTATGCTGGGCCCCTTTCATCTCTTGATCTAGAAGCGCAAGGTCAGATCAAATCAGTGGGTCTGTTTTCAGCAGTGTATCTGTGACGCCGTCGGCGATGACGCACCCTGACGAATAATAAGATGGACTTAAAATGAAATTTTCTGGATGTGCTGCCAAAAAGATGCGCCAGAGTTACTGAGCAGAGATGAGGAGGTTAAGAAGCCAACGTGTACTTGGGTCTGACGCAAACTGACAGTACAGTACAATACAGGTAGTGTATCGACAGTCAAGGGATGCGGGCATGATTAACATATGATGATTCAAAGCCTCTGACAAGCTCTGTCACAAGACTGGAGTCTGGAGGGAGGATTACAAGGCCAGATGTTAACAGGAGTGGAAATGGCCCTAAAAAGAGCAGTAGGAAAGAGCTCTAATCATGTATTTTGGAAGAATGGTTGTCATCTCGCTAGCAGAGCTCCATGGACGTGAAAAAACTACAATGTTGGTTTTTCCTTTAGTCAGTCAACCATACGACGAGCGAACTTAGAGTTCCAAACTTCAGTTTAGCATTGAGTGTTTGGAACATTCTCAGGATATGGAGCTGAACAAGTGGATTCATATGAAAAGTACCGTATTGTAGCGGGTGCCAGTACTGGTACTGGTGCCACTGTTGGCTTGAGAGGCTGTATACACTTGCACAGTTTCCCCCTTTAGGTACACTCATCCAGCATCGAGTGTTCATGTGGCCTCCTATTAAACAGACAAATAGAAGATATTATCTTGACTTATGGCTAGCTTTAGCATTAGACCGACCTTGCTTTGCTTTGGTAGGGCACCAGTGCTGCTGATCTCGGCACCATTGTAGAGCCGATATAAAGGACATATGCAGCATTAAACTTGTCAGCAAGTGAAACCTTAAATTTTAAGAGAAAAAATAATTTCTTTCTTTTTTTTTAACCGGTACTGCACCTTAAAATGTAGAAGAAGTGCAAGTTTTTACCTTAAAAACTTGGCCGAAAGTATCTGCTGACTTTTGAAATTCAGACAAATTATAATGATTTTGCCCAATGAGTGGGGATCAGCTGAAGAATAGATACTTGTCCCCAGCACAGTCCAAACGTCACAGGCCTATAGTCTGTCGCTACTGCGCACTCAGCAGTACTTCTCCATGCTCTTCTTGCACAACAGGCTGGAGCAGGCAGATGAAAGGAGCGTCCACACTGGGCTCTGGCTCCAGCCCCCCTCCATCCATCACAATCAACGCCAACAGTCAACCCAATTAGGCCCCCGGAACACTCAGGGCCACGGCTTGATTGTTAACACTGTGAAAACACAGAGGGAAGGAGGGTGGACGCTGGGCGATGATGGGAATTCTGAAAGCTTGGGGGGAGTTTGGGGAAAGATCGGGGAGGAGAGGGGGGAGGAAGGTCAGATAGATGGCAGCCCCATTTCCTCTCTAATGGTCTCCAAACGAGGGAATATGAGGGAATGTTACCCAGTAAAGCAGGTGACCCAGAGAAAAGGTGGGGGCAGCCACACCCACCCCTGAACCCTCGTTTGACTTGGAACATACACACATCTGCATAGAAGCCATTAAAAAGAAAGACATGAAGGGTCATGCAGGAGTATAATTATGCATGCAAGGACTGTAGAAAGCACACTCAAGGGAAAGACATAAATAAAAATTATGAGCAGAAGTACGCCTCGGAGAGCTTGTTCTTGAACATAAGAGTGCGTGTAAGACAAACACAATGACTTCTATAGCGTCATTTCCAGCAATCCCATAACTCTCACCCACCACAACCGCTGATTTGTTTCAGTTCTCTCATCGAAAAGCCATTAAGCGCTATGGTGCACTTGGCTGTGCTAGTCAGTTTAATCAGCTTTCCCTGTTCGGTGGAAGTTACAGGAAACGGCAGAAAGGAATCCATGAATAAAGCATTTAGAAACAACTAGCTACTTTGGAAATGTGACTTACAAAATCGGGTGGCACCGTTAACTGCATCCTTAAGGCCAAAACAGCCATAATAAAGGGAAATATGCCTGTTTTGAAATAAACAGGAATTATCCTTTATTGGATGGTGAGTTAGCTAATAAGATCATGTTGTGCATTGGGAGCTAGGAAACATATGGAGAATCAAAACAAAGTCAATACTGGTAACTTTATTTGCAAATGTATAAGAAGGACTTTTAATAAGATCAAGAACTGGGGCTCCATTGAATGAATGAATGAAAACATTTTTCTATTTGCAGTTTTCATTGTGTTTTTGGTAGAAGGGATTAATACAACAGACATAGCCCCATTATTAGGTTTCAGTTGTATTAAGAACCACTTGATGGTCTACAAGTTTCTGTAGTGTTTGACTACACCTCTAACGTGTCATTACCATTGGAAAACATGCCATTATGAGACTGTATCATGTTGTAAATCCTTAAGTAGCCAATCGTCATGCATTAGCAGAATGTTAACATTTTCTGGACAAAATGAGCTTCCCTAAACAAAGAAAAGATAAAAATGTATTTGTATTTCTGTTTTGAAATGCAACTGTTACAGCAATTTTGAAAGACAATAAAATATAAAACATTAAAATGCGAGCTTTAAGTCAAGACACAAGATGCAAATAACTGTTTTTGCTCTTTGGCTCTAGCTACTTTTAGCTGCTTCCAGTGTGGTTGATTTTTACGCCTGATGTCCATCCTGATGAGCCTTCAAAGGGATTTATGTTGGTCTCTGGATCAATTTTGACTCTTTAGCTTTGATATTAGTCTCGTGGGACAAAATAAGTTAGCTGATGTTCGAGTGAGCTGCAGTTACAGCATTTTGTTGGGAAGATGGGTGTGATGTTCAAAACAAATCTAGGCCTTCATATAAATTTTTAACACTCATTTCTTTGAATTACATTTAAATTCAAGAAATTTCCTTCTAAAAATAAACAAATTTCTAAAGTAAGAAATGTAGAAATCTAGTTAATCCACCTTAATTACCTTGTTAAATGTCAAGATTACAAAATAATGTAGCGTTTTAAAAATGATCATCTTTTATCTTTGCCTTAGCTTATAGGACGTGTTTATTACACCGGCCAGGTGACGAGGACTGTGGTCTTACCTTCCACATGTGGAGGGCTTGAGGAGGTAAACTCTTAGTTTCATTTCATCGTTTCATCGTTTCATCAAACATTTCATGTTTGAGTGATTTATTCGTGCTGACCTAGAAATGTATACTAACATAAAATATCTCAATCACGTTTTAATTACTGTGTATAATCAGATATGCTATTGTTACGGTTGCTGAAACATAATAAGTGTGACTTCACGATGGAATCGTCATCAGTCCTGCTATAAAACCCACATTTCCAGAGCATTCATGTGCCTTTAAGTCAGTAACTGCAGAAATAGTCCAGACAAACATTTGTGTTGCTTAAAGTTGAGTACGAATGATTATCTGTGACAGACTGGTTACCTGTGCAGGTTTATACCCAGTGTAAACCCCTGTGCTAATGAAATGTGCTAATGTGCTAATGGTAACTGCCTTCTAAACTGAGTTTTTCTTGCAGTAGCAGTTTGCATGGTGTCCAGTCTGCCCTGAGTCTAACAGGAGAAGATGAAGAAAGCAGAAGTTAAAGAACAGGTATGCTAGTTACTCTGACTGCAAGCAGAGGTTAACATATGATAACAACACAATCACCGGACGTGATCATCAAATCTCCGACATTGTAAACGGGGGAATTTCAGATCATCTGTGAATCATTTCTGTGAACGAAAGCTTGTTCTGCTCATAGGTTCACATGGCTGAAGTCTATCTCAGCTATCACAGGGAGAGAGGCGAGGTCCACCTGAACAGGCCATCAGTCTTTCACAACAGATGGAAAACCACATTCTCAAGTCTACACCATTGTGTTTTTAGGCGTATCCTAACAAGTGTCTCATGGGATTGTGAGAGAGCACAAAACTCCTCAGAAAGACCCCTGCTGACATTTGACATTTGAACCCAGAGCCTTCTCGCTGCATGGAAAGAGTGGCAATTTCAGGGTCTAATCCTGCATTTTGTTTATTTATTTTTGCATCTACAGAGCAGCTGCATTAACACACTCACCTGGAGTGTCAGTTATCAGCCTTCTAACCTAAGCTTTGTCAGCTGGTTCAATCAGTGACACAAAAGTCTGACACATTATGACTTAAACTGGTTTTCACCCTGTTACTGTCAGGTATGATCTCTTCTCTTTCTTGGAAAAATAAACCAACCTAAACACACACAGTTGAATGCCACTTTTTTTGTCAATTACCCTGTACGGCCGTATGGATTCTGATGAAATGGAGTGTATGAGTTGTGACACACTGCTCTCTGGTTAGCTCATTGACTGAGTCAAGGTCTGTTTCGAGCCATTTTTCTCCAGCGTCCTTGCTGTATGTGCCAAACTCTAAGCAAAGCCTGCTGTTCTTACCATTTCTGGTAACACAATCCCACTTCATTTGGGTTAATAAGTGAAACCAACTGGGCTCTGTCTCTTTTTCCTCTTTGTGTGAGTGTGGGTTGGTAGGAGCTGGGAAATCGTGCACACACTTCAATAAAACTGTATTTTTAGATATCTGGTGCGTCGTTATTGTATTTGTCATTTACGCATGTGTAAATGACAAGTCTTAAAAGAATCTTATCAGGTTGAATTTCAGTGGACACACTGAAGGCTTTACAGTAAACTCTGTTAGTAGTATCGCCCTGGATGTTTTGATTCGTCCTTGCATGTGTGCTGGTGCATATGTAACTGTGGTTATTAAGTAATAAATGCCAACCAGATGTCCTATTTTTAGCAGAGCCAGTAAGGCTCACTCGTTCTCTCACAGTGAGGCCAGTGTTTGTTTCAGGACCGGAAGTGGGTGGTAGTGATTTGGTTTGTGTTTAACTTAAATCCATTTCTCTCTGTCACACACACACACACACACACACACACACACACCCTCCACAGCTCCTTTTAGAGCTGTTTTTGTCCCTGAAAAGGGATCTTAGGAGACAGGGGAGGCCTCCTTGTTGAAAGGGATGATGTGACAGATGAGAGAACCTGTTTGGTGAAACGGAGAATGGATGTGCGGGCGTAGCTTATGCCCCTATCCTCTATACAATGCAGCATAACCAACCCCAGCCCTGCCCATATCCATAGACAGCCGTGTCTGATGGGCCTGACAACAACAGAAAAGGTGCAGAATTGCCATTGTGAGGGGGGAATTTTCCATGCCTTCACACTCCCCGTGCATGAGCCGGAGGCCTGTGCACATGTGCCTTCAGAAAACTTGTGAGAAAGCCTGCATGTGTCTGCACTTATGATTTAATGTATGATTTGATATACTACAACAGCATATACAAACCACATGTATAGATAACTGCTATGCAGTTGTGGGGAAACCCCTCACCCCCTCACACACACACACACACACACACACACACACACACACACACACACACACACACACACACACACACACACAGCATGTGTTGCCTGCACAGAGAAAGCCACACTAAGGGGTTAAAGAGGGATCAAAATTTTCTGTTGGAAAAAGAAGAGGGTGTAATAAAATGATTTCCCCAGGAGACTCTCCTGAGCTTTCCTTAGCTATCTATCTCTATATGTGTCCCTGAATTCCTCAACATTCCTAAGGATCAGTGTTAGGAAGCACAGTGTCCTGCCAACTGCGGGTAGATTTAATGCGTCTGCCACTCACTGTTGCAAAACCTTTGCACAGAGACGTGGTTATAGCACTTCCTTTCTCTCAAAGGCACGTCATCAGGATCCTCAGGTTCATGTAATCTGAATGTATCTATAAGCTTTTTTGTCAGTTTGTATAAAATATACGTGTGCCGAAAACTGAAGCCAAAAGCCTGGTGGAGAGCGCCGCGGCCTAATGAAGCCAAGGATGGTGCCCATGCGGGAAACAAGGCTTCCACACCTGAGAGGTGAATCCGTGCAAACGAAAAAGTGAATGGTGCAGTAATTACTGGTTGGGATTCGGATAATTGAGGTGGAACAATTTGCGGTAAAACCACCAGCAGGCTGATTTCGTCTGGCAGGGGGAAGGGGGGCTCGACATGCACTCGAAGAGGGGAAATCCACCCTGTAAATGCAAGTGCGTGCTACAGCAAGCACTCCAACCAACTTGTACTGAACCAGCTGTGCTTCAGTCCAGATGTGCAAATGTGGCAAAATGCAAAATTTGAAACAAAGGTTGTAGTTTGGTCTGAATTTGCATGGAATAAAGAAATACAGTTGCATCACTGATAATGGATCAAAGCTAAACTTAATATAAGAGTAAAATTATTTCACCTGGGAGACTGGGTAGGGTTATGATGGCTAAATGTAAACCCTTAACAGATTGTGCTGCACCAACTGGACCTCACATACAAACAGTTGTTTTTCTCACTGATGCAAAGTTATTTTTGGAGAGAAAAAAATAGTTTTGGATGCTTCTCTGGGGTTCTGAGAAAATTTGAAAATATTCTAGGAAATCCTTAAAACATATTCCAAAACACTGTAATCTGACTCTTGTACAACACTTTTGTAAATTTTTTTGAATTTGAACAAAACAGCAGGCACTAGTAGTACACACACTTACTCCCTGACCCATAACACAGTACCTCTGTTAAATAGCTCAGTTAATAAGGATGTTTACAGTGATTGGAACATCTGATGCCTCAGTGCAAGAAGAGGACCCTGAGCTGTCCCCTCTGTCCCCAGGTGTCCAGCTCTCTGTGGTCAGCATGGCAAGCCTCACTGCTTATTAAATATAGTTCCAAAAATGACATGATACTAACGTGCACCTGTGCAGCTTTCTAAATCTGTGTAGCATGTATCTGCATTAAATTCACAAACACATTCTGGAGCTAATTTAAATGAAAATGTAGTTTCCAGTTGCTGGAAACATTCAAAAGTCTCCTTTAAATTTGAAGATTATGGGTTTCTTTTCAAAAATGTGTTTAAGAAAAGTGTATTTCCAAGAAAAGCAAAGCGCGAACACGCAGCAACGTGTCTCGAATAAATCATTAAGAGCCGTATTCTCTCATGAGCTTACAAGCAAATGACATAATTCAATAGGAAATCATGCATTAGTTGGGGGAAAATTTCATTTGGATCAATGGAAGGTATTGATGTCAACATTAATGGCTAACCTGACTGTTGTAACCCAGTTTGTGATGAAGGGGAGGGAATACTGGGGGGGAGGGAGTTGAGAGAAGAGTCAGCCCTGTGTAGAGGCCTCTTTGTCTGGGGTGGACTACAGAGATGCAAGGCCTGCCCTGGTTCTGGGATCTGGAGGTCAGCCAGGGCTTGAGGGGGAGCCAAGAGTGCAGAAGTGGCCAGTCGGTCCCATACTGATACAAAGAGGCCATTCTGTGGACCGCAGGTCTGCGGCGGCCCGGGATTTGCACTGAGGACGTCAGATTTCAGAAGTGAGGTTGACACACACATAAAACGGACAGCGAACACACACACACCAGGACACACAGACAGACAGTTTGGATTTGGGAGACAGACACTATCTCTACTTTAGGCTTCAAACTTTCCTTTTTGCTAAAGCATATAGTTAGGGCTGGACCAGGTGACCCTGAATCCTCCCTTAGTTATGCTGCAATAGACGTAGGCTGCCGGGGATTCCCATGATAATAGACCTCCCTGCATGGAATCACACAGTTAATCTCTGTCTCTCTTCCACAGCATGTCTTTATCCTGTCTTCCTTCTCTCAACCCAACCGGTTGCAGCAGATGGCCCCGCCCCTTCCTGCGCCTGGTTCTGCTGGAGGTTTCTTCCTGTTAAAAGGGAGTTTTTCCTTCCCACTGTCGCCAAAGTGCTTGTTCATAGGGGGTCATATGATTGTTATTTTTTTCTCTGTATGTATTATTGTAGGATCTACCTTACAATATAAAGCACCTTGAGGCGACTGTTGTTGTGATTTGGCGCTGTATAAATAAAATTGAATTGAACTGAAACGGAAACAGTGATTTTCTATAACAATAAAAAAATAATACACCCATTCATGTTTGCTGTATTTGCTTTATTGCAGCTGTTGCACGTCCACATATGCATGTATGTTTAACACAATCTTGCTTTGGAGTGTTATGTAAGAAACACTCACCTGGGTCAGAAAAACCACAGATTTGTTCTCTCCTACTCAGTCCATCAACCCCCGACTCTGGTGCTTTCCTATAGATTCCAAATAGGGTCAGCTGTGTACTGGGTTAAACAGTCCCAGCCCCCAAAAGACCAGTTAATGAACCTTAATTGGCTTGATTAAAGCTTTATTAGGAACTACATGGAAAAGGAGAGCAGTCCTTGTAAAGATGACCTTTCACCTTTGAGCTTTAGCCCCTTCCTCCTTAGATGTGAGAAACCTGGGAAGCAGCAATAAAATAACCAGACTGCTGTGTGTGTGTGTGTGTGTGTGTGTGTGTGTGTGTGTGTGTGTGTGTGTGTGTGTGTGTGTGTTGGTACATAGGTGGATGAGTTGTGATTGTGTCCTTTTGACATAGAGCAGGCTTGGCCTCCCTGCTGCTTTAACTCTTAGGACAGAGCTCACACACCCTTCTACACTCGTGTATGGTCGTGTATGCTAACCAAGTCTCCCTCTCATAAGAGAACGTTTACAGGATCATTCTTTTAGAGAGTTCCCATGTGTTGTTAATACAGCGCCATGCAAACAGGACTTTTCAATGTTCAAAATCGCAAGCGTAAAAGCCCAGAAAGTATTCTGAAGGCTGACACGTCTCACTGCAGAAACTGCGTCCCAGTACATCGACATTTGGCTAGTTTTAACAACAATCGCCCTCCCCCCTCCCCTTTCTTATTCTTGGCAAGGCAAGTATGTCAAACATCAAGTGCACCACGGGACATAATGCTTACACTGGGGTAAGATAAATTTTAATGATTCGAGTTGGGAAATTGTATTATTGCATCAGGGAATATAAATGACATGAAAAAAAGGGAATATGTGGGGATACGGCCAGTGGGATTATATAAATGCAATCAGTGCACAAATTCTCTGGGAACGTGCTGTAGACGAATGACTGAACGGACAACAACATCAGAGGAGCTGGATGGGGGGGGGAAGTAGATCTGAAAGATATTCATCATATTGACAAAATTTAGGCAGAATTTAGACCTTGTGATGCAAATAGTTTTACTACCGAGCACAAAAGAAATGTTCAATGACTCACTCTGTGTGGTCTGTCTGCAGTACAAATAAATCAGATTCATGTTGTGTGATTTTAGTCCTCCATAAATTCTCCGTCTAAGCTTTATTGGGTTAGAAAATGTGTGGCCCTTGTTGCACAACCGCAGAAACGTTTCAACTGCAGTTTTACAAACCCACCTGCTCACTTGTAACAGCCACTCCTAAAATCTTCTGTCATTGTAGATTGCTTAATATGCTTGACTAAGGGTGACGCCAATATGGCCTGTCACAGTATCAAATGTATTAGTCTATTATTTTTGTGGTCAAGCTAATAATATTAGAATGATATCTATAAAAACAAATTACATGGAAGCGGCTTCTCTGGAGTGGACACTGTACCTTACCGGTAGAAAAACATTTTAAAAAACAACTATATAATTACACCGAACAAAAATATAAATGCAACACTTTTGTTTTGGCTCCCATTTTTCATGAGCTGAACTCAAACATCTAAAAAAAATGTCTACATACACAAAAGACCCACGACTCGCAAATGTTCTCACATCTGTCTAAATCTGTGTTAGTGAGCACTTCTCCTTTACCAAGATAATCCGTCCCACCTCACAGGTGTGGCGTATCAAGGGGCTGATTAGACATCATGAATATTGTACAGGTGTGCCTCAGACTGCCCACAATAAAAGGCCACTTTGAAATGTGCACAATTTTGCTTTATGGGGGGGGCAGAGGGGCAGAAAACCAGTCTGTATCTGGTGTGGCCACCATTTGCCTCACGCAGGGCAACACATCTCCGTTGCAGAGAGTTGATCAGGTTGTTGACTGCAGCCTGTGGAATGTTGGTCCACTCCTCTTCAACAGCTGTGTGAAGTTGCTGAATATTGGCAGGAACTGGAACACGCTGTCGTATACGCCGATCCAGAGCATCCCAAACATGCTCAATGGGAGACATGCCTGTTGAGTATGCTGGCCATGCAAGTACTGAGATGTATTCAGATTCCAGGAATTGTGTACAGATCCTTGTAATGTGGAGCCGTGCGTTATCATGCTGTAACATGAGGTGATGGTCGTGGATGAATGTCAAACAATGGGCCTCAGGATCTCATCACGGTACCTCCGTGCATTCAAAATGCCATCAATAAAATGCACCTGTGTTTGTTGTCCGTAATATACGCCTGCCCATACCAGAACCCCACCGCCACCATGATCCACAACGTTGACGTCAGCAAGCCGCTCACCACACGCTCCTGTTAAAATGAAGTTTTTCCTTTCAACTGTCACCAAGTGCTTGGTTATAGGGGTCATTTTGATTGTTGGGGTTTTTCTTTCTTCTTTTTCCCTTTAGAGGGGATTGTTGCAATTTGGGTTTGGGTTGGTACTCAAAAAAGTAATGTATTACACATTTCTTGTTACTTTTCTTAATGCAGTACTTTACTTGATTACTCACCAGAGAAGGCAGTTTGTTACACTGTTACCTGTTCAAGTTCATGATCTGGCTAACAGCTTACCTTCATACCAACTGGGCTGGGATCACTAACAGTAAAAGTTATCATAACTAGCTAGCTAGTTAGCTCGCTTTGTGTTAGCAAACATCTGCACAGACAGCATGCTAAGTCCCAAAGTTCTGTTAGCAGTATAATGTAGTAGTTTCTGTCCTGGATGCTTGTGCTTCCAGTTTGTGAAGCAACCAGTTTTTTAGTGCTTTCCTTTGTGCACTAAAAAGAAATGTCCATATCCCCTCCCCTGACTGTAGTGTGTTCAGTGTTCAGGAAGGCAAAAGGATATTTCTCTGATTTTTTTTCTACGTGCAGATAACTGAAGAGCTTTTCTAACCCTAGTAATTAATGAATAATTGTGACTGTAATGCATTACATTACTGCATTACTGGAAAAATGCAATGTGATTACCCAACATTGGATTTGGTGGTATAAAATACAATTCAGTTGAATATTTGGATGGCAGAGTGGAGGACAGTATAAGCTAATGCTAGCTAATGCTAGCAACCTCTCCAATTAGTTAGAACCTGTGCATTCACTTTAATGTAAAGATGAAATACAGCATAATAAAATACTAGAAAAAGCCTTATTCAAAGAAACTGTGCAAAAACTGTAACTGTATTAATGTGAGTTTAGTAACTCGAGTTACCAGGTGTGAAGCCTAAGTGGATAAACCTGTGAGCCTCATACCTTAACAAAATTCAAACTGTTTAATAGTAAAATAAATCACCTGCTATAGAGCTGTTATGAAGAGGTAAGCTCTTAGCTATATTGACACAAAGGATTTTTTTGCACCAGGTTGCATAAATGTTATTTTTTATGGCTGAAGCTGGGCATTAACATAAGAGTCTTCAAGGATTGTGTCTTGGGACCAGCCTCAAGCGGACACTGGAGGAACTTTCACGTTTATTTTTCAGTCCCAGAGGTTGCTGTTTGCTTTTGAACGGTCATCAGTTGGAGCCGGCATCCATGTTCACTGCATTAGCTCCAGCCACAAATATTCGGCATGTAAGCTGTCTAAAAATGGCATCAGAGCTGCAGAGTTGCTTAAAATAATCACAAGGGGTTTTTGTTTTTTTTGCATTGACAGCAGAATAAGCAGAATATGACAAACATATTTTGACACTCAAAATGCAAAAATATGAGAACAGTGTGTGTGTGTATCTAAAATGACATGTAGAAATATGTGTGAAATGGTTGAGGTCAGCCTGGCCTGGAGGTGATCTCTGGAGTGACAGCTGAATCATTCCACCTGGAGTGTGTGTGTCTGAGTATTTGTGCGCTTTATAGCCTGTGAAATGAAGATGGGGGTAAGGTGACGCAGAGAAGAAGGGGCAACGAGGTCATGAGATAATCAACCCCTGATCAACTCCACTCGCAAACACATACACACACTGGCTGTCTTAGACCTGAGATAACTGAGTCAAAAGCCCCGGGGTCAGAGGTCAGAGCCCTAGTTCATAGAGAACACATGGAAGGGATAAAGAGGCTCTGGATTCCATAAAGCATGAGCATGAGACTTATTTATGGCTGCGGGGAAAACATCACAACCCAAATCCCTGCTCTACCTCCTTTCCTGTCCGTTCTGCTCCCTCGCTGACAGAAATATGGATATAGCGAGGGAGGGGAGAGGGCGAAATGATCTCTAAAAGCAGTTCTGGTTCTCTCTACTTCCTGTCCCAACAACTTAATTTCAAAGGCTCTCAGAGGAGGGGGTCCTCAAACTTTCACTGAAAAAGGAAACAAAACAGGGAGATTTTAAACAGTCAAACTGTGTCAGCCACAAACTGAACCAGAAAAGGAAAGCCATGTGAGAGCAAAACAGTAAAACAGTGGGGTATTGTGACAAGAAGTGGTTTTGATTTAGACCACAGAAACTAATGGCATGCTGTTTGCCTGCTAAAAGGCACAGGGCCATTTTGTTGTTTGGTGCACATTAAGTCATGGGCTGACTCACACATACACATTGAACTCTGTGGGTTTCATTTTCTTACATATCCGTTTCTGATATTTTTAACATTAACTATAATCTGTTTCCTGTGCAGTGTCTCTGCAGTCACGGTGTTAGGCAACCGTGCGACTGTGTTTGTTCCAGTGGTGAAAAGCTGAGGAGGACAAGCACAAAGCCACCCCCTGGCTTCATGTTATATTATATTAGTTGGCTACTTGAGTGCATTTTTCTCTGGTCAATGTAAACTTAAGCAGGGAGACAAGAACAGCTCTAGTCATTTGGATGAATTGTCCTTTTAACATCTCAGGGAGAGCGGCACCACATGTCGGAGCCCGACGTCCCACAACACAATAATGACACCCCAAAATAAATGAATTCCCAGGCTGCCATGTTATTTACTAATGCTTAGAGAGGTCACACTCTGTGCACGCAAATGTATTATATTATCTACTCTAAATACTGACTTTAAATGTAAGGAGGGCTAAAACAGGGACTGCTTAGTGGTGAGGTGGTTAGCCTTAAATCAGATAAGCATTTAAGAAAATGGATGGATGGACTGACTGAAGGAAAGTCAGTTTTCCTCACAGCTGGGATGGAGGTCGGACTCATGAGGAAGTTGATGTGTAAGAATTCACAGAACAGAAAAAAATTATGACTGTAACCTGATTCAAAGAAATAAATTATTGCTAAAGTTAGTGCTCTTTTATTCCTGGCATAAATATGACCAATTTTGATGCAATTATTCATAACACTGCAAAAATGAAGCGCGTGATTAGTTCTTCCGTCTGTGCACTCACATGTTGAGAAATTATCTTAGTAGCTTATGTGAGTCCTGTTGCAGCTACCTCATCTAAGGCTAAACTAGAAAGATAAGCTGTTTGTAATCTTTGGACAAAAGAAGTCCAGTAAGTACGATAAAATATCCTCTCTTTTGTATCTGGTGCTGCAGTCCTTTATCCATATTCAGTGTTGGGGAGTGACAGAGTACATGTACTGGCGTTACCTATTTAAAATACAAAATATGAGTAACTGTATTCTGTTACAGTTACCGTTTAAAGGTGGTATTCACAATACAGTTACTTTGTTAAAATAAAGGGATTACCCAGCAGTCTTTTCCTGTTTCATATGTTAGGCTGTCTCCTCTCTATTTTTGGTAATTCCACGCCGGTGGAAACCCCAACAAAACCTCTACTTGCGGCCGCATAATGACATGAAGAAATATTTTTTTAAATTATTGTTCAAAAATTTTTTTAATATGAAGGCAATAGGCAGAGTGTTGCAAGCATAGCCTAAAGAATGTAGCCTCATGGGCAGTGTAGCCCAGTTGTAAGTGAGCTATTAAGACTCGACTGTACACTGTGTTCATGTTTTCCTCCAAAACAATAAGTTCCGTTGGAGCAGCCTTTCAACGCCTCTCTCTGTCTCTCGCTAGCAAAGTTCACCCAGACACAAAGTAAAGCTAGTTTTCAGCTACGAGCCCGACATGAACCCGACGTATTAGCCAGAGGTCCCTTTACTACGGTTCGGAGCAGCAGACCTGTTTTATATACGCACGGGATAGTTTTCTACACGAGATTGCTGCAAAAAGTGCAGCATTACCTAATGTCCACCCTACTGTTACTCATTTATATTAAGATTTAAATATCTAGTTGGTATTGCTATGTCAAGTAACCTTCAGTAATAGTAATAAATCACACAGAAATAGTACATTCATGTAGTTATAAAAAGTATGATAATATATTAAGTAATCCAAAGTATTCAGAATACGTTAATCTCATTGAGTAACGTAGCGGAATACGTTACAGAATACATTTCAGGGCATGTAATCTGTAATCTGTAGTGGAATACATTTTAAAAGTAACCTTCCCAACACTGTCCATACCAGGGTCAAGTGCCAGATGACGCATGCTGTGGTTCCCCAGACCAAATCCAGTTTCTTCTTTAGTAACAGTTCATCAGGGTTGTTGCAACACACTAACTATCTGCATGAACATAGCTCACAGGGATCTGTGACAATTAAAGAATCTGTGTTTACCTACCTGACATTCTGCAGTATGATAAGCAGCTGTAATGAGCATGAAAAATGAGATGAAAAAATCCAAGCCAAAAAGTAATGTTTAAAACATTAAATCAATACCAAATCGACACACAGAGCTAAACAAAAAAAATATATATAATATGCTTTTTTCAGTCCTTCTTCCAACTTTGGAATTATAGAATCAATGAAAGTAAAAAATTTGCATTTCAGCTCTTTCTATGAAGATGGCGTATAAACTACCAGTCAGAAGTTTGGACACACTGGGGTTTTTTTAAACAATTTTCTCATTTTCATGACTATTTAGATTATAGATTCTCTCTGAAGGCATCAAATCTATGAATGAACACATATGGAATTATGAAGTAAACAAAAAAGAAGCAAAAAATAGCCGCCCTTTGCTTTGATTACTGCTTTGCACACTCTTGGCATTCTCTCGATCAGCTTCATGAGGTCATCACCT
Organism: Diplotaxodon limnothrissa; assembly: GCF_057381915.1. NCBI lineage: Eukaryota > Metazoa > Chordata > Actinopteri > Cichliformes > Cichlidae > Diplotaxodon > Diplotaxodon limnothrissa. Next base: position 24,896,284 of record NC_140608.1, on the reverse strand, counting down.
GAAATGGTTTTCCAACAGTCTTGAAGAAGTTCCCAGAGATGCACTTGAGCACTTGTTGGCACTTTTGCCTTAACTCTGCGGTCCATCTCATCCCAAACCATCTCAATGAGGCCAGGCTGTCTGGCGCAGCACACCATGAAGCACTCAATTCTTCACTGTGGGAACCATGCACGTAGAGACCATCCATTCATCTTTTCTGCGTCACATGAAGACACACAGAGTGGAACCAAAGATCTCAAATCTGGAGTCATCTGGAGTCATTTATCTGGGCTCTAATCTGAGGTGCTGTTAAATTGTGATTTCTGAGGCTGGTGACTCGGATGAGTTTATCCTCAGCAGCAGAGGTGACTCCTGTTCTTTCTTTCCTGGGGCGGTCCTCATTAGAGCCAGTTTCATCAAAGCGCTTGATGGTTTTTGCGACTGCAATTGAGGACCCATTCAAAGCTTTAGCAATTTTCCGGACGGACTGACCTTCAGTTCTTAAAGTAATGATGGACTGTTGTTTCTCTTTACTTCTTGCCATAATATGAATTCTAACAGTTGTTAAAAAGGGCTTTCAGCAGTGTACCAACCTGACAAAAGGCAAGAAATTCCACAAATGAACCCTGACAAGGCACACCTGAAAACCATTTCAGGTGACATGAAGCTCAATGACAGAAGTCCAAGGGTTTACAGCACCATCAACAAAGCAAAGGGTGGCTACTTTCATCTAAAATATAAGACATGTTTAATTTATCACTTTTCTCTTTGCTACATATTTCCATATATCTGGCTTCAGGTATTTGATGTCTTTAGTATCTATCTACTTTGTAGAACGTAGAAAAAAAAATCATTAAATGAGAAGGTGTGTCCAAATTTTTGACTAGTGGTGTATTTTGCAAGTTCTCCTCTGACCCTAAAGGAGATTTACAGAGATAGAAGGAGTTAGGCCCCAAGGAGACATAAAAGGAAACAAGATTTACATCAGGAAAAGACGGACTTGACAGTGGCCATCTGTCCTGCTTTGGTTTTTCTGCTGTAGCTCGATGAAAGGTAGTAACCACGAACACATACAAAGACAAAGACACAAAAATAAGGTAATTGCCATTCTTCCTATTTTCAGTGTCTTCTGCCTCCCTGTGCAAGTATCTGTGTGTGTGTGTGTGTGCAGGAGGATGTGTGTGTCTGCGGTAGTCGTCAGGTCATTGGGCTCATCACCTAAGGGGTTGTGAGACAATAGCGGTGAGATAATGAAGACAAGAGCGAGCGACAGAGGCTGATGGAGAACAATGCAGCGGTAATGGTTCTGGCACGGTGTGTGGAGTTTACTGTTGCTCACTGGGATGCTTCCTTCCTGTCCTGCTTTATCAACACACAGGAAAGAACAACAACAACCGCCCACCACCACCTGCTCTCTCATCTTCTCTTCTGGTTGTCATTTCTTATTTTTCTTCACTTTCTTTCTTCTCATTCGTCCTGTTTTCTCAGCTTTCCTCTTTTGTCTGTAATTTTCACTTTCAACTCTTCTTTAACTGCTTCCATGTATCCTCTGACCCAGTAAAGATCATCCTTTTGAAAAGTATCTACTATTTACTATTTGCTGAGAATGAGTGGTAGAGGAATGTCTTTTAGAACTATTGCTATTGTCAAAGTCTATATAAAATATTAAAAATAAAATTTAACTATTTCCCATCACTTTCATATGGATTAATATTTCTGCTGCAGACATTTAAGGTTGACTATTAAACACTTCTACATTAATGCATCATATTCAGTAAAATCATCCTGTAAAAACCACAACATCTTTTAATCAGCTCAGAAACAAAATAAAAGGCTGCACTGTACAATTAATTGCCAATATCCAAGGTGGGATTAAACATTGATTCTTAATGAAAAATGAAGTTGGTGTATTAGTAAAACAGTAAGTTAAACTTTGAGAGATGTTAATCTAAAAGCATTGGCGTACATTGGTCTATCTGTTCAACTTGCAGTGATTTAAAGGATGGATGCAAATAAACACGGTTTGCATCATCATGTCACGGTCCGCTGTGACGGACCGAGTGGAGAATGCGTGTAATGGACCCAGGTGCGTACACGAGTGAGCAGACGGGAGTGAGCTTTAACAGAAGGTGAGCCTTTAATATGGCTGAAAACAAGGTGTACAAATACAGCAGGGATAACGTGGCTAAACAGAAACCTGAACTGGGAACAAACGATGGTGAGGCTATGGCTTGGAAGACAACAGACCAGGCATGGAAACACGGAGGGTGGGAACACAGACGACGCGACGCAGACTGTATGAAACACAGAGACTAAATACACATGAGGGATGATCAGGGGAAGTGACCACACATGGGAACGCAGCTGACACACATGAACGACAGGACAGGAGGAGTAAAACTGAATACACTGACAGTGAATGCAGGCCTTCAAAGTAAAACAGGAAACATGAGACATGAACCGGGGAGACGTAGTACAGGGGGAGGTGACATAACTGACAGCATGAACTTGACAGTACAAGACACACAGACATAAACACACGAAGGGCAACGGAGACGTAATGCAGGGGTGATATATACAAATGGCTGGACTACCTTAGAGAACCTAAACAAATAATAAACATCAAAATAGGCTAAGCATAACACACTGGGTCACACGACCCAGGACCATGACACATCAGTGTTTAAGACAACAGTAGATATGTTTGGTCTGTTTTAATTGATGTCTGTTTTTGGTATAAAAGTAAAAAAAAAATACTCACTAAAACAGTCACAACTGAGCATGAAGCGTTTAAAAATTGAACTAATTATTTAAGTGATTAAGAGCTATTTTAAAGTGTTATTCATTTTGCTCCAAAACACATTTTCAATGCTGCTGAAAGTATGAGGCCCTTTGTGCTTTACACAGTATCACATTAGTTTGCCAAGTGTTGCTAACATTAGCATTGCTTGTACAACAGGGCTCTTGGTTTGCAGCCTTAGGTCCTCTGGCCTAAGCAGAAAAAAGCTGACATATTTACTCCTCTCAAGTGCTTAAATGACAGTTTATGCTGATGTAGCCTTCATATATATATATATATATATATATAGTGGAATATATATATATATATATAGGCAAGACCCCAGGTGCAGGCTGTGTAAAGATGCCCCAGAGACAATCCAGCACATAACAGCAGGGTGCAAGATGCTAGCAGGCAAGGCATACATGGAACGCCATAACCAAGTGGCCGGCATAGTGTACAGGAACATCTGTGCCGAGTATAACCTGGAAGTCCCGAGGTCAAAATGGGAGATGCCCCCAAGGGTGGTGGAGAATGACCGAGCTAAGATCCTGTGGGACTTCCAGATACAGACGGACAAAATGGTGGTGGCTAACCAACCGGACATAGTGGTGGTAGATAAACAGAAGAAGACGGCCGTAGTGATCGATGTAGCGGTTCCGAATGACAGCAATATCAGGAAGAAGGAACACGAGAAGCTGGAGAAATACCAAGGGCTCAGAGAAGAGCTCGAGAGGATGTGGAGGGTGAAGGTAACGGTGGTCCCCGTGGTAATCGGAGCACTAGGTGCGGTGACTCCCAAGCTAGGCGAGTGGCTCCAGCAGATCCCGGGAACAACATCGGAGATCTCTGTCCAGAAGAGCGCAGTCCTGGGAACAGCTAAGATACTGCGCAGGACCCTCAAGCTCCCAGGCCTCTGGTAGAGGACCCGAGCTTGAAGGATAAACCGCCCGCAGGGGCGTGCTGGGTGTTTTTTTATATATATATATATATATATATATATATATATATATATATATATATATATATATATATATATATTAGGGGTGCAACGATACACAAAATTCACGGTTCGGTTCGATACTTTGGTGTCACGGTTCGATATTTTTTCGATACAAAAAAAATGTTCATGCCTTTTTAATTTGTCATTTATTAAAATTATAAATATATATTTTAACTCAAAAGTACAGTTTTTAAATTTAACCCTAACCCTTGTGCGTGTTTTTTATTTTGACAGCGAATGCGCACCTGCGGACCACTTATGTGCAGCCCTGGTTATTTAGCTCGTCATATTGCAGCCACAGAAATTCTTTTGTCCATGAAACCATAAAGCTGCACTTTCTTTTTGCCTTATAGTCTGATTTGTCATAACTTCTCCGTTTTGTGGTAAGCTTTTCTTTGGCTGTCACTTCTTCACCCTGACCTGTCTTATTTGGCTCAGCAGAACTAAAATATATATCTGTCTGTGAAGGTTCTCAGTCATCCAGGTCATCGTAGTCAAATATATATCCTGCTGCTTTTACACACGCACTCACATAAGCTCAGCGATTCTCTGCGCGATCAACCTCTCACATGTTTAAGCTGCGGGAGATTTCACTTGTCATGTTTGCATAGTAAGCTAACGATTAATAAGACGATGTCAGAGGAATTGGTGCGCAAATTATCATCACTCACAGATCAGTGCTGTCGCTCTCTATACACAGTTCGCACGATTGCAAAGTGAAAGCAAAAAAACAAGCGCAAATTCAAACGCGATTTCAATATGTCACATACTGACAGAGGCTCACCGATGCCAATGACATAATTACCCAGCTACATTTCTGAAAGAATGCAAAAGCATTGACATATATTTTTCCTACAATAGCCCGACGGGCAAGGCAGAGATAGATTTTGGTAGCCCGACTGAAAAAAATCGCTAGCTCCGGGACGTCGGGCTAGCGATATTGCAAGCCCTGTATCTGATTGAGGAATCACTCATCTTTGGAAAAGAGAGTTTATTACAGAGAAATGTCTCTTTCCAAAATAAAAGCTATACTATCCGCTTCTTCTGGGCTATATTCTCAGCAGCATAAGGAGAATCATGTGCTAACAGCTGTCTAAATGACTCGGCTAAAGTTAGTAGCATGCTTGTTGTTTTGGTCTTTGCACTAGGATGATGTCGGCGTAAATGTGCAGTCATATTCGTTGTGTTCCCACTAGTGCTTTCAGGTTAATCTCGTTGAAATGACCTTAACGCCACAACACGGCAAATCTCCGTTAACGAGCTACCGCCGATCGCCCCGTGTGTGGGGCTAGACGGCCAACACGTTAACGAGCTAACTGCGCTAACACACTAGTTCCCACCCATGTAATTGAGCATTGCATGGCACATCCAACATACTGTTTTACTTTAGTCCATGACTCGCTTACCTTCAGGGTCATAAGTCACATGAAAACCAAAATAATTCCAGACGCCAGATCTGAATGAGGGTGGGGGAGGTCCATGTGTCTTGCTAGCTTGCCCTGCGCTCTTCCTTCTGACTATGCTGTCTGTGTTGAGCGCTCAGTGGATCTGCGCTCGACAGTGCAGTCTAGGCGGAGTAGTCGAACGCAGATTCACTGAGCGCTCAACACAGACAGCATCGTCGGAAGGAAAGTTGATAAAATAAATTACAAATGTTGTATTGTTCGATACATATGCGTACCGAACCGAAAGCACTGTATCGAACGGTTCAATATCGATACGAATATCGTTGCACCCCTAATATATATATACATATATATATATATATATATAGATATACATTGGGAAGATGGCCCCAACTGACCGAGTGCTCAGTGAATACCTCAGGCAGCAGAAACCCAAGAAAGAGGAGGGAGACGAGGAACCATCATGGAAGGACAGGCCTCTGCACAGTATGTACCACCGGCAGATAGAGGAGGTGGCTGATATCCAGAAATCCTACCAGTGGCTGGACAAAGCTGGACTGAAAGACAGCACAGAGGCACTAATCATGGCAGCACAAGAACAAGCTCTGAGCACAAGATCCATAGAGGCTGGGGTCTATCACACCAGGCAAGACCCCAGGTGCAGGCTGTGTAAAGATGCCCCAGAGACAACCCAGCACATAACAGCAGGGTGCAAGATGCTAGCAGGCAAGGCATACATGGAACGCCATAACCATAGTGTACAGGAACATCTGTGCCGAGTATAACCTGGAAGTCCCGAGGTCAAAATGGGAGATGCCCCCAAGGGTGGTGGAGAATGACCGAGCTAAGATCCTGTGGGACTTCCAGATACAGACGGACAAAATGGTGGTGGCTAACCAACCGGACATAGTGGTGGTAGACAAACAGAAGAAGATGGCCGTAGTGATCGATGTAGCGGTTCCGAATGACAGCAATATCAGGAAGAAGGAACACGAGAAGCTGGAGAAATACCAAGGGCTCAGAGAAGAGCTTGAGAGGATGTGGAGGGTGAAGGTAACGGTGGTCCCCGTGGTAATCGGAGCACTAGGTGCGGTGACTCCCAAGCTAGGCGAGTGGCTCCAGCAGATCCCAGGAACAACATCGGAGATCTCTGTCCAGAAGAGCGCAGTCCTGGGAACAGCTAAGATACTGCGCAGGACCCTCAAGCTCCCAGGCCTCTGGTAGAGGTCCCGAGCTTGAAGGATAAACCGCCCGCAGGGGCGTGCTGGGTGTTTTTTATATATATATATATATATATATATATATATATATATATATATATATATATATATATATATATATATATATATATATATACGCAGACAACCATGGATACAGAACACAAACAGACCAGACAGACATCGGGACGCGACTAGCAAGACCCGAGGAAAACAAACACATAGACACTGAAGCCAGAACACAGATTAGACTAATATAGACTGGGCACAAAAGGTGAACTAACGTAATAAAACAACAACTCAAGAATTATAAACAGTGTTGGTCAAGTTACTTGAAAAAAGTAATCAGTAACTAATTACTGATTACTTCCCCAAAAAAGTAATCCTGTTACTTTACTGATTACTTATTTTCAAAAGTAATTAATTACTTAGTTACTTAGTTACTTTTTAAAAACACGATTTACAACCTGAAGAGGTGATAAAGCGATAGATCTTTCAGCCCAATTCTACTTTTTCTACATAATCCATCATACACAATGTAATCAAATGGAAAAGTCTCTTTTTTTTAACTTGTTTTATCAGTTTTAATCTTTTAACTTTATGCATCAAGCAAAAATTTTATTATATGCAACATTCTCTCACTGGAAGAAATTTGTTTAATATTTAAACCTATTCTCTGCACATTCCAGCACATAAAATAAAATATTTTTTGTGTTTACACTCACTCTTTCAAATAGATGCAAGTAAAACACAGCAGAAAATAAATAAAGTCAAAGACTCAGCGGTCCTGTTGCTCTATTTTCACCTGTAAAGCAGGAGTGGACCATGGGATACATTGAGCCCAGCTTAGAGCTAAGTAGCTTTGTTCAAATAGAGCATTTGGTATCTGATTTATGTAATGTTATGTGATCATGTTTTTCCTTTTACGGCTCATTGGCCACAGGGCTAATAATCTTGAAACGGTTTAAAATTTAAATTTAAAGTGTCCTGCAACCCCCCCCCCCAATATGCCTTGTTTTCCCCTCTTCTGTATCCTGTCCTTTATTTTCCCTCTCCCTGCTTTGTTTTCATTCTGTGAGGGGAAGTAGGAGACCTCTTCAGTATGGGAGGCTGCATGCTGTTCACGGCCCACCTTCCACTCTCTACCTTAATCCGGCTCATAATCTTCATCTCTTGTTTATCTATGCTAACACTCCCTCTCTCATTTCAAAGCACCCTGAGGTGAGCTGGGAAGGGAGTGCAAAGAGGAAGGCCTCCCTGGGGTTACAATAATAACTTAGCTGCCTTAAAACTCATGCGATTTGCTGCCTGTTTTACCCAAACTGATTGTATGTGTGTGTACAGTCTTAACGCCTCTTCAGGAAACACTGTCTGAGTCTTGAGAGAGGACAAAACTGTTACCCTTGAACCCTCTGGAGATGGAGGGTAAGAAGCTGAGTGTTACAGAATGTTGTGTTTTCAGAGGACAGGCGGTACAGACGTGGAAGGACAGGAGGGTGCGTTTGTGGTGGGAAAGTATTTTTAAATATTTTCCTGCTTTTATGCTTTGGTGCCTTCATTGTTCTTTCCTGAGGCTCCTGAACTTAAGAGGTTTGAAACCACACTTAACAAGCATTAGTACAAAGCCATGCATACCAACAGCAAAAGGAGAAAAACAAAGTACATCTAATATGGCATGACTGTAAATGATTTATTGGTGCAATCACTATTCTCATCCACTTTAATATGAGTAGAGGTGAAGGAATAACAGGGTAAAAAACATATCCTTGACATTCTTCTCCCTAGCCATGTATTTGGCTACATCACTATGTTCTTGGTTTATGCTTACAGATGGACTTTCTTGGAAGACTTAAAATAGGCTTCAGAACCGTGACCTACCACATCTCAGCATTTTTAGATATGACAACACAGCAGTCTTCAGATCTCTCTGGGTGGCTGTGTTTCAGTAGGTATATCGGTAGTTCACCAATCAGATGTTTGGTGGTTTAGTATGTGGCTCAAATTGTCCATAGATAAGATACTCTGGTTTGTGTTATAGATGACACATATAGAGTAAAAGGGCTGAGTGAGAGTAGGTAAATTGCTAGGTTTTCTGACTTTTTTCTAAGTAATCACTGGGGATGTCCCTAACTCAGCACTTTGGGTAAATATATGCATATTTCTTTTCATTACTGTTCTCCCAAGTCTGCAATCAGGAACAACCAACAAAACCTTTTTTGGCACAGAAAAGTCCTTTATTCTTTTTTGAAAGCATAACGCCAAACCCTACACCCTACCCCTTAGGATAAGGGTAGGGTGTAGGGTTAGGAGTTATGGTTATGATTGTTACATGACGATGTAGACCTCAGAGGGTTAATCTGTTTCAGCCTAGATGTTGCTGTTCAAATCCAAAAGATGAAACCAGCAGCATGTCGAGATTCCTAAGGATGGCACATTAATTGAGGAAGTAACTTGGCACTATGACTAGCATTGCTGTGCTTCATTTTGATTTCTTCAACTTTGGAAGGGTTGCAGTTTTTAGAACACACACAGCAAATGTTATGTGTGTTATTGAGACATTGTTACAAGTAAGCAAGAATTTTGAAATGGACATTTTCCCAAGTATCGCATATTCTTTCTGATAGGGATAAGAAAACTCGCAAGTATGTCATACTCGAACAGTGGAGTTCGTCCTTTTGGCTAGTCGAAGAGGTGTTACTGACTAAATTCAGATATTTTAAGGTTAAAAAAATAATGAATGTATTGAGAGTTAAATAAATGATGCAACATTTTTCTTTCCATTCAGACTTATCCTTTTCTTGCAGTGGCTCCCTAAAGCTAACCCCAATGACCTTCTAACCCTTACAGCTGTAAAGAGATTAAATATTTTCTAGTTCCAATGGTCTCTGAAAGTCACATTATTAGTCACATTGTTAAGAACAGCAAAACCACTTTGTCCATTAGAACTAAAAGATACAGTATCAGGTCCTGAAGAGGATGAACCCTGAAGTTTTTGAAAAGTGACGAGTCACACTGAAAATGAGCCTGACTTCCTTCTAAAAAAAAAAAAAAAAAAAAGGTTATGCTATATTACTGCAGCACACAGAAACAACATTTGGGTAATATAAAGAACTTAGTAAGCCTTATTTGACTAACAGTGTGCACCCAAGGCTCAGTCATTCATCTGTTTATTTCTGTTTGCCTCATAGTGCCAGTTAATTTACTAACCACTACGTTATGGGGATCTGAACACACATATTTAGCACTTGTAACAGTGGGTAGGATTGTAACCGCAAGCAGTGTTAATGCTCTATCCACAGTACAGGTGCACCTCATTTAGTATATGAGTCAGTTAGAGAGAGATTACTCTGAGATAAAGAGACTCTTTGGGGACACGTGATTTTCTGTTTTCTTCATTTCTGCTCTTTTGAAAAAAAGAAGAAAAAAATATATTTGGAAAAGTTGAAGTATTTGTGCAGGTTTGCAAATGCTTGCATCACGTGTGACACAAATGCACACACTCACACGTACACTCAAGAACACAGTGTGCTAATCTCTTTAGAATCTCCATGGAGACTTTAGTGTGCAGGCTCTGTGGGGGTTAGCAGGGCCCTGTCCTCAAACTGCTGAGGCTGGGACTGTAGGCAAAAGCTAGGCACTGGGCCATGAAAGCACGACACTGTGCGTGTGTGTGTGTGTGTGTGTGTGTGTGTGTGTGTGTGTGTGTGTGTGCATACGTGCATTTGTGTGTGCCTGCCTGTGTGCCCTTTTGCATTTTCATGAAGTTAATCCCGACTTGACCAAGCGAGTCCGGCTGTGCATAAATAATCACTTTAGGAGAAGTTCAAACACCATCAGTATGCATGACCCTCCATCTCCCTGACACTAGCAACCAAGACAACAGGCCTCTGAGCCACCGTCATCCCTTGGAGCAGAACATGCTTGCTGGCTGCTATGCTGCTGGTGTTAGTCTTTGTGAGGAGAGAATGAGAATAGGAAAGAGAGAGTCATACTGCAGAAAAATTTAAAAACTGGGTGATGAATGTTATGTGGAAATTAATTTTCAGCAACCCAAGTACCTTTGGAGAAAAAATTGTGATGTAAATTATAGTGAAACAAATTGTATCAAAATGTAAAAAAGAAAGAATTAATTGTATTACCCTCATGGCCTACGCTCTCACTACTGGCCAGTGGTTCGCTCTACTGATCTAAGCTCAAATTCCCAGCTTGGTCTCAATTGGCCTTCCATGGGTCAAATTAGCTCCAATACCAAGGAGCTTAGTTGGGCTTGAAGAAACAGCTGGCTTACATGTGGGGGCTTACAGATCCAAAATGGCTGACCGGTAGCGACAGCAAAACTACCCTACACATTCCTCTCCCACAGACGTAGCTCAGTCGACCCAAAGTTGGATATTTGAAATGTAAACACGGAGATGTTATTCTGTTCCTAAATGGGTGAAGCGGTTTCCCATGGCGGAGCTGTCAGGACGATTGGTGGACAGATTGTAGTTTGGCTATTTGGCATTTGTGTTGACATGAAAGTTCATGTTTTCATCTCACACCATAATCATGCAAAAATTTAATTTATCCAGCTACAAAGTTAATGCCAATACTTTATGCGAACCATACTAAAAGATTATGCCACATGTTCATTTTAAGTACTTACCTTCTTATATAATATATCCTAATGGACATTTCGCACACAAGTTGAAAAACACAAAGCACAAGCTGATTGAGAACTGTGCTCTTATCCATGATTGTCCAGCACTTCCAAAATGATCTAATGTTCAGGGATCCTTTTGCGCTCCAAATATATTCCCACTTCTGTTAATTTTAACCTCATTTGGGTTTAGACAAGTCCATCAGCACACATTTATTCTCACTTAATAATTTTATTTCGAAATACTTTTGGAAACAAAGATGTCTTAGTGGAGCCAAACCCCGTTCTGCTTAATCCAGCGGTGACAGCGTGTGCGCTGTAAAACTGTCCGTGTCTCTCTCCTTGTGTTGCAAATCTTATGTTTATGTGGTTGCAGTTGTCATTCACACCATACCGGTGTTTTCCAATGAGTGCCTCTGACGCTTTCTAGTAATCTTTATGGGGTCTCATGTGAGATAGCTTTTCCAAACTGCCAGGAGAAGTTGGACAAAACAAACTTTATCCACCCGCGGTAGATTGGCTGAAATCAATGAAAAGGAAGACAGAGATGGCAGTGACAGATTTGCACTGGTGTGCAGAGAGAGATGATACAGAAAGAGAAGAAAAAATGGATAAAGAGCAAGGAGACAGGAAAGAGACAGAGAGGTGGAAGGAGTCAAGAAACATGTGTTGCTGTCAGTCTGTCTTTTAATCCTCTTGGACTTTTTCTGCCTCCTTTTCCCACGTTCTCAGTGTTAATTGATAAACACAGAGAGGGAACGGACCCCGTGACTAATCATTCTGGCTGCTGTTGTTGCTGGTGTGTGTGTGTGTGTGTGTGTGTGTGTGTGTGTGTGTGTGTGTGTGTGTGTGTGTGTGTGTGTGTGGTGTGTGTGTGTGTGTGTGTTTACAGGTCACTGAAGTCTGCAGGCCCCACTAGACTGGCAGCATCAGCAGGCAGCTGCTGATTCATGCCAGAATGCTGTTGTCCGATTTTCCTTCGCAACAGAAACACTTGAGCTAAAATACAGTTTGTTCCATGACTCAGTGAATACTACACTGCAACTTTAACTGAGATCAAATAAGTGCACGAATCATGGTCAAGTTTTCTCCTGTGTGTATCTGCCTTTTAAGCACTTAACAAAACACTGTATTTTTGCTCTGTGTGTTCTTGAGGGACATCAGAGCACAGCTGTCATGAACCCAAGGTTCGCACAAGGAGTGGACACCAAAATGCAGACACCAAAACGCGTAGTCTAACTATTTACAAGAGTCTTTATTAAGCAGCAGAAAATATTAGGGAATGTGATTCGGGTTTGATACGGCAACGGGGAATTGGCGACTGGAGCAGGGAAGGATGGCCCTTAGGCAACTGGATCACGGAGGAAGTCAAGCAAGCAGGCAAGGAGGCAAGACATGTGTTCTGGTGGAGAGAGAAAATGAGGCTCCAGGTGAGTCTGTGAACACAGGGAAAACAAGATTACACGAGGAAAACAGGTAGAAAAGGTTTTCAGAAGAGCTGCCTAGTTACCGACACATAGCAGTTTAGTTTTAGCGGTAACTGGAGGACAGTGTTTTGGCTAACGACATGCTAGTCTATAGCTTTTTTTAAGTTTATTTTAATTGTTTTTTTGTTTAGTTTTTTGGTTTGTGTATATATTTCAGTAAAGCACTGCCGCTCAGGCTGCTGCCAATTATTTACAGTCACCCCTAAATGTCCAGTTGCCCATTGTCCATTATTTCTCACAGAGACTTTAAAAATTAATAAAATGTCTGTGAAGACACAAAGTACCATAAATAAAATGGATTTATACCTTTTTCATGATTAGTATATCATTTGTAGAGGTTTCAAATTCATAAAATGTCCTCAGTATGTGAAAAAATATGTTTTGTTTTCAATCCTTCATTCTGGTGTAATGACAAGGAAGGTAAGAAAGCCTTTTTTCCGCCACTAGGAGAACTTTACCAGTTCAGGCTCTAGATATAGACCAGGGGTCCCCAATCCCAGTCCACGAGGACCGGTGTCCCTGCAGGTTTTAGATGTGTCCTTGATCCATCGCAGCTGATTTGAATGGATAAATTACCTTCTCAACATGTCTTGAAGTTCTCCAGAAGGCCTGGTAATGACTTAATCATGTGATTCAGGAGTGTTGACCCAGGGTGAGATCTAAAACCTGCAGGGACACCGGCCCTCGTGGACTGGTATTGGGGACCCCTGATATAGACTATATATAAAAAGATGTATGCAGCCACCACGATATCATTTACTGGTATCCTGACGCAACTTGCTGATGTCTCAACATTATGGTGTTTTCGAGATTAAGTTGGAAGTAATCAGACAGATTCAGGAACCAGTCCTTCTTGCAAAGTTGGAGCAGCCCCACCCAGCCCAGGTGAACAATCCAAGATAGTGACAGTGAAAGTAAACAGTAATAAACTGTAAAACCCTTCATCTGTCCTGCCACAGTCATGTATTTTGGACTCACTAAATAAGCCATACATAGATACATATACATACATACTGACCAGGCTCTATTCGTGAATGTGCAGCGGCATATTACTAAGTGCAAAAAAAAAAAAAAAAAAAAACTATTATAAAAGGCATTATTCCAAATTCAGAGGTAACTGGAAGACAGTGTTTTGGCTAATGATATGCTATTGCATTTGGACAAGAACGTAAAGTGCTGAGAGAGAGCTAAAGTTAGCATGCTTGGTTAGCAATGCAGCCATAAAGCCTATGAGTGAAACAGACAAACATGCCTGTTAATTAATGCAAACAGAATACAGAAATTTTACTCACTGAAACTGCTGCACATGGATAGCTTGCACCTCACAGTTACCCATATTATTCTTAGCTTAATAATTCTCCAAAACTCTGTCATTTATTCCAAATACCTGTATATTCAGTTAACAATTCACTCTGAGATAGCAACTCTGACAGCAAATACTGCCACAGTCGCATGGCTGTAGCTCCATTTTTGCTTTTTGCAATCAAAATTCTTAAGCCAAAAGACGATTAGCTTAGCATAAAAACAAATCAGGGGCGAGGATGCTAGTCTAATTTGTTAAAAAGTAATAAACTCTGCCTACAGACAGTGTTAGAAACTTGGTGGCTGTGTTTTTTTTCTGGGGGTAGCTTCTGCTCTCAACAAAAAATAAGTTCAACACAGTTGAATTATTTCTCCCTGCTCTCTTTATTAAGGTTGCCTTGAGCTGTTCCTTTCTAATAGCCGTCTTGCTAACACACAAACATGACAGCAGCACACACTGTTTTTTTCTAACTTTTGCTTTCTGTGTTTCCCCAAATATTTCCTTGAATGACCACCAAAACAGTTTCCCACATTTCACATAAAGGCTGAAATGATGGATATGAAATAATCTTATTGTGCTATATCCAATCTCTGCATAGTTTGTGGCTCAGCAAGGAACTGACCAATCACATTTTGCCATCTCAAACACGCCCTCCTCTTGCTCTGTCTTCTCACACACATGCACACACACACATAAGATGCCCCTTAGTCATACCCAACCGAGTGGGAGTAGTACACCCACGTGTACCACCCACCCACACACTAGCCGATACACTGACTCACTACCTTGACGTCTGACTCATTATCAGGAAATTAGTGGACAAGTTGGACCAAACTGTACAACGGTTTATTCTGTGGGTTTAAGCAGTGAAACTTACACAAAGCTCCCTCAAATGTTGTTTTCGTCCCTATTTGCATCTCAAGTGGTCGGCCTCCTCCAACAATAAAAAACCTCTGACCACTGAGAACAAAAGGAAACCCTCAAATGAGAGGGAATTCAAGACTCCATTATGCTTATTTAAATTGTTCTGTGTTGCCATGTGGACAGATAATTGATGCATTTTGTCTTGATGTTACAAAATGCGGTGAGCGGTTGTGTAACGAGACCAACATAGAAAATGCTCCATTAAGATTAGTTCAGCACAGATGTTTGGACTGACAGAAAGCCTGGACTGAGATCAGCTCGGGAGGGGGAAAAAGAACTGATGGACTGTTACAAACAAACTGCAGGAAAACCAAAAGCAAAAGTAGCTGAAACAAACAGCATGTGGACAGTGAAACAAGAATTGAAGACAAAGACGGACAGACTGGTAGTACTAAAACTAAAAAAGGATGTATGTTAATTAGTAACGGTTCAACACAGAGTAATATACCGACTGAAATAATCCAGCTATGACATCAAACCACGGCTAGATCTGAACTGTAATCACTTTTATGACTCATCTAGAAGTCACAACGAAAGTTAAACTGTATTCCTCAAATGCCTCACACTGCCTCTAGGGTCGTGTGTCCTCAAATTTCATTGGCTCCCACTCAGATGGTTTAAGAAGACATGAAAGTAAAACAATCCCATGAACCGTTGTAAAATTCACAAACTGACGCATCCCACATTTGGTATTCTGTCCAACTACAATGCTACTACTACTAATAATAATGGATTGGATTTATATAGCGCTTTTCTAGGCACCTAAAGCGCTTTACAATACCACTATTCATTCATTCTCACATTCATACACTGGTGGAGGCAAGCTACAGTTGTAGCCACAGCTGCCCTGGGGCAGACTGACAGAAGCGAGGCTGCCATATCGCGCCATCAGCCCCTCTGGCCAACACCAGTAGGCAAGTAGGGTAAAGTGTCTTGCCCAAGGACACAACGACCAGGACAGAGAGCCCAGGGATCGAACCGGCGACCTTCCGGTTACAGATGCGATCCCCAACCCCCTGAGCCACGGTCGCCCCCATAAGCTTCCTGTTAGTTAGTTATTCTAAAATACATGACTCTGAATGACCTAGTTCAGTTAAACGTCTTGCGAAAGGCTTTTGTACAATGTTGACTCATGAAGAAAAAAGTGACATTTCCTTTTAAAAGCCTATCTTGGGCGTCTGCAGCTCAGCAAATGTAAAGAGATAATGAAGAAGCTCAACTTGACTGTGTGCATGAAGAGCTAAAACAACAGCTTTAGCTTTCACTGCTATGCCAGCCATCAGATGGCTATTCTCAGCATAAGTGTTGGTCAATGCAAACAGAAAAATGTTCCAAGAAAGTAGGCTATGCAAATCCTAAATGGACTCCCAGGGGGCAGTCACCCTTAGGCAGTCCCGAGAATTCGTAGAATTAGACTGCAGTGTCAGTCGTTTTTTTAGTCCACTGCCTATTAATAGCTCAAGAAATAATGGATGGGTTGTCAGAGGATGATGCCTCTTACTCTGGTAATCTCTTCTGTATCCACTTTATTCAATATAACGATGAATCAAATAAAAACAATGACATTCCATTAACATCAGCATGAAGCCCAGGACGTTTTCACCCATGGAAGCAGAAATACAATGATCAATGGGTGGAGCAGTGGCAGAAGCACCAACCAAATAACAGCTCAAAGTGCTTACATGGCTGGCGTGACGAATAGATCTAAATGTGAAACAACTTTAAAAGGAGTACAACATCTATTTATGGCAGAGTGCTGTTTATTCCACTTTTTAGTTTTAGTGTATCGATGAGTAAAGGACACAGAGTCCCACGGTGCATTTCAAGATGCATATCCGATTTCAACAATAGGCAGTTTTCTTCCAGTTAAGAGATTATTCACATTTATGGAAACCCTCATTAGTATTGACTTGCTAAAATGTTAGCCCAGCACACAACTGAATAGTTTCAGCATCATAGAGCAGCTAGTCAGACTCTTTATAACGTGATCAGCCTATCCATTGGGTGACACAGATTGAATGTGTCTTTTCTCCATTGCAATTTGGATGCACTGATCTGTTAACCTCCCTTATTATTGATTATTTTTCTGTATTGCAGCATGAAACTTTTCTTTGTGACAGTAACTTACTCTAAAACTGATGTAAAAGTTGTGCCATGAATCACATTCTCAGTTTTTATTTTCGTTTTAAGCTGCTGCCATTCTTTAAGAGGCAGAGTTGTTGCAGTACTAATGCTGAGGCTGAGACAGAGACAGACAAACAGGCAGTTAGAGGCTTGGTCCAGTGCTGCTTTACAGCTAATTGGGGCAATCATAATAAAAGGCCAGTAAATCCCCACCATTAGCCCACCGAGGACAGGAAACAGAGGCTGGCTTTTATCGCTGCTTCTCTTCGCCGCTGCCCGTACCTGCGGCTATGAGTCCACATAAACATCCACACACAGTTATTTACACCCAGATTTCCTTTCCTGGCTGTTTGGGTTGTATTAGCTTGTGCTATTTTTAGGTCTTTTTCATTACTGCATAGTAAACAGTGCCTCTGCTCGTAACTAAGAGGGAAATAAAGATTTCTTCTCCTGGACAGGATGGGGAGCACCAGGGAGCTGTTGCCTCCAGTAATCAGGATCTCCCTGGGGGTTTGGACTGGCCTTCCTGGGAAACTACCCAAACCAGTGGAAAGCACACATCTCCATGCAAGCTGGTTGAGAGCCGCTCCACTTTAAGTCTCCTCTTTCTTGACTCCTTTTCTTTCAGCTTTCTCTCTCTCCTCAGTTTGTCCCGTCATTCCTGTAGTTGAAGGGGGAATTCCCCTATTTGTGGCCATGGTAGCTGGCTCTGAATGGGATGGGAGTGCTGGGTGGAGGCTGTATGAGTGTGTGAGTGTTAGCAGGGGGGCAGTAGTGGCCGAGTGAAAGACTCTTTTGTAGGGCTCCTACTGTTTGGTAGTGGGGCTATCCTCCCAGGACTCATCTTCGGCCCTGCCACACCCACCAAGCCTTTCATATGGTAAGGCATCCTAATGGCTTTAACACTCTCCCAATGGCTATGGAACTCCCGAGCAACCAACAGGCTGCCCCCTGGCAACCACTGGGGCTTTCCACCCCCCTCCTTCCTTGGTAACCAACCACTGCCCCGGCAACTGCTTCTGCCCCAGTAAACCTGCCCCGGCAACTTCTTTTGACTTTCAATCAGTTCAGGTTCATTTCTGACTGAACATAAAGAGAAGAATAGGGATGGGCATGGATGTGCACATAGGGGTGTGCATGGTAGGGGGTACAGCCCCGCCCACTATAACATGCACGTACACAAAAACCAAATAGCAAAGTTAGAAAATATCTGCTGTGCTGCTTCTAGCACAAATAAAAGAACTATGAACCGCACAAAGAAATATTCTGAAACACACAGAGGAGAAAGAGGTGTTCCCGTCAGTTGGGGGTAGCATACCCGCACACTGGGACTTGGCTAAATAGAGGTTAGCCTTTCCACTAGCTGCTCGGTACAGGATTTGCATTTGAATCCGAATGTGAGTGCCTGGATTTATGCCTCTGTCAGTGGTGCCCAACAGTGCTTTTTTTCTGACTCCCTCTCTCTCTGCACCCCATTCTCTTTCTGATCTTCCCAACTGTGTTGTGTTCCTTACCCGTCCCCTATTTTCCTCACTGTCGTTCCACACAGATACCCTGCTCTTTATCTCTAGTGTGGCGGGGCAGGACCCACGTTTGACGTGGATTTCACGCCTTGCAGGGGAAGTTCTTGCTTATTATTTTGATAATGCTTCTATGACTGCTGTTAAAATTCTTGTGCAGCATAAGAAAGAATGTGGTGCTGATGCTTGGGAATTTAGCTATTTAAGGCAGCAGTGAAGGTGTTTGCCAAACACGTGAAAGCATTAAATCTGGTGGATTCAATCCTGAATGTCATTCAGCATGTCCCACATTAGCTGCAAGTGAAGTTTCCAGCGTTGTAAAATTGTAGCGTTAAAAACCACTTCTTTGATCACTGATAATCTTTCGGAATTCCTGGATATGTTTCCACATTGCATTTTACTATCTCACGTTTCACCATACCTCAGGCCTGTTTGGGGTCTGGGCTCAGTCCTGGCAAGTCTGACATTTCAGATAGCTTGTCATGATACAGGTACTAGATAACCTGAATGCTGACTGCAACGTTCCAAAAATTCAAGATTCACATTCATCCCTACTGCTCTATCCAGCCCCCTTTTTTATGTCTTGCTCAATCCAGTGCAACACTAACATTGTCTGAAAATGTGCGCTGTTAGACCCATTATGCAAACAACACCATAAAGATGTTTGATTTGACCAGTTCTGAGAGACCATAAACTAACCCTTTGGGCCGGGTTATGGGCTCTAAGAAGTGGTTCCTAAGGCTTCAGAAGTGTTTATACCTGATCCGAACACCCACACTGGGACCGCTTTCTGGAAATTTCCGAGAACAACGACTGGAGTAAAAACGCCACCATTGGGAGTGGGGGAGATGGGATATTGTTTAAAAATGGGAATAACAGTGCACAAACTGACACTTGATAGCGTTGCATTAGGTTGTAGACGTTGTGCACAAATTGTGTGTAAATGAAAATGACAGAGAAACGTATGCTCAGCTCCTCTCTCACAAAGCTGCACAATTCTGCAGTGGCATTGAAATCATCTGTTTCAAAAACATATGGCAATGAGATGTCTGATTTTTGGGCCCCTGCAGTGGTAGTTTGAGAGGATGAGATGGACCAAAAGATAAGGAGGCTCCAACCCCCTGAGCCACTTTCCAGCGCTCACATTGCTGTCACTTCTGACATTCAGAGGACTACAGTTCATTAATGTTTGCTACATAAACAAGATAAAAAATAAACAAAAACAAAAAAAACCCAACTAATGTGTGATAATGTGAGGTGTCTAACTTCCATTTAAGTAAGCAAACTTTTGCCGAGATTCAGATTCCAAATCTTTGGTCCATGCCCCATTACATTAATAAAGTAATTTGACTTTCATTCAGATGTGGTGATTATAAATCTCATATATGCCACAGTTTCTACCATTTCTGTTTTGAATGAATTTATGCATTAGTTCTTCAAAAGACACAATCAGATCTTGAGTCTTTTTAAGGCCTTTAGAAGCTCAAAGTTTTTACTTCTCCTGTATCAAAACATTGGTTTTTCCGTGAGCACTCCAAAAATATTAATGCATAAAATGCTGACTTTAAGTAATTTGATTACATGTAAGTTTTCCAGGTAATTTTATTACATAAGTACAGTGTAAAACGTTAAATTTAATGGAATCAAACAAAAATTATTTGATTAGTGTGCACATGAGGGCAAAGATTTATTATTTGAATATGGGGCTGGAGTGAGACAAACACTTGAACAACTCATCATTTCAGTCACATGCAAACTTGACGATGCAGATATTGGCCTGACCCCATTCTTATTCAGAACAATGTTTCCTAATAACTACTTTAATATTTAAATTATTTACACTTACAGTTATGTGAACAAGACAGTTTTCAAGGACTGTCCACAGCTAAAGCTTGGAGAGCACTGGGTCATGCAAAAGGAAAACTGAGTTACTACATTTTATATAAAGCAAAGATATCAGCATGAATCCATTGTAATTCATTATGAAAGCTCTTCAAATTAATCACTTGTATAGTCATTTTCCTAAGAGTGCTGCTATAAAGTGTCTTTGTCAGCAGGCTGAATACACTCATGACAATCACGCATCAGTACTGGAGACATGGATATCTTTCAACAATAGAGTGATTTTTGCTTCATGGAGATGAATAAATATGGCTGCATAGTTGTAAATGCTTGATGCAAACCTAGTAAAGCAAATAACCATGACTCGAAGCATATATTGATAAATATTCCAATAAAAAAATACAGTACTCAGGACTTAGTAATGAAATGGCCTAAGTATTTCTATCCACACTTAAATGAATGGCCAGCGACATTAATTCCCTCCTCGGCTCCCCTTTGACTGATTGACAGGGACCTCTTTGGCATGAATATTCATAACCACAGTTCCACCAAGCTTTCTCACAGCTAGAAGAAAAGTAAACCTTGCCAGGGGAGAGAAGATCGCTGCTAGCTGCTCACTTCATGTGGAAATGCGGGACTTCTATTCAACTCCCTGCAGGCATTTCCCAGAAGAATAAGGAAGGGAGAGGAGTGGGCCGTGGGTGGTGGGGCGGGTGGTGGTGCCTTGAGTGAAAGTTGACAAGATTTAAGGATTTGCTGGCTCGAGCTTTTGTCTCGGCCTTCTATTTAAGAGCGAATATACAGATCTCTTCTTCATGCAAATTAGCCGTCATAAGACTAGAAGCTGAGAATGCAAAAAATGGGAAGGCAGAATATATGTGTAACACGAGCAAATACCCGCTCGAGATGGGAATAGATGAAAAGAAATGCTAGAAGAAACGAGAAAAGAAACATTATTGAGATTGATGCATTGAGGTGATGGGTGACAGCTGAAACCCTGGGAATGGATAGCACTAGAGGGTAGGTGGGTGAAGGGTTGGTGGAGGGGACTGATGAGGAGTTGACAGAGGCCTCTTAGCAGTAAAAGACCACTGTGTGTAATCGCTTTTAATTGGAATGTATGGAAGACAAGGCTCTCCAAGGGGATCAGTTGGTCTTAAACCCTGCTTAATTATATGGGATCATGTTAGGCTGTTGGGTTTGGGTCAAAAATACCGCTGCAAGGGTGAACTGATACAAGAGGAGGAAGAGAAAGGAGGAGGTAGAGGGGAATCCTGGCATGGCATGTTCCTGATAGGGAAATGCTTTATTTAATATCTATTTGTTATGCTGAGAATGCAGAGAATCACCAGCTCCAGCAGTGATATAGCATCATCCACAGCAGAGGATGGAGGGAAAGCCACAGAAAGCCACTGCTACCATTCCTATCAGTAATCTGATGGGGACCTCATGTTAAGTGTTAGAGTGAAGTCAACTTTTTAGTAACCATATGGTGCTTTATGGTGTTCTACATTTCCCAGTGGTGTCACTGTAACTCTCCCATAACATTATGGTTTGACAGTGTTTAACAGCATGTCTAGACTCTGCAGTGTTGACTTTATAGTGACCTTATCGTAAATTATCTTCACTTTTATCTCTTGTGTAACATCTCTGGAGGGATTTAAAGGTCTGTGGTCTCTGGTGGTGAGTTTACAATGACTTTCTTGATGTCTTCTTGTGATTTTATCTCTGTCAGATGCTTTTGACTTGTTTGTTCCTGCTGACATATAAAATTCTTTTGTGGCAGCTCCATTACAACTTTCTGAAAATGGATTATAGCAGTATCATAGTCCTCATGAAGCCAGGCATAACTTTTCAAGGGTGTATGTAATTATGTAATTTATATCACAGACTAAATTCCTTGGATCAAATAATTTCAAAGTACCCTTTCACAGCATTTTTTGTAAGAAATTATTTAAATATTTGGATAATATGCTAGAAAACAATGGAATGTTCCCAGGGGGTTGGGGCAGAGAGGCTGCCTTAAGCAAGGGAGTTTAATTATTTTGGGATTTTATTCATGAATGTTTCAAAGGTGGAGGGCAAGTTGGACTGGCAGATTCGTGCCACAGTAACCTTAAATACAAATGGCTGAAATGAGCTTCCTTCGCAGGGTGTCTGCTCAGCTCAGCCTTAGCAGCAAGGTGAGGAGGGATCTTGGCAGAAATCCTCTGCTACTTTGTGTCAAAAGTACCAAATTGAGAAGGTTCATGATTCTGGTTAGGATAACCAAATCTGACCTAGAAATGCCTCGGGATCCCCCCGGAGGAACTGGAAAGTATGGCTGGGGAGAAGGACATCTGGATTACCCTGCTTTGCCTGCCGCCACTGCAGGCCAACTTTGGATGGATGGCTGGATCAGCAGATTGAAATAATTGGAGATAAAGTATCAGAATTTCTGGAGCTTGACCACGCCTCCAAATGCTCCTTCCGGCTCTTATCTATATATGTTCCCCCAGTTCTACAAGCTGTTCATTCTCGTTTACGTGCCCCTCCCTCCCCTTTTCAGTTCTTTAACTTCTTCACTTCTATTTAGTGCATGGGGATCTGCTAGGCCCAGGAGCCGCCACCAGTCCCCTTCGAGGCCTTCCCCAAACCGCAGCTCAATTCACATCCAAGCCATTTACCTTTATCTACTAAAATGCTATCAAACCTAAAATGAGGACGTGGGCCCAGCTAGTGACTCATAATAATACCTACGAATCTGTGTGCTCCTGCCTCCAGTCTTGGTGGTTGCCTGTGCCTAAGGAGGCCCTGACTGGTAATATTAAAACTGCTCTCATCAAGTTATGATGATTTTAGTCCATCAGCAGGAGGCACCAGGAGATTTTAGAGCACTTCATCCTTTCATCTAGAGACAAGTTTAATGGAGATGCTTTTCTAGGCGATCAGTCCTAAAACTACTAGCAAATGGTTTTCTGACTATAGTATTACGTAATTTAGTGCTTGATTAGTCAGTCAACCTGCCTGACCTGAACCATATAGGGAACCTATGGGTCATTGTCAAGAGGAAGGTGAGAAAAACCCAGCCCGAAAATACAGACAAGCCGTTAACCAATGAAATCTGGGCTTCAAGAATAGGCAATGCCACAAGCTGATTGCCTCAATGACAAGCTGCACGGATGCAGCAGTTTGTGGTAAAGTGTTTGGATACACTTTGGGCTTCCAGTTTAGGGTTCCAGAAATCCAGTATCTCAATAACTTGAGGTACTAGATTTCTGATTTTCATGATCACCCACAATCATAAAAATGGAAAAAAAATTTAAAAAGCCTGGAAATAACTAAAACTATATATAACTATATATAAGTAAATGTGGTGGTACACTGAGAAGTTTACTTTGTTCTCAGAATGTAACAATAGAAGAAGAGACAATGCTGAGATCATCATATCAGTCTGCTCTGAACAGATGTTGAACGACTCCTTTAAGCAATCCCAGGCGTCCATCAGTATTTCAGTGTAACTATGCCTGCGTGTATACATTTGCAGAAGACACTGTGATTTGTGTTTGTTCAACTTGTATACACACGAGCTCACTACCAAATATGCTGCATGCAGTCTAATGTAAGGTAATGGACTATGCTGCCTCGTGCACATAAACACACTTGCACTTGCTTATATAATACGCTTTGTTTCGTGTCACTAGTGCACTTAGGCTTCAGATAAGCATGATGATTATGCATGAAAACACACACATTCATACACTCTTGCACGTACAAACACATATGCTGTGCGGAGCTGTCAGTATGGGCTTTGTCAGTAATATGCTGGCTGCTTGGTTGAATTAAAGGAATGCAGTGAAACAGGAGCTTGTCTTCCTCTGTCTGTCCTGCTTATTCCCCCTCTTTGCTCTATTCCTCCCTCCCTCCCCCTCTTCCTTTTTCGTACCATGCAGCTGTCCACATTTCAGCTCTGTCATCCATTTCCCATCTCCCTGTTGAGAATCCTCATATTAGGATGAGCACTGTGGTGCTTCCTTCCCATCGCTGTTATGTCATGGTGGTTTCCTGCCCACCTCAAGGTTGCTCAATGTTGTCTGGGTCCTCAGTCGACATGGCGACGAGGTCGAGGTTGGTGGAGCCCGGCGACTGCGGCTAGAGTTATTTTCCAGAGGGCAGGCATGGGCAGTCAGCGGCCTTTGGGTTTGAGGAAGGAAGAGGACTACGGGGTGGGTTGGGGTGAAGTGGTCGATGGGGTCTGGCATCTCAATCTCTCTTCCACTCGCACCCCCTACCCTATAATGATCCTCTGCGGCAGGGTGACCCGGTTCTGGCTTCCAGAGTTTCAGGACCGACGCCGGGCCACAGTGAGACGCACCAACCACTTTCCCATGGACCCGGTGCTTCCAGGCCCATCATTACCATTTAATATCCTATAATATAAATCCCCCCTCCCCTCCCACTAGTCATCAGCAAAACAGGCTCCACCAGGGGGTTGGAAGGGGGAGTGGGCTGCCCACACCGCAAATAAGCCAGGATACCCAATATCCCCCCTCTTTTATTTGCTTCTAACCATTGCATAGCTGCACAACAGCTCCCAGTCATTACACACAGGCCACTAAGTAGGGGCTACCATGAATTGGATAAACAAGCATCAGTGAAGACTATACACGAGCATCAGGAAATCAGAACCCATGTCGGTTTCATTCACTGTTGGGAAATAAGGTTCTGGGGTGTTGTTTGACTTGATAAATCAGAGCTAGGTCAATATTATGACATGGCGGTTGGTGGCACGACTTCCTCATTTGTTTTAATGTTAGTCTGCCCTTAAAAGTGTAATCTTGTTGACTGTGCGTGATCACTTTTTTTGTTTTGTTTTATTTTTGTATTAACCAGAGACCTGACAAATATTACTATGCATCACAAGACCATTCCAGTGGAAAGAGGTTTTACCCTGCTAGAGCATGAACCCTGACATAATTGGCAGAAAATTCTAACTTTTTGACTTGTTTTGGATCGAACCTTCTGATATTAAGAAATTAAAGAGTTTTAGTTTGTATTATTTTGATACAGCCGGCATCTTTGTGTAATTAGCTGCTCATATTTTTTGTTTTATCTTAAACAAACAAAAACATAAAAAGGGTTTAGGGTTAAAAAAAAAAGAAAGAAAAGAAATTACTCTGTTATTTAAATGATAGTGTTCATAAGGTTTGTGATTTTATCATCAACTGACAATAGCATCAGACATGATTGCATGTACGGTAACTGAGCACATATCGAGGTTAAGGTTAGGCTAATGTCCGGCCGTTTTTATAGTAGATTTCCACGCATGGAAACTATCATGGTGGTGCAGTTGGTTAACACTGATACCAACAAGAAGATCCTGGGTTCAAAGTAGGAGTTTAGATTAATCGGTGATTCACACCTGGGGTAAATGTGGTCATTCTAAATCCCCCATACATGTGAATGTGAGTGCAAATGGTCTGTCCCTCTGTGTTAACCCTGCAGCAAACTGGGGACCTGTTCATCTCGCAGCTGGGAGAGGGAACCCTGAACTGGTTAACCAGAAGAAAATAGATGTAACACCCAATAAAAGAAAAGAAAAAGTGAGGTACTTTATTTAAAATGTACTATTTTCCGGGTTCAGACCAGCTACTGTGCAATCTGACTGCTGACATTTGCATTTCAACATACACCTATTTAAGTAATATCTTTAAATATATATATCAAATAAAAATAACAGGTTGTAATGCATGTGGGAAAAGAGCATAAGGGACCCTTAAAAGGACACCTCACTGCACAGCAGGCCTGAAAAACAATTGTTTCTATTCAGACTATTTAAAACTTGAAATTGAAAAACTGACCCTTATAAAATGGATCTAGCAAATTTCATCCACTACTCTGACAGATTTGAGCCCAACGAACCTGCATGCAACATTCTTCCATCCACATCCACATTCCTGTTTCAACAAGCTATACTGATTGAAACCCCCCCCAAATGTGATCAATTAATCAAAGATCTTTGTCATGAAGTTTCTGTAAATTGTGATGACTTTTGGTGTCGTGTCATCTGCCGGTGTTGTTCGTGGTTGTCCAAAAGCGATCTAGCAGAAACTTTTAGAGCACTTCATGTTTTCATCTGCTGGCAGGCTCAATGGAGATACTGATTTCCTTTTCCAGCAGAACAGCTAAAACTACTAGCAAATGGTTTTCTGACCATAGCATTACTTGACTGAGATCTTGACTGAGAGAATCTTTGGGCTGTTGTCAAAAGGAGGATGAGAAACACCTGATGTATAGGCTCACTGATACTGTCATTCATTAACTTTAAGAAAATATTTCACCAGGAGGCCCATTTAGTAGCTGCTCTGGACCTTTTGATCATATTACATAATGTTTAACAGCAAGAATGATATCCTTCAATCATATTCGGTGTAATTTTAATGCTATTTATATTTTAAAAAGTCATCTCAGGCTCTAGTTTAAACAAATCTTGTGAAAATGTCACTATGGGCTCTGAGTAAATTTGGCCTTTTAATTGAAAACAGATTTATTAAAACATAACTGGTTTATTAAGGACCCATTAGCTCCAGCTGTAACTTGCACCACTGGATTCAGAGACATCCGTTTCAGTATCCGCTGTTATTCTTTGTGCTGTATGTAAGGTCACTGCGTGTGTACGTGTACGTGCACACGCAGCAGGGATTCAGAGATAGCTTTGGAGGCGTATTAGGTATCGAGGGGTGAGGAGCTCGTCTGAAGAGCTTCATTCACAGAGCCAGGATACTGATAAGAAGCAGAGCAGCGCTGCCATGAATCCACCCTCTGTTCAGCCTCTCTCGCTCCTCTCTCTTCTCCCCACTCTGTCTGTCCCCCTTTCTCCTCTCCTCCAGCCCTTTATGCTGCCTGTGAGAAAGTTGCGGAGATGGGGAGGGGTGCGGAGCCCTGCAGGCTCTCGAAGTTTAATTAGCAGGATTAGAATTTTTTTAAAAGAGAGAGGGAGAGAGAAAAGAGAAAGAAAGTGGTAGGCAAGGGAAAAATCAGAAAAACATGTCGCTGTGCAGCTGTCTGGTATTATCTATTACTGTCCTAAATACTCATTTCTCATAAAACAATAAATGCTAACAGGAATGACCTAATTCTATTTGTTTTTAATAAAGTGACTGTAAATAAGTCCACGCAAGGCTGCATACTCACATGTTTGCTCCAAAAAATAATGAAAAAATAATGTTTTAGTGAATCATGAATCATGCCAAGCTGTAAAAGATGCCACCGGACTAAAGGCTGCCTGTGCTATTGTCCCAGGATTGTTTGTCAGGCCTAGCAAGGGGCAGCCTATATGATGTCTATATGGCTGACATGCCCCAGTGAGGGGTCTTAAAGAAAAAAAGAGCAGAAGGGACCTCCGATGACCCGAGTTCTACAGATCAACCCTGACCTCTGACCTCGCACGCTGGATAAACTGCAGAAGCACAGCCCACGTAGCTTGTATTTCTGGTTCTTTATTAACTAATTGTAAAGTAAATATATACACGCATTGTTATGTGCTAGAAAATATAGCAGTGCGATAATTGAAATGTTCTAAATAACAATTCATTCTCTTCCTGCTTTAACTATTTCCTTTACTTTAAAGAAGAGTATGCCTCATAAGCTCTCTCTATTTTAAACGTGATTTAATTTAATTCCCACTCCTTTCAGTTATTCTAAGATCAACTGAACCTTTAGCTTTCTTAACAATTCAAGAGAGGCTTTTATTTCCTCACATTTTTATGTGCTTTTCATCTGTTTTCAGAAGCCGTACTTTTAACACATTGATTTCTTTTAGTAGAAACTAAATTTAAAAAAATTTAAACACCTTTTTTCAGCAAAGTTAGTCTTGCATGTGCTTGCTCAAAGCAATGACTGGTGCATCTGAAAATGAAGGGTTTTAAAAGTGTCTGCTGTGGAATAAGTTGACTAATCCTTTGTTTTTGTGCTTATGATTATAAATGTACCAGGAAGAATTTCAGAATCTCCGTCAGGAGTTTTACTACTACAATTCTTGGTCATGAAACATCTGCTGCAATACTTTGTCATGAATACTTCACTGACAATATTTGGTCATCTGAAGTATCTATGGCAACAGTGTAATCATCATCCCAGTCCTTAAATCATGGGAATAGTCTGATCCAAGCCTCGGTTTGGCTTTAAAAAGGGCCAGAGTGACTGTGTTCTCTGTTATTTGAGCTGTAAGAGATCTTAGCGTGTGAGTGTGTTTGCGTGAGAGCCTGTGAGTGTGTGAGTGGTGGCAAATGTCTGGTATATCTTTCCATCCTGCACCTGTACCAATTACTTCTCATAACCTTGAAAGGACCATACAAAGTCAAGCACATTGCATATGCAACAGAATTATGAACATATTCGATTCCCTTACTGTTGGATAATCAAGGAGCTGGAATCCCTGCGAGCAGCCAGGATGAGGTCATGTGTAGTCATAGAAGGTCACAGCTGCTAAAACACACAGCAAACAAACTTGGCCTTGTTTGTTTTTGAAGGAAGCCTATATTACTTGCAACCAAATAAACTTCATCTTCCCCCAGTACTTGGTCAGCACATTTTAACCCCATGCTGAGCCAATCTAAAGCCCAGCCTGTGCCAATTCTGCTCAACCTAACTCATACCTTACATAAGCCTGTTTCCCCACACATCCTACCTCATCAGTCAGCTCTCCCCAAAGCTTTCATTAGCATATGCATGGTTACACTCAGCTTTCGGCGACTGATAGAATTGTTGAATGATAAATTGATTTTGGCTATTTATTTAGCTAAACTGTTTAATGACTGCAAGACAGATTCATTAATTGGGTAACTGATTGGGTGCTTTTTTTTGGCTGCTTGAGAAGCTGATGGGCTTGAAACAATTGTTGCTTGGTTGTTGGTTGTTTGGTCGAATGACAGAATTGTCTGTTGCCCTGTTGTTTGAATATGTTATTCACTGGGCTACTTAAGCAAATGAAGAAGTATTAAGGTGATCTTTGAATAGACTGTAGAAATAGCAACTATTTGACTCAGTCACATACACATTGCTACCTGTGTAACTGACTGGCCTGTATGCATTTAGCAAGTTGGCAAGTTAATAAACTAAACTGTTTAACTACAATGGTCTAGTTGGGTAACTCTTTTCTTGC
Organism: Diplotaxodon limnothrissa; assembly: GCF_057381915.1. Classification (NCBI taxonomy): domain Eukaryota; kingdom Metazoa; phylum Chordata; class Actinopteri; order Cichliformes; family Cichlidae; genus Diplotaxodon; species Diplotaxodon limnothrissa. Next base: position 24,866,919 of record NC_140608.1, on the reverse strand, counting down.
CTTACTGATTAGCTAGCTATTCAGTGATTGAAAAGCTAGCTGGGTAGTTATTGTGGCATCTTTGCTTTGTAGCTGCTGCGTGATTTGCTAACTAGTTACTGGCTATTTAATGAGCTAACTACTTAGCGACTATAAGGGCTAAATTGCTGCCTAACTTAGATGCATAACTGAACAGCTACCAAGCGGAGTGGCTGAATAGCTTGCATGTTGTTAAAGTGGTTGGCATTTACTCAAACCAATATTGTAACCAGCTGCCTGATTGCTTCACAGGCCTTGACCTCTTCACAGACAGGCTCCAACCTCATTTAGTCTCATTAGTACCAAGTTTCTGGCTCCCAGACAGGGACAGCACCACAGCTCCCAAAGGAGCGTATGTGTATCTATGTGCGAGTTTGTGTGTATGAGTCTAAGGACACCTACCGGAATACAGCATGTCTTGTCTGTCATCCAAGCACAGATGTCCAGAGAATTGCATCATACCGACCGCACCCAGTCTCCTTCACATCCCTTATCCCTTATCCCCTACCGTTGACCCCCTCCCTCCCATTGCCCTATTGTAAACCTTCATCACCCTTTCACATCTATCCAGTCACAACCTCTTCACATTCTCTGACATAGACAATGAGTTTTGATTCATGGCTTCCACCACTGGTTTTCCATCGCCTCCTCTCTCGTGATGACTTCATCTCCCATCACACCTCCCCTCATCTTTATTAAGCTGTGAGGCTACATGGTCCACAATGTACTGAAATTAGGGCTGCTGGGGCAGGGTCGAGATGGAAGCCCTCAATCCTTATTTAAAGCATGCGGGCTCACTTAATACGCATTCTTGTTCGCAGTAGTAACCAGGAGGGTCTTTGTATGATGACATTTTGTAGTTTCTGAAAATTTGTTGTGGTCAAAATGCAATCCAACCCTGACCGAGCCTAAACTCTAGAAGAGAGGTTAACGTAACAATCTGAAATAGGTGTGCAGAGTTTGTTCAGTCCTGTGACTGTTTGAAGCCTGAAGTCTGAAGCCGCAGTCCCAGTCCAGTACCTCTAGAATAGTTTATATAAGTATATTCCATTTATTATCTACTATCTACTGTTTCCCAGCCAGATGTGTTCATCACCCAAAGTATGAAAGTACTGTGAATTTAAGGTCTCTGGAGCACTAGGAAAAGTGGAGTAGGATTTAGAGGCGCTGGATGACGAGGAGCAGAAAAGGGCCATGAACTTTGTTGATGGTCCTGAAGCTGAAGGGTCATCCGGTTACATCTTGCGGTGTTTGTTGTTGTGTAGCGAGGTGATGTCATGATTAAAAGCTTCAAGACACTGAAAAAAAATGCTGAAGGCAGGCTTGGGATTTCCCCACAAAAGTTTGAAGAATACGGCGAAGCAAGAATCCTTGTGTTCACAAACAGCAGATTGATGTTCCAGTCTTTTTGCACAGTGTCAGTTTCTGCTCTATGCTGTGTGTTGCCCTATAGTTCTGTGAGCAAAATACATCCATGTACAGAGTTGAGCGGGTGTACCCAAGAAAGATTTCACTAACTAGAACAAATAAGGTAATCTAATCGGTGGAAGGGTAAGCACACAGACCTACAGAAACATCCTGCTGAACAGTACTATCTTGTTAAAGCTAGCTGCAACTTATATCCTGTCAACAGCATTATACTGTAATCTTTGTGAATTCTGTTTTGTGGCCTTGTGCAACTGGTTAAACACAGTCCTCGAAGGCTTCTCGTAATGGCATACGCTGGAGTTTTGGAAGGGCATGTGATGACTAATGGGCCAATACTCACCCAAACTTGAACCATTGGAAACAGACTAAACAGAAAAAACAGAAAATACTGACGTAAGTATGAGTAGTATGTAAGAAGATTTTATCCAAATCTTCCAAAGGCCTAAAGTTCATCAATCCCTTAGCTAATGTACAAGTAATGTAGTTTAGCTTAAAGACTTTTTCCCATGACATATAAGTCAAATCTGTTCCACCCTACAGTGGATGAATAATTGGTGCTAAACCAGCACGGAGTCCTTTGCACTATTGTATCAATTGCCTGAAAGGTCTGAATGTAATGTAATTGACTGAATGGCCTAAAGTTGGTCGAATGTTGAGCCATTTACCCGCATCCTCCGTCCTCCATGTTGACCTCTGTACCACTCTTGGCCTTTCAGTGTCTCTCCCTCTTTTCTTCCTTTCTCATCCTTGCATTCTAACACAATACGGTCACGTCCGGCCGATGAATCGATGGCTCTGTTCGGACCATGAATGGACGACTGCGACAGAGAGTGAATAGAGCGAAGAGGGGAAAAAGAGCAGTTTATTTGCAGATCGTTGTTGCAGCGTTGAAATAAATGGATGTAATAGACTTGTGCAGATGGAAGACAGAGGGGGTCAGGGAGAGTTAGGCAGAAAGACTGCACTACACCCCTCAGGGGTTTCTGGGAGAAGGTCAGAGGTCGCCATGCTTCGGCGAGATTCATATCTGAAGCCCTGTTGGCCCTTAAACTCTAAATGCTGGTACCAGCCTTTATTGCTCCAGACGTCCGCTCACATAACCCCTTGCATTCCCTCTCTCTTCCATTTTTGTTTCATGTGTAAAGCCATCCTGCGCTCTTATATGTATGTACATATCTTTATTTAACCAAGTAAACTCCCACTGAGAACTTAACCATTACAGCGTGTATACGCATACAGTAAATGCTTTCTTTACATGTATGTGGCTCCTCTGTTACATCTCCCCATCTGTAGAAAGTTTACATCGCCAGTGCAACCAGAGCCCGTCAGACGAGGTCCCATGTCTACACCATGCCAGTCAGGCGTAACAGGGAAGTAAACTGGAAGCACTAGACGAAGGAAGGCAGGGGGTAATGGGGGGGACTCTTGGTTGTGGGGATAGCCTATATAACTAACACAGAGGGGGCCTTCTGAATTACAGCCTGAGTCTGTGTTAGGTTAAGTACCCATTTGCAGTCTTGGCCTGGAAAAGGACCATAAAATGTGAGGATGATAAACCCAAAAGCCCCAAAACCCTGTTGAGAAATCATATATTACTTAAATGATAAGTTTCAAGAAGACGAAGGAGGTATGTCTGGATCCATGCAGTAAATTTCACACACACTGGAAAAATTTATTAAATAAAGAGTAAATAACAGAGGGTTACAGCATAAGCACAAACAGTGAATGTAGCAAATGTATCAAATATATTTCCTTAAGTTTGTGTGGTATCTAAAACACTCAGTGACATTTGTGTTCAGTGTTTAAACACACTTAAGTGTTTAGCTAAACTCTAGGATGTTTTAAAGTACTTTTTAGTCATTCATTACATGATGTTTCAATATTAAGCCAATGTAACATGTCAAATACTGGCTTCTGAAACTGTAAATATCATTGTTTTTTGGAGATGGGCTTATCTTAGTCAGAAAGATGATAGTGGTTGTTTAGCTAATATTGTTGCACGGCAGCCTATTTCACTGTTTATCTTACAGTATGTGCTTGTTAAATATAACACTAATCAAATGGGAGTATGTCTAGGTACACTTTCACACTCAGGGAGAGTGCAGTTCATTTTATTTATTAATATTCAGCAAACAACAGCAGTAACGTGCGTCAGACTGATCTGACTCTAGACCCGACTTTCTTAAAGCCAATGAAATGTCTAGAATGAGCTCCTGACCACGTGTGGCATGTGAACCTCAGTCAATGTTATTTCATGTTCAATATCTTTATTTCCCACTATAACGGCATCCCTGCAATCTGTGAGTAGTGAAAAGATGCATTTCCCAAATAAGGCATTCTGAGTTTCTGGAACAGGAAAAAAAGAAGCTGAATTCCTTCAACACAGAGTTACAGTGAAACACACTCTGCGTACCACAGTATCCACACCACATTCCCTCTCTTGGAATGGCCAAAATTCCACTTGGTGTGAGAAGGGCAGCCTCAAGTTAAAGGCAATGGTGAACTCTAGAGCTCTTTGACCCAGACATGGACCTTGGGATATTGCCCATACGTATCAGTGTTGGTGGTGTTTGGCTGTAACTGAGCCAGACTGACAGCTGCTGTCTGTCTGCTCGGTCTCTGTCATCAGCTCCGGTCATGTACCGACACCATGCACATACCAAGCAAAAACCAGCTAGCTGTAGGCAGGGAATATATCTATATCTATATATAGATAGATCTATCCTGGGTCACACTCAAGTCTATCATGAGTAAATCTTTATGTTCATGTAAAAATTTCCCACGTGGATGAAGTAAGGTAAAAGTATGTGTTTCATAACTTTATGTTGGCATGTTGTCTCTGGTGTATGTACAATATGTGTGCGTAGATTACAGTCTGTAGAAAAGATCATCCAACAATAAAGCCATACACTGCATAGTGGTATTAACATGGCCACATGGCCAATCTATATTTAAGCATGCCATGACTGTTTTCAGTGTTTCAGAGGTCAGCTGAATATGTTATGTACTGTACATGTGGTCAGAGGGCTTAACACTGCACTGAAACATATGAAACAGATGGGATCACGCCCTAGCAACACTCTGTGCATACTGTAGTAAGCTGAAAGTGAGTAACATATCATTGGAATGACATTTTTCTCAATTGGCAATAAAGCTCAAGGCAAACCTGGTGACAACATGCAGAGGTTGTTTCCACCAACTTGCATATTTTTTTATTTTTCTTTATTCTTTTTACTGTCAGGGAAGAGCATTAGTTGTGCAGCTTTTTCAAACAAGGAAATGAGCTTTATTAAGAATCTCTTCTATAAGAACGTCCTGGGCTGTCACAGACAGCATTAAGCAAGCATGTTTTTAAATGGCAAGAAAACCAGAGCTCCCACAGACAACCTGCACAGTAGATGAGAAGACCATGCACACTCTTTGGTGAAGGACCCTACCTGGATTTGAATCCAACACATTTTTGCTGTGAGGCAACTAACTCTATAAATACATGTAACCCACTCCTGGGTAAGTACACCTCACTCTAGGTTCGGGGAGGAGCTGGACATGAGTGCGAATAACCATAACACACAGAAATTTCAGTTAACTGTGACTTCAGTTTCAACAGGTAACAGTTTCACAAGAGTTTCACAGCAAAACAACAACTAGGGCCCTTAAAATAAAAATAGAAATAAAATGCATTGTCCTTAATCACTGAAATTGTCCCTTTGAAAGTATTTGTTAGGTTGCAACCTTATAGTTCAGTTTGTTCCTTAGAGTTTATAGAGGGTCAGTCAAGTCAAAGCGCAGATCGGCTGAGGGAATGATCTGTAATGATCCGTCAGTCAGCAAAAAGTCTAGTGAAGTTTCACACTTAGTGTTTTTATAGTCCAGAGTGCACTCTTTTTGTCTGTTCACTGTTGCCAGTCGGGGTGACTGGTGGAATCCTACCAGAAATCAGATAAACCATTGGCCGTCTGACTGGTTGTGAAGATCTGGATCCTGGAAATCACACTGGGAGGCTCGCCATCAATTGGAATCACTGGTCTTTTCTCGTGGAGCTCAAAGCTCACTAAAAAACCTGACCGAGACACGTGGAACACTATTAACTTAGCCGCCACCTTTAGCTGATTTCGGCAGCTCTGTCTAACATTCACTTCACTATTGAAATGTTAGCCGATAACTTCTGAACACTTTTTAACACTTTGATGAAGCCTTGCTTCAGTAACCGAGGCAGTTTCTGCTGCTAATCAAGACAGCGTCGGATTTTTCTTTTTCCTTGAATGGCTGGTAACAATACGCCATGTAAACGAACAACTTCCTGTGAAAACTTCAAAATAAAGCTCTTGGCACAGCAGGAAGTGTTGAAATAAAAAAATTTCACATTATCACTCTTGTGACAATAAAATAAAACAAATAAAAGAATGATTCTGAAACTAAACAAATATCTTATAAAGCTCATCTTATTTTAACCTGTTTCTCCAGCTGGGTTACATACACTTCACAAAGCAAAGAAAGTAATGAAGTACTAATACTGAGTGGAGTAACACAAGTGGCTTATGGGTCACAGCTGTAGGTTAACTAACAATTAACCCTCTGAGGGATGAATTATCCTGGATTATGACTCTACACCTAACCCTGTGCTATCAGAATGATAGTTTAGGGTTAACCCATGTCTTGGAAGTCAAGGGACAAAAAATGACCAAAAACCTACTGATAAACGTGATTGCAGCTCATTGCTGACCTGTCTCTGGTTACAATATTATTGTTCATTTTGGAACATGCACAACAAAAAGAAAATGTAGAAATGTATACAATATTTTGCATCTCTATAAATTTGTCTTTGTAGCATGTTGCTAACTCTTGGAGCTCTGCCATCATCTGGGATGATCCCGAGCCTATATTTACCATACAGGTCTCCAGTGATCTGATGGATGTTGAGAGGTAAACTATTCACATGTACGTTATTGCAAACAGATGTTTAATTCAAGTTTGTGTGTCTTTTCTTGACGTTCTCTTTTATACAACATAGTGCTGCATTGTAGCTCTGTTCAGTTTCCGTGTCGTTCTTTGTGTTTGCAGGCTTGTTCAGACTGATTTCACCTGTGCATATAAAAAGATATAATGCAGGGCTTTGTAAGCCAGGCAGTTATTTGTATTATATCCTTTGACTCCTCCAAATAGAGATAGAATTTGACTGACATTCTTTTATTTAATTGTGTTAGATTTTACAGACGTCCCTGATTAAATGGCCATCGAGTGCTTTTCCACTTGCACAAAACATCCCAGAAGCAAGTGCTGGTTCATATTACAGAACTTTTATTGTTGCCCACTTGTACAATCAATACTCTCTTGCACTCTTGCATTAAGAAGCATGTAAATCAGCATTGGTTGTGAGTTTGTGAGGTCAGGGCTTTGGAACTGGGGGAGTATCCATTTCCACACATAAACCTCTCAGTCTGGTCTAATCCCCATGTCGCCTCGTCCCTCAGCAACAGCCCTGTCCTCTGTTTAGGGTGCTGGGCAGAATCAGGCGGGTCAGGGGCCATGGGTCAGGGCTGCTCCTTAAACTGGACAATTGCCAAAACCTCACCTGGAGTAAATCAGTGGCTGGTTCAGGCGATTGGCCGTGACAGCCCCCATTAGCGAGGCCAAATAAACAGAGACGAGGCAAAGAATTGTGGGTAAATCTAAGAGGATATGTGTGCACACGTGTACACACATTTACCAGCTCTGTCTCTGGTGACTGTTTGAAGGGCCACAACTCACCGTTGCTCCAGTGTCACCCCCAATTCAACTTCCCGCAACCCCGCCTGTGATTAACTGTTGGAAGTGGAAAAGGTGAAAGGTCTGCTAAGAACAGCAATATTGGGGGTGGGGGGCTTGAGTCTGAGGTGTGCATGTATACGTTTGTGTGCTGGGGTTGGGCTGTTTCAGTGAAGGGAGAGCTTTGTTTTTGGACTCACATTTCACAGCGGAGACCTCTTGTTTGTTACTTCAAATCCACTCCGTGTGCTGATGTAAGAGACGAAGCCGGAGCTGGAAATAGTATAGCTGTCGTTTATTTTGAATGTTGGGACAGATGGATGGCTGAGTGGCTGACTGTGGATGCAAGTGGACTGGAAATCTTCATATTTTGTTATCCCTTTGACGTGAAGGAAAATAGTAAATACCTGGCAGTGTAATTTGGGTCAAACCTTCCATAAAACACAGTGATCTAGATCCATAATACCGCCTTAGATGTATATGATATATGATGTCTTATAAACTGGCTCCTCTTCAACCAGCTACACTGAAATAACTTAAAATGCCAAAAAGATTCCTTGCAGATAGATATAATGGTTAAAATAAACTTGGACAATTGAAGCTGAAATAGAAAGTGATGCATAAAGTTGTGTGATGACCTTTTAAGTTTCTTGTTGACTGTCTGCACTGCTTCCATTGTTAAAGTCAAAGTGGATAAAATGTGATTTATCGTCTTTTCATTTGAGGCTTTAAGGCAATAAAACTAACTAGAAAGTCTGAGGGTGTGTAGCGTTTTGATATCCACTGCATGTTTGGATATTTCATTTGATTTGCCTCTGTAATGGAGACCTGCAGGCCTGTGAGGGAGGGGTGGTGGGGTTTAGCATAACTCCGTTTTGAAAACTAAGACATAGTGATAACCACAGTGGTCTCACTGGCTCCAACCAAACCTCACGGTAGTTGGTCAGCACCGTCCACTGCAGGGCTGTAACTATGTTTTGTGCTCTCTGTGAGTTTCTATAGGCTTCACTTTACTGCAGTCTTGACTTATAACTGTATAAGAAGGGGGGGGGGAGTGTCAGGATAAAAAGCTGAGTGGGATAAAAGAGAGATTTAATGTGGGCTTAGTTGCTTTTAAATGATTTGTATAAATACATGTTTTGAATGCTGGAAGTCTTCATATTATTATTATATGGACAATCTGGTGGAACAAAGTATCAGATGTTAAAGATTGTGGGGTTGAGTGTTCGGTGGGCAAAACAGTAATCATGTGGAGAGACAAATATGAGGCACTTCAAAAATGCATTCACAAACAGTTTGTTAAGGATTCTTCTGTTAGTATATGTCATTTGGATGTTGTACATAGACTGGAAAATGTGTTAACTAAAGTCTCTATCAGACTAGAGTAAAATTATAACTGCATATTTCATATGATCAGGAAGGATTGCAGTGATGTGTAAAGTGGTTGCCTCTGCGCATTGGAAGGCGAGTGCACGGGTCGCTAGGTAGGAGCCAACCTGTCTCCAAATATTCGAAGTACAACTTGCAGTTAAAATACCGTTGTGCAGAAACTACATCACGATTTATGGCAACATTTCTGTTTCAGATACACAATGTTCTTGCTGGACTCTGACTGATTTTCACTGGTTTATCACAGTAAATTGCCGTATTATCACAAACAGTTTAAAACAGGAAACAGGAAAAGAATAGAAGATGAGATTAACAGACACTCTGATAAAGGACACTAACCAACTGAGGTTTGAAATACATAGGAGATAATGTGGGAAATGGAGACACCTTGGGAACTAGACACAGCTGAAACTAATTAAATGTAATGACATTCAATTAAACAACAAAATACAAGACATAGGAGAAAAATTACTACCAAAATAAAATATGACATTGAAACATAGAACACAGAGATGGTCATGTGATTAGGTAGATGATCAATAGGGGGTCCGTGACGCTCTTGGGGACACTTTCATAGGGCTTAAAATCTGGGACTCTCCACCAATTGCTCTTAGAACTGAAGAAGCTTCTCGGATGAGAAACCATTTTGTAACTTCTAAATGTGTAAATGTGAATCTTAATTCTAAATAAAAAATTAAGCACAATAAAAAGAAACTTCCTGTAACTACAAGAGGCTGTGCTAATAACGGGTGGAGACCAAAAATGAGCTCAACGAAAGTGGATGATAGACTTCACCAGGAAGCAAAAGACACAGCTGAATGCTGAATTTGGAAAAGCACAACTGCTAATAATTTCTCCATATTTTCTTGGAAGTTAATACTATGCCTGCATTTTCTTTGCTGTTCCAAGTTCCTAAAAATGTAAGAATTTAAAATAATTGAATAATTAAAAGTAAAGGGAGGATATTTGTTATGCTGAATAGCCTCCTTCCTGATACACGGATGCAGCATTTTAATTTTGCACTTCCTTTTACAGGTATACCATCTTGGAAAAACCTGGGAACACTTTCCCACAATCCCATTCCCATAAACGCGACACAATTTATTGTTGTATTTGTTTGTCCCACTTTGTAGTCTTTTTGTTAGTCGATGGTGTATGTATATGTGTTTGTTTTCTATGCTTCACTTAACTAGGTATCCAAGTATCCTTGCCAAAGCAAGGATATGAATAACAAGTATTCATATCCTTGCATTGGCTGTTTATTTATGTATAACCATATGTTATTTACATGTGAATCCATATGTCAGCATTTATTTCTGCAAAAAGGTCTTTACTTGTTTTTCTATTTGGTTTCATGTCCGTGTGTGTCCGTAACTTTGAATGTCAATACCACAGTTTTATTTTTCTCTTGTGGCCAGGGATCCAGAGAGTTCTGAGCACATGGGGGGATAAGGGGGTGGTTGCTTGTGGTTGGGTGGATGGATTTTAGTGGTGGGGAATCCAGTGGGGCTGTTTGGTGGATGATGGTCAGAGGTTTCAGCAGCCCACCTCCCCTTCTTTTTCCCAGCCCTCAGACACCCTGTCATTAGGGTGACAGTCAGGTCCTGTTTAGCCCCAATTGGCCATGCTAATAACAGTTTTAATAACCCGGACCCATGTAATATTTCACTGCTGTTTGGACCGCCCTGTCATGCTAAGAGCCCAGCAATGGAAAAACCACTTCACCACTGCAAGGATGGAATGACTGGGTGAACTCTGTCCGGGGATGTTTATGTGTGTGTGTGTGTGTGTGTGTGTGTGTGTGTGTGTGTGTGTGTGTGTGTGTGTGTGATGGATCCATGTTTTGAAATATGACCGACTGACCAAAGTATAAGTTCTTGGATTTACAGCTTGGATTTTTTTCTCCTTCTGTGTCCTTTTTAAATGTTTATTTGCATGTGACATTGCATAAACGACCATCTGGTTGAACTAAGCGTGTTCACCTGTTTGGCTATGTTTGTTTGATATGTTACCTCAGTGACTAAATCTTTTACTATCTAATATGTTGTAAAAGGCTCAGCTTGTTTCAGCTGCAAGGCAGGGAGAAGTCAGAGGAGCTGCTGAGGCGCTGAAAACCATGAACATGTACATTACTGCACCTACATTCATGAACACATGAGTAGTAGTATGTATGTAGTATGGTTATATCAGAGATAAGTCAGACTTAAGCACTGAGTGTGTTTTCAGATTCAGATTATTCACATTCAGTCAGTAAAATGAGTATTTAAGACAATGAGCTAGAATCGATGCTTCATGGAGCTACATTGTACAACACAGCCCAGTCAAGCAAAACTCCCTGAAACAGCAATCATATTAAATAAAATAATGCTGCATGTCATGATTTTTCCAACCATTGACAACCATTGGAGTGAAATGACAAAGAAGCAGTGTGCACTCGGTCTAAAAGATGTAGATAACTTATTCTTTATCTGGATACCTCAGTCAATAGATTTCCTTCTTTCTTTCTTTTTTAAACCATAATCACACTCTTTTCTTACCCATAACTTAAAGGTTTGAAGAGTCCAAATGTTCAGCTGATCAGCATTTAAAAACATGGTCTTAGCCTCTGAACAGTTTTGCTGCTCATAACATCTCCATGTGGTCCAAGACAGGTAGCTTAGAGCATCAGTCATACAGGCCTAGACACTGCGCGGTGATCCCCTGACCACTTTTGGTCACTAGGGACAAACCCCCAAAGTGTTAGTGAGTGTTTGCTGAAGGATGTTGCATCAAAAGAAGATTGCCAAAGACGCCCGTAGTTTGCATTGAAGATGCTGACTGAAGTTTTTTATGTAACACTGTAAACCGGTTTTATGAAACCGCCAGCAACATTCAGCAGTCCTTCACTAAAAAGGCAAAGAACACACATTTTTTCTGCCAACCTGTGGTTACCAGATGGTTGCTGACAGGTTTCTAGGCCTGTGTGAGTAAGATTGCTGTCTGCTAGGCCTTCCTTCCGCTAACCAAAGTTACTGAACTGGAGCTCTTCATCATGTTGCTGGTAGTCAGTTTTAATGGAATTAACTGACAGATGATATGTTTTTGTGGTACAGCCTATAAGGAGTTCGTGTTTCATGTTTAATGAGTAAAATTCAAGTAATTTTTAAGTCTGCTACTTTTTTTTAATGAAGGCACTTTTCAACATGATGCTTCCAACCTCTTTGCTTTCCAACAAGCTTCACTAAAATATAACTTCCCACATCATCCATCCCCACATCACTCTCAACCAAACAAGTGTTCTTGCAGCCTCTGGTCCAGATCCCATGCACTTTTTCCAGGAGACAGAACTTATAAGAAGTGGCTCCTTTCCAACTGCTCCTTTAGCTTGTTTGGCAACATGGTAGCTACCATTAGTCCTCAAGAAAAACAAAACAAAGAGAGATGACCAATTTTCAGTTGAAGCTATAACGCAGGTAGCTTTCACAGTAATCTCTCCTTGAAAGTTTTTATATGATCCACCCGACACACCATTTTGACCTGCTGGCAAATTTTATCCTCTGCGACGAAGAAGGCCATGCATGGGCTGAAATGCATTGGTCAAATAATAAAATTCTGCTTCAAGTGTTTCTGGAGTTTCACCCTCTTTAAATTTTATCCTCCTCACAGTCAATCAGTGTGTGAATCAGGGCATATGAGGTGTGCAAATGGAGCACATTTATATGTACATTTGCAGCAATAATCAGTTGATAAAGTGAGAGCAATGTCCTGAAGCTAACCTAGACTACAAATCCATGCAAGGCTACTAACTAACCAGAGTGTTTCATCAACCATAGGCTGTGACAGTGACAATAATGGATACTTAATTGCCAGTATGCATCTTTCATCAATATGTAGGTCATACATAAGTGATATGGATCTGTCCGTTAAAAACTATTTAAAGATAATGCAGAATAGTTTTAATGAGTTCAGATTTTCCAATCAGCCTCATTTCATATAAACGGAAAATGCTGAGATGGATCTTGACTACAGACAGAAAAAAAGACACACACAGACACACACATGCTCTAGTTGCTTCAGTTCCTTCCAACCTTGGTTTTGAGACAGTCTGTGTGAGCCGGCTGAAACCTAATTCTTTGGCAAGCCTTCTCACTCAGCCAACACTGTGAAAGATAAAGACTCAGGGGGAAACTGGGCCTGGGAATACAGCTAGTGTCGGCTTTTATTGGGAAGCCCACATCACAGAGGGGACCTTGAGCAGGTCTTAGCCCACCGGGGAGAGCTGGAGACGGAGGCCCATGGAGAGAGTCGGAGCGGACGGCGGCTTGGGAGCATCAGAGATGAACCAGGGAACTCTTTCATTCCCTGCCAGCCAGGAGATTCCTTCCAACTGGACCCACAGACAAGACACAGCTTCAAAAGGGAAAAAAGAAAGAGACAAGAGACAGACAAACTCGTTTACTCAGAGAAATCTTACACCAAATTATGCAGCAGCAATAGGTCTTAAAGGATTTTGCTAAGAGTTCTGCGAGTTTTAGCCGAGGCATTCAAGTTAATCACACCATTTGCCATTCTGAGCAAAAATGACTCAGTTTGTGACACAGGCTTTCTTTCAACCAACATAAACATCGATCACTATGGCCATCTTCCCCTGCTAGTCTACCACTACTACATCCAGTTTGTTAGCCATCACCAGTTCACCTGTCTGTGCCCACAACAGAGCACAATCAGTCACTGGCCTCCCCAGAGCCCAGACCTCAACATTACTGAAACAGTGTGGGATCATTTTGACAAAGAGCAGAGGGGGAAAAAAGGCAGTCGACATCCAAAGAAGAGCTTCAGAGTGTCCTTCAGGAAGCCTGGAGAACTATTCCTTAAGACTATTTAAAGAAATACAAGAAAACCTTCCTAAGTGAGTTCAGGCTATGTTGAAGAATAAAGGTGGTTCACTTTCAAGCTCTTTAGAATTGCGCAAACTCTGTTTTTTCCTTATATACTGTAGCTCAGTGAACATGTGTCCGTCAATGGCTATTTCCCATTTTCTAGCAAACAATAAAGAAATGATGGGTGGCTCGGGACTGTTGCAAAGTAGCGTAGGATAACAAAGTATTTAAAAGCTTGTTTGTTTGTTTGTTTGGTGGGGATGAACCATTGATTGAGTCTTCTGTAACAGAAACCAACACGGCGTTATAAGCAGGCTGGAAGCCTCTTTAAGATTTTGTTTGGGAAACTTCACAACAACCAGAACAGAAAGAATTAGCCCCAGTGTGTGATTTATGGCTGAGGTGAGTGACTGTATTTTTTCTGTGCACACACACCTGTCACAAACAGAAAAGGGGGTATGAGCCTGAAGCTGAGCCCATCAGATTAACTGTAGCATTGCACTTGGACATTAATCAATGCCTGACACACATACACACACCTTCACAGACGCACAGGAATGCACATGAATGGGTCTGTAGACACTTGTGTGGGATAATTTTATTCGGCCTCTCTGTTAAATACATGCCACTTTTCTCACACTTTAAAGCTGTAGGAACATCCTGTTCAGTTTAAATTATGCAACTCGACATCAGTGGCCAAGTATTCACCAAGCATTCACCATCAACGTATCCGTAACTGGGGTCCTCCAGCTCTATTACTGACTGGCAGATGTGTTTTTAGATCCACTCTCTGGTACGTGCAGTGTTTTTCACTCTCCATGTGCTGTAGATTAGTTTCTTTGTTCTCTGTGATGCTGCCATAACACTTGCTCATTAATCACAGTCTTACAGTAGTCTACTCTTCCTCCGTCACCCCTCCTTCTATAGCTGCCAACTATTCCCAGGGTGTGAACTCTCAGCGCTGCTAAACCGCAGTGTTATCCAACCAGCAGACAGGAGGGGAAAGTGGGTCAAGAGACACCATGCTGGAACCACCTGAAAGCACCAGGAATGCAAGACCACCACCCATTTATCTGACTATATGGCTGAATGTCAGGACATACTGTATGTCCACCAGAGTCATCATTATTTTAATGGAGAAGAAAAACCAACAGAGAATGTATTTATGGGCTCTCCTTATGTGAAACTTAAGTTCCCTCAAAGGATTAGCATTCATTTGACAAAGTATTTAAAAGAAAAAAGCTAATAACGTGGGGTTTCAAAGATGATGACTTGCTTTAAACGTTTATAAAAGAAAACACTGGCTGAACAGCTATGACTTCAATGTGGATGCTTAGAATAATAGAATAGTAAGTTAGACCAAACTGAAAATAGTAAATGGCTAACCTTTCTTGTAAGCTCAGACATTAGCCTAGCAATAGCACTGCAGCTAGCTACTGTTGGGCAGATGTTTTCAGCTGTGTAAGCTAGCCTCACTTCACATACAGGCAATGACTCACAGGGAAGTCAGATTTACTGAGATATTTAAAGCATAGACACTAAGACCATAAATGTATACATTCTACTCTTTAGCCTAAATCCCAGCTTCACTGTTACCTACAAGCGAATCTGATAAAATCTGATAACGAAAATACAAAGTAAACTTCCCTGTAAGGATCACTGTATGCAAATGTTCTTGCACTTTATATTCACACTGATTAACTTGTTTCAATTACTACTTTCAGGAACTCTTTTTTTTTTGGGGGGGGGGGGGGGGGGGGTTAACCAAGTATTGGACATGCAAACCCATTAATATTCACCTGTGACAATACAGGAAGCTCCACATCCCCACAGCTCTGCAAATACCACAAGTTCATCTCAGGGGACTGCACTAGAACTCAATGGGCTTTTCTCGTCTTCTTCTTCTTCTTTCAGCTGCTCACTTTAGGGGCCATCACAGCAGGTCATCTGCCTCCATCTCACCCTATCTATAGTATCCTCTGTCACACCAACCTTATGCATCTCCTCCTTCACTACAACCACAAATCTTCTCCGTGGTCTTCCTCTTTTCCTTCTGCTTTGCAGCTATATTTTCAACATCCTTTGCACAACAACTTGCCACCTTCCACTTAAACCTTTTTCTTATTACCAGTCATAATCCCTTCATTTAAAGTCCCTACACTGACTTTCCTTCTCTCTCACCAACTCCAAACATGTCTTCCACCACTTCACTTCTTTTATCTTTAGCCAGCAGTAGCACAGTTTTCCACTACCCTGTTGGCCAACAGCATCAGAGGTGGGCCATCTGATTAGCATTCTTAAAGACTGTCTGTGAGGTTCTCTCCCTTCAAAGAGTATTTTACTATTTTGACTTAAGAAACTCTTGGCTTGCTTTTGCAGCATGCTTTGTGTCATTATCCACTCACATTGTGATGTGCTTACTGATCAATTCACAACATTTAGCTAGGTTTGAGCAGAGAGAGAATCCCAGAATTCCGTTTAGGTTTAATCTGTCTAAAGAATTGTACAGGCTTTTTGGGATGTTTCCTGGCAAAGTATAATTTGGCCTTCCGGTTCAGGGGTAAAATACTTTTGAACCTCTGGAAATGGAGTACTATGTCTAAAAAGGTCTTTAGTTCCAGCTAATAAACAGTTAACACAATATTAACACTGAAAGTCTGTACTTAGATGACATTTTGACTGTTAAATTTGAAAACTGATGTGGTGAACAGAAACAAAATAACAAAAATTGTTTCACTGTCCAACAACTGTATATAGTGTACCGTTTCTCTTAGTTACATTTCTCCAAAAAGATAAAAGGAAGAATTCTTGTGCACTTTGTTACCAAAATGATACTCATGTAGCATTTATTTGTCAGAGCACACGTACAACTGACACTACTGCACCTTTAAAACTCCTATAATAAAAAGATCACAATAATTTGGAGCTATCACGCATGGTTTGTGAAGAGGTGTTTCAGTATTTGTGTCACTGTTCAGCAGCCTCTTGAATACATCACTGGATTCAGACTTTAAACCAGGGCAGCGTGCAACAGGGGGGTGAGTTTCGCTGTGCAGGAGGTCCAGCAGTCCGGTGCCTCACTCTCTGCCTTTGTTTCCAGCTTTGAGCCGTGCCCACTCTCAAATAAGGACCCAAACACACATACATACAAACACACACATACACACACATAGACACATGCTCTAAGCCCCCTTTCCCAAAAATATCTCTTGCACGCTACACTCCTGCCTTTTGTTCCACCTCCACCCACTGCCTCTTAGGCGTCCCCTGCCCCCCTCTGCCACCACCACCAGCAGCAGCAGACTTTTCCAAGCCAGTGGTCAATTAGCATTTTTCCACAGCTTTACTTTTGTCTTACTTAGCCCTCCCCAGCACCACAGTCCCCTTCCAACCCACCCACCCGCCCTACCCATGCTATCCACTGGTATGTGGCCCATCATTAATGTGCATCCTGGAACGACTCCCCCCGAAAAGATAGGGGCCATGGGTGGAAAAGGGGGGCCTTTCACTTCTCATTAAGAACCAATAGTCCCCCACCTCTCATGCGACAACTCCCCCACTATCCTCCCTCATCATAGCTAGCCCACTCTCTCTCCCTAATCACATGTGCTCATTAGCATGGTCCCCCTTTTTGGGTTCTGCCGTGCATTAACAGGCGGGGGGAATGGACGCCTCTCTTTTTGTCAGCGCAAGCTTTTAGAGATGCAAAATATGATACCCATTCAGTCCCTTCACCTATCTTTGCTACCTCTTCAATCCCTGGCCTGCTCCACCCCCACCCTCCATGTGCTGGAGCCCTGCTATAAAACTGCCAAAACAACCGAGCTCCCATCTCTCCCTCCACCAACAGCCAGGGTTTAAGGAAATTCACCCCCGATCCACTGACCCCTGCCAAGTCTGAGCGAGCGCTGTGCCAGTCTACGACCCCCACCCGCTCTCAGAATGTCCGATGAGACTTGAAACCGTCCGAGCCTGGGCACTCTGCGTAAGTCACAAGGTTCTCAGCTGAGTCAGTCTCAGCCCTCAGTCTGCCACCCAGACTGTGGCGGACTGAGCCTAACACCTAACAAAGCCAACACTGCCTTACTTCACTGCGGTTTTTAAAAGGTTTAGCTAAACTCATGATGATCAGTGCAGAATGAGGCATGGGGAAAAACTTGGTAAGGGTTCGAGCACTTGGATACACACACCCATACGTACGCACATGGACACAGATGTTCCCCAAGTTTAAAGCCAGTCAACAATAATGATACATGATGTAACCAAATATTATTTCATAATTAACTTGCCAATGACGCCCTGGATCAAAGTGTAAATCCCCATCATATTATGGAAAGAGTAGTGTGACAGCTCAGGACTGTAAATTACATGCAATATTTCTCAGTGTCAGACAATCACAGACAGGCACAAGCCCTCAGGAGTGCACGCACACAATGAATTGTTGAATTTTATCTTTTATTCCATGTTTTCATGCAGCTCTTTATGATCTGTGACTAACTCTGATTGCTGTGCGTTTATGTTATTCATTCATATTTGACTTTAGTGTACAGCTAACACTTTTATTAGGCATGTAAATCAAATATAAGCTGTGCTAAGGAATGCATTACTTGGAGGGGGAAAGTTCTGCTTTCTTGCATTTATAAAAGATCAGCAAAGCCAGATCTGAGTTGTAATCAGTGAAACAGTCTCGGTAGATTGGAGGCAAATGTCAGTAAGAATTTGTAACTGCACAGCAAAATATGTGTGCAGAAATACTGCATGCACTGCAGGTCAAAGGGGGTTTCATTAAAAACTGAAGTCATCTTACTGCTTGTCTAGTCTCACTTCCCTTCATTTGTTTTGGAGGTCTGAGCTACTAATTATGTCACTGTCATTTTTAACAATAGGAACAGTGGCCAGAAGTTCCTATTTAAATGTAAGTCATGCAGTAATTCATTCTGGTCTTTAAGAGGAAACCCAAAAACTTGGAAATACAAAGTTTGCATTTTCCAGCCTTATAGTTCTGATGTGTGTGTATGTGGACAGTTGCTTTTATACACAGCATCATACAAAGCATCAGTGATATTTATTTGGTGTCATATATCTTTTGTTAATCGACCTTAGCCACTGTGATACCAACCACTGATTTATGAAGTCTTGTTACGGAGCCTCGAGCTGTTCCTGGTGTCGCCATATTGGTTTTTCGGAATCAGACATAATGACTCAGCGACAGATCTGACTGAAACCACTCACTCAATTAAAACTTGTGACTGACACATCATTAGCTAATGGGCATATCCTGATAAAGTGTTTACTGAGGTTTGATCCTAATAACACTGAGACAGTAAAAACACAGGATTAGGAGTCTTTCTGTTAAAACAGACTTTTTTTCTTCCCACTGTCACCAAGTGCTTGCTCCTATGGGGTCATCTAATTGTTGGGGGTTTCTTTCCTTTATTGTAGGGTCTTTACCTTACAATATAAAGCACCTTGTGGTAACTGTTGTTGTTGATTTGCTGAATTGAAGGTTATAAAATCAAAGCTATGAACTGAAATACACTTAAATACTATAGACTGTAGACTAAAGATTTTTAGAATCTTTCACGTTACATGATTGATTTGTTTTTAACATAAAGCATGCTAATTATTACAACTTTAAGTGAAAGTATAACAAGTTAAACTTAAATGTTATGTTTTTAAAGATCTTTGGGACCTATGGTGCTGGTTTCTCTTTTGTATGGAAACCTGATCTAGGATACTACACTACAAATTTTTACATTACATATTTCTTTCCTATAGTGACATCCACTTCCAAACCTTTAACATGCTACTGAATAGCATCTTAGGTGTTAATATACCAATGCCTTTCCCAGCACTTCATACTTCAGTACACTTGGACTTGTCTTCAACAAAAGGATCCCATCCTCCCCCACGCACCAGCCCCCACCCATCTCCCTGTGAGTGGATCTCAGAACACTGTGACAAACTGGTCATTCATATCTGCCCTCTTCACCATGCATCTTTTCTCCTCAGGTGTCAGGGAGACCTATTGTCCATACCCAAACAACCCTTGAAAACATCACCCTCCCACCCTCAGGCCCAGAAGTGACACGGCTGACCTTGGTGTCAACCCCCTGCGCCCCACCCTGCGACCTTTTTGCCAAAGCCGTGGGGCTGGGGTCCCATTTTTCTTTAACTGCTGCATTATGGGAAACACAGTGAGTGAAGAGTGAAAGAAAGAAATGGTGCATGTGTGTGTGTGTGTGTGTGTGCGTGGGGGGAGGGGGTTCGCATCCCCAATCAGTGATGTAAAACAGAACCATTGTGAGGGTGGCAGGGGGAAAAACCTCTGATTAATGCAACAGGGTGTTTGTCTGAGAGATGAAAGGGGAGAAAACGAGAGAGGGCGGGAGGGGAGCGAGAGAGAGGGGGAAGAATCAGGGCATGAGAAGGTTCTCGACGCATTCGCGAATCTGTTCAATGTCCAGTCGAAAAGTTCTGGGGGTGAAATATTTCACAGCTGACAAGTGTGTGTGTGCAAGGACAGGCAGTGGTGGTGCTGGTGGTGGGACGTGGATGAGGGAACTGATGAAGTGTAGCAGGAGCGTGTGTCAGTGCGGGAGTGCTGGAAATATGTTATGTAACCTCCTATCTGGGGGGGAAAGAGAGACCAGGGTCAGAACAAGGAAAGAGAAGAAGAAGAGAGGAAGAATGTAACGAGTGAAGGGAAAAAAGGGGAATCTCTCCTCTTAGTTTCCTTTTGTCTGTCTGAGGTATGTCTGAGTATGTGTAACTTTCAGAAGCCCAGTTTTTATAACCTCCCGTATTCACACATCAACTTGATTTCCTTCTCTCTGTGCTTCTTATATAAACAGCCTAAAGTATACTATTTCCATACATCAATAAATCCCTGCCCCTCTCCATTACTGTCCGTCTGCCATATAAACAAATTGCTCTCTTTTCTCCTGCTTAATTTCAGTCCTGGACTGGGTTGTGGCAGCTTCCTACCTAAAGTCACTTCTTTGTAATCAGTGAAGTTAAATGTAATGGATAATAACTTTTTTTGATTGCATTTGTGACACCTAAGAAAAAGAAAGGAAACACATTTTTTATGGTATAGTTACAGTTGGACTGGCCATTTAATAAAATTGCCATTTTAGTTGACAGCTCATGTGACAACTGATAAGCCAGATAAGCTTGTATCAGTTGCAGTGTTTAAGAGTTTCACAGCTAGATATCAGTAGATTGTGGGTTGCAGTTAACTGAGTTCTATTTTCTTAAACTTCCCAATTCAAGTGCATGATCCTAGCTACGATGGCCGCAGACAAACATGTCTTAGTCAAGAGAGATCAAAAACATTCAAGTTAAACTACTCCGTAACGACCATGGCCAGCATGTTTCTGCTACTGTTTTGACTCGATCCAGATTCTGTGGAACAAATCTGTTTACCTCAGCTGTCAATGCTGGGCGAGAAGCATTCAAATCAATTTACACTGGAAGAGGCTGTAAAACTTTGTGAAAGGTGTCCAATATGGGTCAGTGAGTCAGAAAAGCTCACTTCTGACTGGCGACAGTGATGCTGAGGTTAGTTGGTGAAGATATGCTGAAATTTTCTGTTATTAAGACTCCTGTTTTTGTTGCAGTTAGCCTCCTTTAGCTGGTTTCACCCACTGTTAGCTGCAATTAGTAAAACCTGAAAAGAAAGATGAGCCTTGAGGTGAGGAGGAAGAGGATGAGATTTTTAAAACCATGCGTGTGGCCTTGTCTCTTGCCTTTTATTTCTTTGGTAAAGGGGACTCCTCTTCCCATAAACATAGGTATGATGCTTCAAATCTTGAGTGTGAATGTGCAGAAATTAATTCAAATTTCCCTCCACAGTAAACAGATGCCTAAGAACATCTCTTCATCTCCACCTTTGGTGTTTTGTTTATGTGGTCTCTACGTAAAACACGATCAGGGAGATGTCCTTCCCAGCCACTGTATTCAAATATGGTCAGGGACAGTGCAACTTACACAAACCACACACCCTGCTCCTATGTATTTTTGATTAATTCATTATTAATTAAGTTTACGAGAATGCATTTGCTGGAAGACGAAATTACACACAAATATGTTTACATTTGTGAGTACAGTATCTTTTTTTCTGTTAAAGAGCCTAAAAAGGTTATTGATTGTACATTTTAGTCAGACGTGCATGGCCTAGACACATTGTTAAACTCCTCTCCTTTGACATTAGAGCCTAAATGTAAGGGAGGATTGGAAAATTTGCAGGACAGTAAAAGTATGTGCAAAGTCCACTGCCATTGGAACGTCTTCAAAGCCTGTGGTCGATGATCATGGTGGGAGAGCGTCACAGTGAGAAGGATGAAGAGCAGTGAGAGCAAAAGTGGAGGGGGTGTAGAACAAGCAGAACAGTGGGCTCAACAATAATGATTTGATGATTAGCATTGGGCTATTCTGGACTTAAGGAATCCATCAAATTCAGCAAAAGAAGTTTTTGGCTTTCATTTCCCTTCTTTGGTCTTCCTACCCTCGTTACCATCTGTTCACCTGTACAGTATTACTCCACATGAGCGCTCCCCGAGGCGAAGTCACTTGGATGAGTGACAAGACGTTTCTCCAACTAAAAATGCTACATCCAGATGAGCAGAGTAAACTTTTTGGCTGGATCAGGTGATGAAGAACTCTCCCTTAGGCACACTGCCTCATTTCCATAATGAGTGTTTCTTCTTCACGCCCCTCTTTTAGCTCTCTGTGTGTTTATACATACTTACACTTTGCACTATATACATTTTTGCCATGTTTCCCTCCCTTCATCCCCATCTGGTCAACAGACTGCCTCTCCTCCCCGAGTCTGGTTCTGTTTTGTTCCTGTTAAAAAGGAGCCGTCCATAAACTCATGAGCAAAGTGTTTGAACTCATGAACACAATGACACTGAGGGAAAAGGTAAAAACATAGCTTTGAGGTTTGAGCCTATAACACTGAGACAGACAGTAAAAACACAGCTTTTAGCTTTCTTCCTGTTAAAAGGGAGTTTTTCCTTCCCACTGTCATCAAGTGCTCACTGATAGTGGATCATCTCATTGTTGGGGTTTCTCTCTGTTGTTGTAGGCTCTTTTCTTTACAACATAAAGCTTCTTGAGGCAAATGTTGTTGTGGTTTGATATATGAACTTGTGCTCTTCATTTTCTGGTTGTGCCTGACTTGTGTTGGCAGCATCTTCTGTTCATCACATGAAAATAAAGAGTTTCATTTTGTGGCTTCAGTTCAGTCTCCTGTGGTGTCTCCAACTGGGCCATCACTAAATAATAAGCTCAAATTGTGACACAGGCACTAAAAGCTGTCTATCTAGGCACTGCCCACAGACACTGTAATATCCAGAGGGTAACAAGAAAACTCTATCTCCATCACACAAATGAATCTGGTCTGTACTCTCCAGCACATGGGCAACAGTTTGCTAAAAATAATGGAGTGAAAACAGTCAGCAGCAATTGCTATAAGCTATTCCCTATAATAGTAGTCTTTGATTTTTGCCACCATTATAACTAACCTGTACTTTAGAGCTAGTTTCTGTGCAACCTGCTAAGTGATGCATAATTATCTGCTTAATAAAATAAACCCTCAGATATAACTAACTTACATTCAAGCTTCAACAGACTGCAGGTCCTTAGAACATCTATTCGGTTAATACGAGTTGCCGGCATTTCAAGAACAAACCCATGCTAAGCCTGGGCTTCATAAACTGTCAGCACATACTCTTAAATTTCTCTGCAGGCCCACATGGTAGAATGCGATATATGTTTGGCCTTCAGCTTTACGTGTCCTGCCCAAACCAATTCATTCAGATCTGCGCTCACAAAATCCCTTTTTCACAGTGTTTCATTTGCTCTGGCCGAGCCTTCCTGCCTGCCATTATGCAACCCTTTTATGATGTGAATGTGTAAAAGAAGTTATGAATTAAAATGAATCCAACTCCAGAGGTCTCATTGCGGTCTGTGCTGGCTACAGTTAGACCACAGGTTATTGTCCAAATCGAAATGTAATTCTTAGTTGAGCAACTGTTCCTGGGTGGCGTCACATTATTGAGGGATGTGTAATGTTATGTGTCATCCCCACGAGACATCGAACAGTGCGCTGTAATAATAAAACCAGATGATGTCATTTTGGTTTTATTATGTAAAAATCTTATGTATCATTTTCTATTATTCTTGTTAAATCTTTTGGAATTCATTTAGCTCCAGTCTGAACTTGTTTTTGTGCTGTTCTTTATGTTAGTTTGTTACAATGTAAGCTGCAGGAAGTTGTACGGTTCCTGTTGGTGACTGTATGAGATGTTAATGTAAGCCTATTGAACTTTTCTTTCTTTTCTGCATAAACTTGTTTTACTGGGCAACCATGTGCCACCAGAACAGCTTCAGTTCTCATTTGCACTGATATCCAAGTCTCTGGATCTTTACTGGTGGGATGGAGCACCGTTCTTCCAAATGATATCCTCTCATTTGGTATTAACCTGGGATGAAATCTATTAAATATTAAAGGCACATCATATAAGTCGCATTATTTCTATACTAATCAAACCAATCAGTGATCAGTCATGCCCTAAAGACGGGGGCACTGTCATCTTGGAAGAAGGACTGAAATTTTCCATCACTAAGAGCAACTTTGTATTGACGTCGTCCTTCCCTCTAAGATTACAAGTGGATCCAACCCAAGTAAGCTTCTCACAACATAAGAGAGTCACTGGATACCCTCTCTTTAGGGACACAGCCAACGTGGCATCATTTATTCTGGACTCCACATTTTAAGCTCTGTCTATAAAATGTGTGGCTGACACACACAGACAGACTTACCTGAGACTGTTGAAATACTAAAGTTTTACTAGAAACTGAAGTAGGACTCATCATTGAGGCCTTGCAGACGGCCATTGGCTACAGCTGACCCTACCCACACTGGGTTGGTATGTAGGGGAGCACTATCCACAGAGGCCAAAATCATTCTTTATAAACTATTTCTTTTTTTAGGCATTTCCGTGTGGCTAATTCTTTTAGCCCTGGAGTGTGTTGCTGTGTTAGTAAGCATTAACGGGCTAGGCGAGGCCTCATTATTTCATGACAAATTAACCTAATAAAAGATCTGGAGTTGATTTAAAATTTTAAACTTGTATTTGGTAATTGTTCAGTGGAAATCTCAAGATGAGGTCCAAAGAGATGCCGGTCCAATTGAAGGAGGAGGTCGGGTTAAACTGAAGGAAAAAAGTAGACCTATCAGAGAGAAAGAGAGAGAGACACACCAAAAGGTCCAAGAGACCACAGACGACACCTGACGTGCATGATTGCAAATTCTTTCCTTGGATAAGAATATGTTTCAAAATCTAAGGAAGTGAAGACCACTGCAAATAAAGAGTTTACTACAAGGTGCAAAACCACCGATTACGTTCAAGAACAAGAAGGACAGAAAACATTTAAATCAGCCTGCACAGGTCTTTGGTCAGATGAAGCCAAGACGAATTAAGATTAATGAGAAGAAAAAAAGTATGAGAGGATAGAAACAGCTCGTGATCTGAATCAAAGCACATTATCTGTCAAACACGGTCGAGGTAGTGTCATAGCATAGAAACATATGGTATGTATGACTAGTGTTTATCGCTGATGTGACTGCTGATAGGAACAGCACAATGAATTGTGAAGTCGTATGGTCTTGAAGTACACTCTGCTCAGATTGAGCCAAATGCTGCAAAACTGGTCAGATGATGCTTCACAGTGCAAATGGATAATGACCCAAAGGAGATTGCAAACGATTCTCAAAGAAATATTCGTCAATGCTCAAGTCAGTCACCTGATCTCAACCCAGCAGACAAAACTGAACCCAGAGAGATCCACAAACAGTAACTGAAGGCAGCTGCAGCACAGGCCTGGCAGAGCATCTCAACGACGGAAACTCAGCATTTGACGATGTCCATGGATTCAAAATTTAAAGCAGTCATGCAAATGAACACAAAGGTTCTTTTATCCAAGTATTAAAAGCAATCCTTATTCTTAAAACTATGTTAGTTTGTTCAATTACTTACGTGCCTCTGAATGTTTAACAGTGGCTGTAGTTTCTGAACAGTTATAGGGCTGCTTATTCTTTACACTGTTTGAGCACTCAAAGCATTTTATATTATAGGTTAAATAAAAAGCATAGAAATCGTACTAAGTGCTTTCATCTAACATTCACACACAGATGTAAGCGTCGAAGAGCAACTTGGGGTGTCGGGTGTCAGTATCTCGCCTCAGGGTATTTTGGCACGCAGACTGGAGCAGCAGAACCACCAACCTTCTGATTAGTGCTTAACCTGCTCTACATCCTGAGTTCATATGATACTTTTATTTAACCAAAAATGTTGTTTTCTTAAACTAGAATTGCAAAAGATTTTTCCTTGTTCAAATAACTCTAAATTTAATGACATCACACATGCATTAATTTACTTAAAGAGGTCAGTACACTTTAAACAAAGTGGTAAAAATAAGCTAGCATTTAAAACCTGCTGACTATCCTGAAACACCAATTTGCCACAGCTATAAAAGTATTTCTGTTTTTCAGCATGGCCCTGCACCAAGGCCCTGGAAAGTAGAGTCTTTACAAACAATAATCTGCTGCTCAGGAGCTCTGTTTTCTCCTTTCTTGTCACATCCCACATCAGTCGTTCAGCCCTTAGGATAAAAGTGGAGGGTGAGTGGTGGAGACTCATACAAAAGCCTCCCAGATCTCAAATCCCCTGGTGAAAGTTTGAAGGGATAGAGGGAAATGGGATGAAAACACCTTTGATTTCCTTTTCCCTTTCTCCCCTGCAGAGAACATTCTTTTAAAAAAATTGCTCTGTGCTCAGTTTGGCTTCATTAAAAAAGCCAGAAGACACGAGAAGGGTTGGAGGGGGGGGGGGGGGGGGTCTGTCCTGCCAAGAAGGGAGGGGGGAGGATAAGTTGTGTGTGCTTTTGGAAGGGGACTTTGGAGGGTGGACTTTATCTTACTCAGAGCCGTGCTCTGCGGCCCATAATTAATAGTCCCCGATGGAGGTGGAGCTGGACAATAGGAGCCTTTCAGTGGGGCCGTGGGGCCCCCGTCCCAGACCCGTCCTGGCCCGTCCTGCAGCCACATTGTTGCCCTGCTGTAACTTCTGCCAGCTGGGCCGAGAGGGAAACTTAGCAGGGGCCAGAGACACTACAGCCCAGGAGCCTCTGTGTTTGTTTGTGTGTGTGTGTGTGTGTGTGTGTGTGTGTGTGTGTGTGTGTGTGTGTGTGTGTGTGTGTGTGTGTGTGTGTGTGTGTGTGTGTCTTGTTATGCTTCTTGCCAGAGCCAGAAACACACGAGCAGAGAAGACAGGGAAAGTGAATGACACCCACCATATACAGATTTATTATAATTATTATTCGATTTTATTGAAAGTCAGCTTTGTTGCTTGTTTAACCAACACAACTTTTATGAGAGTCACTGGATATCGGGATGACGAATGACCACCCCAGTTCATAGATCATCATCATTATTTTCTGGCTGTCCCTCTCATTTAACGTTTTACAGAATCAATATAATCTTAATCATCTGCTCATAAACTAAGTTTTACTGCTTGTTTTTTTTCCTCAAAAAAGAAAAAAAATGTGTGCAGCAAACACTAGGGGTCAGTGTTCCTACAACTTAGAAGAGTAGCAGCACAGTCCAAGCAAAAGTCAGGCTCTTTGTTACTGGAGGCCAAAACAGCAGTTACAGCCTCAGATGTGCTGTCTGAAGTATTCTGTCTATTTATGTTCAGATAAATACATTTAACAAATAAACTGATCTTGAAAATGCAGGAAATTATACGCAGTTTTATGACCTTTTTATACAGTCTTAAAGTGTTTACACAAACACAAAACTGAACAATGGTTCATAGTTTTATACTGTATATAACTGTGTATACACAGCACTGTAATGCTGTTGTTTTTAGAAATCCAAATCTTAAATCTAGAGCGAGTCTAGCCTAAATCTGTATCAGATCCATCTGTTACAGTGCACTCTATTTTGTTACCAGGTCTGTGTCCTCGGCTTGGACTGAAATTGAGAAATGACTGAAGAAAACCAAAGTGATTATATCTTTCACGCTAACCTTCCAGCCTGAGTAATCATTTTGTTGGTATGTATGGAAACATACATGCGGTTGTCTAAGGGGGCGTGTTTGCATGCGAGTGTGCATTTAAGCGTGTCTTGTCATGCCTGTATGTGTGTAATAATAACTACACTCACTATGGCCAGCCTATCTTTGGACCGACCATCCATACCAGCCTAATCTTTTGCTGCCTGCTCTCCTTTCAAATGTCATGATGCACCTTTGCTGCTCCACTGTGTCACTACTTTATGTTATGTCATAAGGTGTTTCATCATGTCCTCATATTGTACAATACAAAATGTTACATTATTGTACTTTATGCTAAAGAATTTCAAGTCACTGCGAGCATTCCCACTCTGCTATGGCCAATAAATTCGGATGCAGTAGTTGTGAGTTACCTAAAGTGGCAGGGAGAGCAAGACAGGACCTGGAGCCCCTTAATCTGCCCTGTGGAAACCTTAATCCCATTACTGTGTGAGGGAGCAGGAGCCCCAGGATGCTCTAGCTCACTGCTCACAGCCCGGCGACAAAGCTCACTGTTGGCTTTTGAAGTGGGAGCTGACCTAAAGGGACCCTCGTTTGGTTTCCTGCAGGCGTGACAGCAGCAGTAGTTACAGAACAGTGGTTATCTTTGTGTGGGGACAATTTCACAGAGAACTCTTATTGCGTTTAATCTGAGTGATGCTGTACACGGACAACTGTAGATTTTATAAATTCTAAGGTCATTTAAGAATCATCAAAAGCAAACTGTGACTCACCTCCACTTTTGAGTCATAAAGCTGCTCCATCTTTGATCAGTGAAACACCCACAGGGTAAAACATTTTCTTATTTTTGGCAAAGTCTGTTTATTAAGTTACATCATCGTGTCATCATACAGCCGATGCTCTGTTATTCTAAATGTTTGCAGAAACACTATTTCACTTTATGCTTGAGAACTTATTGTTATACAGTGCTTATCACATTAAATATAACCTGTTTGAAAATGTTTCCTTTTTCCTCTGGCAGTGAGTTTAATCCTGCCAGAATACTTTAACTGCTTGCATAGGAAATAATAGTCATAACATATCCTGGATCCAGCCCATTCTATTGTTTGTTTCTGTTTCCACTTTTACCCACTCTGTGGCCACACTGCCATTTTCCTGTCAAATGTTGCTGCTGTTTTTCTTGTTTGTTTGGGTTGTTTTTTTGCTTTTATGGAATATGGTGTCTGCTGTGGTAGATACAGCAGTAAAGAGCTGTCTTTCTCACATAGATTAGGTTGGTTCCAATAGCTTGTTAACTTCCACTATTTGGAAGTTCTACGCGTTTCATTGGAAGTTCTTGGAAAGGGGAAGGTGTGTTGGCATGCCGCAGCCTGTCAGTCTGGGTGAATGTACATAGTCTGTGTGGCTACACGCCTGGCTTCTAGTATATCCTTAAAGTGAATGTGTGCCAGCACACAAACCTGTTTATGTGAGGATGAGTTCGCTGATCTGCCAAAGGGGAAGGCAGACTGCCATGGGTGACACGTCTGAACCCGCCCTTGTGCATGTATGTCTGTAGGTCCAATGGCTCCCTAGTAAAATGTCAGCTGAATGCAGGATGGTGCTTATGTCCAAACAGCATAGTTGACAATGTGGTGCATCCAGCGTGGGGTGCCATGTGTGCTGCAATACAGTGTCAGAAGCCAATGCACAGTTGCCAAAAGCTGCACTTCCTCTGAGTGTCACTGGAGATTCGAAAGGTGCCCAAAAGCATGTTTACAACCTGCTACAACAACCGTTTTAAGTTTCTTCCTTCATAATAACTTTATGGTGGGTTAAGTAGTTTGTTGAACTCATCCATCTGGAGTGTTGTTACTTTGACTGGCTTGCACATTGTAACCACTAGCTGTCTGTAAGGCCTCCAGTCATGTGACCCACTGAACTGGGTCTCGTTACTCCGTTTCTGGAAATTCTGGAGCATTTTTAATGGAA
This sequence comes from Diplotaxodon limnothrissa, assembly GCF_057381915.1. Lineage (NCBI taxonomy): Eukaryota > Metazoa > Chordata > Actinopteri > Cichliformes > Cichlidae > Diplotaxodon > Diplotaxodon limnothrissa. The sequence goes on along the minus strand of NC_140608.1, from coordinate 24,837,425 downwards.
TCATCTAACAAATGAAATTGTCAGACCGACCCAGAAGAGTGAAATTCCAGCATTTATTAGTTTGGCTTCAATCATACTAAGTAAAAGTTACCTCCACTATATACACAGCACAGGGCCTACACATTACACCTGCAGGATCTACTTAGCCGCTGTCTGAAAGCCATACAACAAAGCACCTGAGGCAGTTTTTGTGCTGATGTCAATGACTCTGTGACTTTTACACAGTATGCTCCTCGGTCCTCTGCAACCCTAATCTGTAACTTTACGTGGTCTGACATGTAGTGGCTGAGTTGTTGTGGTTTCTAAATGCTTCACTCATTGTTTCGCAACTGTTTCTAAAGGCAGCCTGCTTGGCTAGGTGCTCAGTTTGGTACACCTACAGCACTGACTGAAAACACTCACATTCAAAGATTCAGCAGTGCAGCTTGGTAATTTTGTCCATACACTGGATATGTTTGTGCATTGCCATCCAAGCATGTTAGTGTTTCACCCTTTAAATTCAAATATCTAAATACTTCTGGCTCTGCAAACCAACTTGGCGGTGTGCAAAAAGTGTTTGCATCAGTGGCTTAATCCTGTTATAGTCTATGGTGGTGCCTCCTGTACATGCTATGCAGACAGCTCCATTGCCTAAACCACACAGAATATTTCCAGAAGTGTAAACTTGTTTGATGTGTGCTACATCCCCGTCTCATTCTCCTGATATTGTGTGTGAAAACAGCATTGTATCACTGAATTGCTGAGAGTAAAACAGCCATAGCATTCTCACTCAGTTCCTGTTTTCTCCAATCTAACAAAAGCATCTCACACTCCTCTGTCTGCCTTCTCCCAGATCATACTGTATATTATCCTCAAAGTCCACAAGAGGAAAGGCATAACACCCGGTACTAGCCTGCATGTACGCGTCTAAATGTATCTGAGTATATGGTTACAGAGGTCTGGCTGTACCAAGCAATCAGACGCATGCTAAGTTTAGCATAGTGTGTATATGTGCTTGCTTGTATTTACAACCACAAATGCACAGGCTGGGGTTTTTCTTTTGTTTCAGCCAAGGCAAAGCAGAGCCGAAAGATGCACTGAGGAGATATACACACAGGCGCACACACACACGCACGTTCACACATGCATATACTTTACATAAGCATTTAAAGGTCTCCTAAAAAGTTTGGGGCCTGCTGACAAAGCAGGTAAGAACCTTGAATGTGGGTCACTGACCTTTTTGCTAACACTTGCAAAGTTAATGTGTCGCCCATATGTGAGGCAAGAGCGGGTACGGCAGTTCTTCTTCAGAGAAGGTGGGCAGAGACGTCACGTTCTGTGAATCTGTTCATTTTTTCTCCGTTCGTGAGTCCTCTTCCAGGCTTGTGGATACCAACATGCAGCATGTGCTTGGTTCTAATTGTCTGTCCTGTCTGCCCACATTAGCAGACTATTTGTTCCAAAAACGCCCTGTGTTTATCCTGGGCCCCCATAAGGACAAGCCCAGCCTAAGATGGGGGTAAGGAAATGGAAATGGGCGACAAGGGAGGGTGAGCTGTGGTGGTGAAAGTGTGCATGTGTGAGTGTGTGTGAATTGGGGCTCTTACCATGGTGCCTAGCCCCTAATGGGATCAGAGGGGAGCGGTGGCGTGAGGGGGACAAGGTCAAGCTGAGGTGCTGCCAACTCTGGTTAACCACGAGCGGACCTGATTCCAGTGCGACAGGTGCTCTCTCACACCATCGCTCCCAATCTCATGTTACCCCACTTCTTTCTCCACCTTCTCCCTCTGCCACCGAGATATTTTTCTCTTATTTAATTGTCTTTTTTTTCTCCTTTTCCATTCCCACCTCCCAAACCCTCCTCCTGTTTCCTGTCAGCACTCCATGACGTGGCCACAATGGGCTACATGTTCTTTAAGATCTCAGCTTGATCAAATAAAATTTTTGTCCCACATCTACAAATTCAAATTGCCTTTCATGTAAAACCCTCTGAAAACTTGTTTCCCGGATTCTATTCAATTCAAATCACAACAACAGTCGCCTCAAGGCGCTTTATATTGTAAGGTCGACCCTACAATAATACATACAGAGAAAAGCCCAACAATCATATGACCCCCTGTGAGCAAGCACTTTGGCGACAGTGGGAAGGAAAAACTCCCTTTTAACAGGATGAAACCTCCAGCAGCACCAGGCTCAGGAAGGGGCGGGGCCATCTGCTGCAACCGGTTGGGGTGAGAGAAGGAAGTGGAAAGCCTATCTATTTACAACTATTGTGATACAAGCTTCATTTTGGTTCCTCTCACTGGTTCTCAAACGTTCTCCGGCATCCACCACGTCCAAATTTAAGAAAAGTTTGCATCCTATACGATCAGTAACAAAAGAATCAAACCTGAATTTGCAGTTGCTGCAAATCCATAATCCCAAACACGTCCCAAAGATGCTCCATTGGATTGAAATTTGACTGTGGACCGGGTTAATTATGTCGACCTAATTAAACTAAATAAAGACTAACGCACTTTCATCAACAAAAAAAGACGAGATTAAAATATTAAAGGCAAGATCCAATCAGAACTAGTTAAGATGTGTAGAAAGGCAGGAGCAGTTTGGAAGTGAGAAGTAATCTCCTCGTCCATGTTTGATCTGCTTACAGGAAACGGTACAACTAGCCTCCATGTTTCCCAGGAAATCACGACAAAATGTCAACGCTAGGGCACAAGAGAAGACTAGATATATGGAGACATTTTGGATTTGATGTCAAGTGAACAAGACGCTTTGTAAACCAGTTGCAAGTATATTTATTGTGGCATATTTAAATGATCTGTAACTCGTGTGAACCAAAATGTGCTTTTGTGATCCGGCAGCACTTTCAAAACACCGCAAAGCCTTCCTGTGCCACCTCAGTATTTGCTGGCTTTATGTCCAAATCAGGTTAATCATTTGTTTTATTTCGCTCTTAGATTTCAAAGTAGTTCACATGTAATGTTTACTCGACAACTTCCATGTAATACAAAGGTTTTCCTATCTGATATCAGCATAACCTGAGACGATGGCACCTCAACCTACAACAACATAATCTCCAATCATCAGAAATCTAAACTGATCTGCACAGCAGCAACTTCAGCTTCTGCAAAGAGAGGACACAGAGTGTGTTAGACCCAACAGCAAGTTCTGTGCGAATGACAAGTGCATGGGAGGAGACGGCTGTCAATCAGCAGTACGCTGAACGGTCTTTGGATGCAACTCTGTTTTGCAAGCTTGAATTCTAGCATAGATTTTCCCATGTCAAACAGCATGTGGGGAGATTGTGTAAGAGGATTCCTGACATGTATCTCTTGCTTTGTGTGTGTATTTGTTTCCTGGAGTTTCTGAGGCTGCTTGTCAGCGCACGCATCCAGACTGTGTGAGTGCGCCTGCAGGTTCTTGCAGGTCTTTCGTGTGTTGGCGTACACCTTCATAAACACATCCATCGCCAGGTTTTTGGGAGGTTTCATACACTCGGGAAAGAATAGCACAAGGCCAGAAGAGCAGCGGCTCACCATGGAATGTCTGAGTTTGCAGCATTTCGAGCTGCATCGACATGAGAAGAAAGTCAAAGAGAAGCAGAGAAGGAGAGACGTTTGAGTGTGTTTGTATACTGGAGAGGAAGCCGCCGTGGTGAGATAAACAGCTCTTATCTGTGGCTGTGTGCGTACTGCAGGGCTGGTTGACAAACCACAGTGTACGTAAGAGAGCAGACAGGTACACAGGCTGAGTGTGCGATTGTGAGGGAGATGAGACACTTTGATTAGCACACGCCAGCTGTCATACACACACATCCATACAACCCTATGACACTCTTAGAAAAACATATGGATGATTACACACTGTGCAGAGCACGCTGTACGTTACCTGCCAGTCACCTCATAATGTGCTCTTTATTCATATTCATGTCTCTGGTCTGCAAGCATGTGTGTCTCTTCTGTTTTTGCATGCCTTTTAAAAGGAAGTGCTTGGATGACTTTCTGTAGCTTTGCATGATGCACAGTATGTGTTTGTACTGCCTACTCTACATCATCGTTTGCATTTTTAGCACTCTGATGTCATGTACCACTGAACACAGCATTCGGCACTGTCATGTCGCTAACCAATAGTTTATATATAAACAGTGGCTCAAAAAACTACATGCAATGCAAAGAAAAGGTCACACAGACTGTCACCCAAATTCATGGAATTCTTTGGTGTCTCCTAACTGGTGTTTTGGAAATGTAATAATTTGCCAATATAATGTTGTCCTAATGCTCAAATTAGCATAGTATGCAGGTGCAGCAGGTGGCTTTGTCAACCCGTGCTCACTAGTGCTGTGCAATACTGCAAGTTCAATCCGATACCAGGTAAATACAGGGCCAGTGTTGGTCATACCAATACTGAGCGTTTTAACCTTTAAAGGCATCTTATGTAAAAGAGTCATGATTCATGACATGACTCATCATCAACCTGCAAATTCTGAACACATTTGATGATTTTTAATGCCCACAATAATTTATTTAACGCAATTCAGTGGGCTACATACTGAAATGCAAACTATCGGTCCTATCGCGCTGGTGTCAAGACGATACCAGAGTTTGTATTATTATCGATATTTGGATCGATCCGCCCACCTCTAATGCTCACCAGCCTGAATTGTTTCACACATAATTAACCCTCTGGGGTCAAGGGTATAAATGACTTTGACTACATTTGATTTTACCTTCATATTAGAAATGTAAAAATCGTTTACCTCACCTTGTTTGACTTGATTCTTTTCAGCACCACCTCACGTGTTTGACTTGACAGTTGATTTTTCATTTTGAAATACTGTATGTATAACACAATGGTCCTAAAATTACTCACACACACAAAACAATAAATAATAAAAGCTGTGGAAACCACGAACGTGTTTAATGAATCATTTTCATAACTTGAAGTGCAAATATAAACTGTGTCATTCTTGCCTTTTTTTTCCTGCACTAAACATGACGACAGCATCTGGTTTTGCTTGGCCTGTAAACACAATTTAAAAACTGCTATATACTTTCAACACAAGTTTAATCTTGCTGCTACATCATCTAAAATCTGTCATGCGATTTGGAAACATCATTCAACTCTAGACTTTCAGATAAAACCTTTAACTAGCTAGCATTGCGCTAAAACTTCAGAGAGCGTTTCACAGCTTTTCCTCATCTAAAATAAAAAAAGCTTGTAAATGTGTTTATACTCAGAATCCAAATATGTTATATAGTGAATTTTCTTATTAACTTTCAACAATGTGTAACCTGTTCATTCCCACCCTGCTAAACCTCAACCAGTAGGGCCCAGATCTTGTGGCAACCTCTTGTTACTAGTTAAAAAATGTATTCCCCAACCAGTTGGCAAATAGTTGCTGGTTGTCACTAGGTGAAAAGACTCTGCTGCACCAATGCAATGCAATTGCTTTGGGCGCTAGCAGAGAGTTTGCATGGAAGATGCCAACTTGTCTGCAAACACTGACCATCAGTTGGAAATTTGTCTTCAAAGCAAAAGTTAAGCCTTATTGCTACAATGAAAACTATGAAAACTTAGTAGTTGCGAGCATTTGCAGACAAGTTGGTGACTGCGGCAACCTGCTAGCAACCAAAGAAACCACAAGGAGGTTTTCAGTGCAACACCAGGTACTGCTTTGCAACCAATGTCACGCTAGCAACCATTCACCAAATGCTCACAGTATACACGCTTTCCTTTTTGTGGCTGAAAGTTACTAGGGGTCATTAAACAGTTTTTTGACCCGTGCGAGTGAGGTCATAGTAAGCTCCTCTGTGTAAGACATCAAGACCGCATTTCAGATACCGCAGAGAACGAAAAGCATCCGTGCCACATCTCAGTTTCAGGAGACTGTACTCCAGGTTGTGGCCAGAAGAAAAAGTAGAAAAACTTCCCCGGAGGCTTTCCTCAAAAGCCTCGCACGTGAGCAACAGCACGGACAGGGTTGTTGTTAGTCAGCAGTGCCATCGAAAGAGACATTCAACTGAAGAGGAGGGCCTCAAGCTGTTGATGTGGTTCATATTTAATGATCTGCTGCAGTGACTAAAGCTTTTCTGTGTCCTGATTACAGTGAATATTCGCTAAAGAAAGCCCTTCCTCTTGAGGCCAAATATATTTGTTTTTCATGGAAAGGAGCAAATTACAATTTTAGCCACGTGTCAGAAAACGACTGCTCGTCTCTGTGTGAATCCCACCTGCGTCACAGACTGTCTCACATGTAACCCCGTACCACTCTATGAATGAGTTATCCTAGCTATGTTCAGATTCAGTACAAGGCGTTCTCGGTAACCAGGGACATCACATCACCTCTCTGTGTTTTCCCATGGTGGGGGCAGCGAAACACTTGTGTGTTTCTCATTCATCTACTTGAGCATGTTTCCCACAGCAAGGGCTGCATAAGGGGCTGTTTGACTGCAAGCACCCACACGCAGAAAATTCATTGTAATGCTGTGGATATATGATGTGCGCATTAACCATTCACAACCGTCGACATATGATGCACACATAACACACACCGGAAGGACACACACAAGCACAGAGTCTCACAGTCTGAACAATAAACATTTGAAGTGATCACGCTAGGCCTTGTTTACCAGCACAGGTACAGGAAGCGTGCCTGCATTTGTAGTGTTTCCTGCTAACATTGTGGATTTGTATGTGGTGTGGTATCGGTACAATATCTGCTCATATGCATCCACGTGTGTGTGTGTGTGTGTGTGTGTGTGTGTGTGTGTGTGTGTGTGTGTGTGTGTGTGTGTGTGTGTGGACGCTGGTTGCCGCTGCACTGTTATTTTCCACTTCACCTGTCGAGCTGTACGAGCGAGTGCTGCAGCAGCGGTGGCATTTGTGAATGCTCTGTTAAGAACATGTGCCCTCTCCTCCACCACATCACTGAGTGACAGGCGTTCCTGTGCTCGTGTGTGATGTGGTTTCAACCATGCAGCATCACAGAGGTTTCCAGTCATTCTGCTCAGCAACCAGACTTACCAACAGATAAAGGAACTCAGTGTTCTGATGTTATCGTAACCCATCTTCATCTTTCTCTGTTTCCTTTGCTCTCTTTCTCTATTTCCTCTTGAAAAAAAAGAAAGAAATCACTACAATATTTATTCATGTTTCCTAAAGGAACAAGCACAGAAACAGTCACGCTTATACTTCACATGCCATGTGAGTTTTGGTGTGCTTTTCAACACTAGCACTAGCATTAACAGTTTCAGATAAGTTAGCCAGCTAGCTAGATGACAGTCTACTGGACTAATCCTTTTAAGTTCCTCTCACTCCACTGTCACTTCAAACATCACAATATGTGTGACTGTGACTATATGAGACTGAACTGAACAGAACCACTTCTATTAAGCTCCGATCGTAGACGAGGCCAAACACCTGTTCAGTTATAGCTGTGATGCCTCCTCCCCAGCACACCACAGAATATGCCGTTTGTAACTTCACTATGATTGGCATGCACAGCTCTCTCTGAGTTTCTCTTTCTGTCACCCTTATCTGTCTTTCTCAAAACGTGTCTGCTCAGGCAGCAGAGCATGCTGCAGAGCCGCCTCCACTGCTGCTGCCGCTGCTGCTGCAAAGAAACCCAACCATCTCATGAGGAGGTTTCCTCTAAGGATGTGAAGACAAACACCGCAGGTGATGTGCACGAGTTGACTGAAGAGCACATGATTTACAGCCTTTTTTTTCCTCTTTCCTTTTTTTTTTCTCTTTGACGGTTCTTATTTTCATATTTCACATAAACGCCTCGTGTTGTAGCTAATGAAGGTGCAGCCTGACTGACAAAACCACAGCTTTGAATATCTCCTACACGGTGCAAACATCCTGCACCGACTCCCTCGCTTACAGTAATTCATTATTATGGAACAGCTATTTGACTCACTTATTAATAGGAAATCATCAGTTTTTCATCTCAGAGATGAATAACAGGTGATATCTATTAGGGCCTGTGCTATGATCTCAACTAATACTTTCCAGACTAGCCCAGTGAAACCCGTTTACAGTAACCACATGTTTTTTCCCCAAAACAGCTTCAGACCACTTTGGAAACACATTGTTTCCAAAATATTACATGGTTTATTGTGCGGAATATCTATGCCTTATATTTCACAAGGATTTTGATCTCTATTCTCAATAAATTGATTAACGGAGACGTCTTACATGCCTGACAATTGTTTGACTGAGTCATAATCAAATAATATCGGATGAATCACAGCAGTGTGAGCTGCTTAAAATAAATAATTTTTCGGCATTAGCATGTTAATACGTAAAACCATAGGAAAAGCCCATGTGTGTGTGTGTGTTTTACTGGTGATATAACATGAAGGGAGGGTGCAGGTGTAAATGACATTAACATTAGCTCAGGTTCATTAAGTGCTAGGTGGAATATAAGCAGTGTTGGGGAGTAACTGAGTACATGTACCGACATGTATAATATGAGTAACTGTATTCTGTTACAGTTACCGTTTAAAGATGGTATTCAGAATACAGTTACTTTGTTAAAATAAATGGATTACATGGCGGTCTTTTCCTGTTTCATATGTTAGGCTGTCTCCTCTCTATTTTTGGTAATTCCATGCCAGTGGAAACCCAAAGAAAACACGCATTAAGAGGCTCTGTGTCTCAATCTCGTGGTCCATGTCACCTCTACTTGCGCATAATTACATGACGAAATATTTTTATAAATTGTTGTTCAAAAAATTTTTCAATATGAAGACAATAGGCAGAGTGTTACAGGCATAGCCCTAAAGAATGTAGCCTCATGGGCAGTGTAGCTAGTAAGTAAAGTAAAGCTAGTTTTCGGCTACGAGCCCGACACGAACCCGACGTATTAGCCAGAGGTCCCTTTACTACAGTTCAGAGCCGCAGACCTGTTTTATATACACGCAGGATAGTTTTCTATAGATCGCTGCAAAAAGTGCAGCGTTACCTAATGTCCACCCTACTGTTACTCATTTTATATTAAGATTTAAAAATCTAGTTGGTATTGCTACGTCAAATAAACTTCAGTAATAGTAATAAATCACACAGCAACAGTACATTCATGTAGTTGTGAAAAGCATGATAATATATTAAGTAATCCAAAGTATTCAGAATACGTTACTCTCATTGAGTAACGTAACTGAATACGTTACAAAATACATTTTAGGACATGTATTCTGTAATGTGTAGTGGAATACTTTTTAAAAGTAACCTTCCAAACACTGAATATAAGTCACCACTAAATCCAGCTCAAGTCCAAATGCTTGTCTTGGAACTCTGTGTGGTAATATTATGAATATACACAAATATGTAACGGGGAGATAACTAGATCTAATATATAATGGTTTCAGATTAGTTTCCCGTTGTGATACCTGAAAGGAGAAGGTTGTACTAATTGACCTCAACTGAAACTGGTAAAAACTGGCAAACTGGGCTTTAAAAGAAATATTAATGAAATAAAATAATCATCGAGTATTGTAACTTTGGATTAGAAATGACCTCAACAAGTTGTTTAAATTAGATTAAAAAGGGCTAACATTAATAAACACATTTAATACAGCAGATCTGCTCAACTGCCCATTAATGTGGCCAATCAGCCAATCGCGTGGCAGCAGCTCAGTGCATTCAGGCATGCAGACGTGGCCGAGATGACTTGCTAAAGTTCAAACTTGAGATCAAAACGAAGAAAGGTGATTTAAGTGACTTTGAATGTGTCATGGTTGTTGGTGTGAGACAGGCAGATCTGAGTATTTCAGAAACTGATGGTCTGCTGGGATTTCCCCCACACAACCATCTCTAGGGTTTACAGACAATGATCCAAAAAGGAGAAAATATCCCGTGAACATCAGTTTTCTAGGTGAAAAGGTTTTTTTGATGTTGGAGGTCAGACTGAAACAGGTGGGCTATAGCAGCAGAAGACCACACCGGGGGCCACTCCTGTCAGCTACGAACGGGAAACTGAAGAGACAATGTTTGACAACAGAACTGGAACAGACTGGAAGAACGTTGTCTGGTCTGATGAGACCCAGTTTCTTCTGTGATGTGTGAATTTGGCACAAATGGCCACAGCTACCCTTGGGCGCACTGACAGAGGCGAGGCTGCCGGACACTGGCGCCACCGGGCCCTCTGACCACCACGAGTAGGCAACGGGTGAAGTGTCTTGCCCAAGGACACAACGACCGAGACTGTCCAAGCCGGGGCTCGAACCGGCAACTTTCCCGATTACAAGGCGAACTCCCAACTCTTGAGCCACGATCACCAAAAACATCAGCCTGGGATACTGGTGATGATGTAATGGTGTGGGGATATTTTCTTGGCACACTTTGGACAGTGTAAGTACACTGTCCCTTCCTCATCCTCCTTCATCTTGAAAGAAAGAAAGAACCAGCATCACACCCGGTGTGCAGACATATTGATTTTTCCCACAATGGAGCTCTGAATGGAGCAGAATAAGGGCCCATTATGAATTTGGCAATCTTCTTCTTTTTTAACAATCTCTTAAATGAGAAGTATAGGTAGGGGGAAAAAATAGGGAAGGATGGAGAAAAGGGAAGAAAAGTTACACAACAAAAGAGGTGAACGGGGGGTCTCAAGGCTGAAGGAGGAAGAGTAGGAGGCTCTTCTCATCTTCCCTCCTTCAACAAGGCCGTTTCGCATCATTCTGCCTTTGATGTGCAGCAGTAGACCAAGATCCTGTCAAATGAATTGGTGGGGAAGCGTGTGTGTGTGTGTGTGTGTGTGTGTGTGTGTGTGTGTGTGTGTGCGTGTGTGTGTGTGTGTGTTCATGGACAAGTGTAAGGGTTGGGAGGGGGCGTGAATAAGAAAACTTGATGGGCTTCGGAAGTGAGGATAAAGAGGCACAGCTGGACTGATGGGAATGATGGGAGTCTCTTCCTTTCTCCCGCGACACCCACACACACACACACACACACACACCATAAATAGGCACAGTCATGCAGGTGTAGAAACTCACATACACACACAGTGAAAGTTTCCCTCATTTTTTTCACTCGGTCACCCCCACACACACAGACACACACAAGAAAATACACTCCAGAAACAGAAACATACTTCCACACACAACAACACACTCCTCAAGATTCCCCCTGCCTGTTTTTGTCACACACGCACACACTCACGCACACATACGCACAGCTCCCTGTTGTTGTTGTCATTCACAGTGGGGTCGTAAAAAGCCCCTCTGTTCAGACTATAGCCTTCATTCCCTGCTAATGGTCAGGTGCTTCTGTTCTTACCCACAGAAATCAATCAGCAGTCTGCTCATTGTCTAGCTCTTTGAAAAGTGTGCGTGTGTGTGTGTGCGTCCTATTCTCCCTTTGACTATATAACTGTAGGTGAGTTATTGCGAAGCCAATAACTCTTAGAAAAGAAAGTACTGTCTAATCCAGCATGGTTAGAAATGACTCACCACATATTAAACAGTTTCTCACCCGGCTCATCGTTCCTCGCAGATTCAGAAAAAAAAAGACGAGTGAGTCATTACCTTCAACCCACGGACCGATTTTTTTTTTTTTCACAAAATCTTTAATTTTATGATTTGTTTCTTGGTATAGCTAGTCCAGCCACTGAAAGTCAAAGATTTTCATCTTTGGTTTATTCAAACAAAAGGAACTTTCTAAAAACATGGAGATACGCAGATTACTAAGAAACGCATGCTCACGTGTAGCTTCATGTGCAAAGGGATGATGCTGAAATGTGACTTTTTCAGACAGAGTCAAAGAAGCGAGGGCGGTTTTTACAATAAATCACATTTCTGAGTAATTTTTGTTCATATTGTATCTACTTGGTTCAAGAAGTAATTTACCACAGAACAAAGAAAGAAGCTTTGTGTGTTTTTGTGGTGTGAAGAAAGTCGGTGCTGCTGATCTGACTGACACGAGGCTGATGTGAGTGACCACTTCAACATAAAGACTTGGTTGGACTTATTTCTCGTTCCCATGTGAATTAGCACTTTTGGTTACGTGACGTCAGCCTGTACATACCGCTCTTTGTGATACATATTAGCCTAAATTACTCATATTGTGAATTCATCCAATTCCTTCTCATCATCAAATTAGTCAACTAAAACTCAACGTGATAGTTCAACATCTTGTCATTAGTTCCTAACTTAGTTACTTCTCATTGGTAATCCATAATATTGTTGTTTTTGTCTTCTGACTCAGTACTCTATACTTTTAGTTGTGAGTGTATATGTTAGTGACCTTCTCTTATTAAGTAAATGACAAAAGTTATCACCACAAATCACCCCAACAGGACAGGTAAAGGTCAAAAGGCTAATGCTAGTTAGTGCCTGTCCATTTCATAGCCCAGAGTGAACGCAGCAGTGAGTGTGCAGGACTAACAGGGACTCAGCCGGTCTATAAATAGCAGAAATGGAAAATAACTAGTCAGAATCTGTTATTAGCACATTACATTCACAGCTTATGTTAACTGCTCAAAGAGTGGAAGCCTGTCTTTATGCACCAGACTCATAATATTTAAATATTATTGAATTATTTTTGCTTAATTTAATCCAATTTAATAAAACATTATTAATTATAATATTCCATTGTACTATAAATTATTAACTTATTAAATTAATTAATTAACTACATTTTTATCTTAACTTAATACTTTCATATAATATTAAATTATTAAATATAAATCTATTTTTTCACCTATTCTTAATGAAGCTGTTGACACATACTGCGCTATTTTGCAGGATAAATTTGCGGCACTCATTGTTTTGGATCGAGGTTCATTTTTCTGCAAGCGGATAAACAGATCTGACCAATCGGACTGCAGGATTTGGCAACAAGTGATCTTTGAAATGATTTCTCTGCCTCCTCTCATGTGGATCCAACTCATCCAACATGAGCTCAAACGTCCCAGTGACATCCTGACACGTAGAAAAGCAGTCGTGATACAGCTTCAACTCCAAACTGTGGAATTGTCCCTGCTGCTGTCTCTTTTAAAATTGAATGTACTTTGAATCTCTGTTTCTTCCTTTTTCTTGTTTAGAAAACATCAGCTCATCATTGCTTGATGTTTTTAGAGTGAGGACAGTGTTTTTACAAAACTATACCGCTTTCGATGTGTATACATGTCACAAAATTCTCAGTGTGCTCGGTGTGTAGAGGCCTCAGAGGCCCTCAGCTGTTTTTATAGAAGCATCTAGAACTACTTGAAGCTCTTCTGAAAGATGAACAAACAAGTCCAGATCAATCACACCTCCATCGTACTTTATATTTCCATCTGTGCTTGCACACACCTTGCAAATTTTGCATAACAAACACTTGTTTTGACACAAAAATCAAACGTTCGATGCTTTGACTGTGACTAATCTTTTGACTACCTGAGTTCAAAACAAATGATCTAATCTGTCACTACTAACAACATTTTTTTTTAAAGAAAGGACATTTCTAGACTAAAGAAGCTGGTCAGATGGCTATTTTTGGCCTGATTTCCAAGCTGGCACATGAACCCTACCAGGTGCTTACTGCTGTGGGCCAGACAGCACTCTTAAACCCTGCCACCTTTCACTCACTTTAATAGGTGGCAGTGTGAAAGCCTGATGGCACTGACACCAGCCTTTGGCGGGCAGCAGGCCTGAATGAACAGAACCTCTTATAAAACGGAGAGAAAGGGTAGAGAGTGAGTTATAAAATGAAAGGCTGACACCGTAAAACAGCTCCAACAGGAACACAGAAGGAAGGCAGAGAATCACCAAAACAAGCTACCCACCCTCATCCACACACACACTCACTCATCAGCCTGCCAAACCCCCGACATTTACATTAGAAGAGGAAGGACACAGTGGGCCTGTGGAGGAATAGAGGGATGGGGAGGAGAGGTCGGACACGCTATTGGAGGTTGTAAACACTGTAAGACAGTATCTCCATGGAAGCCCGCGCACTGCTCTGAGGCATCCCACTCCCCCTCTATCCAATCGACAGCCCCCCCAAGTCTTTCCAAAGCCAAGTACCCTGACCAACGGGCCCCCGAATCGGCCCCTCGCCTCGCCTGCCAGCCTGGCTGTCCAGCACAGCAGATGTGCACAGAGGAGTGGCCTTGGATGACTGGATCCCCTGGGCTTTACAGAGGGGGAGGGGGAGGAAAGATGAGGACAGTGGCCTTGACAGAGGGCTTATGCGACCAAGGTCTTGTGTTTGTGGAGATCTCATATTTACTGTAACAGTACAGGTTCATACAGATGAAAGTGTGGACGTCCATGTTAGCTGGTGTGCGTTCAGCCCTTGTGCAATATGCAGAGCTTGCAGCAACTATTTATTTTTAGTTAAATAAAACCACATTTTCTTTCAGCTTATTATTGCTCTTATTCAACTACCAGTAAATATCACGTGCCACATGTTTCTGATAGAAACATGTGGCACGTGATTTAAATTTGTTTAGATGTCTCCCAAATGTCTCAAGATCATCTTCCTGAACATGCTCAGCTACAAATTCTGGTAAAATTGTTTCAATCTGACCCAGATTAATGTGAAGCCTAACTGCTGGTAACAAAAGCAAAGTACATTTCCTGAAAAATGTACTCTGACACATCAGAAGAAACCAAGTATGTATCTCAGATCCACAGTTTCAGACGTTTCTTCAGAGATCTAAAAGCAGGAGCCGTGCAGAAAACAGATCATGGGGATGAATGAGAGATGAGATTTAACTTTCCCATCAATATCCCTGTCTGGAATTACTAAATTGAATGAAATTTTCAATTTCAATTCAATTCAAATGTATTTATATAGTGCCGAAGCACTTCATGTTGCAATGTAAAGACCCTACAATGATCCAGCAAAACCAGGCTCAATTCTGCCAACGCGAGTTTAAGGGAGAACATGCAAACTCATGCTAAGCACCATGCCACCGTGCAGTCCATATGAAGAGAAAATTACTGAAGGTAGTTGCTGAAATGCAAGTGTCCCCAGACACTCCCAAAAGAGCCATTCCTTCAAATGTTGATGAGGACAAGCTGACAACACTGGTTGGATTTTCAAGTTCCAACATCTTTGATGTTTCATGCCTAGTGTGTGAGAGTGCCCAAGAGGCCATACAGCGACACAGCCCCTGAACTTGCACCCTGCTCGAAGCATGTGAGGATCGAGAGGAGGAGAAGGAAAACAGGTGAGTTGAAATGGTGTTCTGGCTTGAATGAGCCTCCTTTGAGCCCATTATACAGCCACTATTATGTGGATCTCAGCAGCTGAGTTACTATGGAAGTTCCTTTAGACTTGGCACTATGACGGCAAAGTCTTGTACAGCTTAAATGTCCCTCTTGCATTTTCAGTTGACGTTATTACTTATTTTTCAAGAGAATTCTGGGGAAAAATCCAGAGTTTAAAAGACATCAGCAGGGTCTCGCCATCTTCTCCTTTTCTTTTATCTTTGTTTATCTCACAGGGTAAAAAAAAAAGGGACACGGCATGAAGTAGTTGGTAGATGGGTAGATACCCCCGTAAAACAGATTCCCATTCAGCAGCTCTTTATAAAGCCCTTTTATTAAGGACTCCGTTCGTTAGCCCTCTCACCTCCCGTATTCGCCACTTCACTCCCAGAGAGAGAGTAGGAAGCAGTTGAAAGATATACATGAGGAGGGATTGGAAAAGAAGTAAAAAGGTATTCTGGGGGGGCTACAGGGGTTTTTTTCTGCACAAAAGACAAAGTTAGAGGGCAAGAGAGGGAGAGTGAATGCTCAGAGAGAGAGAGGGAAAGAGAAAAGCCTAGAAAACGAGAGGGTTTACAGAGCTGGAGCGGGCAGCGGCTGCCAGGCACCGAGGAATTCATGGTCGATTTGTCCTTGTTTGCAACCGGTTTGCAATAAAAAAGGAGCTGAAGGGCAGAAGGGGCTGGACCGGCCTGTGGGGCAAGCAACAGATTGCAGATGCCTCTATTGGAGAGGGGAACCTACTTTTTCACAAGGAGCCCTCTCCGAGTCCCAAGCCACCCTTTAGAGAAAAGAGCCCTTCTCTACTGTAAAGGAGCGCTCGGGACATTGTGGAGCTTGTCAATGGCTCTCGGCTGGGGCACTGAGAGAACACAAGGAGGCCCAGTGTTCAGCGCTGCAGCTCCCTCTATAGAGGCCAGAACCGTAATGGGGGCCCAGGGGCTCTAGAGGGAGTTTAAAGGGCCCAGTTTCAAAGGAGACCAAGTCTTTTTTTTTTTTTACTGTCACATTATGCTACTCTCTCCCTCTGTCCTGAAGATGGTAGAGCGGGAAATTCCTATGCAGATCAAACAGAATGTCTTCATTTCAAATGAACTGGATGAAATTTTGAGGGACACAGTTGAGACTCTGGGGGTGGATTGGTATGGTTAGGGCAGAGAGGCAGGGGGTTAGCTAGGTGTGTGTGTATCCATGATTGAACTCATGCATGTGCATTTGTGTGTCAAGTCTTATTACTGCAGACGGTGGTTAGCAACCAGTCGATCTCAGGTGAGATTAGAGCCAATCACAGCACGTTAAAGCACACGCCACTCAACACAGCAGACGGCTGAACCCGGGGCAACATCCCGCTGTTTTTCAATGTGTGCCCGTAAATGTGTGCACTAATTCTGTGTGACTGTGTTAGGTAAGGTCAGTCATGGGTTGTTATAATTCTGTTCCGTTTTCCCATGAAATCATTACAAAAGAGCACATGTAACCTTTTTTTAAAAGAGTATAATCACTTATGGCACTGAGACAGACACAGAAACCTGGCAGCTAAGGACTCGGTTAGCCACAACTCAGAAAAGGCAAACTTTACACAGTCACCATGAAGATTGCAGAATGCTGCAGAAACTGCGTTCAATAAACAAAGTGCCATCCAGTGAAGCAGCCTTAGGATTTCCCCTAACCTCACCCAGTGGTCTGAATACACAGTGGGAGTGCAGGTCTTTTTATATCTCTGTTTGTCTAGCTCCTCTATCTCACTGTGTGATTGTCACTCATGAAATGTTAAAGGATAATTTTGGCCTGGGTCTTATTTCCATAGTTGTGGTCGCCCTTCTATATTGGTTGAAACACTGTGCTCACCAAAATAATAGCTGGTAACAGGGCAGCATCCCTACAAAACAGTGAGAGACAAGTCAGGACCCAAGCAGACAGAGTGAAGCAAAACCTGGAGAGTCAGCCAACCTGATGGTGTTTAACCAAAAAGCGCGGTGTTAGAGTTGACTGCTTCTGTTTGAGGACAGAACTGTACACTTTGTGCAAGTGTTTCCTCAAAGGGACTGGATGCAAATAAAGAAGAGAAGTTGGCGTATTTTCACTTCGTCCTCCTGAAATTTCAGTTTCACAAAGGTGTGACTAATGCTGGATTATAACAGCAGTAAAGAGTATTTGCACGGAAACATCCTTGCTTGATAGATGAAGGGCATCATTGTTTTATTACATGTGCATGGACCAAGGAGTGACATTTACATTATATTTGCAGTAAAATTCAAATCAAATCAAAGCATTGTAAAGCATTCTAATCCTTTTACTGCTGAAACCCACCTCAATAAATATTAACTCGGTTCAGTTTTATGTATATACTGCCAAATCCCAACATGAGTCCTTTCAATAATACAGAGAAGACCTCAAGAAACAAACAACTCCCTTTGAGCAAGTACTTGGAGACAGTGGGAAGGAAAAACTCCCTTTTAACAGGAAAAAAAAGAGGGGCAGCCACCTGCCAGCTCTAATTATAAGCTTTTTCAAAATGAAATATTTTAAGTCTGATTTTAAAAGCAGACTTAAAATATTTTAGTATATAGGTATGGTATATTAGCTGGTATGGGTTTTCAGGTGGAGTTGCATGCTAACTTAGCATATAAAACTGCCCCCTTGATCTTTTTGTGCCCATTTCTTGGGCTTGTATCCATTATTCAGGGAATATTGTAAAAGTCAGACATCAAATTTTGCCCTATTACTCCTGTTCTAGCTAGCTTGCATTGGCTGCCCATAAAGTACCGTATTCAATTTAAAATATTACTCCTTACATTCAAAACTATTAATAAATTAGCACCAAATAATCTTAGTGAACTTCTCAAACCACATACTCCTGCTAGAACACTCAGATCTGCCACTCAACTACTTCTGACCCAACCCAGATCTCGGCTGAAGTCCCGGGGTGACCGTGTGTTTGCTCTGGCTGCCCCGGTACTGTGGAATACCCTTCCTCTCAACCTCCGCGCATCTGATTCCATTGCACTGTTCAAATCACGACTAAAAACCCACTTATTCAATCTTGCCTTTCCCTCTAGTTAATATTTCTTTTATGATTTGATTATGCACTTTTATGCTCATTTAATTTCTTGTTTGTTCTGTACCTGTTGCTTTCCTATGTATCAGTGACAGCTACCTGCTTGCATACCTAGTACTTGGTCCTATTTCTGTTATCTTCCTTCTATTCTCTATGTTACTTGTTAAGCACCTTGGCATACCCTTAGGTTTTAAGTGTGCTTTATAAATAAAGTTTATTATTATTATTATTATCACTGTCTCTCCTGTAAGCTTGATTTCAAGCCGGCTAGCTGTCGCTTTAGTCTAGTCTTAGCTACAGGTCAGAGATCGTTGCATAGGCCTTGCTAAGTGATGACTGCAAGAGGGAGGCAGCTGCATCAGAGCCATAAACAGTATAAAAAGGCGGATGTAGCTTCCGAGTTTGAAAAGCGAAGCCTAAGTTTAATTGTTGGCCACCAGGCCAAAGATTTCAGTCCTATAGACGTCAATAGGAAAATGGCTCCATGGGTTTATGGGCTCAATTACTCATTTTGAGGCGTAATGAATAAAAACTCTACTTCCATTTTGTAAAATCCTTTGTCATTACGAGTGTGAGAAAGGTTAATTCTTTTTCAGGAAATGCTTATTGGCTACCAACCTGGGATTAACATCCATTTTTTTTCTCCATCTACTTTGGCACTAGAGTTAGAAAGAGGTGATGTATCACTGTATTTCATAATAAAAGCTTAGATTAATCATTTTTCAGTTGACTACCTCAAGTGCCCAAAAAATTCTAGTCCAGATGTATGAAAAACTACTTCCCGGAATTTAAGACAAAAATCCATATGTGTACATCAAACCATATTATTAAAACTACAAATCAGCATTTGCAGTTTATCAAGATCATGTCAAACGGTAAGTACACACCACATGGAGAGCCCCCGTGCAGCCAGCAGAATGTCTATTATAATGTCCGTGTTTACAGGCCGTGTGCAAACTTGTACAGTTTGCAGGGACTAACGCTGGTGCCCCACTTCCTCAAGTTAAAGTTATAACACTGGCATATTAATGGAAAATAAGACTCCTCTTCTCCAGCTGGTGGTCATTTCCATGTGCTAATGCTGCGGGATGCACACCAATCAACCATAACATTTTCACCACCTGCCTAATACTGTGTCAGGCACGCTCAAATCCTTACACTCGCCCATTTCCTGCTCCTAACACATCAACTCTGAGGACAGAATGTTCACTTGTACCTTAATAAAAATCAGTGTTATTCACATCACCTGCGAGTGGTCGTAATGCTTTGCCTGATTGGTGTATATTTTCTACAATGTGGATTAAAAATCATTTTTCTCCAGGTATTTGGTTCTTCTGCACTTAGATGGCCTGGAGGTTCTGCTCACAGAACATGCAAATTTGCTGAACTCGTCCTTTAACTTGCTAAAGACCAGTAACCAGCAATGAAGTCTTTTGAAGCTATTGTAACCCACCAAAGGTATTCTAAACTGAATTCTCAAACACACACAAACCTAATATCAGCCAACTCGGTCAACATCCATGGATCCCCGAACAGGAAGAAACTGTTCCTGCAGAATTCCCTCATCTCGCCAGCTGTAACACGTGAGCAGGCTATCTGTGCATGCAACAGACATACAGCGGGATGAGAGAACGTGACACCTCTGACTCCTGGGTTCCTCCAATTGTTAGGCAGGAAGCGCGCTAGGACTCTAGATAAAAGAAAACAAGACGAAAAAATACCAAAGAAAGAAAAAGCGACGCAGGGAAGGCGAGCAGGCAGAGATGCTCGCTCACCGGTGGGAAAAAGTAGTGCAAAGGTGAGGGTCGCAGAACAACAACAGCGTGGTGAGTCAGGTCTGCGGTTTGGATGCTGCGCTCAGCTGGTTGAGTGTGCGCATACTAGGAGACTCCACAATGACGCACAGCCTCTTGAAATCTGCGTACTATGAGCAGAGTTCACACATATACACACATATACCACAAACAGTGAACATAACACCGATATCACAGTACAAAGGTATGGAAATTTTTCACCTGTGTTTATGATACAAAACCAGTCTCTGTTTTGTTCCATGTGCTGGTATCTGCACTCAGCAGCCTTGTGAAAATACAGAATTTCTTTTTTTACTATAAAACCCCGAAGCTTAACGCTAATGGAAGCTGTTAACAGAACAAGTCAATATAAGTGTGACGCTTTCAGTTCCAAGATATGATATAGCTGTTGTTTTGAAATTACTCTACTTGGGTTTTAGTTTAACCATTACACCACCCTTCTGTCTCATCAAAGAAAAGAAACAATATGAGAATCAAAACCGAGAGCAGTGACGAGCATTTGCCTCCAGTCCCTGAAAGTATTGTTATTGTGCATAAGTGCTGCACGTTGACAGCGCATGTTTTTGTGTTGGGCCTATTAGCAATTGCACCCACACGCATGGAAATCTTCCCTTTCATCTTAATTTACGTGATGTTTTTAATCGACATTTTAAACTTTCTTATGAATTTTTTTGGGGGAGGGGGAAAAACTCAGATTTAACCCTTTTTTTACAATCTGAATCGAATCAATTTAGCTATAATCAGCTTAAAGAGAAGTTGCCATGATTACATCTCTGTTTCGGGGAACTTGTTACAGCCCGAGAACGTTGAAATTCTGGGAGAAATACGTTTGTATTACTGTGTATGTGTGTTGCAAAGACTGCATGTACCTCCATGTGTATGACCAGTCTTCGATAGGGCAAATACCTCATTAGCACGTTTATGTTTTTCAGTTTATACTCCTATACATTAACAAGTTATCCTCATATGAAGACCGGACAAAAAAAGAACAGTCTGATAGCTCAACAAAATTACAGCAAGCAGGTTCAATATGTGAGCCTCTGAAACATGGCGATCAATGTCAGATTCACCATCAGATTGGAACTAGCTAATAAGCTAGGATAGCTCTGGTCAATTTCACATTGGTAAATACTCATCCAATCAACCACGGCTGCAATACAGCATAACCCTAACATGGGGCTTAAACACAAACACACAAATATATTACACAAATTACTTACAACAGAGCCATTGGTCCAGGAAACAAACCTGCCACGGGCCCATTTAGGTACTTGGGACACAGATGAAGCACGCAGAGTTTGCTCACTCAATAACACGAGGCAGCTTACAACTACAGGACAGATCACACTGACATATGTTTTGACATATTAAGCTCCTCACATCCATCAGGCGACCCAGCCACATGGAAACTATTTAATGTCCAATGGAAATTCAATTTATTTCTATTTCATTTTATTTAGACAGCACCAAATCACAACGACAGTTACTTTGTATTGTAAGGTAAAGACTTTAAGTACTTGGCAACAGTGGGAAAGAAAAACATCCTTTAACAGGAAGAAACCTCCAGCGACACCAGGCTCGTGGAGGGGCAGCCATCTGATGTGACCAGTCAGAAGACAAGACACATTTAATAATAACTAATGATTAAAGGCAGAGTGGTGTATAAACAGAGTCTCAGGCCTATTGCGAAACTAAGGTAGGGTTCATGGTCACCTGACTTAGCCCTAACAAATCAAATGTAATGTCTGGTTTCTGAAAATTTGCCTACTCGGCATCTTTCTTAAACAAAACCCAACCCAACCCTAAGGTGCAAAATTTTGGCAAGCAGGTAACGGGGAAAATAATCGTTCAGACTAACACTCGTGTTTTTTTCTTTAGCCAAAAACGTCTGTTGTGCCTCAGGGAAGGGACAGGGTTAGAGTTAATGCGCATAATGACTTAGACTTCACAGGATTAATATCCAACTGTCAGACAGTTCCTATTCAGTGGGCAACAGTGGCAGGCTGTTTATTATCATATGTGATTCAAATCTATTTTTACAAAACATTCAAAGATTTATAATCATACTACATGCTCAAACCCCTTTTACACAGTGGTAATATTGGCTCCCACTGGATGCCAGGGTGGTGAGTGTGTGCTCACAGTGCACTTTCACTATCATCTTGTTGTAATGTTCCTGAAAATGAGGAGCCAGGGCACTAAGCAGTTTGGAAACGGGTGACCAAAACTGCCAAAAGATGACGATTTGTGGCATTTGAAGTAACAGATTGCTATTCATCAAGTACTTGTCACGTCTTACTGACCACTCAAACCACTTCATGAACACATTCATCCACTTGCACATGTTTATCTGTCTCATGGTAACACGCCAGGGGAAATCTGAGGTTTAGTATCTTGCCCAAGGACACTTTGAAATGAAGGAGCCGAGGACTGATCTGTCAATTGATGGACGATCCACTCTCTTCAGCAACGGCTGTCTGAGCCACAGTGGTCCTCTAGAGTCCTTCTTCCCCAGGCTCACAGACTTCCTTCCTTTTCATGCTAAGTTTACTGGATCCTGGCTTTGACATCATATTTGTATCGATCTTGTTATCTTGCTGCATTCTTGTCACAAAAGCAACTGTTTAACCTCATTTTTTAAATAATAATAATAATAAAGGTGACCTCTTCTGTGTCGGGGAGGGAGGGCTCTGCCTGGGACCCTGATCTCGCCTTGCATCAGGGTGGCTCACATCTAGGGCCTACCTCCTTCTCTTGCTGGGATGGGCCCAGTTTTCCCGGTCCTCTGGCTTCTGACCGGCGTTATTGCAGCACTCCAGTTGTTTTATGTTTATTTTTCTTATAGGTGCGGCAGTTGGCGACCCCCCCTTAGACATTATCATACATACATCTATATCACATATATGTAATAACTGAAACAGAAATAAAGAGAAAAACAGTTAAACCCGAATCAAGAGGAGCCTATAAGGAATTATAGAGCTCATGTTGGAGAAGCAGCAGTGCATTCAGATCATAATTCTGATTGCAAAAGCTGCCAAACAGGGTAGTATTTAAAAAAATAAAATAAGTAAAACCAATAAAGGTGATTATTTTTAAAACGCACAGGTTGCTAGTTGTTATGGGAAACAGGAAGCTGTTTTTGCTTTAAAACAGGTAGCAGGTGATTCTTGAAGTTTACAGTAACCAAGCACATGCAGGGTATTCAACCTTATACACACACTTTCACATAGATGCACATATAGCAGATAAGCACACATGAAAGATACATGCTTCATACAGTCCTTACTGCTCTCCATCTGTTCAGCAGGTTGTGTAGACGTGAGCAATGTCATACAGGGCATGGTAAGTGCTTGTGCCCCACTCTCTCATCGTCTTGGTAACCCATTGATGGGCACACATTGTCACGGTGATGGGGATGATCCAGCACTTGCTCTCTGAATGGATGCTTCATCAAGCATGACTTGGCATTTTATTTGACCCTGCCTGAAGTACCAGCTGCGTGGAGTTAGCGGTGGCTTAATTATGAATCTCTTGTCAATAAAGCTGCTAATGGGAGATCAACATAACAGATAACCTGTGGTTATCTAAACTCATTGTGACACGGTGCGGTAAAGCCTCATGCATCTGGCTTCCTGGGCAGGGTTACACCAAGCACGGATAAACACCTTATGACTCATTCTCTTATATGTTATCCTTCTTATGTGTCGCTTTGTTATGTCGTTAGGGTTGGACCGATATAATTTCAATTGCAAAAATACAGAGCTGATCATGGCTTGGAAAAACCTGTCAATCACTTCAGCTGTAATGATTGTTCCTCTTTTCAAAGTGTGTAATTAAATGTAATTAAACTCACACAATTATTAAAGGATTTAGCTAGTAATATCGGGGTGGCTGTGACTGTGGAGGTTATCTACTAATCAAAAGGTTGGTGGTTTTATCGATGGCTGCTCCAGGCTCCGTGCAAGATACTCAATCCAGATAGAAAACACTTCATACTGCTTGAGCAGAAAAGCACTACACAAGAACCAGTTTATTTAATATTCTAATTATATTTTTAGGGTCCGAGTATTTCATGATCCACTTTATCATCCTTTTTTAGTGAAGTTGGTATTGTAGGTTCTAAAATAAGCATCATGTTGCATTTTATGAGACCTGAAACTAGTGATTGAGATGATAAACTCCTTCAAGCAAATCAAAGGTTGTTTTACTCTAGAACAGGGTTTTCTTTTGACAACCACAGAATGCTGATTTTCTGCATTGTCTTCACATTTCAGGCACAGATGCTAAATTCGTCTTTCATGTACAGTCTACGTTTACTTTACTGCCATAAGCACATAAAAAGTTTTTAGTTCTGCATCTCATACGCCTTCCCACACAAATTTATATTATCACAAATTTATATTGACCCACTTAGTCTTAGAGTCTTACCAGAGTAAAATGTAGCAACACTAAGGAAATGTACATTTGCGGTTAGCTTTAGTAGCTCACTTGCTATTTTCCAGCAGCAAAATCAAAGGAGAAAACCACATTGTCTTTCCTCTTGAAAACAGTAAAAGTTCCTACATTTTTTAAAGTATATATGTCATTGAACACTATATAGTAGAGTATATGTAGCAAAATAGATTCAAAGTGCTAGACTTCATCTAGCTTCCAGTGTAGCTAGCTGATTTTAGCTACATTAGCTTAACATTATTGAGGTTGTCGTTGGTAGGTGTTGTAGCAAGTATGTAATGTAGTCCAGGTTAACACTGCATTAGAGTCAAACCTCAAGAATATATAAATAATATTACCTATCCAAGGTAGAATTTATAGTTCAAATGTTGTATTTAATAGCATTTTAAAGTACAGCTGTACAGAAAAAACAAGGCCCCTGACGGTTGTAGTGGTTTTAGTTGCGTGTACCTAATAAAGTGAGTGTACAGTATAGAGATGGACCGATCCGATATTACGTATCGGTATCGGTCCGATACTGACCTAAATTACTGGATCGGATATCGGAGAAAAATAAAAAATGTAATCCGATCCATTAAATATCACGAAAGCACCTCACAAAACTTGCAACACGCCGTAACTCACCTCAGAACGTTAGCACGTCTGAGCAGTATGCATCACGTGATAGAGCGGCTGTGGCATGCGGGACCTGTCGGTGGTCTGGATAGCATGTGGAGCTTCGCTAGCAACCTGGCATTTCATCTCCGACAAAGTTATCCCGAGAGAAGTAAAGCAAGTGTGTAAGTCCATCTCTGAATGTTTGTAAAGCATTCCTGCGTTAAGCTTACCAAACGATATATGGAGCGACTGCCTCTTCTGGCTGCTACTTCAATCATGAAACTGCTTAATGATCAGCTGATCGGCTTTTCTGTCGCGAGTCCGTCTCTCTTCTTTGTTTTTGGCCCACTTTGCACCAGAAAGAGGAAACCAGCGGCTGAACAACAGCAGCACGTTTAAGCTTGATCAGCTGTTGTTAGAATTTATTTATTATTACATTCTACTCAAGGATCTTTTTCTATGTAGCTGACGCTGGTAACTGTGCAGGGGCGGATCTAGCAAAGTTTAGCCAGGGGGGCCGATAGGGCATGAACAGGGAAAAGGGGGCACAAAGACATACTTTTCTTTCTTATTCTCATTTAAAATGTCTAGCTTTTAATAAATAATTATCCGAATCTTACACCCAAAGTTTTAATTTGATGTAAAATGAATAGAAGTCAATTACTGTATATAGTGACTATTAAGTCTAATATATACCCTAGTAAGCTATAGTACTTTTTACTTTGGGAAGGTACCATCTGTGCAGTCTGCAATTTTGTTGAAGAAAGATGTTGAATCTATTTAATATTTCTTGAAAAATAATTGATTTCTGTGCATTTTTTTTTTCACACTGCATCAAATTAAGGTTGATTACGTTGATTAAGCATCATGAGGTGGAGTGTGAGGGGTGGTTCCCTATTTTTTATTTATTTATTTTTGTTGCTGGGAGTTGGAACCCTATTAGTTAGGTTGCTTAATATTTACGCCAAGTACTCTTTAAAATACCAGAATAGGGAGGATGGTGCAGGTTTAAGTTTATTAGATTGATCAGTATTGCTGAACTATGAAATATTTTTTTTTTTTGCATATAAGTATAACAGAATAGCTTTAGTGTAGTTGTTGTTTTAAACTTGAGTATGAACTTATACAAAATGCAGCAAGATATTTTAAAAAAACAGTTTTGTTGATTAAAAAACATTATATCGGATTCATATCGGTATCGGCAGATATCCAAATTTATGATATCGGTATCGGACATAAAAAAGTGGTATCGTGCCATCTCTAGTACAGTATCTACAGTATGTGTGTTTTTGTGTGGAAGCTTTGTGTGTGAGTAACCTGAGTGATAGAAACCTCCGTGGATAACAAATAAAAGAAACACAATAGCAAGTAACAAAGCACAATCTTAAATAGCCACTTATCTGGAATGACTCATGTCAGGAAAAGATGAAGCAGAACAATAGAAAGTCTATCCATGGCCTTGAGACAAGTTTCACAGTCAGACCTGAATCACCGCAGTCACCTGTTTACTACTAGCAGCTATTTATTATCTCTGTTACACCACCGTCCGCAAATGTGACAGGAGCGAGTGTTCATACAGAAATATATGTGCAAGTGTGTGATTATCAAAAGAGGTAGGGGGTGACAGACCGACAGCTACCAGTAAGGGAGGTGTCTCAGTATGTGGGTCGTGACCGGCAGTCTCTAATCCTCTGTGATGCCGACCTGTTTGAACAGCTAGCAGGTTCTCACCGACGCTGTTACGTAAGAGCTGAACGGAGGCCAAGTAAAGGCAAACACTGACACAGACAGCCCGAGAGAGAGAGACAGAGAGAGATTGGTTTACACTTGTTATACTCAATTCACCTGAGCTCTACAATTAGAGAGGAATTTCTCGACACCTCAGAACTGTGCGCAATCGTGGATGGAGAAAAAAGGCGGGCGGGCATCCGTGCGTGTCTGTGCTCAATAATGAGGAGATGTTTGACTAAACAAAGCTGGGCAGCGAGAGATTCCCCCATGCTGCTCCAAGACTAACTTTAGACTCATACCACAGGTTAATCAGATATGCCAGTTCTAAGTATGGATGGAAAATAACTGGTGCAACAGTTACAGTACTGAGTGTTTTTAACCCTTTCGGTGCCAGTGAAAGCTGCTGATTGAAACTGTTATGAAAACTGCTGATGATAATTATCTCTCGGCAGCAGCACCACTGCTACGTTTAGAATTGAATTCCACCTTTCAGTGTACGACCAACATCACATTTTCTCTGTCATTTTGGACAGTTATGGACAGAAATCGGTATATTGTCACGTTTGCCAGTTTGTGAAACTCGTCGGACAACATCCATGTCACAGTGACATTTTTCAGAAAGCTCCTCTATATCTAACTTGCTGTAGAGGCACATAAATGTCAACAAAGACACAAGCAAATACTGGATGTCACACTTAAAGGCATAGAAAGTATAAAAGACTGCCATAGCTTGCAGATAACAAAAATGAAGCCAGTACAGAAGTGCCATAAACCAAATGGCGTTGCAAAAACACTTTGGTCCAACAGAAGTCTAGGAAAACAGCTTTCTGACTTGACGTCCATGAGCATTTTGCTGCTAAAGTTATGGCCTCAGACACTCATTCTGGGTCATACTGCCTTAGAAAAAATGAAACTATGTTTCAAAAAGGAGCGGTTTCACACTCAGACCCTTGCCTCTTGTCATGTTTGACTTTCTGAAACAAAGATGGTGATGGTGAAAACTCGAGGCTTCAAAACTGGATTTCAGAAACCCAATGATGACGTCATAATAGCTATGTCCATCTTTTATGCTGTCCATGGTTAAAGGCTATTGGCAATTTGTTTCCCAGGTATTTGAAGAAATGTCAGTAAACAGTATTCTTGATGGACTCCACCTCATTATGGTAGCTCTGTGATGCTTTGAGCTTAAGGGTAACAACAGCATGCAAGTATTCTTGCAAGAACCAGGGGGACATGCTGGTAGGTGCTGTGAAAATGAAGGAAAGGGGTGAAATGACTGGCATTTTGCTAGCATAGCCATAAGGTTAATACAGAACATATTGAGGTACTCTGTAGTTACCCTACATACATTTTTCACTATGTGGCTCCATTCAAAAGATGGCAGTTGAAGAGGTTCATCCATATCATTAGGATGCATCCTGGGCACTTACCCAGGATGAACTGGAGGAGGTGGCTGGGGAGCTGGATGAGTGGTAGAAGACGAATGGATTTTTTTAAAGGTGTACTTGCCATCAGTTCACAACTACATAAGATTGACACTCTAAAACTACTTCACTGTGTCACATCATGAAGAAAGCTTCTACTATATCAGATGATCAATCGAAGGCAACAGGAGTTTTTAAAATGACAACAGTGTTTTCATAAAGCTTAAAAAACTTCTTCATATTTTCCATGTAGTGATTACAGAGCAGATACGATGAGCTTTTCACATCATGTTTTCATTCAGAGTGATTCATTGCTTTAAAAAGGTGAGAGTAGGATGGACCGAAGTTTGATTTACTGTGAGTCTCAAAATGCAACTTTATGCATTGCCTGCACAAAGGAGCCTAATCCGGGTGTTTGCCGTCTGAGGCGGCCGGTGAGTTCCATGTTTTCAAGTGCAAATATATGATCAACCTCTATGACTTTCAGCCAAAGCTCCTTGAAGTACAAATAAATAAATAAATAAATATTAATGAATGTGCTTTCCTTCTCAAACCAAAGTACACCAGACACACACACACACACACACACACACACACACCTGGGAATGACATCATTGTGTATAGAAGACTGATAAGGACATTAGTCAACAAAAGCAATGACCTGTTGCATAAGAGAACCGAGAGGGGTCGAGTGATTGACTGAGACAACCATGCATGCACAGAAATGCAGACACACTCCTACGCACGCACACAGACACACAGAGAGTGAGCTACAAGTAGTTAATGATTACGGTGCAATGTGATAGGCTTTGCTATTGCACCTGTCATATCAAGGATAGGTTGACTCCCTCCTGTTTCTCACAATCCTTCATTGTTTTCACTGGCATGCAACACCGGTCGCAAACAAAGTCTTTGTGTGTTTGTGTGTGTGTGTGTTTAGGTGTGTTCATGCCAGTTTCTGAGTCTGATCATGCGTTAAGTTTAAGCGCCAGTTTGCCAGTTTGTATAACACTGAGTTAGTGTGTGCGGTGGGCAAAGGGGGGCAGGCAGTTTGAAGGTCCACCATAGGAGCATTAGTTTACTAACCAATAACAGACCTCTGGGGATAGTTTGTCATTCACCAAGCTGCTTTCTCTTTCTAGCAAAGTGCCTTTTAAACCTCAGGTACGATAAACTGTTTGCTGTTAATGCCTTGCATCTTGTGTCATTATCCTATATACAGGCTATTTTCAAACTGAATAGTCATCTGAACAACTAACCTGCTGGTGAGTCACGAGAAATTTAATTTATCTTCCCTGCATTATTCATCACAAGGTAACTCTATAGTCCTGACTATTGGATGAATCACTTCCCCAGTCTTGATTGCTTTGATTGTGGTGTATAAATGTTCCAAGGAACTATAGCACTCAAAGAGAAACTGCTGTTGTACAGCTTTGATTTGATTTGATTGTCTCGCACAAGCTTCTCTTTCACAAAACTCCTAAAACTAGTCAAAGTAATTGCTGAGACCTCAGAACACGGTAGCAACACCGAAACTAGGTCAGATTGGTCATCAGGTTAAAGTGAAACTCTCAGATTTCTTGTAAAGAGGACTACACATTAGCTGCAAAATGTATTTGGAGAACATTTTGGAAGAGCAAGCGTTTCTGCAAAGTTGCTAATGCAGTTGGGTGAGCTGAAAAGTATTATTTAGAGCCTGACTGATTATCTGCACAGATAATAGTGTCAACTTATCACTGCTATCAAACCTGAACCAACTGCCAGTGGTGGTAAAAGTATTGCAAGTAAACTCAGAAAGGACAAACACTTAATATTAATATTAAAATACCAAAACTAGCTTCTCATCAAGTCAGAAACATTTAGAAGCAATATAAATTCTATTATTGAACTATTACTGCAATAACTGTAGACACCAGTGTTCCAGCTGGTAATGTTTGAGCTACTAGCAGCTACTTTAAAACAGTGGTTCCCAAACTTTTTTTGCTGGGCCCCCCTTTGTTTTACAAGAAAAATGTTTGCGACCCCCAACCCCCCCGCGCGTGCACGCGCGCACAAACACATCCTCCAACCACACACACCCATATTCTGCTCCATTGCGGTTTATTTCACACCTCAAACATTTAGTAAACAATTAAGCAAATACAAGTAATCTGCAATTAATTACAGGTAGTAATAAAATAAACTCTCTTTTACGCTACGTCCACACCTACACGGGTATTTTTGAAAACGCAGCTGTTTCGTCCACACGTAAACGGCGTTTCGAATCACCGAAAACAGAGATTTTTTAAAACTCCTTTTTTGCGTTTACGTGTGGACGAGGAATACAGAGTTCGTCATGCAACGTCAAAGGTATGTGCCTTTTTTCACATCACGCTGTGTGCATTGTTTACATGAGATGAATTGCAGAATGGCAGATAGAGACGAAATACTGTTAATCTGACTATCTTCAGGTTTTAAACGCAGTTACTGTCCCTCCATTTAGAAAGGCAGAGGCGTCACGGTGTGATTATTTTACACGTAGTTGGGGTTTTTTTCCTGTGTAATAATATTCAAGATTGCTATCAATACATTTTTCAAAAAATGCCTCTCTGTGCAAAATGGGTTTAAAAACATAAACAGCTGTGGGATGCTGTTTGTCCGTGATTTGAACCGGGGGAACAAATCGTGGCAGGTACGGCCTGATATTATTTGTATCCCGCTGTAACTTTACTGTATAAAGAGCTAACATCTCCAAAATGTCAGGAGTAGTTAGTCATTATAACAAGTGTTTGTGAACTAAAAATCAAGAATGAGGGATACTGTTTGTTCGTGATTTGAAGAGCCCAGCGCTGCTCCCGACGAAGGGAAAACCAATTCTGCAGGGGAGACCTACCTTGGCACTTGTGCAGGTGAAACTAAAGGGTAGATATGCTTCACCATATTTTCTAGTCTTTGGCTTAGAATGAAGTTGGTTTGGAAACATATTCAGCGATGCTTCATCTCCTGCTTTGCGTTTCTGTGGGCGCCCGTGCTAGCAGTGTCCAAGCGTTTTGTTTTTTTCCTTTTCATACCCTGCCATGGCTCTGCCCCCCCCCCCTGGAGGCGGGCCCCACACTTTGGGAAGGTCTGCTTTATACAATGACCAACCACAAAAAGTAAAAAACATTGTTGTTGCATGTTACAACCCACAGTTCTGCTGGGAAATCCAGAGTCCTGGCAATCACATCACCTGAAAGTGACTTTAACACGAACCACACCATCTAAACAATGCTGCAGAACAAGCTCACTGCCAATGCTAACAGGGCCTCTGAACTCCCCAGATTTCAATCTGAAGGCTGTGCAAAACAACCAACAAGATCCAAGGGATGTTTTTTCTACATCCTGATGATGGCAGGTCTTGTACAGAGCTGATTTTTGTTTTGTTTTTGGCAAGAGGCGGACCTAAACAATTCAAGGTTTTCAAATGATTTCTGATTGGTGTATTCTGCTAGGTGGAGTAATCTGTATCAATACATCATAACTATGGAGTATCTTTGCAGGAGCAAAAAGCAGATCTATCACCTGATGAAAATACTCTAGTACCTCAGAGCTTAACTTAAAAAAGCAAAGATAGGAATGTTAGATTATTTTTGATACCGATGGCAAAAGAAGCAAAAATAACCTTTAAAGAAATGTTTTCAGTTTAATGCTGATTGTTTCCAGATGGTACTGTACCCATTTAATCTACCATCTTTTACAGAATGCAGTGGACCGCAAAAACACCTTCTCTGAAAGCCAACGGTGGGAAACAAAGATGACTCCCAGTATGAAGATAACAAAGTATTCTTTTCATTCCTGCTACCAAGCCAAGTTAATAACCACAGTGTTCTCTAACACTGCCGAACCTTCACAGGGACATACCTGCAGCTGCTCATATTTCAGTCCCACAACATTATCTAAGGTCTTGACTTAGTCGAGACCTGGAGTCCATTGAAATGCACTAAATGGGTGTGTTTCGGAAGGCACATGTATCAACTTGTGGTTGGCTCTGATTTGTATTTTTCAGTATAATCACATTCAGTACAATGCTTGGGTCTGTCATTAGGTTGGTGTCACACAGTTGTAAATCAGTAGAAGAAGCTGTGATCTGTAGCATCTGTAGCCACATGTTAAAACTGTAAACAGCCATTGAACCTAATGGGACATTCAATAAGGAGTCAAAGACAATGGGAGGGGGGGGGGGGGAGTCATTTGTGATTTCCCAAAATAATATACTAAAGAAAAACAACATGAAGCTGTAATGTTAGCTGTGAATTCCATTGGCCAAATAAGCTAATTAAAGGGGTGGTGTTTGAGATTGCTTAACGCTGAGAGAAATGGGTGCAGTGCTTCAACTGACTGACACACAGTCATTTCTGTCACTCTGGTCGTAGTACAGTCAGCAGAGACTTGTTTTTTCCAAGGTTCAGAAATGAAAACGAGACCAAAAGAAGTTAACCAGGGGTCAACAGAGGTGTACCTTATTAATAATTATCTTCCAAATACTGGTGCAATTAAAATCTAAGTAATGATCAAACAGACCCTAACGAGAGGCACCTCTCTTGTTAGGTTACAAAAACCCATCTATGATCAAGCATTTGCTGATGCCGACAACTTGTCTGAAGACACAGAATCACAAGCGCACACTAGCATGACTAGCTCATTAGATTACTAACCAGAATGTTTGCTGTGAAAGGAGCTATGTTACAAGATAATCAAAAAAATAGCTTAAATGAGAGTTATTACCTAACTTGGCTGAGACCAAAAGATGTAAACCTCAAGCTAACATATTGTTTTAGTGTTAAAGTTGTTCCATACGTAATACCAATGCTAATGTTGCTAATAAGCATGGGCAAAAGCATCATCTCACCTAACAGCTAAAGTAAAAGCACATATCAAACTCCAATGGAAAAATAGCTGTTAAGCTTCCACTTAGTCTAAACTCGACTTGGACGTCATGCAGAAATGTCATCAGGTATTTTGTGCAGTAGTTTTTATTCTCACATTATCTACATTATTACAACTTTAATTTCAATTGCTTCTTCTGCATATCCAATTAAAAATATGTTGTTGTTTTTTCCTCTGGAGAGGAAGTTACACTTTGCAGCTGTAACATTTATTCATGCGTTTCAATTTAGGATCCTTTAAGTACCACGTCTCTACCATAATCTCTCCAGTTAGATCTCAGGGAACTGATCGTGCCCACCTTGACCACCTGAACCCATTGACAGCCCTCCATATATTCTCCAATAGGCTCTGTTATTCGCGAGGAGACCTATGGACGTGTTGAAAATAACACTGATGTATTTGTTTCCCAAGCGAGTGCAAAGAGTGTGAAATGCAGGTCAGGTGAGTCATCTTCTCTTCCCTGACAGCACTGTCTGGTTTTTCACACTTGAATGGAAAAATACATTGTGTGTGTGTGTGTGTATTTGTACAAGCAAAGACACACACACCCACACACACATTGACTGATTCATACTCTTTTATGACTGCCCTGACAGCAGGGTACAAAGCTGTGCTGAAGGCCCAAGGACATGCAGGAGCTTACATGCTTACACACACAACTATTTTTTTCCCTCCCAATTTTTTCATTATCACAGAACCGATAGCATCGCAAGTATCTTTCTGCGCAGACGCACACGCGCACAACTTCTTTCTCACTCACCAAGTTCCTCACTGCACACACAAAGCACATACACACCAAATGAAATGCTGGTGCTATAAAAAGACAGCGGTGTTTAACCTGTCCTTGAAACTGAACAGACGACCAACACGCACACAGTCTATATTACATGCTGTACAGGTTATGTTTAGAACTGACAGTGCTGTCTGTCTACTATATCTTATATGCATGCAGTGTGGAGTTAAAGTACCAGCGCGTTGGACAAAATCACCGCTCGGGCATTAAATCTACACAAGCTCGGTTTGTTTCACAGCATCCTCCTCTTCTCAGCGCCGTATCCCATGATGCATTTATCAGACCTTTAACTTTGCTGCACGATGATCACAATTTTAGACCACATGCTCCTCGGTGGATGTACCCGGAATGGCGTGTGATTGTAAATCCATGAGGCCTCCACTGTGAGGCCATTTGCTATTTTGTTTAGCTAGCTGCTTTGTGTCAAACACACACTCCACACACATGCTCCAACAATAACACAACAATGTTCGACAGCAACAGTGAAGTGTGTCGTGCTCCCCCTGTTTCTCTCATTTCCCTCCGCAGTCCTGACGTTCTGTTCTTGTCATCTTCTTCCCTCCTCCGCCTCCTCCTCCTCTCACCCGCTCCATGTTGTTCTGACCTTTAACCTGACACCAACCTTCACTGGTTTAGCTGCTGGTTTTCCAGTTAGGCCTTCTCTTTGGTATCCTCGATGTAAACTGTGAGTCATAAAAATGAGGAAAAAGTTGAGTATACTAATCGAGGTGATTGTGAGTTCTGTTGCTGAAGTTTCTCATCTACCAGTGACTTTCTAATATTGTTGCTTATCAAAGACACTCAGTTAATGAATTTATAATAAAAGTGGTGCCAATTAAGTTTCTTTTTCCTTTTAGATTTACTTTTTTTTTTTTCTTTTTTGCTTCATTGTACTACTTTAGGAATGAGTACTTTTTTTCTGTCTCTTTACAGTCAGGTTGTCTTGCCAAAGTGTGAATATGTGTGTACGTGTATGTGCCTGCATTTGAATATATGACAAGTGATCCAAGTGAAGTGTGTGTGTGTCCTAGATTTCAGCACACTGTAAATCATTCACAGGTATGACGGGTCAATCTTCAATCCAGATGGTCTGCCAGACTCCCGGGCTGCATTCCAAAAATGAAACACATTTCACTACGATGTCATCTCCCACCCTGCCTGCACGCGCACACACACACACACACACACACACACACACACACACACACACACACACACACACACACACACACACACACACACACGTAGGCAGGGTGGGACCCTAGCCTGGTTGGAGGGTATACCAAGCAAGTATACCAGTCAGACAGTTCAGATCCCCTGCTTATCAACTTTAGGGACTCTTTGAGATACAAGGAAACAATGTTATGTGGGGGAATGCCTGAATGACACATTTTACAAGCAACAGCTACCATACAAAGACGCATAAAGACATAAAAGTGAAGTTTATCATCCAGCAGTATGCATTTTGCCTCCATATGCAGAATGGGTGAAAGACATGGTTTAGCTTTTCTAAGAGTCACTATTGTATCTTTCAAACAACACCGCCTAGTATCTCTGCTGAGATAGCCTCACCAGGGTGGCACAATTTGTGTGTGCGTCAGTGCCCATGTGTTTATTATGGCAGACAGTCCTTGGCCACAATACCCTAGTTTGCTATTATTAGCACATTTCCTATCATACAGCGCAGGTTAAGATCTCCCATAGCAGAAGGCAAGGGAATGAGAGACAGAAAAACTGAAGGGGAAAAAATATGTATACGGAGAGATGATAGGGAGAACTTCAGCGTTCAAGGAACAGCCTTGCTTTGTCTCTCGCCAAGAGAAGAAGCACTGGTGTGCGGTGAATGAAAAAGGAATGGATGGAAATATGGAAACGTGATGAAAAGAGAGGAGCACTGAGAAAAGATTTAAAGTGGACTCAATCAGAGACAAATGTCGGATTTGGCTCTTGCAAATCGGGCTCTCAATATCCGTCATCATCTCTCGGCCTCGTTTGCCTTTGCCTCTCCTTCTTTTTCCGTGCTCCCACTCCATCACTGCTACTAAGATAGTTTTGGATGACAGCATGCGATGACAGCTCGATTATGGGAATACAATTCTGAGAAAAAATCCACAAGCCGACTGTAGAAATCTAACTGTAGAAATGACCATTACACCGATCAGGCATAACATTATGACCACACATAATGGTCATACACAACAGAGTGACCATGCTGACCCCTATCCACCATCAAAAGCACTAACAATGGGCACATAAGCATTACAACTGGACCAGGGAGCAATGGAAGGTCACGTTTTCTTTTACATCATGTGGATGGCCAGGTGAGACAACCCTGCATAGGCACTGTGATGTGATTGTCCTTGGGTCCTGCCATCCATGTGGATGTTGGTTTAACGCAGACCACCCTTTTATGGTAACCGTATTCCCTGATTGTTGTGGATCATGCACTCTACCACAAAGCAAAAATGGATCAGGAATGGTTTGAGGAGCATAACCATGAGTTTGAGGTATGAGTTGGTCTTCCAATCAAGCATCTGTGGGATGTGCTGGACAAACAAGTCCAATCCACTCGCCCCATTGCACAACTTAGAGGACTTAAAGGATTTGTTGCTAACTTGTTGGTGCCAGATACCAAAGCACACCGGGGGTCCAGCAGAGTTTGTGCCTGAATAGGTCTGGGCTGTTTTGGCAGCAAAAGTGGGACCAAGGCAATATTAGCCAGGTGGTCACAATGTTAGGCCTGATGGGTGTATTAACTCACGTGAGCAAACTCAAGCGAAAAACACCAGACGTTCAACAAATTAGCGATGAAGCACGTGATGACATTTTATGAAAAACTGCAGACAAACCTAGTAAAACTGTGTTCTCTAAACATACAGAATCTCAGCTTGTGTGATTACGCCTGTAGATTTGTCTGGGTTCCTTCCTACTGTTCCTTCTCGTAACAGGACATGACAGATATGGAAAGACTGCTGGCCCTCTCACAGTACATTTGCACACACACACACACTCAGGTCACTTTTTTCCATTAAAAAAAACTCCTCTCAGAAGGTGCACATCCATCTCCAAGGATCCTTTTTATCCCCTACAGCCTTCACAGTAAAGGTGGAAACGACTTTGACATTTACAACATCTAACAGCCCTCAGCGAAACATAAACATGACAGATGGGACAAAGGCTAATATACATCCAGGTTTGCATGCAGAGATAGCATAGATAAAAATAGCACAAATGTGGATGCCAAATGCTCACCTAAGCTATTGGTCTGCACATGTAGACTCTTTTATCTAAAATAGGCTCCTTTACGTTTGATATGACGGAAGTTGTTCCCTTTTGTTGATCTTAGATGTAACACAAAGAATGTAACTATATTTCAAATTTCTGACAGTCAGTGCATGGTCATATTTAAGAATCAGCATCCCTTCAGCCTGAAAGTTATATTTACATGTCCTATATTGCATTACTAAGTTATTTTGTAATGTCATAAAAACTTGTGCATGTAAGCACAAGTTTGCCTTTTTGCTCCGTTTTTGGTCTCCACCCCCTTCTGACGAAACTGTTCTGCTCTTTAAGTAACTAAATAAACCATCTATAAGCCAACTGTGTCTTTAACGGCTCGTTCACAATAGAGTGAAAATAGAACAGCAACCTCCTGTCAAAAAAATCTGAGGTTGTCTAGTAACTGAACTTATTTGTTTTCACATTTGGTGGCTGACTATAAGTACACAGCAAATCCAGCATGTCCAAATTAACACTGTCGGATTTGATTTCAACACTATGGGTCCACACCAGAGAGTGTTAATTTAACTCTTTTTGGAGAGTTGGTACGTTAACTCTGATTTAGTGTTAAACACCAAATCTGTCTGGAGTTGATAATTTAACACTTGGTGTTAAGAGTTTATATATTAACTCTCAAAGAGTATTTTAGTTTAACTACGTAAGAGTTATCTTCTAATTCATTCTAAAAAGCGGGAATTTTACTGTTCTGAACTTCTAGAAATTTCTTTTGGAAATAAACATTTACTAAAAAGATGCAATGGTTTTTGAAAAACATTTATTCTGAACTGTGCACCACAATTTCAAAACATTTTCTGAAAGATGTAACAGTATACATGTTCTCACTTTCATTAGAATTTTGTTTATCAAAAGGTCTGACATGGTAAATGCAAATAACAGCGTTCTCATCACTTATTTCTTCAATACAATATGCATGTCCTTCATTCATCCCTTTGTGGAACTTCAACGCACTTCTGCTCTCCCCCATATTCCATCTTCACAAGCATATCCTGTGCGGAGATCGAATAAAAATTAGTTGACACTAATTAATGGCACAAATAATCCAGTAAACAATTGCAGCACAGTAAAAAAAAAAAGGAATCCTCTTTGAGCCATTACTTGTGTAAAGTATTTTCCCAAAAGACAAGGACACAGGCAACAGGTAATACTGAACTAAATGTAAAACCTCAACCTTTTTCATTTTTACCTAAACTGTGTGCACAAAACTCTGGAGGGATCTAAATGCTAACGTAGAATCCAGTCAGGACGCCTGCTACTGCTGTTTGCTCGTGTTTTTTATGGGCGATCGTTTTCAGGCTTCAAGTAGCACCATTATACCAACATTTCACATTCTAGACATTGCTTTAGGTGTATTTGACCAAAAGTTTGACTGAAAATTCACATGCAAGCTTTTTTTCAAGGCTGTGGTATTTGCCTGCAAACAATACCTTTCAGCTAGCTAAAGCAGAATGTTATGCTATCAGCGAGCAACATGGCTAATGCCTTTCACACAGCTTTGTCTCAACTCCAAAGAGCCACAGAAGTAAAAGCTCATAATAATAATTGAAACAATCTTTGAAAAAATGACTTACCAAGCATGGCAAACAACTCAAATATGTAGAGCAAAATGTTCTGAAACGGCTTCACTTCAGCTTCGATTGGAGCCGTGCTGGGGGCGGAGTCTGTGAATTTACTCTGTTGGTGTCATAGCCCCTCTAGGAGTTCAGAGTTAAGAGGTCAAGAGTTAATGTTTCCATTGTAACACCTCCAGATTTGACAGAGAAACACTCATTTTTAACACTCGATTTTAACTACTATCATTTTACACCTCAGAGTTACATTAAAAGAATGTGACTCTGCTTAGAGTAAAATTAACTCTACTTTTGCAAGAAGACTATTAACACCAAAACATTTAACACTTTTGAATTTGCTGTGTAGTTTTAGCAACCAACTGGCTCAACAGCCTCAACCTCTGGGTGACCACCCAGCAACAGGTCCCTCAAACAGATTAGTGAAGGTTTGCAAATGACGGCCACCAAAATGTTGCAATCGCTTTGAGTCAACCTGCAACGATGAGCACAGCACATCTGTGACGTGTCTCTTCGCGACTTGATTCAGTTGTTTGCCAACTCATTGAATCCATGGTTGAATTTCTACATGAAAACAGGTCTATGCGAGGGCCTTTGTTATTTTGCTGCTATATCGTCGTTGTCAATCTTCGTGGAGGAATTTCTGAATTTCTCTTTTAAATCTTTGAGGTTCTAACTGGACCACAAATTTCTGTGGATTGATTGCATTTTATTGCCAACTTGACCCCATTCAGTTCCAAACCAATAGCAGACTAATTCCATCTCATGGCCATTATAGGATTAGGATTGAACTTTATGGTCATCACACATGTATAAGTACAGGGTAACAAAATACAGTTTGTATCTAATCAGAAGTGCAGGAGCAGTAAGTGCAATAAGAGCAGATTATATACAAATAAGGTTAGTATAAAAGGTAGGAGTAGTTATGTGCAAATAACTTAAGTATACAGTGGTCTCTCGCTATAATCCGGTTCACACTTTGCAGATTTTTTAATGTGCTTTTTTTTTTTTACAGCGCATTGTGTTCTGTGTCCCAATTGGCTGTAGACCATTGCCAATCAATCCCGTGCCGTGTCTCCTGTACAGTACAGAATGCGTTCAGCTTGTCAAATTTACATGAATCGTCGATCGCTACCAGTGTGACTCTGAAGTGCTGTACTGTATGTTTGTTGTCTCCCCAACAAACACGACAATGTCGATGAAATGTTTTGCACCGTCAGAGGCATCTGCGGTGCGTTTGGTTTGATTCTATAATACTGGACTTATTTTTCTCCGAAGGTTTGAACTTTGAGTGTTTAAACAAGAGAGAAAAGTGTAAAAATGTTCACGCCTGTCTGAGAAAAGTGTATAAAGTGTGTAGTGAGGGATTTTACAGCCTTAATAATTGTAAAAAATAAAGCTGGCTACTTCGTGGATTTCACCTATAACGTAACTCCCTCGTTAATCGAGGGACCAGTGTAAGAATGTTTATATTCCTAAACAGAGAGCAAAAATTCAGATGTACTACGGACAAATGTACAGAGTAGCGCTCTGAACAGACTATATTAGTGAACAGTGTAAGTGTAAGTGCGTACTATAACAGACTATGCTATGTTAATGTCTTAAACTATAGCAGTACCCATTGTGAATGTTCAGAATGAATGACAGTCATGATCGTGGTCACTGGGAGACCATTGTGACACAACAAAGTCGTGTGGAAGATGGCATCCGACTGCAAGAGATTGCAGAGAGAGATCTCTGAAGCAACCATTTCAAAGGCAACGAGATGGCAAGTTCATTCCACATGGTTACAGTAACTGTTTTCCCTTGTGTAGCATTAGCTGTAAGGTAGGTAGGTTCATAGCTAACCAAAGCTTAATAATAGCAAAATAGCATCAGTAGTGCAGAAAGATTCTAAAGGACTCATGGATGAACTCCGGAGACTTGTAGGTTTAACACTATGGGCAACATTATTCATGACTTCATGGTTTATGTAATATAATTGATTACTGCAGCTTTAAATG
Source organism: Diplotaxodon limnothrissa (assembly GCF_057381915.1). Taxonomy (NCBI): domain Eukaryota; kingdom Metazoa; phylum Chordata; class Actinopteri; order Cichliformes; family Cichlidae; genus Diplotaxodon; species Diplotaxodon limnothrissa. The sequence continues at coordinate 24,796,607 of NC_140608.1, read as the reverse complement.
CAAAGACAATTCGGCTCCAGTGCAAATTCATCGCACGTATCTGCTAAATACCATGCCTGGGTAAGTGCTGAAGGGTAGTATGAGGTCTTTGAGTATGACGGCTTTATATTTAACCAACAAGCCAGGCCACACGGGGAGAGAGAGGGGAGCAGGCAGGATCATTTTTGCCCCAACCTGCCTGACAGCCCCCAGCAGGACCATGAAACAGCAGCAGCCTGTCAGCACCCAGTCGTCCACATCGCAGCCGGGACGCTGCTGTCATCAGGGAGGTATACACCCTTACACAGAGTCATACTCATTCACATACTGCAGATACCCCACCTACAAACACACACACACACACACAGCGTTAACTTTATGTATGGTTTGGTCATTTTTTCCACCCTAGCGTCAGCCGTGTCTGGGTGACAAATAGGTGTGAAATGTTCACCCTCTCTGACCTCACTTCCTTTCTTTTCCTCAATATTTATCCATATGTAGCCACATTTATTTCTTTTATCTGTCATTCCTATAAATTATTTCAAGTGTTGAGCACTTACCCGATCAGGTGCCCCAGTCTAAACGCAAGGGAACCATTTTTTAAATAAACATGGCTAATTCACTTTTTTCCAACCTAGTTTATCCCATCGGTGTCCTTCCTGCCCCCACACTCTGACCTTATCCGTTCTTCATACATCCATCTCTCCAGCACCTGCATATTAACCGCTACAAGCTCTGCCTGAAGCTGGGTCTGGCAGCGCACCACAGATGGTGATGAATAAGTGCATGGGGTTGTGGTGCTGCGTCATGGAAGCCGGTTGGATAAGGTTAGATCAGGTTGGGCTTGCTGTCCGTGACCCCATTCGCCAGCCTGTTTCATGTTTCTGACTCCTGATGATGTGTGTTTTATAAGGTGATGCCGGTTTATTAGACGTTAGCCATGCAAACTAGAGCTCTAAAAAAGCAGCGGAAGAACTGTAACCTGATTTTGCCTGGTGAGAGAAAAACAGAAATATCTTCACTTTTATTTTTCTTCAGCTTGCAAACAGGCGCCCATCATGCACACTCCTTTAAAAAAGAAATCCCTCGACTCTTGTTTTTAATCAGATTTCAGACCTATCTCTAGGTCTAAAAGGTCTAAAGTTTTGGAGAAGGTTGTTTGTAATCAATTTCATTTCTTCTCAGGAGATTTCAGCATCTATGAAATGATTCACCAAAGAGTTTTTAACGATCTTCTTTTAGCTATGGACTCAAGGCAATCCGCTGTATTGGTGCTTTTAGATTATACTCTGCTTTTGATACAGTCAGCTACTCTATTCTTTTACCTCAACTGGAACACTTTGTTGGTATTAAGGGTACTGCCATGGTTCAAGTATTTTTTTGTCTAAAAGGAGTTTTCTGTCCACGTTGCTGATTTTTCTTCCTCTGTGGCCCCTCTCTCGTGTGGTGTCCCCCAAGGCTCAGTCTTAGGCCCTATCCTTTTTATATGTTGTCCCTGGGTTACATTTTTTTCTTATTACTCCTTTGCTGATGGTATCCAAATCTATCTCTCCATCAAAGCAAACAACAAAAAGTCATTTAAACCACTGCTTAACTCCTTAAGCAACCTAAAAACTTTGTTGAATGCAAACTTTCTATTTCTAAATCAGAATTAAACTGAGGTGGTTGTTTTTGGTCGCCCCGAACAGCTCAGCGAGTTTGCTCACACTCTTGGCACTTTAGGTTTTAACATTCGACCTTTTACCAGGAATTTGTCAATCCCTATATCCATGCTTTTATTTCTAATCACATTGACTATCTATGGATTCATTTTGAATCTGATGTCTTTATTATAAATGGAAAAGCTCAGTGTTTGAGCACAGATGAACCTATTGTGTTGCTTAATAACATGTTCATCACTTCATCTTTTCTCTTTCTCTTTCCAGCTTGGGAAGTTGCAGATGTTGGACCTTCGTGGGTCCCATGACGTGCAGGCCTCGCAGCGACACAACACGATACAATGCAGACCCAATACATCATCGGGACATGAATTCATATTTAAATTATGACCGTTTAAATCCCAAGGGTGGAGCGCTGACTGTTATGCCTCCTCATTAGAGGCTGTGCTCTTTTTTTTGTTGTTTTTTTTTCTTTACAGTTTTACAGTAATGTGACAGATGGAAGCTGACGCTGCAATTGATGTCGGTTAGACTTTAACCAAAGGTACTGTGTACACGTCTGTGTACCCAAGGTCTGCTAAACTCCAAAGACCCACTAACTTTTATTATGCATGTGACTTAAATGCTGAGTTAAGAGTTATATTACTAAATAATCCAAGTTAGGTTAAAAATCTTTAAATCTCCCTTCAGCCCTACAGTCTGGACTGCAACCCAGGCTGCTTTGTCAACTAACTGAACCTGTAGTCACCTCTGATGACACTGTAGATGCTCAGCAACAAGCTGCCAGCTCACAGGCTGTGAGTGTAACGTGGCTCATAACTCTTATATAACGTAGCCGAACTGAGTGATTGATGTTTCTAAATTAGTCTCAGCACCGCCAAATGATATTTGTCTGATAACAGCTTATCTCCTGCTCCTTATCAGCTGGCCTACATACTACACCGAGCTTAACATCAGAAACCAAAGGGTGTCTGTTGTGTCGGCCAAACTGACATCAAGAATAGCGTATACTTTAACGGCACATGCCCGACGTGCAGCAAAGCCAGAAATGGATTAATCCCTTAAAACAAAAACAATCACAAGAAAAAATCAAAAACGCTATCTGCAGGATGTGCCGTTGTGCACATTCAAAAACAATTTGGGGTGAATAAAACTTTCCCAATACACACATAAAAAGCATTACGTGGAGTATGAAAGTGTGTTTGTCCGTGGAGATTACTCATAAAGTGAGTCAGGCATGACTGGGAGACCTGAGACAAGGAAGCAATCACATCAGGGAAGATAGAGTTTCCATAAACAAGTTGCAGATCAGGTATGCAGGAGCGGATTTTAAAAAAAAATGTAATATTAGACACAAGCAGACAGACAGGCAGGCAGGTAGGCATCCAGAGAGACAGCTGTTCACCATATTAAATAACATTAGCAGGAGTAGTCATCTCATAACCTTTTACCCCGCAGGCCAGAGATGTTCCTTGTTCTACATTATGGGTTATGACTGGTCTGACCGCGAACAGATACAACTTTTATTTCACAACCCCGAGGGCTTCCTGTCCCAAATAGGCCTCTGTAGGTGCAGACGAAGGCACAGCATGGGGAAACACAGGAAACATGGATGAGGAAACCTGCACAAAAACATCTGCTCAGAAACATGCAAATATCTTCTACTTTGTAATACGCTCTTACACCGATTATCATTAGCATGTTTTTAATGAGCAAAGCAGCTGCTGAAAAGAAGTTAGTGGATTAATAGATGCTGATGCTGATGCTTTACTGGATAAGGACATTGAAGATAGACAGGAAAGCTCTCTGGACAAAAAGAGTATGGTCACCTGCTCACCCACTGAGCCAAACCAGCACCCATGCCTGTAATCATTTTGTTTAATATGATTTCAAAAAACTGGAAATGTTGGCTGTATGCATATCCCACTATCTCACAGTATGTATACTATATATATATATATATATATATATATATCCACTATATATATATATCTATATATATATATATATAGATAGTGTACAATTGTTGTAGTTAAATGTGTAATTCAGCTCTGAAAAGTTCACTAACCTAAAGAGGTCATGAGAGATCACAAGTGCTAGAAAAGAACACACAGTGCTAAATTTCACCGCCGACGTGGCCTCGGAAGAGTTTCACAGTGAAAATTTAAAATTTCCACAGCTTCAATAAATATACTCAAGTTAGTTTCACACAATTTTCATTTTAATTTGCTGATTCGAAGACGAGCCGATTCAGAGAGAAGTCTGTGATATCCCGTCCTGATCCCGTCTCTGTGTCTGGCATAATTAATAGTTATGAATAATAAATGACAGCCTCACTGTTGTGCCAAAAGCACCGCAGTGCAGCGCTCTCGCTCGAGGCTTCATCACAGGTGAAAGCGTGTGAAAGTGTGAGAGCTGGCAGCCCTGATGATTTACTCACTTCATCAACTCCCCCATAACAAAAATAGCTAAATACATCTAAGAACAAACAATTACATTTAAATTGCATTTAAATATGTAGACATGGCCAAAACAATGTGCTGAAGTTCAAACGGAGCATCAGAAGTGAGAAGAACGGTGATCAAAGTGACTTTGAATATGGCGTTGTTTCTCTGATTATTTCCTAAACTGCTGATTTGCTGGGATTTTTCCACAGAACCGTATCTAGGGTTTGCATACATGTCTGTATCTCCAAAAACAGGAACACTGTCCAGTGAGCTGATTTTTTTAATTCCCAAAAAAACTTGAAGAAGTTATCTGCTGGGACGGGGATCGTCTCTAATCATTGTTCATTGCAGGCATGAATGAGAGAGAAGACTGAGTCAGATGGTAGGTTCAGTAGAGGGACAGATAAGAGACAAACAGCCTTTATCACAAGAGCCCTTTTTTCAGTTTCACTCTGATCTTAATACTGTTTCAAATAAATCTGTCCAGAGTCTTCTGGTAAGAATGATGAAAGTGAGATTCTCAGCAGAGCTGCAAAAGCATGACAAAGTCAGTTTCCCAGTGGGCTAATATGAGTCAGTGCTTTGAGGGTTAAACCATGCTTTCAGTCCCTGTAGTTTCACATGCAAATTTACCGTATGGAAATGTAGCATGCTTACGGTATAAAATAAATGCTCTGTAGGTTGATGCTGAAATAGGTCAGTCTGAAAGTGGACATAGAAGTCTGGATAAGCAACACAGGAAGAGTTAAGGAAACAGGTTTTAAAGGAGGACTACACATGAACACACCTGTGTATTTAGCTGTGCATCTGTGGATTATACAGATTATACATGTATTTCAAAGGCATTTTGAAATACATTAACAGGAAGTTCAGAGGCACTGAAGTGTACTCAGCCTGACTAAAGTAATCATATGACACACATGTATCAAGTTTCAGTAATTTGTTTCACAGTTCAGCACAGTTCCTTTTTTTCTTTCATTTCCTGTGAGCATCCAGAGGGCCGCCTCGGCTCACGCTAAAGGTCAGTATGTGCAGTACAGTACGTGTTGGATCAGCAGTCACGGCTGACAGCATGCGACTCTATCAGTTGTCTTTAAGAGAGGTCATGCAAACTAAGTTTTTGGGAGCAAAAGGCCAAAGTTTAGTATGCAGACCTAAGGATGACACTTAGAGTAATGACTGTAATAGGAATTTTCCAAAAAAGCTAAACTGTGGGATGAGTTTAACGTCCATCTGTCCTGGGATGTGTGTGTGTGTGTGTGTGTGTGTGTGTTGTTCTGTAAGGACAGAACGTTCTCAAAGTGGAAGTTTTAACTTATCAATCTGGGGTAATGCTACTCATACAACTTCATGGCTATAGTATAAAGAATAAAGAAACATCTTGGTTTTGACTTGATCTCCCTTGAAAATGATGGCTTAACTGCATCACAAAGTCAGGAGGACGATAGCATTTGATAGGAATTTGTCAGCTTGTCACAGTTAGAAAACAGAACACTGAGGAAAAGTTGAAGTAAGTATTCAGCAAAAGAAACATGAAGCAAAGAAGGTGAAGGGTAAAAGAATAAAAGGAACTACAACAGTTACCTGAAGCAAAATAAACTGGAACTTGAGAGGGTTGAGCGACATTTAGCTAGCAAGTACAGAAACCTGCTTGCTAATTAGCATAGAGTTGCCACATACATCTAAACAGATAGGTATAGTTAGCTGTATATAGCTTCTATTAAATTGTGTATCTGAAGCTTAAATATGAATTTGCATTTATCAAAGGAAAGTTAATTAGGTAGCTTTAAAGCTGTTGGCAGATTGCTATTGCTAGCTGTTAATGTCAATGTCATGTCTCAATAAAGTATCAGCAAGAAAGCAAATGAAACTTTTAATAAACGATGGCTGAAGTAGCTCAGCTAAAACATTTTGTTGAGCGACTGAAGTGTCTGTTTAACTGTTAACAAAAAAAAAAAATTATATAATGAAACTTGTATGTTTTGGATACTTACTAAAACAATATATGAAAGTAATGAGAAAGTGGCCACTTTCATGAGTAAATCATGTAAGCCTTATATGATTTACTCATGAAAGTGGCCACTTTCATGAGTAAATCATGTAAGCCTTATATGATTTACTCATGAAAGTGGCCACTTTCATGAGTTAAATCATATAAGTTTTTACTATTTCTTTTCCGTATGGGTATCATCAAATATAAACTGTGGATCCAGGGAACTTTTGGGGGATTTTTGTGATTTTAAAAAGACTAGCTAGCAGAGCAGCAGTGGCAGTGACGTAAGACCTTTAAACTCTTTAGATTTTTGAGCATTTTTATGAGTTTGAGAATTTCCCTCTCGGGAAGACAATACAGTTTTTTATTTATTGATATAGCACAGACGGTGTCATTTGAATGCTCCAGACCAGCAAAATACCTACATTTCTGGTTTCGTAGAAGTTCTCACACTTGCTGATGATCAGGTAATAAAGTGCGTCTGATTAACAACAGATGGCTGATACTTACCCTTCTACCCTCTCGGCTGATAATAATTAAGTTAGCTTTTTAGAAATGTTGAGTGGTTTCTTTGCCTCTGCTGTTTTTTTAACAGGTTTAGCATTTAATTCCATTTCTGACAAGAATGTAAGAAAACACAGCTGGCAGGTCCATTAGTAGCTTGACTCCATCAAGCCAGTTTAAGACTTTATATTTAAACAGTAATTAGGTTATTGCATATCCATCATTACTGTATTGGTCTGTTTTTAATCTTTGACTAAAAATAATTTTAGCTCTGCTTTTCTTCTAATTATTCTCTAACAGTGAGCTTTGTTCTGAAAAATTGGTTGTTTTTACTTTTTTTTGTCATAGATGATAATTTACACTAGTTTTTTAATTAATTAACAAAGACACGTTTTGGAAATACATGTTTCTATTGAACAAAACAAGAAAAAAATCTCCCAGAAACCGTTCATTCCTGTGGGATGAATACCTAAAAAATCTCTGACCCAATAAAAACAAAGCTTCCATCCACCCTGAGTCATGAGTTTCCTGTGACAAGCTAAACAACACCACATGGATAAGTGGATAACAGGGATTGGGGCGCATTATAATGTAGTTTCTCATAGGATTTTTCAAAGGTTCCTGCATCAGCCTGTGGCACTGAAATCAACATTAATATGACTGTGTAGGATGACTCCTAGGCAATGTATTGTACACAACTAACCACGAAGCATACAATCTAGGTCACAAGGAAGTCCCGAGAAGGACCTAATGTTGTTTTCATTACTGTTTGGAGCTGTTTGGACCATAAACAAAAAAGACCCCAAAAAGGTATGAAATTATTATTATTACATTTCATCAAAAATCAGATTTAATTTCATAAAGTCCTCTGAGAAATCTTAAGCCATTTCCCAAAAGTCACAAAAGTTTCCTTGAGTTTGTACAATAATTGACAAAAAGACGTCAAAGAGTGATTCAATAAATCTAAATTAACTCAGCTAAAGGGTGGACTTTCCCTTTTTTTTTCTACCTCTCTCCACGTTTCTTTCCTCATGTGTGTGTCTCTGTCTCTAGCTCTCTCCTCTCTGCCCTCTTTTGTGTTTCCATGGTCTCATGATCGATCAGCACACACTGAGAGAAGAGGAGGGTGCAGTCAAGGTGGCTGTGACGTCAGACTCACTGAAGGTTGCTATGTCGACGGCGGGTGCGGCAGCAAAGTCAAGAGAGAAAGGGGTGGTGTGATATTTCCCATTGAACCAGTATGTGTGTGTGTGTGTGTGTGTGTGTGTGTGTGTGTGTGTGTGTGTGTGTGTGTGCGTGTGCGTGTGGGGAGGCGTGGGGAAGGGGTCATGTGGCTGTGTTTTTATTACAGTGCAGTGATGATCCGGTCATATGATGGTCAACACCTCAATACCACACATTACCCAGCTAGGTACATATAATCTAGTTTCAAGACAAACTGTATATTTACAGAGCAAACCATATGTAGAGCAGATGTTCTGAGAGGGAGACTGAACATGTGAAACGAGCAGCAATTCTTCCCTACATGTGCTTTCTGTTGAATGTAGCGTCACATCTAACCTTGAAAAGCGCTGAGATGGACATAATCCAGTACAAAGTCATCTGAAAAGTCGCACTTGGAAAATGTAAAACCTCGAGGCCCTCTTGTGCTCTTCTAAACATGACGGTGTTTGACAGCTACCCTCGACTGTCCTGGTTTTGTTGACTCCCATGTTGAAGCAAACATTGCTTTTCGCAAATACCGCCTGCCCCACTTCCACGAAACGCTATCATACGTGTGATAAAGTCCCGTGCCGCCATGTTTTCCCCCAAGGACAAGCAACGTCTGAGAGGTTTCAGGAAAGTCTGTAAAAGTTATGTGTGGAAAAAGATGTGTTTTTGCCGTGTAAAAGTGTGCATGCGTGTATGTGCGTGTGTGTGCACACTGAGGTACACTAATTACCATGTGCTGCGATCAGCTGTGGCCCCTGAGGCCTGCAGGGAGAATTCCTCTGTGGTCAGTCAACCCCAGTTGTCCTGTCTATCTCTTTCCCTCTCTTTTTGTCTCTGCCTTGCACACACACACAAACACACAAATGCACATGGTGAACTCAGTCACCCCACTCATGCCACTCAGGCACGTCATGTAGAGGCCCCATAACAGAGCGACTGTGGGAGAGGAACATACATATACACTTAGACTGTCATTAAGTTCTGTGCTGAACAAGCATAGAAAGACATGAAACCCAGTATTGTGGGTAAAGAGCTGGAATCAAACTTTTGACTGTCTAGTAAAGTGACCTACATACAGTAGTGGCAGAGCGAAGTAGCTGTGCCAGAGGGCTTTAATTTGGATGTCTGCCAGGGAGTTCAGATAAGACAAGAATGAATAGCTGTATTACTACAATGGCTTAGTCTAGTGTCTCTCAGCTAGCTGCTTACCGTCAACTATGTTGATCGAATAGATAGTACATCAAAGCTGAAAAGAGACCAACACACAAGACAGTTAATCAGATCAGTACCATTCATTTTATAGACCAGGTCAAACCGCTGTCTAGAGAGGCAAAATCTGTTTTTTGGAGAAGTGACACAGTTGCTGCAGTCTAAATGGGAAACCCACACTAAGGGGAAATTATAGTTTCAAGGTGGCTGTCCATAGCTGCCCATCTACCAGGAGAGAGTGACAAATATATGTGGTTCAACCAATCTGTAGGCTACTCTTGCTTGTCTTGTTGTCTATTAGCTCTAGAGAAAGTTATATAACCATGTATAAAAATAATGACAACTTTCTGTACTTTTCATACTGTATTATTGTTGTTTTTGTTGCGAGTCTCCTATTCCTTGTAAACCCCACAGATTCTACCTTCTCTGTTCTGGCCTATTTATCAACCAATTATACCACGTGCATTTGGAATTTTCAAGTACTACATGGGACCACGTTTGTGTTCTCTGTAGGCTCTCTATAGGCAAATACATGTGCATATGGACATAATCATGATACCATAAATTAAGCATTAGAACTGTATTGACATGTAGGTTTGCACATGTTCCAATAAATTGCTACACCTATTTCCCATTTTTCTGGAAATGTATATTTAAAAAAATGAGGGGTCAAGAGTTTTGCACAGTACTGTAGTATAGAGTAAATGTGATAGGCTAAATAGATATATGCATCTGCTGAGTGTGTTTACCCTGTGGGCATTAGCTCCATTAGAGCCTGTATCTTATATCTTTAGCTGTCCTAGGGGAAAAGCAAATATATCTCAAAGCTTATTAAGCTTACTTTGCTGTGTCAGCTTGCACAGACATAGTTCAAGTTCATACATGTGTAGTGCGCATACGAAGGACACCAAATCACACCACAGGCATGTGCACAAACACCTACATTTCCACTCAGTCAGGGTCATCGGGACAAGAGATTAGCAGCTGTCATGGTTAAAAACATAAGCTCTGCAATGGCCCAGCATAGTTAAATACTAGCATGAAGGAATCCAGGTAACCACACACTGACCTCCCAGACCTCTAACATACGTGCACCAACACACCGTGCCTCTTTGCCACCTGTTGGGAGTGACAGTGCCACGTCTTCACCCTAGCTGCTTTAACCTTACATAGCTCACCCTCTCGCACAAATAGCTTAGGTCTTTTAGTTAATGCTTGACGCCTACAGACAGACATTTAAAGCCTAAACAATGCAAAAAGGGAGTTATTTATGTGCGTTTTAATAATATCCACTTGTTAAGTGATGACACATCAACCCTGTTTGATGTGTCAGCTAGCTCTTACTATGTTCACTGTTGTCTTTTTAAGATGTTGAAACGCTAAGTATCTTACTTTATTGAATATAAATTAACTTCCTAAAAAAACAGTGGTTGTTCTCTGTCATTCTTACTTTTTATTAGTACTGTTCAGTGGGAAAATGGTGTATCATCTTTAGATGGAAGTTAGCAAGCTAACTTGTAACTAATTTTAAAAGAAATATCTAAAAGTGGCGCAATTGTTGTATTCATAAGTGACCAGGTTTATACGACGGACATGTGTGTCCATTTTAGGTAACATTGGTCTACAGTGTAAAATACAAACAACATAATAACACGCTAGCTAGCTAGCTGCATGATTCTAGCTAGCTAGCTAGCGTGCTAGGCTAAAATCTCTGATGTCAGCATTTCATACTTAAATCTAAAGTCACCTCATAGTTTGACACATATGTGGTTTCTTTCATAATAGAGCCTTATAATAAGTTCTTATACTAAGCAGTATGCTGTTGCCTTCATTGTTTTAGGCATATCTACTTTATAACCCATACAGACATACGACTGTTTTTCCCTTTTCTCCACTGCTTCCTTTAAACCCAGAATGGCTACACATCAGTGTTAAGATGATGTTTATGAAGTTGGTCCCTAGTGATTAGTTAGGGAAAATCAAATCAGCTGTTTCATGGAAACTGATTAAAATATTTGATATCAGGCTAATATCCTCTACATGGTAAATATGACAGGAAAACTAGCTACTTAAGACAAAAGACAGTTTAACCTGCATGATTCTCCCTTTGAGCAGTTTAATTTCTCTTTAAAATGAATATGAATTGCCCTATCTCTATCCCTCTCGTCCTCTTTCTACATTTCTTCCTTTCCTTCTGGTATTACAGCAAAGGAGGCTGAGGCAAGCCCTCCACAGCCGGAGGAAAACCACACAAAGCAAACACGTTCTCCCCGTCTCACACACTCAACCAAAACCAACAAAAACAGTCGTTTGAAAGTCACGCGCACTGAAAATCATCCATGCTCAAATAGTGTTCAAAAATAATAGGTAGTACTATGGCCATCCACCCTCAACCCATACGGCTCCAAAACTATATGGATGTCTGGCTTCAGTTTAACCAGTGGTAAAAACAGTCTTCCTGTATGTCAAAAGCATCTCTTTAAGAAAGGACGAGCCCTTCTGTGGTTATTCTTTTTTTTGGTTGACTAAAATAAAAATATTGTAACCTGTTAACCTTTCAGGATCAGAAAAGAATCAGTCTTTCCAAAGGACTGAAGAGCCATTTTCTTGTAGGACAGTCTTTTGTTCTGAGTGTAGGGATAGAATGGGAAAAAGAGAACAGACAGGGAAATATGATAGAGGGAGAACCCTGCACTGTGAGGAAACCCATGTGTTCCCCTGACTAGTGATGTACCGATAAAGACTAAATGGAAGTGGTGTTGTTTTCCTAGAACAGCAGAATGCGTGGTGATGTGGCCAGGCCCCAAGAGAGTTCAACTGAGCGACGCATTAAGGCGGGTTTATTTCCCATGACACCTCAGCAAAAGGGAGAAGCCTCAGTACACTCACAAGTGTGAATTCTTACAATGAATTTACTCATTCTGCAGTAACTTTATCTTAAACACATCTATATCTGCCAGTTGCGAAGACTTTATAGTTCTTTTCTAATTACTCCTTCTGCAGTCTTTACATACAGTCATAAAAAAAGAAAAACACCAAGCACAACATTTTGCTTCCATAGGAATTAAGCGGGTCTTAAAAAGTCATTGGTACTGCCCATAGATCTGGGAAGAAATCTAATCAATCCACACGAACAATGTCCTTTAGCCAGATTTAACCGGTTCAACTTTGGTGAAAACCTAACACGGCATATCAGCACAAACACTCATGACAACTGTCAAGCACAGTGTTGTAGGGGTAAGAATTTGGGTTTGTGTTGCAAGTACCAGAGTATCTTACAGTCATTGAGTAGACATGAACCAAAGTATTCTAGTGTCAAGTTAATGAAACCACAAGATGGCCTCAAATTTGAGGCCATCTGTCTGACAGATAATCTTTGCTGAAACTGGGTCATGAAACAGGACAACGATCCCAGGCACAGCAACAAGTCTACAACAGAATAGAGATGGACCGATCCGATATTACGTATCGGTATCGGTCCGATACTGACCTAAATTACTGGATCGGATATCGGAGAAAAATAAAAAATGTAATCCGATCCATTAAATATCACGAAAGCACCTCACAAAACTTGCAACACGCCGTAACTCGCCTCAGAACGTCGGAGCAGTATGCATCACGTGATAGAGCAGCTGTGGCATGCGGGACCTGTCGGTGGTCTGGATAGCATTTGGAGCTTCGCTAGCAACCTGGCATTTCATCTCCGACAAAGTTATCCCCGAGAGAAGTAAAGCAAGTGTGTAAGTCCATCTCTGAATGTTTGTAAAGCATTCCCACGTTAAGCTTAACGAGCGACTGCCTCTCCCTCTCCGGCTGCTACTTCAATCGTGAAACTGCTAATGATCAGCTGATCGGCTTTTCTGTTGTGAGTCTCTCTTGTTTGTTTTTGGTCCACTTTGCGCCAGAAAGAGCAAACCAGCGGCTGAACAACAGCAGCACGTTTAAGCTTGATAAGCTGTTGTTACAATTTATTTAATATTACTTTCTACACCAGGATCTTTTTCTACGTAGCTGACGGCTGGTAACTGTGCAGGGGCGGATCTAGCAAAGTTTAGCCAGGGGGGCCGATAGGGCATTAACTGGGAAAAGGGGGCACAAAGACATACTTTTCTTTCTTATTCTCATTTAAAATGAGCTTTTAATAAGCTTTTAATAAATAATTATCTGACACCCAAAGTTTTAATTTGATGTAAAATGAATAGAAGTCAATTACTGTATATAGTGACTATTAAGTCTAATATATATACCCTAGTAAGCTATAGTACATTTTCCTTTGGGAAGGTACCATCTGTGCAGTCTGCAATTTTGTTGAAGAAAGATGTTGAATCTATATAATATTTCTTGAAAAATAATTGATTTCTGTGCATTTTTTTCACACTTCATCAAATTAAGGTTGATTACGTTGATTAAGCATCATGAGGTGGAGCGTGAGGGGTGGTTCCCTATTTTTTATTTATTTATTTTTGTTGTTGCTGGGAGTTGGAACCCTATTAGTTAGGTTGCTTAATATTTACGCTAAGTACTCTTTAAAATACCAGAATAGGGAGGATGGTGTAGGTCTAAGTTTATTAGATTGATCAGTATTGCTGAACTATGAAATATTTTTTTTGTATACAGGTATAACAGAATAGCTTTAGTGTAGTTGTTGTTTTAAATTTGAGTATGAACTTGCAGACTTGCAAAATGCAGCAAGATATTTTAAAAAACAGTTTTGTTGATTAAAAAACACTATATCGGATTCATATCGGTATCGGCAGATATCCAAATTTATGATATCGGTATCGGTATCGGACATAAAAAAGTGGTATCGTGCCATCTCTACAACAGAATGGCTGAAAAAGAAAAGAATCAAGGTGTTGCAATGGCCCAGTCAAAGTCCAGACCTCAGCCTGAAATGCTAACATTATGTTAAGAGAGCTGTGTATAAACAAATGCCTGCAGACCTCAATGAACTAAAGAAACGTCGGCCAAAAAGTCCTCTACAATCAAATAAGAGACTGATTAAGTCAAACAGAAAACAATTACTTCAAGTTATTGCTGCTACTGAAACATGAGATCTACTTTTCCACACACTGCTTCTGCATTTTGATAAATACTGAGAGTGCAAGATGTGATGAGTTGTTGTTCATCTGAGGTTGTATTTACCTAATTAAAAGCAGATATTTTTATTAGGTTTGCATATGGAAACCTAAGAATTTTTAAAATGTATTTATTTTTACCATGCCTTTACTATTTCTCATTTAAAACACGTAATCTACTGCTAACATTACTTTAAACTCATCTACAACAACACAAAAATGTAAAACTTCCGTTACATTCACCCTTTACCTATTAGTGACAGAATTCTTTGCTATTTTCAATGGAACCCGAGCTGTAGGTAAGAACATGTGTGGGTTTTGTGTGGTTTGTATGAAATGACACTTTAAGGTCATGGTATGGAAAAGAACTTGATGTTCATCTTCATTTGAAACACACGATGACTGTGTGGTCAGCAGGCTTAAGGCAAAAATGAAAACAGCCAAACTTGTCACTTGATCCAGTCCTGCAGTGTGGCTAATAACGTCAGACTAGGTTCTTGTATTTAATAACTGAGATAGAAACAGGCTATCACTACTTACTCCTTAAAATTAAAAAATTTCAGCAGATATTGTAATATTCCATCACATTGGTCTTTAAGTCCTACTGGACTCTCAGACTGAAGATGAAGACCCTTTTTATTCTTCCTCAGCAAAATGCCTTCGTTACCCACGATGCAACTTAACCACCAACAGCTCTGTTTTTTCCTGTATCAGTACAATTTTCCCAGCACCTCGTAAGCAGACTTTGTGTTTAAAAGTGACCCTTTAAGTCACATATTTGGAGATGTGTAAAACTGCATTTTCTTGCTTTTGTTACATAGTACTGTGAGCTCAGTTTGGCCTATCTTTATTTTTAGGCGTCTTTATGGAAGTAATAAGTTCTTGACCTGGAATATGATGTCAGTGCCATAATGCCAAAAAATTGCAGTTCTCTAAAAAAGACTCCCCCCACCCCCAGGTTTCTTGCATTAAAGGGGAGTTTTTCGTTCCCACTGTCGCCAAGTACGTACTCGTAGTAGGCCGTTTGATTTTTGAGGTTTTCTCGTTATTATTCAAACGCCTTCATCTTAGAATATAAAGCACCTTCAGGTGACTGTTGTTGTCATTTGACTTTATAGAAGTAAAACTGGATTTAATAGTCATTTATCCATCATTATATACAGTCTATAATTCCAGATCAACTATGAACACTACTATTCACAATTATCTAAAGCTCTGTGACCACATGGGCTAAAACGTTCAGAGCAGAGGCCCTGGTTTGATTCTCGACTGACTAGATCTGCATGTTATCCCTGCACATTTCCTGTTCCTCTCCACTATTGCAACCAAATATAACTATCTTAATCTCCCCTAAAAGAAAATACATATAAACAGGGCACAGTACTTCTGAAAGGCCAACTCTAATTTTCTTTTGACTACGAAGAAAAAAAACATATCTTTGGCTTCATAACATTAAAATGTTGGCACAGAGTATTCTGATTATGCCTCGCTGGAGACAGGAAAATCTTTGATCTCGTGGCCTGTTGTAACAGAGTATGTTATCCATTGTGGGCAATTATTTGCAGCAACTTCCTTCTGATTGGAAACCCTGCAGCTGCCCAGAGCATGCTCCCATTCCCAGCAGAAACCAAACACACTCCAGCTGATAACTGTATCAGGAGCCCAGAGCAGATATGACTTTAACCCCACAGAGACCTGCAGGGGTCGTGCACTTGTGAGGGTCGGCTGGGGTGAGGGGATTGGAAAGCCGTCGGAGGTTAAAGGGTCACACTGATGGGTGCACGCAGTGATGCAAACTCTTCAAACACACACACACACATGTGGATGAGAGGTGTCACAACCCGGCTCATAGGAAGTGACAAACAAATGGGAGACCACACACAGGCTTTTAAAGACTGTAAGACATATTTAATGAAAATAAGGTAGAGCAACTTAAACACAAGTTAAAGGACATAACAGCCATAACTGAAACTTCCAAATAAACATAACACGTGCCAGAGGGAGCCAAAAGCCAGCCACCCTGGTTCAGTCAAGGTGTCTTTATATACACTGGGACTGGCCTCTCAGGTGTGCTGCATCAATAATTGGGTCAGCTCCACCTACCTGCAAGAAACAGGAAAAGGAAAAAGAAAAACACAAGGCCAGCCCACTGGCCGTCACAGAGGTTTCGACGCGACAGACAGATGTTGTGTCCAAATTCCAGCTGTTACGTACCTGGCTTCTTAGGCTTGATGCTGACACACTTGCATACTGATACTCACTCATTTGCACACTCACTGTCTCATCCATTTGTGACTCACCAGATTTATGTTGTTGCAAGACTTCAGCTTGTGTTTGTGTGTTTGTGTGGGGATGTGTTTACCATCTGGAGGAATGTACAGTATTTGGTAATGTGAAAAGCAGCCCTCAGTGGTCACAAGAGGTACAGACACACTCTGTTTTATTGGATGGACCATAGAGTCCTCTGTGTACACCCAGGGGCAGGAGTGAGGAATTTAAACGCTTTAACATGCTGCCACACTGTTGGGGATCTAACACTGTGTGTGTGTGTGTGTGTGTGTGTGTGTGTGTGTGTGTGTGTGTGTGTAAAGGGAATTCCAGCATGTACCTATCTATCTATGTTTGACTGTTAGCACGTTTCCCCGAATCAGACATAAAAAATACTTCTTGTGTCAAGAAATCTGTAAAAATAAATAATTAAGTAATAATAAAAACAATCTGCGCTTTAAATGTTCCTCTCCTTTTATTTCTTATCAGCCTTCACTGTTTCCAGGGCACATAAGTATTTCATCATGTGTACTGCTTATGTTTGCGCAGTGGGGCTTCTGGCATTAGTGAGTCAATAACTACAGTACTGTGTGTGTGTGTGTGTGTGTGTGTGTGTGTGTGTGTGTGTGTGTGTGTGTGTGTGTGTGTGTGTGTGTGTGTGTGGCGCAGTTTCAGTTCAAAGCACTGTGCTTGGCCTGTGGTTGTATTAAAGCTGGTTGAGAGCACCAACGTGGACACCTGTGTCTCCTATCGTGTTACATGCATGCATGGGAACACACACACACACACACACACACACACACACACACACACACACACAGGATAATCTTTAAAGGTGAATATAGGTCAGTGCAGCAACCAGAGGTGGAGCGGCCCTTGACGTCAGATCCTAGTAAGCGTGTCACCCCATTGCTACAATGTCAAGTGCAGTTTCTTGCCCTCTTCCATGTGCAGTGTTGGGGAGTAACGGAATACATGTACCGCCGTTACGTATTTAAAATACAAAATATGAGTAACTGTATTCCGTTACAGTTACCGTTTAAAAAGGTGGTATTTAGAATACAGTTACTTTGTTGAAATAAATGGATTACACTGTTTCCTGGAATGGATTTCCTGTTTCATATTGTGGCGGGTCAGGACTGTTTGGGTTTTGTTTGACAGCTACGTTCTGTTGTTCCAGGCGGCAGCGTTACGGTTGCCATGGTTACAGGGTGACCCTCTCTCTCTGCGTGTTTCCTGGGTGAAAGAGGCCTTTTTGTTGTTGTTGTGCTAAGCTAATAGGCAGAATGTAGCATCATAGGCAGTGTAGTCCGTGCTGCAGGGAGAATGGACTGCCATACCCGTTATGTGTCTGTGAGCGAGGGAGGGAGAAAAAGGAAAAGTACGAGCTGTCATCGAGCAAAAACGGGAGCTGGAAGCATGTAAATATAATAATAACCACTTCAGCCAAGAAGAGTGCCTGACGAGCCAAGTTGTAAGTAAATTAAGACTCGACTGTACACCGTGTTCGTGTTTTCCTCCGAAACAATAAGTTCCGTTGGAGCAGCCTTTCAACGCCTCTCTCTGTCTCTCGCTAGCAAAGTTGACCCACACAACAAAGTAAAGCTATTTTTCGGCTACGAGCCGACAGGGACCCCGCCGTATTAGTCAGAGGTCCCTTTACTACAGTTCGGAGTCGCGGACCTTCAGTAACAGTAATAAATCACAGCAATAGTACATTCATGTAGTTGTAAACAGCATGATAATATATTAAGTAATCCAAAGTATTCAGAATACGTTACTCTCATTGAGTAACGTAACGGAATACGTTACAGAATACATTTTGGGGCATGTATTCTGTATTCTGTAACGGAATACATTTTAAAAGTAACCTTCCCAACACTGTCCATGTGCACCTGCTTGTTTTGCGATGGAGAGCGTGGCTAAATGTGGCACCAAGCTTTGGCGTCAGAGCAGATCCGAGGTAACTTCCTTATAATCCAATGCCAGACTTGATTTGACCATTTTCCCACCAAACCTGATTATATCACTCTACTTCCAGCGGTCACATGATCACATGAGTAACATTAATTCCAGGAAAACACAAGGCAACTGAATGTCTCCTGCATGATTTGATTGCTTGGTTGGAGGAAGGAAGAAAAAAAACACATTTGAACAGAATTTATTAGCTTTAGGGCACTAAAGCTCTCCAGAGATAACAATAACATGACTTGGTATTTAGGACATTCCTAAAAAGTGCAGAGCAATATAGAGAGCCTCTGTGTTTTCTATTAGCAATGAATATAATTTGTCTAGGTACACTGTCATAGCGATATCCTAGATGCGATTCCTACTCCTGCATTTATTTTGTTTTTTGACAGGCTTCATTTTTCCTATTGTGTCTTTTTAACTACAGTGGGGCAAAAAAAGTATTTAGTCAGCCACCGATTGTGCAAGTTCCCCCACTTAAAATGATGACAGAGGTCAGTAATTTGCACCAGAGGTACACTTCAACTGTGAGAGACAGAATGTGAAAAAAAAATCCATCAATCCACATGGTAGGATTTGTAAAGAATTTATTCGTAAATCAGGGTGGAAAATAAGTATTTGGTCACCTCAAACATGGAAAATCTCTGGCTCTCACAGACCTGTAACGTCTTCTGTACGAAGCTTTTCTGTCCCCCACTCGTTACCTGTATGAATGGCACCTGTTTGAACTCATCATCTGTATAAAAGACACCTGTCCACAGCCTCAAACAGTCAGACTCCAAACTCCGCCATGGCCAAGACCAAAGAGCTTTCGAAGGACACCAGGAAAAGTATTGTAGACCTGCACCAGACTGGGAAGAGTGAATCTACAATAGGCAAGCAGCTTGGTGTGAAAAAATCAACTGTGGGAGCAATCATCAGAAAATGGAAGACATACAAGACCACTGATAATCTCCCTCGATCTGGGGCTCCACGCAAGATCTCATCCCGTGGGGTCAAAATGATCATGAGAACGGTGAGCAAAGATCCCAGAACCACACGGGGGGACCTGGTGAATGACCTGCAGAGAGCTGGGACCAAAGTAACAAAGGTCACCATCAGTAACACACTACAACGGCAGGGAATCAAATCCCGCAGTGCCAGACGTGTTCCGCTGCTGAAGCCAGTGCATGTCCAGGCCCGTCTGAAGTTTGCCAGAGAGCACATGGATGATACAGCAGAAGATTGGGAGAATGTCATGTGGTCAGATGAAACCAAAGTAGAACTTTTTGGTATAAACTCAACTCGTCGTGTTTGGAGGAAGAAGAATACTGAGTTGCATCCCAAGAACACCATACCTACTGTGAAGCATGGGGGTGGAAACATCATGCTATGGGGCTGTTTTTCTGCCAAGGGGACAGGACGACTGATCCGTGTTAAGGACAGAATGAATGGGGCCATGTATCGTGAGATTTTGAGCCAAAACCTCCTTCCATCAGTGAGAACTTTGAAGATGAAACGAGGCTGGGTCTTCCAACATGACAATGATCCAAAACACACCGCCCGGGCAACAAAGGAGTGGCTCCGTAAGAAGCATTTGAAAGTCCTGGAGTGGCCTAGCCAGTCTCCAGACCTCAACCCCATAGAAAATCTGTGGCGGGAGTTGAAAGTCCGTGTTGCTCGGCGACAGCCCCAAAACATCACTGCTCTCGAGAAGATCTGCATGGAGGAATGGGCCAAAATACCAGCTACTGTGTGTGCAAACCTGGTAAAGACCTATAGTAAACGTTTGACCTCTGTTATTGCCAACAAAGGTTATGTTACAAAGTATTGAGTTGTATTTTTGTTATTGACCAAATACTTATTTTCCACCGTGATTTACGAATAAATTCTTTACAAATCCTACCATGTGGATTGATGGATTTTTTTTTCACATTCTGTCTCTCACAGTTGAAGTGTACCTCTGGTGCAAATTACTGACCTCTGTCATCATTTTAAGTGGGGGAACTTGCACAATCGGTGGCTGACTAAATACTTTTTTGCCCCACTGTAACTAAATTGTCATTATCAAAATGTTACTGGTGTTGGTTTCTTAAGGAGAAGTTTAGATCTGTGAAAGACTGGTGATCTTATTCCAAAGTACCCTCTCATATACATAACACATGGGAAAACAACTTTTAATGGGAAAGGAATGCAAGCTTAAAGTTTTATAGTGACCTGTAAAAGTTTGAAAGGACTATGAAAATATTTCTCTTTCTTTAAAAAGCACTTAAGACAACAGCCTAAATTGTGTTCAAAACCTGTGCATGGCTCCTCAGTAACTTTCCGTTTGAAATTTCAATCCAAATGATTTATACTGATGCTCTCTGTGTGCCAGTGTCCAGAGGAGGGGTAGGGAATTAACTTTCCCAAGGGCCACATGAAAATCTGGGACCGTTGTGGAATAAACTGAAGTCAATTCAACTCTTTAGTAATTTGATTTTTTTATACAATACTACCAGTAAGAGTAGATGTTACAGTTTTGGCAATAAAAACTTGAAATGTCAAAATCTTATCACTATTTATTTTGCAAAAATAACTGAACTGTATGTACATTTTCTTACAATTTCAAAAGACTTAATTTTTTTTATTGCTGGTGCTATTTTGTATGTAGTTTCATGACTTTGTCTTGACTCCTCGTTTCAGTGAGAGTAGTCGAGTCTGTTGTGGGTTTGAGTGTGTGAGGTGGAAATGGGAAAGACAGTCACACCGACAGCAAAGGATCCAGCTTCTGAGAGCTCTTGGAAGAAACTCCGAACATCTTTCTTTGGTGTGGCCACAGTGATAGTTTCATATCTGTGTTCACTGCTACGCCAAATCAGTGGCGAATGAATGTGCAGTGAATGACCGTGTATTGTAATTAACACGTCAGTATCACGGAATGAAAAGCTGTCTAGTAACACGAGTCACGAGTCACTCTGCATTATTTATTCAGCAGAAAGTCTTCACACTTGGCTTAAATTCCTATGAGCACATCATCTCTTCTGTAAAGAGCTTTACAAGAAAATTTAAAAAAAAAAATCTGTAAAAACATCAGTAAATTTAAACCTCAGTACTGGAAACGACTTCTGCGAATATGGATTCACATGCCAAGATGTTTGACAAGGGATTAATACTGAGTCCAGAGAGCTGCTGAAACACTCTAACCGGTAATGAATGACTTCACAGATTTCTCTGGGAGTGAAAAAAAACTGTTTATCCAACACTTTTCTAATAAACAGCTGCAGATGAAAAGACTTAAATTGGAAGTTCTGGCTTGGTTGATGGTGCTGGGAAGCTGCAAAAACGTGTTTACACAGTGGCAGATTTGCTGCTTTACTGGCGGAGAGATCTCAGACCTCATTTCCTCTAGAGAGCAGGGGTCCTTGGGGATTTCTGTATAGCTATGGGGCAAAGAGGGTATAATGTTTTCCTATCTATATTATTCTAGTCAGCTATGGCTGTGAATGTTTCCATCTGGAAATGACCATTTGCCTGACGTTCTTGGCATGATACCGCTGCCTCTGCAGGTCTGACAAGCTTTAAGAATTTACATGTAAAGTTGCTATAATAAATATTTTATGATAATAACGTATGAATGCATCGAGCCTCAAGCTTGTTAGTGTTTGGCATTTTGAAGACAGAAGTAATATATTGGGAGGGCTCAAATTTTCAGCTAAAGCTAGCAAGCTTGAATAGACAAATGTAATGCACAGACTCACATATCTGATCATTATTAGTGCAAAGTAACAAACTGACAGAGTTTCTCTCACCTACAGTGAACATCTTGAAACTCATATTATTTCTGATATTGTTTTATTAAAGCTAAAAAACAACAACATGCCAATGAAAGAAGCCACGCCTGTAATTTTAATGTTCAAATGGGACATTTATAAGAAATTCAACAACCATACAACTGTTATGAAGAGGAAAACAAGCCAAGTGGGGTCAAATAGTTTTTTGTAGGCTGTAAGCGTTGTTAGGAAACACATGTAGTTTAAACACGGCCGCGCTTCGATTCTTGAGAACAGCATTTTGTTTCCTTTTATCTCAAAGTTACATGATTTTAAATTTGATTTGATTTGATTTGACTATCACTAACAGCCACCTTGATGTTAGTGATAGTGCTATGTAGCTGCACAGTTTAACACGGGGGTAAGTAAGTAAGTAAAAAAATCACATTTTTAATAAGAACTTTTTATTTTAATAGTACTAGATAAGACATTTATACAACAAAAATGATTAAAAAATAAGTAAAAGAAAAGAAAAATTACCCAAAAGCAAGTTTAAAAAGATAAAGAGGTCATACTATTTCATAAACATGTGACTGCTGAGTATAGCATCGTCAACACAACGCAATGGTATTTTCATGCCAGTGTATGTTCTACACCAAAGAGATGTCACTTCTTTCCACCTTTCTATGTAAAAATGCATCATTTGAAACATTCCTAACAACAAAATCTTCTTGTTATCTTTAAACCTTTAAAGCAGAGGTCCCCAATCCCAGTCCTCGAGGGCCGGTGTCCCTGCAGGTTTTAGGAAAATGTTCATTTTATTTTGCAATTTCTTTGGGTTTTATGAGGGTCAAAAAAAAATCACAGTGATGATGTAGAAGACTCCAAAAATTGAAATAAAAAAACTCATAAACTTGAGTTTAAAGGGTTAAAAAAAACTGAATATTTTATTCACAACACAAAGAACCTGTCAGATATTTAAACTGCATACCGCATCTTTTACAACAGCGTGACTTCACAGTAATTCAATTCAATTTTATTCACAAGAATCACAAGAACAGTTATGTTGTAAGATTTAAAGAGATACACAGAAAACAGAGAAAACCACAACAGTCAGATGGCCCCTTATGAGAAAATCCTTTGGCGATGGTGGGAAGGAAAAACTCCCTTTTAACAGGAAGAAACCTGAACCAGGCTCAGGGCGGGACAGCCTAAACAAAAAAATCTGGCAACCAATCTCCTCCGATCCCAGATGTGAACGTTGCACTGTCCCAAGTTTTTTCAGACGTGTTGCCACCATTAAATTAAAATTGAGTTCATATTTTCTTAAACCGTTGCATTTTCACAGATTAAACATTTCATGTTTTCTACGTTTTACTGTGAATAAAATATTGGTTCCTTAGATTTGCAAATCATTGCTTTCTATTATTTATGATAATGGTGTGCAGGGTGTGAGCGGAAGATTGAAATCATTATCAGACAGCTGTGAGAGGAAAACAGTGATCCGCAGTCATCTTGTTTCTCTGATGAGACACTCGTGACTTTGTGCAGGCCTCTTTCAGTAAATGCTGTTAAAGTTTTCCAACACAGCCTCTCTTGGAAACGAACGTTGCGTAAGGCCCGACGCTGGGTAAATAACTGATGTATAGTGACACAGACGCAGGAGAGGCAGACCGAGATTCAGGTCAGGCAGTCGAAACACCGAACAGCCTAATGACTCGCCATCCTCGCACACATTAATGCCATCAGTGCAAAGTGTGTCACCTGCACAGCGCGTCTGAACTAATCAGGTGGCACTGGTTTGTGGTTTAGGCTGTAATTCAGTTTCTACAAATAGATGTTTTTGTGCATGTGTGAAGCGTGCTCAGAGTCTTTGCTTTTTCTAACTTTATGATGGATTTTTATCACACATGACTAAAAAAAAGAATGAATGAATCACAATGAGTGTAAAAAACATCCACTTTCCTTTGTTTCAGGACACATTTTTCTCTGATTAGTAACATCCACTTTCCTGTTTGGACTTGGGGTGATTTGAGGTCGCTGAGTGTGTGTTTATAAGGTGACTCAGCTTTTTAAATAAGAGATTATTGAGGGTAGTTCCACAAGCTCGCAGTAACAACAGAGGTATGTGCGTGAGTAGGGATGGGTATCGTTTAGGTTTTATCCGATACCGGTGCCAAATCGGTACTTTTGAAACGGTGCCGGTGCTTAAACGGTGCTCGAACCGGTGCTTAAAGAATGGAGAACACAAACTTTGTCCAAAAACCTCTCATGTTCAGGTGGGTTTTTTGTAAAAATATAACAATGTTAGCCTTTTCTGCAGCTATGGGGCATATATGGTATCACTCTTGGCTGGAAGCAGTGCTTAATCAATGGAAAAAACACAAACTTTGTCCTAAACCTCTCATGTTTAACTGTTTTCCACTTTTTCTTTGGTCATTTTAGCCTTTTTGGCCAGGGTGAAGGGAGTATCTGCCATCAAACAAGAAGACAGCCGCATGTAGCTATGATGATGTTTGCTAGTTCACCTTACATGCATTAATGTAATAACGTGGTTAGCCTACTCAACGTAAATTACACACGAACATTAAGCTACTGACCCAGAGAAGAACGGCTGCTGCTGCATCATCATCCTCATCATTTCTGCTACACTGGCAGGGCTAGGGGCCAGGACTCTATTCTTCGGGTTTTTGGGGGATGTTGCTCCGGGTCCGATAACTGGCAACCCACCCGACGTGCACGGTGTGAGGTCTCGCAGCAAGCTATCAAATACGGCGCATTTCTCGGCTTTTAAAAAAAACCCGCTATGCGTCGCCAGCTGTTTAATCGGATTCTTGGTGTTACCTCCTTTGACAGTATCACAGTATCAGCTTAAAGCACTTGTTGCTGCTGAGTTTGCATATTTTGCTGTGAAGTACAGCCAGACTTTTGACCGCTTCGCCTTGGGAATTTTTAATCTGTAGCTCTGCTCTAACAGAACGTACGTACCAGGCCCCGCCTACTATCCTCGGAAACGTAAAATGATTGGCTAGAAGTGTATCACAGCTCAGGAAAAAAAAGCACCGAAATAAAGCACCGAAATGTGCGCTGCTTTTCGGTCTGGTTACTACCGTTTATGTCAGAACCGGTGCCATCATGGCACCGGACACCGGTACCCATCCCTATGCGTGAGTGTATGTGTGCTGGTCACTGTGTACGTCCAATGCAAACAAACCCAAACAGAGAATATGCACTGGGGTGGATATGACTCATCTTTAAATACCAGATTTCTGTATTATTGGAGTGAAACGCACCATTGAGAAATGTTACCGGGTAAACTTCACAGGAAACAGCTGATGATGTTCGCTGACACCGTGGAGGTACGGCCGCATGGCGCTGACCTAAAACAAAAAATTAAGTAAAAATCCTCCTAAATGGCTGCACACAAGTTTCAGATTGATCATTCAAATAAACACAAGTTTGTTTATAAAATGAAATCTATCTTTATTTACAGTAAATAGAGGTGTGTGTGTGTGTCTAGTCCCAGGTGAAAAACACACACACATGCACACAGATGTATATACAGAGTGTGTAAATGAACGCAGGAGGTGTGTTTTCTCGCTCCCCAATGGTGTTTGAGTAAGCAAGCACACACATACGCGGGATTTGCACAGTTTGTGTGCATGTGTGTTGCTGCAGAGAGTGCCCACCTCTCTAGTGTATGAATGAGTGTCCTGAAAGTGCTAGATAAAGGTGGTCTGTGCTGTAGCTCTGCTTCTCTGACCCTTAAAAAGGAGGCATTGATGGGAGGACCGGCTCAGCTGGCTGCCGCAGATCCAGCATCCTCCTGTAATGTAAAGGCGGAGGATGTACGGATGCAGCACGGTGGAAACAGGTCGACACATCCGTGACACAATGACACTGTGAGGGAGGGATAGAACCACTGTGAGACCCGCAACAGTACCAGCTCTGGGAGGGGCGGCCATTTGTCACAATCAGTTGGCGTGTGAGGGGAAGCATTTCTAGAAAACAGGACTGTAGACTCATTTTTACATCATCGCTGCAAATCAGAACCTGATGATCAGTAATTTGGTCTCGATCAGTGAATCTGAACCCCGTGGTGAGTGCTATGGTAGTCGGGTATTTCTTATATTTAATGTTTGTGTAGTACTTGTGTCTTCTCAATAAGTGTGTGTTCTCTTTGAACCAAAGTAGCTGGATGCTACTGGTTACAAACAAAGGAGACAGCACGGATTATAAACTAGGAGGCCTCAAATTAGGTCCAGTGAAAACATCTGTAACATCTGTAAACCCAAATGAATTAAAGTGATTTTTAAAAACACATCTAAATAGGAGGATTTATCCAATGTGTGTGTGTATGTGTGCACTACATGATCATAGCTCGAAACATGCAGTAAAAGACCAGCAACAGTCCAGTCTTTATTGTGCAGGTCACACTGCCGCTTCTCGGGGGAGCACCCAGGTAGGTAGTTACCCTCAGGGAGTCCCCAGAACTGTTTGTTTTAAAAGTGGCAAATATTACCAGTTAGTTCTGGGACGCAGATCGCGATTACATTGGCTGATTAGGGTGTTACCAAAATTTGATTTTCCCACGAGAAATGTACCTGATGAGGCAGGATTATCTGATCACAACAACTAATGCAACGGCCGTCGCGGGATATCGCTGGCCTCAACAAAGGTCGTCTTTCATCATCACGAGAGCATGATGAAACTTTCTGCCAACAGAAGAAGAAATGTGCGGTTATGTTGAGAAATGAAACGGGGCGATCTAATGAGCTCGGTGGGGGGAAAAAAACTGCGTTGAATTAGAAGGAGAAACAGAAACATCATTAGCGAACACACAAACGTTCATTTCCTTTGGCTGGCCAGCAGATTGTATCAACATACGGCTTTTGTTTGAAAGCCACAGATATGAAATATGGAGTGAGTAAGAGCACTGCATCTAGACCGAGAAGTACTAACCAACACCCCTCCTCCTCTTATACCACACACACACGTACACACACACACACATACACACACAGAGCAACACACTTTGCCTTACCAGAACCACATCCGGAGTGAGCGACCCTTAGCCCCCTTTAAATTTCTGCCAGATGCAGGTCACACCTCAAAGGTGCACTGAACTCTGTGCCTTGCTTGCATTATTTCAGCCAGCATTCATGTATTCATCCTGCCTGAAGGATATTAAATGATGCATGAGATTAACATGCAAAACATTATATATACTAATAGGTGCCTGAGGACACGGCCCCAGTGCTAAATGTTGATGGCAGGGTAAATAAAAAGCTAACAATGGCACAAAAGATCACCAAAGTGCCCAAATTTATGCCTTAATGTTGTCTGAAACTAATTTTCTGGCATATCCATCAAAACTTTCACTAACAATGTCTTGCTATGAATGGAACAGATCTGTGGATCATCAGAATCTGACAGGTTCATGGACTATAAATATATTTTCAAGCTAGTGCAATGAGTAGATGGTGATGCACTGATACTTTTTCCCATTAGCAAAAATCTAATTGATCAAACGCCTTTGATATTTAAACTTGGGTGAGATGGATGGTCAAACCAAGCTCAGACAATATTACCACTTATTTATCCTTCAGAGGTCTAATAATTCTAGTCTGAAAAATATGTTTTGGAGAATTTTAAGGATACTTTTGGAGGCAATGGTGGCACAATGTTGTGACAGTTAGCATTGCTGCTCACAGGAACAAGGTACTGGGTTCAAATCCATCAGCTGGCTTAAGCTTTTTTCTATGTGGATGTTCCCCCCATGTCTGCGTGGGGTCCTCTCCAGGTACTCCACCTTGCTCCCACAGTCCAAAGGCATGCATGGGTTAGGCTTACTGGTGATTTTAAATTAGCCATAGGTGTGAATGTGAGTGTGACCGGTTGTCTGTGCGTGTTAGCCCTGTGAAAGATTGGTGATCTGTCCAGGATGTATCTCATCCCAACCGTGAAAGTACCAAACGATACCAAGAACATACCAAACGAGCCGTGCAGCGACACAAACGCAGCAAACAGCCTACTTTGCACCATGAAATATTACCTTACTAATGGAGAACAATGATTAGTACTCAAAACTGATCAGGACACACGAGCTATTTGTAGGGCAGGGATGTCAAATTCATTTTACATTGTGGGCCACATGCAGCCCACTTTGAACCCACTGTAAAATGCTGAAAGTTCTGTCATTTAATGGTTTATCTGCAGTATAAATGTGTATAGGGGAGGTCTTTTTCACTAGGAAATGCTGTAAAACCCATGAAAATACAGTTTAAAATTCCAGAATTTTTGCCCTCCTTCACTTATTCCAAAGCCATCCAGTGGAGTCTCAGACGGGCCAGCTCGTAGGCCTTATGTTTCACACTCCTGCTGCAGGGCAAGTCCCTCCTATATCCTCAGCTATAAGGTCATAACTATATTATAGTGTTTTTCCAGTCTGTATGATACTTTGTGACACAGTGCAGTATGAATATGGTGCTCATAAAGACTGATAGCGGGCCTTCTGTCTCGCTGCATAACAATCAAAGCCTGGCCGTGACCCTGGGTAATCAGTGAGCGACCGGGCTCATTCACAGCCTCAGCTACGCCATCCCCACACAGCCACTCTCTCAACACAGTTATGCTATTTGTACAGTATAAACATTTTGGATGATTATATGCAATTACCTAGTGCAGCGCGGACATCCACACATGGACTCGCACAAACCTGCACACACGCTGACCTCTGGGATTCTCTTCCATGCTGAAAAGTGTTTCCGGAGAAATAAGGCGGTAATGATAGAATTCAGGGTCACACTCGCTGCCAACATCCTGTCCAAATAAACAGTCCTATTAAATATTTTCGTGTCAGTCTCCCCACTTATTGCCATACTCTACAATCGGAGTCTGCGCTCTCAAAACCACAGCGCTGACCGTGAGGATTCGCTCACGTGTGGCTCTCTATGACACCAGCAGTCAAAGAGAACGACACCCAGAAAGTGTCAGCACGCTAGACGAGGGCGTACCGATCCAACTATCGATAGTATCGATAGCAATGCAAGTATTGCTACTGGATCGACCAAGCGCAACAGGACCGATGCTTTGTTTTTGTCCGCCAAGTTTGGGATTGTAGTCAGCGAAAGGTGTTAAATTAAGTTTTGTTTTAAATTTAGAAATGAAAAAATATACATCAAACATGCAGCATGAAAGCTGTCTAAACATTTTTATGCTGAAGTTCATGTCTGTTGTATTTCTAGCCTACAGCACATCATAGCCAAAGTCCTTTAGATACATATTTTTATTCCAGGTCTCCAAAAAGGTGTGTTTTGTTGTGTTGAATAAGCTTTATAACTTCAAAGTATCAGTATTGGTATCGGCAATACTGGTCCTGTATTTACTTGGTATTGGATACCAAGCATTCACGTCTTTACCCGGGCCCATCGCGCTGCCTCACAGAGAGCGTGCTCGGAGCCCAGGCACGCTCTGAGCACAGCCCTTTACAGAAGTGGTCAGGAAGTTACACTCTACACACTGCGTTTCTCAAACACATGGGCCTGAGGTTTTCACGCCTGCTCTGGCTCTCTTGTTTTTTTTCACTTTGTGTGGGTTTCGCATCTTCTTTGCGTCAGGTAGAGGGGATATGGCACGTACAGAGCAGAGACAGCCATTGTTGCCCTCAGCTTCCTCTCTTACACATACTGCTGCTCGAATAACACATGCTTTCTTTCAGAGCTGAAAAGGAGAAACCATGAGTAAGAAAACATCCCCCTTAACTTCTGCTTTAACTGATAATTGCTGCTCTAACTATGGCAAACCTTAGTCGGATATTGCAACATAACACAGACTGGTCATACTGCTACTTTATCACCCCGGTTAGCATAGACAAACCTTAGCAGTGCATAAAGCCACCGTCCCCATAAAAAGTCAGTTCCTTTGTAGGTGATTGCTGGCGGACATCCGCCTGAACACGCGACCCTTATATTTACCACACCATCATATGTCTATAACAGTTCTTCGCTCACCTCATAGTTCATATATTTACCATTGGTTCACTTAACCTTTGCCTTGCCAGAGAGAAACAACGTCATGTAAAAAAGAACGCTTTCACGGGGCCTCTGTGCAGTTCTGTCAAAAACTAAGAAGAACCCAGGATTCAACAGAACTTGAAGTAATCATTTTGTGTTGGACTTCATCAGCTCCTCCCATCAGTGGAAATGTTTTACGAGGTTTCTTAGATCATTCAGATGTAGAGGCATTTGTTTATGCACAGCTCTCTTACGGTCCTGCTACAGCATTTCAGTCAGGTTGAGGTCTAGACTTTGACTGGACTGTTTTAACACTTTGATTTTCATTCTCGTGCCACATCTACATTTACAGTGCTGAGCAAAAGTCTTGAGCTACCCCATTCTTATGTTTTGCTAGGAAAAGAGATATAGGTGTAGTAATTTGTTGAGACGTGCAATATTTGGAAATGCAGGATAAACTGCAAAAACAGTTTGTACAATTCTAACGACCACCTCTGTTCTTCAGCACAGCCGGAACTCTCTTAGGCAAGATTTCCTTTAATTTCTTTAAGTCGTCTTCAGAAAAGTTCTCCAGGCTGCTTGAAGGACATTTAACACTCACTCAAAGTGCTTTATACAACATGCCTCATTCATCCAAGAAGTGTTTTATGCCTTAATGCTTTCTATCTAACATTCACAGATATTCACACACTGGTGAATGCAATTAAGTGCAATTTGGGGTTCAGTATCTTGCACAAGGATACTTTAGCATGCCGACTGCAGCAGCCAGGGATCAAACTACCCACCTTCCAGCTAGTAGATGACCTGATCTACCTCCTGATTTACCACTTTTTAAGGGCTACCTGCATTCATTACCAAGATATGCCAAGTTTTATGTCAATTTATGTCTTTCAACTGTGTTATCTCTGGCATCTTTTGTAGATTCTAGACTAAAGAAATGGAAGCAAAGTGTTTAAAGACACAATTTAAACTTAGTTCTTTGCTAAGCTGTTTGTTATGTGGCGACACAGCACTGGTTCATCCCTGAGTTAGGTGATTTTTTTATGTTTAAAGGATTCATAGGTCGGTATTAAGTGGCTAAATAACATTGCTTTGAAAATGGTCCAGTAGAAGGACTGCACAGCGTACACTAAACCTTTAGAACGCCTGGAGAACTGTTCCTCAAGGCCATGTAAAAAAAATTGCAACAAACTATGGATCCTTGGAAACAAAATACAAAGAAATGAGGAGTGGCCCATGACTTTTGCAAGGTACTGTGTATATCATTTAAGGTAGGACGTCAGTGCATAAGTCGAGGTATAAACAGGGGTTTTTATGTATACATCCTATAGTGAGGATTTTTGCACTGTAAGTAGTGGGCACTAAGCCATCTGGTATGTTTCCGCTGCAGATTACAGGCCAGCCAAGAATACTCAAGCCTCTGAGAAAAGCAGCCAATGACAGAATTAGAGCCAGACCAGGTTAGCATGTCTGTGGACCTCATTAACCATGCCACAGTGAAACGTCCGCCCACGTGTTCAACACGGGCTACTTGATTCTTGATATATCTGCACACAGACTGACTTGCCTGAGAAACTGTTCCCCGGGCCCTTTATGGTATTTACACCCTCTGGATTATTTACATTGGGGAAGAAATAAAGAAAACATGTTTTATGAGAATGTTCCAGCCGCAAAGACGTGATGTCAGTGCTGCAGCCTTGTGTACAGGATAAGGCGAGGCGCACAAACACATCTCCCATCTTTCTGTCGTTTGCAGAAAATTCAAAGCGAGGACCGACCGCCTCTCCACGACTTGGCCCAAAATGTGGACTCACAGACGGAGCTCAGAGCCGGAGGCCTGAACGAGAGCCAGGTGCTAGTGTTAGCAGACTGTGGAGAGACCAAGGGAAGTGCCTCATCCGACAAACACACACACAGCGAGAGCACCGAGAGAAGCAACGCTTCTTCATTGCTCATATACATACACACTCTCAATGTGGAGCCACAAGCTTTAGCAGTAAACACTAGTGATGTGCGGATCGATCCTGAAATATCGATTCCTCCGATACCAATCATTTATGTTCTAGAATCGATTCTCACATTAAAATATCGATATTTTAGTAATTTAGAGTAAATTTGTAGTTTATCATTAACAGGAACGCAGTGGAAAGAAACTATAACATTCAGATTGTCTACATTCAAAGGAACTACTTCCTCTTCCGCCTTTCATAGTCATGTGCGAAATACGGCTGTATAAATGTCTCGCAGCCCCTTGGCGCGCGCACTCACAACAATGGCTGAGCGTAATTGAAGTCATGTGCGGACGTATTTTACCTCCACACACAGCTGAGACGTGGTTTGCAATACATGTGGCAAAAAAAGTGCTCCTAGAGTGAGGTGTTGTGGCCATACTAGGGAGACATTCAAAAGGGCGTTTGGGGGGGGGGGGGAATACATTTTACAGGGTTTATTTATCGGATAAAATACGTTAAATGTCACCGTTATTATTGGCCGGCCCGGAAACAGCAGGGGTGTCCAAATTCAGAGGCTGCTTCCACCTGAGGACCCGGCCTTCGCGGTCTAAAGAAAGCCGGGTAGTACGTCACGAGCTCCCTCGGTGGAGTGAAACTGCTGTCTGCTCCTTGCTCTCTAAAATATAACCGGGCACTGACGTAAACTCTCGACCGTCTCACACTTCTGTTTAACCATTTTCTGTTTGACGTTTATTCAGCTGTGTGAAAACCCCGGAGGAACCCTTCCGAAGGATTAATAAAGTCAAATTTAATTTAATTTAATCTAATCTAATAACTTTAATCTCAGCCAAACCGATTTACTCACGAACAAATAAAACACTGAAAAAGCCAAACAAGAACATTTTTAAGTTATCAAAGTGACTTATATATCCTGTTTAACCCGAGTAGCGAAAGACCGCGGGGGTTTGAAGACGATGTGTCGGTCGGCTCAGATATTTGAAGTTTACACATTCTCACCTGAAAATATGTTAAAAGTTTTTTTGCGACCCAAAAAGAGAAATAAGAGTAATATTAAAACTAAGTCGCTGCTGCCATTGTTGGAAACTGGAATTGGCTGGGCCACGCTATGAATTCTGCAATATGATTTTTCAATTTTGTTGTCTTAGAAAATCGGGCGAAATTCGGGAGAATGGTGGCTCCGGGAGATTTTCGGGAGGGCACTGAAATTCGGTATTCTCTCGGAAAAATCTGGAGGGTTGGCATGTATGGTTGTGGCAACATCACTAACCTTGTCAAACACCTCAGAGTAAATCATATCACAGAATATGACGAGCATATGTTGAGACGAACTGAAGAGGAGGAGAGAGACAGGTGCTGCTAGGGCGAGACAGACGTCTCTCACGGAGTCCTTTAGTGCTGCAGGCAGGCAAGCTGTTCAAATAGCACAACTTCATTTTTTTTATTTCTATATGATGAACCCTGCATTATTAAGTAATAAGAACAAATAATCTGTTGTCCTGGAATCATTATGATGCTATAATTTGAGATACAATAAATAAAATAAGTTTTTGTACAAAGTATCGGTATCGGATCAGTATCGCCGATACCACCCTGAATATTACTTGGTATCGGATCGGAAAGAAAATCAGTGGTATCGCACATCACTAGTAAACACTCAGGCCTCTCACAGGATGCTCTGTAAATATTTGCAGCTCGGCATGCATTGAAGGGAGAAGGACACGGCAGACCAGGCAGAACATGACTGGCCTCAGCCAACTGCCTGCACCCAACACACTCCAGCACATCCCCAGGCTTGAAATGAACTCGACAAAAAAAAGAAGAAGCCCAAAACATGACCTTATTCAGCATCCGCACGCTACAGCCTACCTTGGTGATGTAAAGTGGGACCTTCTGTCAGTGGGTACAGAAAGGCGAGGGAAATATTTGCTTAAGCGGGTGGATTATTATGCCGCTGACATTATTACAGTGTTTATGCATAAAGTAACATAAAAATCTGCTATAGACACAAGCACACAGGCATTAATTACTAAATAAAGACGCAGAAATTTCCCTCAATTTTCTCCAAGATCCCCATGACTCAGTTCTTACTGGAGCCATCAAAGAATGTGAAAGGAAGGAATGTTTTGGGTTTTTTTTACAGAAAAGAAACGTTTTAATGTAGCTGATTCATAAGAAGTGCGAAGCTATTTCAGCTTCAGAAGCAGGGCACACCATAAAGTAGTTTGAGAAGCACTGCCTTAAGTCTGATCTCACCTGAAAATGTAATCATTTACATAGACATGTGAGCAGCACTGTGCACCTGCAGGTTGTAACTTTGACGACCTTTACATGCGCTGGAGCTAAAAAGAAAAACAAAGTTATATAACAAGTCGGGGATTCACCATTTAGTCTGGGATTCTGTGTCAAAGTTAGAAAACTTCGTATAACTATTTTTATACAGCGCTGACTACTGATGCTAAAGTGAAATTAGCATCAGTAGCGCTTCAAACTAACTACCGAAAGGACGGTGGCCTTGAGAGGTCAAACGGAGTAAAACTGCAGCAAATACAAAAAAATACAAAAGCAAAAGACACCCCTCGCCCATACAGCCCACACACGTTATTAGGGAGACAATAACGTGATGTTTTAACTACCGCGTGGTCGTGTCCCAGTGTTTTATTCACGGTGCCAGCTGACAGAAACATTTGCGGAGGGAGGCCGGGCGGTCAGGTTGTGCCGTAGGTTGTGACTTGTGCGGTAACTGAAGATATAACAATTACCTGATGTGCACCTTCCAAGAAACGTAACTTCATTCAACGCAGCAGTTACGACGTAGATTTACTGCTGAAGTATAAATCCTCAGTAAGTGTTCAACATAGCTGCCCAGTAGTGAGACTTGCTTATGGAAGGAGTTTAATCAAACTAAAAGTACAGAAACTCGGTGGGAACACAGTTGCTGCGTGTGCAGCTGAATAAAAGCTGTTAGTTTACACCTTTGTACCATTCGCCCTCTTGAGATTAAAGCACTGAATTAAAACCACAAGCAAAAGTAAACCATGGCTCCCACACCAAACTGCCACTTCAGCACAGTTTAGAATATATAGCAGTTGCCAGCGGCTGTTTTCTTTTAGGAAAGTAAAAAGAAAAAGAAGAGCCCATCTCTTTATTACAAGTCAGTGTACCATCAAAATGATTCTGATGCTGTTATTTGAATGTAAAATAGTTACAGGCCACACAGGACTTCAGATCACTGACAGAATGGATCCCTTGTCTGTCTTGGCGGCCCTCCTGTTGCCTTAAAAAGGACTTGGATATCATCTGCCTTCATGTTACCTCAAGTTATGACCAAATAAACAACTCCAACTTCTGACTGGGCGCTTCTGGAAAGTGTGACAGCTCCCTGATCCTGAGCCACACCGTCAGCTGGGTGGAGCTTCATACCCTGTTGTGACACATGCACACATTGTTTCATTGTGAAACCAGAGTAGGGTCACAAAAAGTTGACAATCGCAGGTAATCGGTACAAAAAGGGGACTTTCGAGGGTTGATTTACACCCGTGTGACTCCGAGGCCCGGAGCTGGGTGGAGGATAGGGTGGTGGAGGGGAAGAGGATCCCTGCTAGAGTGAGAAATGTTTACTTTCACTTTAGTTATAAGTAGCAATTATAGCTCGTTAAATAAAGGAAACATTTTTTCCTTTAATCTTCTACTTTTACAGCTAAATCAACCTGCAGGGAAAATCTGGCCACATGGACGGTTAAGGTCTGATCAGAGTCTAATTAGAGCTTTGTGACATAAAAAATGATCAGAGCCTCTGCTTTCTGCTTTCTGTTTGGCAAGCTTCCACCCATCTGGCACCCATATATTCTACGACAAAAGTCTAAAAAGTTATACGCCATTACTGCTTGACCCCAGGTCTGGGCTTAGCATGCCAAAACAATACCAGGACGAGCGTACGGCTTCCCAGAGCGGCAGCGCGGAACACAAATAGCAACTTCTAGAAGCCACCGAGCCGCCTGTGTAGGGGAGAAGGGAAGCTGAAGGAGGAGGAAAAACAGCAGGACGAAGAAGAGGTGGAAATGGGTAGTGGCCAGGAAGCTGGACTCTTCCTGCCCTAATCACAAGTCAGAGAGTGTTTCCTTTCATTGTACAAGCTCCAGAACCCATTAGCTAGGCCGACCCCTACACACAAACACACTCTTACATACATACACATTCTTCATAGGAAAAGTTCATCTTACTCAGACATAACATATATGAACGGGAGTACATTCCCTCAATCTCTATATGTAGGTTTGTTGAGTGAAACTCAGCCACACAAACACACTCTGAGTCACAGGTACGCGGATCCTACTTGGCAGGGCCGCAGCACATTGTGCAGCCCTTTGGCTCTGCTCTGATAAACACTTCATTATGAAATCCTGAGGACACAGTAAATATTTGCAGAGGCCCTTATCAGCCTGCCTTATCTTGGCGTGAACTCCAGGCACCGCATGACTCCCGGGCCCTGTATTTTCTTACTGCCTAAGAGCAATGCCACAGAGAGCTGCTCTTCTTTGAAAGCCTCCTAGAAACCCGCGCACCACGACAGCGGAGGCCAGCGCACGCCGGGGCTTTCGCCTCCGTCTAGACGTGAGCGAACGTGGCACTCTGATGAGAAGCCGGCGAGCCTGGATCAGTTTCTGAAGCTGGTGAATTGCAAAAGTTTACTAGCTCAGGTCACTGATAGAAGAAACACGTTTACAACTGCAGAGTTAATCAGTTATGGGCCGATGGCTGCTGCTGATACAATAATCTGTGACCTGAGAGCACGCCGATGTCACTCATACAGTTAAAGGGTAGCTATAGTGCTCATTTCAAACTCCATAGCTTGATTAATGGGCTATAATAGAGTTCTTAATGATCATACATTGGGCCTTAGTGTGTGTGTGTGTGTGTGGCAGAAAACGAGGAAAAGAATAAAAAGTCTCTGGAAAGTGCAACACAAGCACATTTATTTTTTTATTGAAGCAAGCCATGACTCGGGTAAAATCCTAGAGAACACTAAGGGTTAATGATTCACTCGTCATCCTCGCTGCTGCGCTCGCACTTGAGCATTTTCATTCCCCACAAAAAGATTTCCTCTCTAAACTTCTCACATGGTTTTGTTTAAATAACTGCCCGAGGCTCTAAAAAACAAAAACTACGATTAAGATCCGCTCAACAAAGAAAATAAACAACAACACAAACTTGTTGATTCGTCTTCTTCCTCTGCATTTTTTAATCAGAATTACGAGCCCCAAGATTTAACTTGTGACTCTGGACTACACTCCCAGAACTAAATATCAGACCAGTACTTTTATTTTTGATGTCTTAAAGGAGACCTATTCTGTAATCGCTGTAAATCAGCTCAGTTTTTACAGTGCTGGTCAAACCTTTTGTATGTGAAGGGCAGCCAATCAGGATAAAGCTGGCTTAAAGAACTGGGGGAAACAGCTCGTTGGCAGATAGTCGGCGATTAAAGCCTCGGCCCAAAGCCAGTATGAAGCAAGAAAGCTAGTCCCAGATTAAAAACAAGGAGCTGGAAGTGAGCAGGATATCGTGCTTTAACTTTGTGTGGCACTTCTTCTGCAGTCTGAGGGTTGAGAGTGCCAGTCTATATCACGTATATCGACATAATAAAGATTGAAATCGTATCCTCCCACGGCCCAGTGCCTCTTAAGTTTTTCATTTTGAAAATTCATTACGCAACACCATCTCCAGTTTGTTCTGTACCCCTTTTCCATGTTTGCAGTGAACTTTCACAACCGTTGCAGAGAGCATTTACACATCCGGAGAAAGGGGGGGGCATCTCAGCAGCACTGGGGTAAAACTAGCTGGTCAGCGCTTTGACCGTGTGTGACATCATCATACATTTACAAGAAGTCAGAGTCTGAAACTTTTTCAAAAGTTTTTTTTTTTTTTTTTTTTTTTTTTTTTTATTGGGAGAACTACAAAAAAATGTACAGTACAAAGTTAACAGTCTCACACTCAATTTGTAGTGAACTGACCCCCCCCCCCCCCAAAGAAAAGAACACAACTCTCGGTTGTCTTTTTGTCCGTCTTTTTTTTTCTCCATTTTTTTTTTTCTGTGTGTTACATTCAAAAAGCTTTACTTCTGATAAAGTAGTCAAAAGTACATAGTGCGCATCCCCCTGTACCTACTATGTACAATCCAAATGTGTCCATCCAACTTCCCTCTCCAGCAAACTCAACACTAGATTTCAATATTTTAAAAAAACCAAACAAAAACGAGGAATGGGGACTTTGAGAAAGTTTACAGTTGTGTTTTTTTTTTTCTCCTTTCTTTTTTTCCTGTCAGAGTGTCTGGAGTGGTAACAACCTCTAGAAAAAACAAAAATCCAACACTACATTCAGTTCCATCTGGATTTATAAAAAGATGCAATGTAGGAAAAATACTTTATTTGGTTAATTTTAAGGCATGTCAAGATTATGAACCCCATAGGCACTACACAATAATACTGGGGCACAAGGGATTGCTACATTCTTTAGCACGTGGCTGGAATCACAGTGTGACCTCGTGCAAACAGAAAATGAAAAAGGAAAAAAAAACAAAAAAAAACTTTTTGGTTAATTTATTGACTCGGATTCTTTGTCACTGAAGTCTGATCTAGATCAACGAAAAGAGGAACGAAGGTTTGGACGGTCTATGACAAACCATTGTTTATACATTCTACAGACACATCTAAATAAGGATCCTCAAAAAAGAAATAAAAAAAAAAAAAGAAAGCCTTCTACAGCTCTGACACACAACCTCAGGAGCAAACAGCAATCACGCAAACTTTTAATAAACGTAAACAAGGAAACAAAATTAATGAAATAAATATCACATACGTTCTCTTAAATTAAGATTTTTTTTTTTACTCATTTACAATAAAAATAACCAAGTGAAGTTACAAAAAAGGAGAAAAAACAATATATATATTACTGTGAAAAGAACATACACTCCACTTTATGCAGATTAATAATGGCGATCATAATTTAAACATAAAAGAATATAGATCTATTGCTTCATCATACTTGATAAATACAGTATGGACACAAATTACCAATGTAGCCTATACTTTTTTTCACAAGATAATAAATAAGTTAAATAGTCCATAGCCAGTTATGCACCGCTATGTAAATCACTCAAAAAAAGAAGAGAAAAAAAAAGAAACAGCTAAAAAAATATATATTCAACCATCAGCAGTGATTTCCCCAAACAAGCCCAACTCAAGAGTGCTTTTTAACCAAGCAACAAACTACACTAACCAAACGAACCACTGGGTGGCGCTGGGTGAGAGACAGATCTGGAATGGAAGTTGAAGCTTTCAGAGAGGAAAGAAGAAGAGGATGAAAAAAAAAATGTTACTTTAAGTCAAGGCATTTTCTTGGCAGGATGGGAGGAAATCTGAAACCGCTTACAGTCTCTTCTTCTTGTCAAGTCATGTTACACACACACACACACACACACACACACACACGCACGCGCACACACACACTTAATCCCAGGAAAAGTGTGGCTTGCCTGATAGAGCAACAATAAGGGAGAAGAGGGCTGCCATGAGCCCTTGGGCAAGGCACTGATGGAATGCCTTCTGTTTGCTATCTAAGTTTTATTACAGCTATATTACATATAAAGAAAAAAAATACTAGACTAATGCCAGGTCAAGGACACTTTAAACTGAAGCTTTATTGATCTCTGCGGGTGAGACTCTCCTCTTGCCCCCCTCCAGCGAGGTCGGAGCAGGGTCAGCACCTTTAGAGCTGGTAGAGATTTTAAAAGTCTTGCACGAAGGCACTTCAGCAGGGATGGATGCTGCTGAAATGAGGGCAGTGGGGTGGGATCCTCTGCTTTGAAGGACAGTCTCTCACTCACTGACAACCCACCTCCCCTGACTCGTCCATCATAATCCATATGAAAAAAAAAATAAAGAAAAAAGAAAAGTGTGATTAGTCATCTGAAATCGACAGCCTGCTGAAGATTGGCAAACGTCTTCCAGCGTCCAGACTCGGGGACTCGGAGCCGCTGAGGCTCCCGGAAGAGCTGAGGGACCCGCTCGCATAGCTCTCCCGGTCAGAGAGCGAGTCTGGCGGGCTAGGAGGAGGATCGAACACCGGCGACTCGTTGAGGCGGCGCAACGCCTGCAAGTGGCTCATGTTGTAGGTCGGCGGGGAAGGTGGGCACACGCTGCTCTGCACGTTCCCGTAGTAGGCACCGGCGGAGTGGTTGTTGGCGTAGCTGCTGCTGGTGTGCACAGTCAGCGGGGCCAGTAAGGCTTTTAGGTCCTGTCCGGGGAAAGAGAAGGCACTGTTGATGCACGGCACGGAGTTCGGAGACAGAACGTCGTCGTTGTAGTAGCTGTGGGCGGAGGTGCAGGAGGAGGCTGAGGTGGGAGGCGGAGGGGTCCGGGACGTCGGGCTGTCGAGCAAGGGAGACTCCAGTCCGTGGTGGGTGGAGAAGCCGGAGAAGCTGAGACTGTGGTGAAGCTTTGGTCTGTCCCTCTGGGTGTAGCCGAGCTGCTGCTGCGGCGGCAGGACCTCTCTCTGGCCGTAGCCGCAGAGCTCGCGAGCCGATCTGGGCTCCACCGTCTGCACGTTAGCGTTGGCGGGCGGAGCGGGCCGGCGCTCGTCGGCGTTGTGGATAAAGTGACAGCGGGGACCGTACGGGCAGAAGCCGATGGTGTGGAAGGTGCGGCACGGCTCAGTTTTGTATTTAGGGTGGCGGGACAAGCTCCTCAGCTCGTGGTAGCCGTGAGCGAACTGACATTTTTCGCCGTACTTGCAGGAGCCGTTCTCCTCGAAGGGCCGACACAGCTCGGTCTTGTAGCGGGTGGAGTTGATCTGTGAGCCGGGCTTCTGCTGCAGCACGCCGCGCTCTCCGTTCTCGCTGTAAGCGCGGTCGCGAAACTTGTTCTCCTTGTTAATGAGGACCGTGGCGCTGCTGTTGCTGCTCGGCGTGTTCTCCTTGAGGCTGTCGTAGGTGCCCATGGAGAACTTGTTGCCGTTGTTCATCGCCTCCACGTTGCTGGTCGAGTTTCTGCGGTAAAATCCCGGCGTGAAGGCGCCGCCGGAGCCGGGAGCGCCAACCGGAGCTCCCACCGCCTTCTTGTCCAGCATGCTGTTGATGTGGAGGGCGTTCATGTTCATGCTTTTATCTTGCTGCTGGGAAGAAATGACACCAAGTTAGCGTCTCAGACAGTTAACTGCGTTACTGTTTTGAGCACATGGCATAAAGACTGCGCCTGCAGTATTTACAACTTGTTGCAGTCGAACACATGCAAACTGTGCACAAGTTAGTACGCCACTTCAAGCACAAAACTCATTCAGAACAAGAAAAGACTCTCAAAGCGTCAAACTTTACCTTATAAAGCATGTCCATGTCGTAGAAAGCTGACAAGACGGTCGCTGACATCTCTTTTGCCCAAACTTGCTGCCGCACTGACTCTTTCATGGAGGACCGAGCAGGATCCTTGAATGCGACGAGCAGTAGTTTGTGCCACGACTGGTTTTTGGTTGTGGAAAAAAAAATAAAACTTTTGAAAAGTTGCTTAAAAAGCTTCTGTGCAGGTTTAAGTCCGTGAAAGAAACAGGAGGGAGGGAAAGAGGGGGGTTAGGTTTGTGTTGTTGAGTTGTAGGTGGTTTTATTTCCTCCCCTTAAGAAGCGCTGAGCCAGAGTGCTTTGCTGGGAGCTCTAAGCCTTCGTATAAATGTTGCGTGGCCGGGGAGGGGCGAGCTCAAGTCGGCGCAAACTTTTTTCGAGGAGCCGCCTCCTCCCCGAGGAAAAAAAAAACTTCCATTCACCGGTTGGCCGTCTATTCTTTAACACCACGCCTTGAAAATGAAATACAACTCCAGCCCAACCCCCCCTACAACCACCACCCTCTCACGCCCCCGAAACTTTTTTTTATTTAATTTTTTTTTAAATCACACAATTTTGTGGAAGCTGGTTTTGCTTTTTGGGCTCGTTGAGAAAGAATGTGGTACTCTACTATGAATGCGTGCCAGCCTGCAGCGCATTAGCGAAGCTCGCTGTCGTAAATAGAGGGAGGTTTTAAGGCTCCTGAAGTCCTGGGATTTGAACCGACAGTCTTCTTTTCTTGTGCACTTAGAAGCTGACACATGTATTTGTAATGGAAGGAAATTCAGCCTCTCCCTGCTTCTCTGCCTGTGGATGGGGTGAGACCACAAGTATGAGCGCAGAAAAGACCAGTCAGAGTGCAGCACAATTTTTAGACTCCACTGGTTGCATAATCCACAGTATCCACTCTACACACACACACACACACACAGGTTCTATATGCCACCATGATCCACTTTAATCTTGTCACGACTAAACTTTTTTAAAAGTGTTGGCTTTCACCTTTGAAGCCGTCACTCCTAAAGCACAACGTGCAGAGTCATTACTGCAGTAAATAGATTTGTTTTGGTTCAGTCTTTTTAAAGCACTCCTCTAAGTTCCTC
Organism: Diplotaxodon limnothrissa; assembly: GCF_057381915.1. NCBI lineage: Eukaryota > Metazoa > Chordata > Actinopteri > Cichliformes > Cichlidae > Diplotaxodon > Diplotaxodon limnothrissa. Next base: position 24,754,108 of record NC_140608.1, on the reverse strand, counting down.
TAAAACTTGTTTTTCACCATCCTCCAACCTCAAGAAGGCCCAGACTGTGCAGGAATGTGGTTTTTGTGTGGAGCGACAGAGCAACACTGCCCCCTAGAGAGCAGCAGGGGGATCGGCGAAGGGGGAGGAGGACTGAGGCGCCACCTGCTGACCAGAGCTGGATAAGATTTTAGAGGTCCACCCAGGACAGTTAAACTGGAGCACTATCATACTTTTAACTGATTATTTTTTTTAAATAAAAGCACAGCAATTCGTATTTCTGCACAAAGAGGTGAAAGTAAAGCTCCTGAGACGCAAAAAAAAAAATCATTTTTAACATGTTTTTGTCATTTTAACAAAACCTCCCTGCCTAACAATAAAAAGTCCCTTGGTTGTAAAGTCAAAGAGTGCAGTGCGGTTGCAATAAGTCCCCCCATCCTTGCAAGGATGGCAAAATGTTCACATGAAAATGTCAAACTCCTCAAGTCTGCTCTCTGGAGTTATGACAAGATTTTTTTTTAAAAACCACAGTGGAAAGATTGCAGAGTTGGCAGCAGAGCACGGGAGCTCTATATCAGGCCTCCGAAAGGCAGATATTTCAGGCAGGAGGGTATTTAAAAAAAAAAAGAAGGAAAAAAGCAACACATATCACCAGAAATGACTGGTTTCTGCAACACTGGTTTTCCATATATTATTATAATTGGAAGAGTGATTCTAAAAGTTTTCCTTCTGTGACATGATTCAGTGTACTGTTAAGGGCTGAATGGTTTGGTTAGAGATGGAAGAAGGGCAAAAAAAAAAAAAAAGGGAAAATAGCAACAAGCGAAAAACAAGTGACATAAGAGCTTGGAATCTACTACTACCAACCCTAAAATTAGGCTGAGGGCTGCCCCAAGACTATTTGCAAAGTTGTGATAAATAGTTTAATGTGAAGGACAGACACAGCGAGGCTCCTGAGAAATCCCTCGAACACATCCTCGTCCCGCAGAAACCGCTCTCCCTTTGCACGGCTCTGTTTTTATTGGGGGATGTCGAGGCGCTCCAAAACATTACGTCAGTTTTACTGTAACTGGGAACATGGCTACCAGGGAGAGAGGGAGAGAGAAGGGTCCAGCTGAATGAGGGGGCAGCATGGATCCACACACACACACACACTCAGGGAGGACAGTAGCGTATTGTGCCTGCCTCCTAATTACATAACCGGGAAAACTAGAGGGAAGAATAAAAACGCAGTCCAATGGGAAGAGTCCTGCAGTAAATTAAATATCACAGGAAAATAACACCTCGTATAAACACACAGGAGTCAAAAGCGTACGCTGAAATACAACTCTGGTGACGTGTCAGCGCCGACACAATCGCCGCACTCAAGCCCGAAAAGCTTCAAGGCGCCCGAGTTGTTTTGTTCCGAATTAAAATTCCCTGGTGGACATGGAGAGCGCGGGATGCACTGCGAGCTCAATGCTGACACTGTTGGAAGTTTGTCGTGTGACACATTCCCGCTGATAAGAGAACAGTGCGCCGAGTGTTGTTTTCGCACAAGCCCGGCTTGAATTATTGTTATGGCTCCACAATTGCCAGAAATCTGCACACATGTTCACAAAGTGTTGTTATTATCATCTGCAGCCTCTTTAAAACCATCGTAGCATTTAGAAACAAACAAAGGAAAAAAAAACAGGACATTATGTTGTATTTTTTCCATTTTAGCAGTTGGGAACATTGGATTTAAAAAGTACACTAATAACGGAACAGTAATCATGCACTTATGACGCTTCTGGCAGTCAATGAGAGCAACATTTGTAAGACATGAAGTAAAAAACAAAAAACATCAGAGTTCCTTCATTCCCTCCACTTGATCATTAAAAGACTTCACCACAAAACCAGCCTGTGGTCTCCTGTGTCGGGCCATTAAAATCCATTTATGTGATAACTGAAATATTTGGAAGTCTTTTCCCATCGAAAATAAACAACTGGTGCAACTAAAACCGATCTCTTCTAGCTTCTCTGTCTCAGCCTGTCCAGCAACTCTAGAGCCAGAGCGGCCCTCTGCTGACGCAGCGTCAGCCGGGCGTGCTCGATGGTGCAGCAGAACTGAGGCAGAGCTGGGAGGGAGTCCAGGGCCTGCTGGGAGCTGAGGGCCTTGCTTTGGGCCAGAGTGTGGATTTGGTTAACCTGGTCCAGCCCAGCAGATCCCGGTTCCTGAGTGTCCTTGAAGTTTAGGATGAGGGAGCCAAGGTGTCTGTGAAGCAGCTTCACCCACTGGATGGGCTCAGCCCATAGGTTTAGATCCCCTTTCTCGAACAGGAAGTCGTCATCGTCCTGGTCAAAAGCAAAATGGAAGTCACTTTACTGGAAGGGAATTTAAAGAGTTTGCTTTCCCCCCTCCCACACCTAGAGCTGGTTGTGTAATACCGATCCAGTTTCCACCAAATCATCAATGAAGAATCTCAATCTATAGCTGCTAAATGTTCCATCACCTTCACTAAATTCACAAAAATCACAACATCTATACTCACATATATGTATTTGTTTTTACTAAAAACAGTTCTGTGTTGTAAGTAAGCCTGTATCCACACAACTCTAGGCTTTTAAGAGCCCTAAAACAGAGACTTTTGTAAATGTTGTTGTACTTTAAAAGCTAGATTTTTGCTGACTTGTCACAATAACTCAAGATATGCTTTCTGCTGCCAGGAGAGACTAACTCTGAAGCTTTACTTTGAGAAAATAATCCCAGGCCTAAAACACTTGATAATAAATCTCCGTGGTTTAGTCACTATCATAAACTGTATATAGAAGACGGACACAGCTTCCAGGCCTGAAAAATGAAGTGCCCATCTGGAAGTGCTTCAGGCTCCTTAGGTTTCCAAAGTAAGTCAGATTATACTGCAAATCATTGTAAAACAAACCTAATACTCGCCTGGTCTATGACCTCTCTTAAACATTTTCCTTATGAGTTTGTGGCCTCAAATGCTAGTTTTTGAAACTATTCATCCAGTTAGTTTCAAGAATCCTGTTCTTGTTGCCAGGCAATCAGTAAAAATCAGAATCAGAATCCTTTATTGATCCCTAAAGGAAATTATGTTGGTTACGGTGCTCCAGTACAAACAGTAACAAAAACAGACAGTACAAGAAGTAAGAAATAGCACAATATATAGATATATATATATATATATACACACACACACACACACATATATATACGTATATACGTATACGCTAACGTGTTAGCACAGTTAGCTCGTTAGCGCCGTGCTGCCCCACGCATGGGCAATCCGCACTAACTCGCTAACGGAGATTTGCCGCGTTAATGCGGTTATGGCGTTAATGCCATTTTAACGAGATTAATGCTGAAAGCACTAGTTTCTTTTAGTCTTATGAAACAAACAGATTCCATTTGTTTTGCGTAGCTATTTAAGTGTCTATTTAAGTGACTGTTGTTGTGACTTGGCGATACTGCTTGGATCACCTGGTTGTTGTGTTTGTGGGGTTCCAAACAGATGTGTTGCCAACAGACTGCCCCTCTGCTCGACAAACCATGCAACGTCAAAACTCCGTAATTAGCATTTCTAATTCCATTTAATGGCCATTATGAATGCAGATGCCAAAATACTAGCAAGTAGCTAACAGATCGCTAATACGTCAATTGTGCTCTTTTAAGGTCACTCCAGGGCTCGTTGTGGTCCCAGCTGGAGTCAAATAAACGATATGATACAAATAAAGGATACCTTTTACGGTGGGCCTTTATTCAAGCTGACAAGTTGCTGCGATATGGTATCTACCTTGGTTTCTCACTCACATTCCACCCCCAGATTCTCATATCTGGTTTCAAAACATCGAGATGGCCACAGTTAAAACACTCAGTTTGAGGCTTCGGGAGAAGAGTTCATGAACTAACTGGTGGTGGCCCAGTCCATCTTTTATATACAGACTATGGTTGGTGGCCCAGTCCATCTTTTATATACAGTCTATGGTTAGTACGAGTCACAGCGTTCACATTAAACAGATTTATATGACTCCGTACCAAAAACTGGCAGCTCTAAGAACACAATACTTTGGGTTGTGTTTATCTAATCAACCAAAGCTCAAAAATACACGAGCAACTAAACAGATGGCTAAACCAAATGTGGGTACAGAGCAGAAACCTTGGTTACTTAAAGAACTCAAATATATTGACTTCTTGTGAGAGCAGAACATGACAGCAAGAGCAAATTGTTCCTGATATTTCACACTTCACAGACACCACATTAACATGAATCAAACTGTGACTTCGTGTCAGTGTGTTAATATAGAACCTAATATATCCACTACACAGCAGTGTCAGCAATTTCTTTCACCCTAACACTTCACAAACAATCCTTGTGCAGCCATAGAAAGTGCAACCTTGAGACGCATCCGTTTACCTAATGAAAATCATTGCTAGCATATGTAGTCTACTGTCTAGCAAACACTTCCCACTGTTTTTTCGAACTGGTCGTGATGTTCTTTTACCACAGTGTTACAGTTCAAGTTGTCCATATGCATCTGCACTCAGGTCACAATGACAAATAAATGAAAATCATGTAAAATAAGAGTTGAGTGAACGACACTCACCAGACTAGAAGCTTCATTTACAGCTGCATCCTGGCTGTGCTCATCCTCCCCCAGCAGCCACTCTGTCAGAGCAAGGATGCCGGCTTGTACCTCCCCCCACATCTCGAACAGCCGACACAGGAGCCCGACGCCTGAATCCAGGGCCGCAGGCGGACACGTGAACACACCTGCCATGTCTGAGCACAGAAGAGAACAAACATTTAAAATCTATGCACACACTGTTTTACATATAAAACACATTTTATACAATCAAGCTCAAAAGGAGGCACAAGGTTACAGTTGGAAACAGGGAGGGATTTTACAAACTGAAATGGTAAGCAAGATGTGTGTGGTGCCAACAAGAAACTTCAAAACTAATGATTTACTACAAATGACATTGAAACATTCAAATGTAAATAATCTCTAAGCTAATAAACACTTTGATAATGTAGAACTTGGATGTAAAAATCACCTGCAAGGCTATAATACACACCTTTGTGCAAAAGTATATATTTTGTTATCAAACGAGGAAATAGATACAGAAACATCGAAGCATGTGCAGACATACATGGATATATATTATAGTTACAATGACCTTCAAAGTCGATATCTGGTATGAACACCTTTATTTTCCAACATAGTCTGAACTCTCTTGTAGGGCCGTGGTTTAATTCATTTGTTAAACACTTTTTAGACTAAACGTGTCATCGTATTAGAAAACTAACACTCTTTTTTGCCAATCAGCTAATTTAGCTACACAAGAAAGGTGATAATACTCTCAGTAGGAAAGAATTTAATGTTACTTTTATTACAGAGTAGCGTCAGGGTCACTGGCAGATGTGTTATGCTAATGGCATTAAAACAGACGGTGCATGTCCTCAGACGACCTCTTTTTAAATACTTTATTAGCAGGCCAACGTTTTTTTGTCAGAATGCTACTTAAAATTACTTAACACTTATATATGACAGCTGCTACATTTAAATATTTCATAATACCTAGTTTGTCTGTAAGAATTTACTATTTGCATTTAGGGCACATGGTTAATTATGCTAATGCTACGCTACTGAGGAGCTGGTGCATGTCTTTTAATTAAACATATCAAATCTAAACAGGTTATATCAGCAATCATGTTAGATTATGTTTATGTGCCCATGAGCTAAATTAGCTACACACCGTCTATGCACAGTTATTAAACATAAATTAGTGCTAAATATTTTATTACAAATTTACAAAATGTTGAACTAACCAGCTGGTACAAGTTGCTGTACTACCACATTTCAATCTGAATTCTTGTAACATGTGACAATCACTAATTGTAAATATATAAAAGTATTTATTGATGCATAATGTTCCGACTAGACATTTAAAGCTAATTCTTCTGTGTTACCAGTGACTCATGTTAATTGGCTGAAAAATGAGACGTGTTCTGCGGACGCTTTGAGTACCTCAACTGAAATCTTAGTCAAGTCGGTGCGTTTTAGCAGATGTATTAAAACTCCTGACAGGGAAAAGAGAAACCTGGTGTTCCCTATCAGGATAAGGGTTAAAAAAATATGGTGGACACACCTAGATTACTACAAGGAAAGCATGAGCCACATACGTATTATAGTATGTTTCTACGACACAGCAGCCCACAGACTGAGCCCATCGAGTGTCATGAAAGGAAAAACCATTACATGTAGTGGTGTGTCACTGAATCCAAAATAATTGAAACTTGAGCTGAAATTAAAAAAAAAAAAAAAAAAAGACTATTTGTAAAATTCAGGCGTTCTACAAGGAAAAATGTGCACACGCATCTCGGCGTTATTCCAAATATGGTGGACGAGAATGACGCCAGGCAGGTTTTGGGCTTCATGACCACTTCATGAAATCATGTTTCCCACCTTGACCGGATTTCCCCCAGTGACCTCCTTGTGGGTTTGTAGCTGCTGGTGTTTGTGAAGTTGCGATGTTTCAATGACACTGTGTTCCAGACTGAGTGTGTGTGTGTGTCCTCTCTGGGTTTGGATGTACTTCTGGGAAACAAAACTATAACTCATACAACCAACCGCCATCAGGGTGTGTATGAGTAGATTCAAAAATATACTTGCACCAATCTGCGCACGCGCTCACACTTGAATTGCAGCACTGCTCCTAACACTCTTGCACGTTAAATTAAAGGACGGTCTCTGTGTGTAAGATGTGCAAATGCAATGTTCGTGTCTTGTTTTAGCAAAAAATGTATTTCTGGCTATTTGTAAGTCCTCGACAAATGGGCCATAACGCACACATACCCACAGGCCGGCCTGTGATGAGGCCGCAGTGCTGCAAGACTTTAGAGGAAGTGGAAGTGCAAGGACACACACTTCAGAGGGAAAACATAACACATAACTTCATTTAACGGCTGCAGTTGTCCGTGCTGCAACTATCTGACGTGGCGGTTGAGTGTATTGTTCTCCCACCTTGACCATCCTCGCCGCAGCTGACACCAAGATAACACAGAGACTTCAAAAGGCTTTGAGAGCCACTAGCCAAAACATTACCACCAAGGAAAGAGAAGAGGAAAGGAGGGAGGGAGGAGGTATACGAACCCCTATGAGCACACATACAGTTTAAAACACACATGCAGGGTTGGGAACCCAGATTGTTTTTCATCTTCTGAGAGGAGGCGTAAAATCGCAGCAGAGCCCGGAGTCTGAGCGTGGAGGGAAACCCACTCTGTGAACATTAGAGCCTGCTGATTGTAGTGTATTAGAGGAGATTTAAGAGTTTAAGAGCATGAGTGACAAATTCCTTTCTTTACCAAGAAGCCGCCTCTCTCTGGGACAGCCCTGCCTCTGAAGTCAAGTCCCTTACAGCCCTCCCCCGGCATTAAGGGGACATAATAGGAAATTTTAGCTGCCGTTCAATTTATCTGCTTCTCTACGGCGGTTTCACACGTCGCTTAACCCGATTTCCCTCTCAAGCTTTTTTGGCGCAAAAATGCCCCTCTTTCTCAAGGGGATTGTCTTTCATTGCCATTACTGCCCAGTATGTTGGACGCAAGCATTTTAATCAGGTGGTGTCTGGTGTTGAAAGACTGCGAGGCAATTGGCAAATGACAATATCACTGGGTGGAAGAATGGGCTCGGGTAGGATGGGCTGAGAGTGTGAGAGCGAGAGAGAGAGGGAGGGAGTGCCCTGCAGTTGGCATCCACTGGCACACACTCCATCCTCTGGCACTCCTGTAGTACATTTGAGCTGGGCAGGGCAGCAGAGTGAGGGAAAAACTTAACCTTGGAAACAGTGTAACAGTCGCACCATTTCAAGCTTTTTAAACATTTGACCTTTTTTTTTTGGACCTTCACTGAGATCTTTGGTTGCTTTGTTACAGACTGTGGTAACCATGGTTTTAGAAACTACTTCAAACGTAAATCTGATAGAAACAAAACAAACTCTTCACCAGGCATGTGATCTCTTCTTCTCTGGTGGGAAAGTGTACACAGCGGCACAGAAGAGATCTGATGTTGATCTCGTGAACTCATCGCTGCTACTTTTCTTCAGTGGAAGCAAAAGTTTGATACGATTAAAGACTCTGGAAAAACTGGAAGCATCCATCTTCCTTGACAAGGCAATCAAAACCATTACTTTATCCATGTCCATCACAGCATTTTATACTCATTTTTTAAAACTTTTAGCTAAAATACTACAACAGAGGGGGAAGAGTGGGCCCTCTGGTGTCCAACTCCAACCCGACCCTCTGGAAGGCTTTGGAAAACATGAAGGAGCGCATACATTATGAACTTTTAACTGTATTTTCATACGTTTTACAGCTTTTTCCATTGATAATGACAACCCTCATGAACCCTCTTCTATACAGAATTTTATATGTGTGTGTGTGTGTGTGTGTGTGTGTGTGTGTGTGTGTGTGTGTGTGTGTGTGTGTGTGTGTGTGTGTGTGTGTGTCACATCCTTCCTTTTCCTATATGAAGACACCTCAGGGATGCATGTTTAGCTAAATGTCTTTACAGTGACAGATAGGAGAGTCTCACTGGTCCATGATGTAAAAATACTTGTACTACTTTATTACATTTAGCATGCCACATGCTATGGCCTTGAACTACTGGTGTTATTTTACAAATTTGTTCCTTTACAATGACTTTACATTTATTTAGAACTCAGAGGCAACATTGGAGCTGACTTCAAAATGGCCACACATCCTCCTGTTTATATGGTCAAGCTTTATAGCAGAAATGAAGGGTTCTATAGCTAAATTTGCTCTTAATGTCAGCTACAAAGAGAGAAACGATTTATGTATTTAGACTCACCACCTAAACTTATGTTAAGGCTTAAAGTTTTCATCCTTGGAAGCACTTTAAACGCCTGATCTTTGGTAACTGAGTCACCAAACTTCAACTAAACTAAAATCTGTGCTCTAGTTTTGGTGAATAAGATTCTATATTTAGCATTAATTAGCGGGCATCTGTGCATTGCATCCATACAGTTTATGGAGGCCCATTGCTAACAGAGCTTAGTAGCAGCAGACAATACTGTGGATGCTCAGCCTCCTCCTTTAAATGTGGTCACGTCTGGCTGAAGTCACAGCTATGGTCATAAAGCTAAAGTGGAGGCTTAGCAAACTGTTTATGTGCATCTTTTATATACAGTCTATGGGTGTGAAAAACTGGCAGACTGGAACTCATTTTTGGAGTAATTCTTACTTCCCCCCTCATTTTATACCCACTCTCTCTACGGTGACCCTCCGAAGAAGGTAAACAACTCTAAAAAATGTTTTCACAGAAAAAGCGAGCTCTGTAAAAACAGTTTGACACAAAACTCAAGTAATCTGATCTTGCATCGTACGAATTCATTTCCTTCCTTGTTTCAGCCTTGCTTATCATAATAACCGTAGGGTCATAGTATGCTAATCGCTGTCTTCACATTACGTTCTGTTTTCATAGACTCGAACTAAACACAGGATGGCAAGGTCCCCGTAGAGAATCATCAGAGAAAAATCTGTTGAAAATTAAGAAAATGGATACATTTCCAAATGACTTGCTTTTGCAAGACTCAGTTTGGTAAAAAGCAGACATCTATTGATTATTATAAAGTAATTAATAGTAGTATGGTCCTGTTTGTCCTGCTGCAGCCACACAGTTCAATCATTACAGAGCTGAATGAAGAGGCAGCGATAAGACCTGTGTGTTTTAGTAAGAGCACAGGTCTGCACATTACAAACTGAGCCTCTGCAGCAGGTGAAGGGGTGTCAGGTCTCCCATTGTGGGGACATTGAGGGGCAGATGACAGGAATGGGGGTGATCAGTGGGCTGTCAGGGCAATGGGAGAAATCCTGGACACTTCCTGTCACATTCGCTTTGGTGGGAGTTCATTCCTTCAACTCAGCCGCCCACATCTGACAAATTTGTCTTAGACACCCACTCACTTGTACCTGGCCACGTTCAGAGGATTTTTTCCTTTAGTTGATCTATCAGTGTTCACCTGAGCCTCATTAGAAAAGGTCTCAGTGAACGGTGGCTGTCAGGAAGCCATTCTTAAGCTACGGAAAGGGGAGAAAAGGTTGAGTTTCGCCAAATTACACGAGAATTGGACTGAAAATCTTATGGAGAGATGAACCAAATCAGAAATATTTGGTCATTATTGTATAAAGAGGAGGTCAGGAGACAGAACAGTGAATGTCTACAGCCATCTGTAAAGCATGGTGGAGGTTCTGGGCTTTGGGTTGCATTTCAGGCTACGTCTACACTAATCTGCACAAGTTTGGAAACTGTGTTTTCGTCTAAAAACGCTGGTACATACTATTTTTTTTAATCGTTTCCAAGAAGTTGCGGATCCACACTGAAACGGCTGAAAACGCTTATGTTCCTTACTGCGCATGCGTGACACATAAGACGATTCCTGCCTCATTTCTGTCTGCCGTTTACTTTCCGGCTCTTTGAAACGTCGCGGCAAATTGTCGAGGAAAAGCTCCAAGTTTTTTAAATGGACTGAAAATGAGGTGGAGTTGTTGCTGTGAGTAACACAAAAGTACAAAGTGCAAAATCAAGCGAGAATATAGACTACAATGCCGTCCTGCATCTTAGCTGAATTGGTCACATGACTGCATCATATGACTAAAATGCGTCATTGTTTTCTAAAGGCTCCGGGTTCACATTCCACACTGCGGCGAGAAAACGGCGTTTTCAAACGTGTCCACTTTGGAGAGCGTTTTCAAAAGCTCAGTTTTCTTTGCCCAAAAACGGAGAGAAAAAGATGCGTTTTCAAACAAAAACATATTAGTGTGGACGTGGCCTCAGACAGTGGTGTTCAGGATCTCCTCAAAGTTGAAAAGTACCATCAGATTTTGATGCACCACACAGTACCACCTGGAAAACATCTTACCAATGCCCAATCACAGTGCCACTATCAGTCATGGCCTTAAGGTTATTGAAGCTGTGTTGGATCATCTTGGTAGAATTCAATGAAACAAAGAAGAGCTTTGAATGTCCTTCAAGAAGTCCAGAGAACTATTCCTTAAATCAATGACCAGAAAGCTGCCTAAGAGAGTTCAGGCTGTGCTGAACAATAAAGATGCTCCTGCCACATATTAACTTTCAAACTTGTGAGAGCACAAACTCTGTTTTTCCTGTATATCCATGTATGCTTGCACATGCAGAGTTTTGCAGAATATTGTAGACTTCATCAAGTACCAGAGTTCTTGCTGAAGATCTCTGTGTGAAACACACACACACACACACACACACACACACACACACACACACACACCACCTTGAGAAGAACAAGAAGTCTTTCTTGTTCACAGCGTGCGCTGCAGATGCTGCAGGAAGCAAAGGTGTGAGATAGTGAGAGAGGTGCAAAATAAAAACACTTTACAGCCCCGGCTTCCTCTGGTGTCAAGATCAAGAGAAACAACAACAACGACAACAGCGAGAAGAGGAAACCAGATAATAAACGTACGAAACCTAGTACGAAACCTCAGCGAGCATTAACACACATATTACGGTGTGGGAGTATTCTGGGAGCCTCATCATCGCAGTCTTGTGTTTATTCAGTCAAACACAAGTAAAAACCGCCTCACCAAGGGCCCAAACAGGCTCCTATCAGTCAATTATGGAAACCTCACCCCACCTATGTGTTTGTGAACTCTCAGCTTTCTTGTCGTTAAAAGCATGCAGTATAACTCATCTGCACAGATCTGTCTTTAAATAGCTTATGTTTGTTTTAACAGGCAAAAAGTAAATGCGTGGATTTCTGTACATGAGATAACACACAGATTACCGGCAAACGTCACAATTAGTCATTCTAGAGGTGATTTTATGTTCTGATCTGTGACTCACCTCCCAGTGGACACTAAATTCAGGTTTTAGTTCTACATTAAACAAAAAAACTTCAAAATGTGCATTAGTTTTAAAACTGATGGAGAAGTGCACTCCCTTCTAACAATTAGAAATGGCATTTTTATGTATTCTGCATGGTCCTGAAAAGCAAATATAAAGAGAATCCGGCTCTGAGTAAACACAGCCACAGATACTCCCGTAAGGGTTGGAGTAAACATTCGACTGACCCACTACTCCTCTCAGATCTAGGTCTGATTACAGATGTTTCACAATAAACGAGGATGCTTAATGAGGCCGATTTACTTCGATATGGTTAGATTGCGAAATACCTACGTTGACACGGTGCATTGCAGTTTTTATCTTAAGAGCACATCACAACCACTACTGTACACTGCAGTGAAAACACTGCACACAGACACACTGCACCAGAGCCTGCAGACACTAGTCATTACTGCAGACATGTGACTTTTTATTTCACACCACCCACCAAATGATTAAAATCTCATTCCCCAGGCTGTCGTTTCGAGTGAAAGACGGTGAAAGCAGCGAAAACACAAATTCTGTCTGTGTTTCCACTGGAGGGTGAAATAACTGCCTATTTATTCCAAAAGTAAAGGACCCAGCAGCAAGTCAAACCTTGAGTAATTCTCCTCTGCTTTCTGTGTGCTTTACAACAACGTCTGAGTGACACAAACCTCAGGTTTACTGCGCAACTAAGTGCTGTGCTGCAATAGGAAGAGGCCCATTTCACGAGCGAGCGTCCTTCGGCTCCACCGGGCCATTCGCTTCCGATCAACTGCATCATCCAGTGTAAACAAATGAAAGGCACCATTCTGAACAGCCCGTCGCTGTCTTTACAGTAAGCAAAATAGGTTACTCCAGGTTGTTTGTTTGAATATGGTTCACTGGGATTGGCCTTTAAAATACGGTCCTGTCAATGGAGTCTACTGTATAATGAAGGATAGAACAATTTGCAAAACTTGCATCGTTTTGAAAATCAGTTTGATGTTTCATGGAAAATGCTCAGTCATTTTCTGGTACAGAGCAGAACGAGAACACTGATACCAATCCTGATATCGTTGATGTAAACACAGCATCCGCTAGCAGCGGGTTACCTTGGAGCAGAGGTGTCGAACTCCAGGCCTTGAGTGCCGGTGTCCTGCAGGTTTTAGATGTGTCCTTGATCCAACACAGCTGATTTAAATGGCTAAATGACCTCCTCAACATGTCTTGAAGTTCCCAAGACACCTGGTAATGAACTAATCATTTGATTCAGGTGTGCTGACCCAGGGTGATGTCTAAAACCTGCAGGACACTGTCCCTTGAGGCCTGGAGTCTCCACCCCTGCCTTAAAGCGAAGAACTGAAGTAGGCAGAACATCCTCCTCCCAGCCAAAACCCATTAATGTGAATAACTATTCAGAAACATTGGCCTCTAACCTTGACGTTAAGGCCGATGTCACAGAGTCAAAAGAGTCCACGATGTTTTAGTAGATCCACCTATGGTATGAATTTCAAAATCCTACGTCACCTTGTTCTCGAGTTATCACGGTTATAAACGTAAATGTCCACACCGAAGTCGCCGCCCGTCTGGTGGGGTGACCCCTCGTGAATACCCCCTGAAACTTGGTGGAGCTCCAGTAAAAGCAGGGCTCTCTACATTTTGATACAGACCCAAATCAACTTTTTAAAAATTGCAAGAAAGAGTGCCGTCTCAGAACTCTGCATGGGCATTTGATGGTATTTGACAATTCTTTGAAGCTAGTCGTGGCAAGCCTGTATCATTTAAGCTTTAACTTTTTAACAACTATTCAAGAATCATGACCAGCTCTGATAAGAATTTTTTTAGAAAATCTGCACATTTTTATATTAAAAATGAGCAAACTTACATTAAATATTTCATACGTAGATTGACCTGTGTGCTGAGCATTTCACTGTTAATCTGCGTGATACTAATCAGAATTCTAATCAAAGCCCTCTTATAGCCCATGTCACAAAGCCCAAATCATCTCAACCGCCCCATCCAAATCCATCTATGCTCTATATATAAAGTCTTCCCTCTGGTCCTGGCCTAAGTCCGTGACAGTGCTGGAGGTCCAGCGAGGACAAACAGAGTTTGATTTCAGACCTAATTAGTCTAGAGGTATTTGGAAGGTGGTGCCAGTTTGCCAGGGTGGGGGTGGGGTGGGGGACAGTTAGATTTGCTCTTCCTATCCAGGACAATGGTTGTGGGTCGCAGCTCAGGGAAGAAGTGAGAGTTTATTTGCCAAGTTTCACTATGAGCTCAACAATGTTTGATACATTTCAAGGAAAGTTTCACTAATGCTGGCTAACAGCAGCTAACGCCAGCGTTTATTAACAGAGAAGTTCAGAAAATCCTCACTGTGAGCTTCACTGACTCATCGACTTGTATCGAACTCCTTTCGCAAAGTTTTAGACGTCGCCACCCGGCACACTGACAGCAGACTAACGTCGCACACTCACTAAAGATGAACGCTCACTACTGTAGCTAAGATGCTGCACATGAATTGGGAGAAAACAGAAGTCAGTTGACCAGAATCTGTAATCTACTGATGTCTAATGGTGAGATTTTACACACGGTCCCTTTAAAGTGAATGGACACAAAGGCTTTATATGTCTAAAGATTTATAGTCTAAATCTGTAGGTACAAAGCAGTCAGAGTGGACCCTAATCTTTGTTAACAATAAAATCAGATCTGTTACCAAAAGTGAGACAACCACCACAGACAGAGCACAGACACAGTGTTTTTAATCTTTAAACTGCTTCCTTAAATTGGGAAAAGGTTTTTAACATTTCCTTAAATTGTGTGTGTTACGTGTTTGTGTGTGTTGTTGAACTGTTCTCTGTTCCCACATTTCTGCCTGTCCTCCATATCAAAGGGCCCGGAGTCACCGCCTCCATCTGAAGCAGCTCACACCTCAGATACTTGACTCTGCAGTGGCAGGTCATAAAACACACACTACCCTTCATGTAACACTGGATGGCCTGAAGGGAATGAGGAAGGCACAAATAGACACACACACACTCTCACAGACACAAACACAAACACAGTAAAGCTGGGTTTTTCCACTGGCACTGCACTATATACTGTGTGTATGGTGTGGAAAAGCATGCTGCACTATTCCTATGCTCTTGGCGCTCTGACCGCAGCGTTAAGGGTTGAGATATTATATTGGTCACCGAGCCAAAGGACTCGCTGCCAGCATCGGGTCTCTGGAGAGGCGGCAGAGAACTTCACCGTTTCAACAACATGTCACTTTGACATTAAAAGCTACCTTAAGCGCCATGGTCGTGTTGTACGTAAACAGTCTTTTAGCCACAGGTCTGTCATGTTTACACCAGCACTGAGGATGTGAGCATTTCCTGCGATATTCTCCTGAATCACAGGTGTCGCCACTCAGAGAAAACCTTCATATCAGTGCAGGTGAAGGAGAAGAAGAAGTCAAAGCCTTTGTGCAAGGTTACATATTCAGAGGCAGACGGAAACAACACCAGACTTTTGCCATTTTAGTTAAAAGACCAATCACAAATAAATCAAATGATAACACAACTTTAATTGGCCTCACAGCCTGCTGCAAAGTCAGCGGCTCAGGATTAATTTAGCACTCCAGGTTAATTCCTTCTTCTCATGTGACCTATACGGTCTAACACACACACACACACACACACACACACACACACACACACACAAGCAGTGCATGTGTTCTTCTGGTCATGATGACTTCATTAAATCGGCCTTGGTACTGCCAAAGCACCATGATGTTCTTCAAGCTAACTGCCGCAGATATAATTTTAGAACATTTCTAAGCTTTAAAAGAAGAAAGATGACATATTTTCCCAAGAAAGGAGTTTGAAAAAAAGATAATCAATGGGATGTGATTCTTTTTTGGTTTTCTGCCATTTTTCATTGCACGAGGAATTCGACTTCCTTGGCCAAGTCGCCCAATCATCTGGTACAAGATCACCAATTTACCGTCTCATTTCTTCCCTTTGTGCGCTGCGTGCTGCATTCCTGCAGTGCGTACGACACGTGCTTGGATAAACTAGGAATTCAGTGCAATTTTCATGATCTTGGCGGTCAGAGCAGATTTTTTGAATGGCTTGGCTGGAGCGTGAAAGGTCACACAGTAGAGTGGAGGCAAACACTCACACTTGTTTTTGTTCCTTCCCCATCGTCCATGAGGAAATGTAAGGTATTTTACGGTAAGTGCCAGACTCAGCGCCTCGCCCACATGCAAAAAGCTGTCATCTCCAAATGAGCGCTGGACAGAGGAGAACCCCCCCCCCACACACACACACACACTGGGACACCCACTCTGTAATTATGCCTATTGTGTTCCTTTCCTGTTGCACAGAAAGAAAAAATCTCCATCTCAGTCACGCTGTGCTGCTGACCTCCTATCTGATTTTTTTTTTAGCTTACAGCTTATCTGACCCAGTCTGGCCTTATATACATAAACACTTATAGCACACACACAGACACACACGCACGCACAGTGCCTTTGTATAAATACTGGTATCAAAACACTTCCAGGGATTTTGAGTTGTTTCCTTGGTACTGAGGTGGTGAAACAGGCTCAGCTTTTAAGGGAAAATTTGGATTTTTTGACTCTGTTTGCTTTTACGGCCACCAAATGAAATAAAAACAGCAAACTGAAATACAGAAAACCCCGTCACTTATCAGCCTTCGGCTAAACCACAGTTCGGGTTGAGTCTTCCCCCATGACTATGCCCCCCTCCCCCCACCAAATCTACAAAAAGTGTTGCCATCAGACATTTTTTTTTTTTTTTTAAATTGTTTTATTTTTTCAGGCTCTCGTTGTTACAAGATGCTATCAATGAGGAAAGACACAATAAGGGTGGCTCCTGCAGGGAAGCTGGGAAAATACAGGAAGTGAGTGTTGTGAGGACAGGAAGTCACAGTAAAGCTGTTTGTGAGGGAGCAGCCAGCTGTCAGTCCTCTCAGATAAGCGAGGATAAGAGCGGCACTGGGGTGAATCGGTCTTACCGTTCAGTAAGGCCGGCCGTCGCACAAGTTCTTCAGAACGCAGCCCTCAGACATTCCAGAAACAATGACACATGACCACAAAAGACACACACACACGCACACAGTCCTAACTCTCGCAAGCTGTCAATCTTAGAATTAGCGCCCTTCGTTCCAGGAATGCTCCCCAACCCTTCGTGCAAAATGATGTCATCGGCCCTTTTTAACATTAGCATGTGTCTGTGGTGCTTTTTGTTAGTGTGTGTCTGTTTATATATACACATGCATTATGTATTATTGTTGGTTTGGTGTTAGGGCCCAGTAATTTAACTTTTATTTCATGTAGTCTGTAGCCAACACGGGCAAGCCCGGGCCATAAGAGAAATGTGGGTGTAAGCCAGGAGGCTCTGACTTGGTTTTATTCTTGGACTAGAGTAGTTTTGCATAATTCACAGTTCAAAATTAGCCTTATTTATCTCATAAGGGGTCCTGATGCAGACGTTTGTTTCATCTACTTTCTGAAATGAGCCGTTTCGACTCCCTCTTACATCCCTTCAGCCCAGCTTTGTTCTGACTGACTGTCAAAAACACCTTAACGGCAGGTGGGTAAGGTTTCTGTGCCTGAGATCGTGTTACGAAGATCCATTCTTAGTGACGACATCGAGAACCAGGAGTAGAAAAAAAACTGTGTCAAACAGAGTTCAGAGCTTTTAGCTCACGGGGACTTAAAACTGAACTTTCAATTACTGAGCTTTTAATGTGAGCAGTCACCATGGTAACAGATCTGATCCGGTCTGAACACCAAGACAGAAAAACATTGGCCAGTTTGATAAATTACTATAAAACAGAAATCATAGAAAAAAAAGAGACTTCAGAACTTGAATAAGAATAATTTGATCTTTAAGTTTCTTTCATTATCACAGCAACTGAAAGCAACTGAAAGCTGTCTCTATACTCTTTAGCACACTCAAACTAGAAGTGTCAACAGCATATCTACGGTAGCCCTGAAAGGCCAAATGCTCTCCAACAAGAAAAATACTCCCAAAGCACTCAAAACGCAACACATATGAAATAAAACACAACGGAAAGAAGAAAAAATGCCACAAAAACTCACAAAACCAAACTGAAGATAACATCAAACGTGTATCGACAGTATTATGTGAATGCCTGCACCTTGTTCTGCCGCACAACACGGAAGAATCCTCCCCTTCTTTAAGTGTCCGATCCTTCACGTGTTTTGGTTTCTTTCATTTCCGCCGTCATGTTGTTGTTTCTCCAAAAACACTTTCTTTTGTTTTATAAGTTTTGTTTTTTCCTAGTTCTACTGTGTTTTATTCAACTTCATTAATGTTGATTTTTTTCTATTTGTGTTGTATTTTGTGAAATTCGACAGGTTGTTGACGGGTTGTTTGTTGCAGTGAAAATAACCTCTCAGGGCCACCGTATATTTCAGCTTACTTACAGTACCTGTTTGACATAATATAAACTAAAAGCAGCTTAAAAACAAGAAAAAAGGCTCAAAGTGAACAACAGTATTTCTTGACCTGCAGCAGTTACACTGACCCACTGATGTCACTGCATGTGACATGTGTCCATGCTAACTGACTGTTAGCACGAATCCATCTATGAAGTTATTTGATAACTTCTGTTGTTTTTAGCAAAATTTATAAGAGGATTTTTAAAACGTAGATAAAGAACTGACAGATTTATTATGAATAACCATGCCATGACTCTGGATGGCTTTTAAATTACAGGAGGACCGGATAGGTCACAGAACAACAGCAGTTAAATGCGGCTGTAATTATTACTGGCCAGGGAGTTAAAAATAACCCACATACTCACTCTGCATTATACTGAAGTCACTAAGCACTGCAGGTAATAACAAAATCCACCCACCCAAGTTTTTAAATAGTGCTGGGTACACGTTTATATTAGTTAGTCTGCAAGGACATGCTTATGCACAGCTCTTAGCGTGTACCTGTACTGAGCAGACGAGCTGGCACGTTAAAGATGAAGTCAGACGCTGAATCTCGGACTTCTTGGTCTTCGTCCTGCAGCAGCACGAACAGACTCCTCCACAGTGAAACTGTCGTGAACAGACCTGCCACAGCACACACACACGGACAGATAGATACTCATACACAAGGTCATCAGCCACAAGCAGCCTCTCACATCAAAGCAAACTTCAGGCTGTTACATTACTGAGGCTCACCCAGTGGCAGACGAGGGCTGGTCAGCAGGGTGGACGTACATTTGACCAGCACCTTTGCGGCCGCCAGCTTGACCTCCGCTGGTCGCTCCTCGCTGCAGCACGAGCACACCAACGCCCCCCACTGAGCGAAACAAGCCACTGCACTCAAACTCTAGATGGTAGATTAATTAGAAAAATACAGTTCAGCTATATATGAATGAGGAAGTTTAACCCACTTCTCACAGATGTATTTGCCACTTGAGCACAAATACAAATACAGTTGCACCAAAGAACAAAGTAAGAAAATGATAACGGCAAGCTTCACATTTTTGTCCACAGCAAGAACATATTTTTCATTCAGAGCATATGGTGGCTGGTGTATGCTTACTGTGAATACCTTGGGACATTGATAAAATAGAAAAGAAAGGATGTGCTATGCTAAAACCCCCCACAACAGTTCGTGAAAGATCTGAGAGCTAAAGAAGCTTTGTAATAATTCCCAGGGATCCAGAGTCTTGCAGAGTCCACAACGCTTGTCGTGGAATAGAGACGGGCATCGGTGCACACACGATGCTTAACCTGCACATCTGTGAAGGCACCATTAATGCTAAACAACATACAGATTATGCTAGTATCCAGATGGTGTCTCTTTCATGGAACACCTTTCTTATTTCAGCAAGGAAATGCCAAACCACATTCTGGTTGTATTCCAGTAAAACGGATAAAAAAAGAACTGGTTCTAAACTGGTCTGCCTGCAATCTAAACTTGCTATGCACTGGTAACATTTTGGGCTTTATCAAACAATAACACAGCAGAGAGGTTGCACTGTAAGTAAATGGGAAAACATCCTATGTACTCATCTAATGCATCCAGAGTCTTGCTAAAAGAACGTATTTATGCAGATTAACCATTTTCATTTGGTGAAGCAATATAATGTAGTAGTTGAATGTTACCAATACTTCCCCCATATTGGAACCATTGATCTGTAGTAAAGGCATTAATCACTAAAGTAGCAGCTAGCTACAACTAAAAGGGACCAGGACAAGGCTGAAGGCTGGTGGTAACAACCTCCACCCCTCAGATTCTTTGCAGGATTACTACACAGCTGATGATGATGAGCTGGTCGTTACCTGCGGGTCAGAGTTCACCAGCTGAATCCCCAGTTGCGAGGCCAACGTCAGGGCAGCACAGTGGAGCTCCACGCTTGAAAACACAAAACCACATCAACTTCAAAACGGCCCATGCAAACAGTTTGCAGCTTTTACTCTAAAATATTTGTTAGATTTGCAGAAAATGTGACATTTTTTAGTTATTTTTATTTGAGTGAATCGGCCCTTAAATTTGAAACATTTGCACAGTGACAGCATAACGTGCTCCTCAGGTTGTTCTGTGGAAATCATTATCCAAGGCTGCGGCGCCGTCAGCCACACACACACCTCTCAACTGTATTGACTTACAATCCACAAAAGAAGTGTGCTGGTACTCACCACTACATTATGGGTCACAATAGCCCGAGTGCTATTCAATCACACGGCAGACAAGGGCAACCAGCAACCCGATCTCATCCCTCCCCGGCTCTAATCATAACCCTGGGGCCACTCCGAAGGGAAAGTGGATCCCCGGGTCCAGAGATTGTGGCCAGGAAAAGGCTTTGCAGGGCTAAAAGCCTTTGTAATCCAATCCTTATTCAAGCCTGTATTCTCTTGTCAGGGGTGAGAAAAGTACAGCAGTGGCTTGTCAAGAAAAGGGGCATGTGTGTGTGTGCCAATGCATGTCAAAGGGGCTTAAGTACGAGCACATACACACGAATACTGGAAGAGAGTGTGCCAAAATTGGTTTGTGGTCAAATGCAGAGACGGGCCGGTGACTCATAATCTTTGACAAAAATAATGCTTTCAGCCTGACAGGTGTGAATAATCTAACGTAGGAATAATGGCGTGATGAAGGTCTTTGAGAGAGTACAGATATCAGCTTTCATCCACTTTTTTTTTAATAACGTTAAACTACTCGTCTCTCTGGCTTCGGGACACTTAAGTTATCAAAACACTTCAGCGGTACGCAGCTAACCACGCAAACATCCTGCAGAGAGGACCCTTCAGGTGCGCCCAGGTGCGGGGTTAAGGTGCAGCCAGTGAACCTGTGTGTCACTCCTTCATGGATTCCGGCTCCGAATGAGCCCCGACAACCTGACGGCGACAGCAGTGTGAGGGCTCTTTCACGAGCCGGAGAGAGGAAGGGAAAAAAACAGAAAGAAGAAAAACAGAAAATGGAGGAGGAGGAGTGTGTGGTTGCATCTTTGCCCTGTAGTACATTCACGTCTCCATCCATCACATTTAAAAGCTGCCCTGGGATTTACTTGGGAACTGTTTTGACAGCAGGTTTTCAGTTAGGACTCACACAGTTGCCTCCCTTTATAACGAATGTAAGTTTGAGGGGGACCCAGCAGGGCCCGTATGAACGTAGAGAGTAGCTGTAGCTGTCTCCTGTATCAATAACATGTACGAACATAACTTAAGAATGGGAAACGCTGTTAATTATGCATTAAAAGTGGGATTTTGAGGGTTAGCAGCACTGTAAATTTCTGCAGTTCAACATTGTTTACGAGAATTTGAATGCAGCGCAGAAAACTTCTTGGAACTGCCGAGAATTGATGTGGAATTTCACACAGCTGAAAAGCTCCCCCGTTCACTCCCAGCCCCTCCAGGCCTAGATGAGGCTATAAGTGTTTTGAGTTACAGGACGCAGACTTCACAGGCTGTAAACAGCTGTGAACTCTGGGAAATCTGTGAGGTTCGTGGGTAATCACGGGGCTGAAACTCTCTACTTCAGACTCACTGTGACGATGTCAGAGATGGATGTCAGGGCGATGAAAACCACAAGAACCAGAACTTAGACACGACGTCTGAGTTCAAGGGTCAGGAGTAAATCTTTACGGATTCTGAACAGAAATCAAACGATACGCAGTGAAATAAATATGTCTTCAGGCCCTCTATCTTTACTCGGATGGACACAGGTCACCACGGTTTTCCGTGTTTTGCAGAAGGTCATAGTACCTGGCACCAGGTACTTTTTCCATACCTGCTCTGCCAGGGTTGTTAGACTGCATGCCACCGATTGGCTGGTCAGTAGCGTCACTCCACGAGTCATTAGAGTGTCTCATTTCCAAAAATCAAAACCGCCATTCTTGAAACTCGACAACGATGAAAATGGCTACAAAAAACAACGCAGTCTGACGAAAAGCCACAAGCTGAGCAGCAGGTATCTCGTCGCTGTTCGTGTCGCATATTAATTAAGTCATGGGATGCTCAGCAGCGCTGCTATGATGACAGCCACGTACATTAGGTAGTACTGGATTGTAATGGAAAACCAGTCGACCCAGCTGCTGCCGAACAAACAGCAGTCTTCTGGGCCAAATATTAGCAGGACGTCAAAAGCTGCTGCACGAGTTATCAGGTGTCTGTGACGACCATCTAAGGAGGAAACCTGCTAGCCAAGCTTGCTATAACCTTAATTCAATGTAATCTTATTTATAAAGCGCCAACAGCAACAATCAGTTCAAGAAGCTTTATATTAAAAGGTAAAAACCCTACAATAATGACCCCTTTATGAGTAAGCACGTGGCGACAGCGGGAAGGAAAAACTCCCTTTTAATAGGAAGAAACCTCCGACAGAACGAGACTCGGGGAACTATCCCGATCATCTGCTACAACCAGGTGGGACAGCTAATCACTTAGCACGTCTACCTCTTATCGAAATATGATCACTTCTGACATCACGGGGCGGTGTCCATCTTTTATATACAGTAGTTCTTTTTACTGACCTGTGAGCAGAGTTCTGAGCCAATGTTAGGAGGTGCAACAAAACCTCCTCCAGGGACAAAACCCTTGCACCATCCTTCCACGGAAGCTCGTCGCTGGAGCTCAGCACACACAAAACCTGCAGGACCTGAGAGGAGGAACGACATGACAGAGACAGCAGGAAGAGCGAGTAAGTAAGATACTTAAGCAAGATACACACTGATGTCATCAAATCATCCTTTTTCACCTCTCTGCCTCACGTACACACACAGTACCAGAGCTACTGGTGAGGGAAGTTGCTCAGCGTCATCCATCAGCAGAGCTTTGGTGTCCTCTCTGCAGTGCTGCTGGCAAGTTGGCCCAAGGGTATTTTTACCCTTCTAGTCAGAGCCTCCCTATGCACACCCTAACCACGGGTACACAGCTGCCACACACACACACACACACACACACACACACACACACACGTGTGCGGGTGAGCACAGCAGGCACTAAGAGGTCTTGTGTCTACTTTTTGCATCTTAACCTTGTGCTTTTTACTGTGCCCAGTCACTCGTACAGAGAGGCAGGCAGCTCACTGAGCACGAGGCGGAAAAGACCTGTTTTTTTCCGCCGCGCTAGACGCCTGTTAAAACACACACATCCAGGCGAGAACACATGTTGACATTCCAGCTGCATATCTCAATGATTATTATTTCTTTCAAGGCTCCAACCTGTTATTAGAGCTTTAAAATAAAGCTCACTTTATAAGATCTGTGTGGGCAGAGGGCAGGGCGAGCGGGTGCATGCAGCATCTGTGTGTAAACATCTGCCTGCGTGCTGCACTTTATGCATGTGAGCACCGAAACATCGAGGGAGCGAGGTGGGCCCGTGAGGTTTCTACGCCGTCATTCTGACTGATTGATCTGATACTAATCAATTACCAACAAACACTGATTACATCACGGCTGATCAGAGAGAAGTCACAAAGTTGCTGTTATTAATCCATTTGGCGAATTTAAAAGCTGTTTTTATTACAGCGTCAATGAAAATAACATGGTGCAGGAGGGGAGAATAATACTGAAACATACAGATAATTATGAACTCTCTTTCATTCTGCGAAGCATCTTTGAGCTTTGTTTCATTTTATTGTAATTATGTTGCATCGTGAGACTTTAAACAGCTTTTTCTCAGAGGACATTCTTCATGCAGAGGATATCTGCATGAAGAATGTCACAAAAAGCTGATGAGACAGGATTTTTTTTATTCTTATGCAACAATTTATTACATTTTCCAGGTCCACAAATATTTTCCAACATAAATAAATCTGTATGTGAACGACTGACCTTGTTGGACCTTTAAAATCCGCTCTCATTGTAAGCACAAGGACACTTTGTTGAGATATCATTCATGCAATTTACTGCATGTTGCAATAATAGATTTTATTAACTTTACAGGTAAAAACACTGAGCTTAGCTTGCTGTGTTAGCACTGCAAAGTAGCAGAATGGTGAACACTGTGAGGCAGATCATTTGAAACTAAATCAGCGCCAATAGTGGACTTTGTCTCAACAAAAACGCAAATTACACTAAAATTAAATCAACCCAATTATGTAATGAAGTGGAAAATAGCTTGCTAGCATATCTGCCTTTATAGCAATGTTTTGCAGTCATTCAGTTACAGCATACTGCCCCCAAATGGCCTAAAAAGTCTATTTAGCTTTAAGCAAACTGCACACACACTGGCTCAAGAGCGCTAACCTATAAAAACAATGGCTCATAGTGTACACATAGATAATGATAATGACAGATAATAGTGTCCATATTTCAGACTCCTGTTAAAAAGTCACTTTGTGGCACAAAGTAGAGGCCAATACATACAACAGCTCATTTGTACTCGTCAGGGAGGTTGTGGTGGGCGTAGCCTATTCCATAGACAATATTTCATCAAGTCTATTGGTTCCTTTCAACTCCAGTGAGAGTCAGTAAATCACTGGCCAAGAAATGCCAAGACAGTGTCATTATTCATTTGGCCGCAGCATTTCTCTTTAACTGAAAAACTTCCAATATATATAATATAACCCCCCCCCCCTTCTTTGCAGTACTAATGGGATTATTTTACGGTAGTTGTAATCACAGCCATCGAGTGTGTATTTTTCACTGTTCATCCACCCGTCTGTCTGCTAACCCCGACAGCTGCTCTGACCATCTCTGCTGCTTCAGACTTTTACGGCCCGCTTTAACAAGCTCCCGTCTTGCGACATACTCGGCTGCCCACATACTCAAATATACACAGTCACAGTAAAGCATGCCAGCCCAGGCGAACAGACTTTCATAGCTGTAACATGCAAATAAATAGTGACGCCCACCCTGCATGAACAGGCACATTTGTAGTTTCCTGCTATAGTCTGTCCTGCAGGTCTAAAGAACTGGACCAGAGTCCATATATCTGCACGAGTCCTGAAAAGAACACAACTTTCCCTCAGCAGCTTTCCCATAATGCTTCACTGCAGATTAGGCTGAGCTATGGCAACTGGCCCATTGGGTTGGTGCGTCTATGGCGCAGAGGAGGCTCCACTTAACAGGCCCGACACATTAAACGTTAACTGCTGGCCTGTAAAGCAAAGCCTGGAGTAGACACATGCCAGTCTGCAGCGCCGAAGTGCACAGCAGCGCCGAGTGCTGTCAGCTCTGCAGGGGTGTTAACGGCAGACGTGACAGAGCGGGTCCGCTGGCAGCCTGTCCTCTTTGGGAAGAAATACAACCTTCTGTCCCCAAACAGGAAATAGGTCGCATTTTCCTCTCCAAAACCTGTTAGCGAGGAAAGCTACCAAGCCTCTCAAGAGTCAGTGTAAGTAAGTGAGCGAGTGAGTGAACCAGCTCACTGCAAGTGTGCTTGGCGTTTCCCCCTGTGGCCGATTAGCCTCTCACGCAAGGCTCTGAGAGATGGATTGGGATTTTAATCAGTTTGTAACCAGTGTCGCTGTGATTCAGGGAAACTGTGTCAGATAGAAAAAAGGAGCTCACCATTCTGTGATGTTAGAACTTTAAGATTATGCTGCTGCTGGCAGCAGGCGTCCACATATATATAAAACAACTAGACGTGTATACAGGCTCCCAAACAAAAAACACAACAAACAAATGAAACTCCTAGAATACGTTTGTGTAAATCTGTGTGTGTGCGTGTGGTCTCACCTTGGCCAAACACTGTGGGTGAGTCTCATGAAGAGCCAGACTGGTCAGGTTAGACTGGGTGGTCTCATCCAGCCACTCAGGCCTCCTCTTCCTTTCCTCCTCCTCTTCCTCCTCCAGCTTCCTCAGTAGCCCCTCTAATGCCAGCTCCCTCACCTCGTACTGCGGGCACTGCAGCAGATGGTCCAGGAGCTTGGTCTTCAGCTGGGGGCCGTCCCAGAGCTCAGGGAACTCCACACCGGCGCTGAGGCCCACCCGAGCCAGGCTGAGGAGGTACTGGGTGCTGCCAGGCCCAAAGGTGGCAGAGGAATTGCAGGAAGTGACCAGTTCTGAGGCCGTGAGGACGGACAGAGTCTTCTGACGGAGTGTGCCGACCTCTGAATCTGACAAACGCATGAAACATAATATTAGCTGACAGCAACAAACAAACAGTTATTTAAAAGTCATTTTTATTCCAAACTTACAAAGTCAAACTTTTTAGAAACACTGCCATGTAAATTAAAACCGGCCATGTTATCTTCTGCTAGCATTCATCTGATGATATCATACTACAACGCTTTGGTTTAGTGCCACAAACCCACACGGAGCAACCCATTAATAATGCCAGCTGGCTCCTAAATGACTAACCAGCAAACATTTCCCAAACAGCATGGTGTATGTACAAACAGGAATCAGATGAGAGATACAAGTTACTGGAAATACCAGTTTCAAATAGGCCTCCGGAGCTCTGTCACACCTCAAAGTTGCACAGCACTGATACAAAAATAGCCCATCGCACAACCTACAGTATGATTTTATTTCTCGTCTCCATTGCTGCCTCTGGTTCAGATCCAGTATTCCTTTGAAAAAGGCCAAGTTCCTCTTAGAAGGTAGATCTGGTTTCCAAGTGCCTCTTTATCCTACTTGGCACCAAGTAAGCATTAGCCACTTTCTACCAACATGCCTTTGCTGTGAGGGCTTGTTGCTATCAGCGGTCAAGCTAAAGCATTTTCATGAGTGTCTATTATGGTATTGATTGATTCATGACTTTTTGCGAGGTCACAGTCACATTATCACAGTGTCACAAAGCCTCATGGTAGTTGTAGTCTTGCTCCCAGTGCACACAAAGTGAGAATCTACAGGATAGATAACCCTCTTAAAGCAGCCCATTGGTCGAGTTCACACTCATGATCTTGTTCTCTTTAGAGCTGTGTTTTTCATAGTCCTGTTTGTTGACATCCTGTCAGTGTGTACTTGATGCTTGGGCTCTCCTTCCCAAAGGAAGACTGTTCAGTGACGTCAGAGATAACATACGAGGAGGACCGCGACACTAAAAGAATCCTGGATGGAAATTTACCGCAGAATTCTGAAAAACTATGATGGATGTCTCCCGACTCGGCCAATACCAAGAAATAAAAACTTTTCAGACACACCAACCTGGTCCTTGGAGTAACTCTGAATCACGACTGAAAGAGAGCAGGCGATACAAGTTTACTCCAAAATGTGGCTCGCCTTATCCTTAGTTTTCCAGGCATACTGTATCTACCCTAGGATAGACCCACAACACGCTGGGAAGACTATGTATCTCACCTGGTTTGGGAACACCTTGAATGCAGGTGTACTTTGAATGTACCCCCCAAACTCTCCTTCTTCCCGTTATTATTTTCAGACACTACAATTTCTAAGCAGTTGTATTGCAGTCTGATTTCTTCACAAGCTAAACACACACACACACACACACACACACACACACACACACCCCTTTGTGATGTGAACAGATGCATACAACAGGCCAAGCTGAAGAAGCCAGTGTCGTCTGTTCCTGTCTATTTTGACTTTTATTGGAAAGACTGTGTCAGTGTCTGTTTGGAAAAGCCCATGGTTGTGCCAGCCCGGCCACCTGTGAACACGCACCCTCAAGGAGTGATGGACACACATGTGCACACATACGCGCACACTTCCTGTGAAATATAAGAAGAATCCAGAGGCGGGGCAGCAATATAGTAACCCGATGCCATGCTCACACTGTGCTCCTCCCTACAGTACTGTTTCAAGACTCCACACAGACCCTGCTTTGACAGCCAACTCAATTAGTTTAACACACACACACACACACACACACACACACACACAGAAAGCTTATGAAACCCAGCGCAACTCAATCTGGCCCCACAGCGCCACTCAAAATGTGGCTTGACAAAAGAGCGGGAAATGCTGCATTCCTCCAGAGATGGGCTGGGTTACCGTAGAGATGGCCAGGTTATTATGGAACCTGATCCTCAAAGGGGGGTCCGAGGCCAAATAAGCATAGCCTAATGGTTATAATGGCGGGGGTAAGGGCACAGTAATGACACCGATGATGAAGGGAGGAAAGAGAAGAGGATGACTGAAGGAGAAAGGGTGCGTGTCAAAAAGAAAACAGCTGTCGGTCAAGGTGGAACGAAGTGAAAAACTGTGTGTGTGCGTCAAAGGGTTTTAAAAACAGCATGTTGCCATTTGCTTGTCATATGCTGATACAGTCAACTATAATGCTCCGATCCTAGACAGACGACAACGCTACACGCACTCACGGCGAGCAACCTGAGACGCAAGAGGCACAAAAATATGTTGAGTGAAGGTCAGAAGAGAAGAAAAAGGAGAAACTGAAAAATCCCAAACCAGGGAGGAAAGGACAGAGCGAGAGAGGAAAAACATCATTAGTCAGGATGCAAAGCTGCTTTTTTATGATGGTCTTTATTAAAACTAGAGTGGCGGAGGAGGCAGGAGCAGCCAAGCGTTGCCCCAGTAAATGAAAGGCGTTCCTGTGAGGGCCATTTCACCGCGATTTTTCATGGCTGATCATAAATAGCCATTGTTCTCCCACAGCTGTGTTTATTTAAAATCGGTGTCTGCACTTGTGTCTCTTCATTACGCTCGTGTGCAAACCTGCAGCTGGACCGTGGCCAGACTCCATTAAGCCGTATTACCATGTGATATTTCGGGATGCTCTGGGATGCGGTCGGGCTCGTGTGACTGCAGCTTGAGAACGGGGTTAATAAACGACACGTAAATGCAGGTCTTAGCGAAGAGCTTTAGTGCAACGTGATGGTGAATTTCATACATTTACAAACTGCTCAAAAGAATGTAAACTACTTATGGAATTAACTGTGAGCTATTTTGCCATCAGATTAACTAATTGTAAATAATTTTAATCCCAAATTGAGACAAAACATCCCAAGTTTTGTCTCAACATCAGTTCAGAAGCCCGTGACCAGGGCAGATCCCAAGATTTTTAGAGCCCACCGGCCAGAAAATGTGCTGGGGCCCCCCCACTGCCTCAAACCACCATCTGAATATGTACCCAACCACCAAGTTCTTATTAGTCCTTTAACAACACTTCCTGTGCTAAAATAAGATTAAGCCCTTCTGCCGAAGTGATTAAACTCACCTTCATTGGGGATTTTTAAAAACCTTTTAACCCTTTTTGATAAATTATTACATTAATTTTCTGTTTATTGACTAACAGATTAAGTGAATAGTTAATGCAGCACTTTTAGCTGCTCCCTTACTCCAAAGGGGTTGCAGCCATGGATGGATCCCCATATTTTGACCTGACAAAGCCTGATGCAAAGCTCCAGGTCTGAGACCATCACAGAGTATGCTCCTATTCTTAAATCAGGGATCTTTTGCCTGTCAGTGATATTAGCATTAATCACGAACCACACAGCAATATTAGTAACTGATGCTACTTTATTTAATTCAAATGCCATCCGCTCTACAGCTCTACAGATTTGTGCTGAATATTTGGCTCCAAGGAGCAACCTGATATCTCTAATAATCAAGGGGAGGCAAACAGTGGGGAAACTGCTCACCATCTCTCTTGTCTGAGCAGGACCACCAGAACAGTTCAATTTCTGGGCTCAGAGTGTGCAAAGACATATGAATAAAGAGAATGCTAACCACAGTAAAGCAAACATCGATCAAGGTCTGTGGTTATGCTGATTCCCCCTGCATATCTGTCATGTTTTAGTACATGAAATTCAAGACTTGAACAATCCTGTTTTACCCCGGTGGTATTAGCTTTTCATTGAAGACACCCAAATTTTCAAAGAGTACAAATACTCTGGAGTTCAAAT
The DNA here is from genome assembly GCF_057381915.1 of Diplotaxodon limnothrissa. Lineage (NCBI taxonomy): Eukaryota > Metazoa > Chordata > Actinopteri > Cichliformes > Cichlidae > Diplotaxodon > Diplotaxodon limnothrissa. The sequence goes on along the minus strand of NC_140608.1, from coordinate 24,723,992 downwards.
TTTGGCAGTCCGTGAAAAACAACAGAGTGATTGCACACGCAGGAAAATCAAAAGCCTCGGCAGAGAGTGATGCTGCAGAGAACCGAGTTCATATGGTCTCAGACTTTGCTTATCCTGTGTGCACGCAGAAGAGAGGAACACAAGTGCTATATGTGTGATGGTCTGTTTTACACTAAAGGTCAAATATTTGAACTAAACGTAACCACAGCATCTGGTTTAGGTCAACCTGGGCCAACCTTGCAGTTTGTGGTTTATGGGAGGACGGGTACTGAATGGGTGCAGAGGGTCAGCATTCTGCTCCAGGAAACACTGAACTCAACAGCTACATCCAGCCCAACACCAGAATCGTTTTCACCACAGCTCATTTTTAGAAGTGTCACTGGGAAATATACACACTTTGAATATTATGCAATGCCCGAGATCATATGACGAAGGGTGGGTGAGTGTTCTATATAGTCGTTTAAGAGCTGTACCACAAAACTGGGAGAAGAGGCGTGCTGCTGCTCTATTAGCGCTTCCCATAGCCCACTAAAAGCTGGTTGTAAAGACGCTTTGCTGTGTCGAACTAGAGCTCTGGCAAGATGCGTGCACGTGCTCTCACACGCAAGCACACAGCTGGATTTCACATCAGTCTCCACCGTCATTACCCAAACTGTGAAAAACAAACCCCAGACGCTACGTGTGTGTGTGTGTGTCTGACAAGTGTGAGAGAGCGGGCCCTCTTATTAGCCTAAAACACCAGCCCCACATATACATCTGTCCTAAAAATAAAAGGACGCTAAAACAAAAAGAGCTTTAAATAATATTTCGGAAAAACACCCCAAAAAGACAAAACATGAAATACAATTTTAGATGAAAAGAGAAGCACTCAAATTGCTTTTTACAACCACTTTTGTTCAACATTTAAGTGCTTTGTGTCTAACACTCTCACTCCGATTAACACATTGGGATCAACTTGGGGATTGTCCAAGGATACTTAGGAATGCAGACTGGATCAAACCAGTTAGCTCCGACTTCTCATGTTTTCTCTACTGGCTGGTTTGCTAACCACAGACAAAACGGTGGGAAAAATTAACCAATGGTTCTCGAGTATGCTTTCTCTCACTTGCCGAGCAGGTCAGAAATCAGCAGAGATACCATATAAGCCACGCCCCTATTAAAAGCCACACACCATTTCGAAGGCTTTTATACATTTCTTTGATACAGAACGTAGGCCAGGTGACTGTGGTGGTGATCCTCGAGATCATTCAGCATTTCCCCAACCCTGCTGTATTTCACTGCAACTGCAGTCAGCCGTTCATCTTCTGCTGTGAGCTGGAGAGCTGCTTCAGGTGACCATACGCTGAGCTCACTGAACAAAATAAGGGCTACAGTTGGCAGCTACTGTCTAAGATGGTGGAGCTCGTCTATCCTCCAAGTATTTAGTACTTTTATCTTACAGGTTTAAAATGCTCAATTTTTATTCCCTAAATCTTCGAGATCAATAGTCGTCAAGTCAAGTAGCCTCCTTTTTTTTCAAGCTCTTAAGACTACCATGACCTGGATGACTACAAATCTACACAGACTTGTAGAGAACTAGTTAATAAGCTTGTTTTTTTCTGAACAGCTAAACCACTGCTTACTAATGATCCCTAAGCTTATGAGCTGTGAGCAGTTTGATTCGTGCACCCCAGTTTTATGATTATAACGAGGTAAAACTCAGCATTTCACACAAAAACATTAACGATGAGGTCAGAACACTCAAATAAAATGGTAAATGGTAAAGTCCAAGACATCTGCAGAGTGGTGTGTTCTACAGTATTTCATAGGAGGAGGGTGAGCAAGTTATTCAGCTCTTGGCACTAGACTGCAGATGGTGCACAATTCCCTAGAAAAAAAAAAAATCTTAAGCTAAATGAGTGGAAGTATCCAAATATAGAGCCACACGGCTTACCAAGCTGTCACACATGAACATCAATCAGATGTGCTAAACCTTCTTGAAGCCTAATTATGACAACATGGTTTTTTGGATGCACTAAGAATAAACTTCCAAGGCTTTTTTCTTTTTAATACAGCACTCACACACCACACATGTATGGCATGTACAGCGAATGTGACAGGATGCTATAATGATTCCTCCTCTCCATAATGACTGGGAAGGGATTGCTTTGTAACTGCACTGTAGAAATCCATAATCTTCAGCTGTCTCATTCTGAAAAATGCATACTTTTTAAGTTACTATCTTATTAGTAGGTCGCTTCATTGTTTACAGATTTTTGGAAAGTGATGCGTTCGGGTGGCGGCATTCAGAGAAAAGCACAGTGAGCAGTCAGTCCTTGGAACAACCAGGATGAAGATAATCATTTGCTTTCATGAGAACTTCAAAAATCAAAGAAGCAGCAATGAATAGAGCTTGTAGTTGACTGCAGTGCTGTGCAAAAGTCCTGAGCCAACACTCATTTCTTTGTATTTCGATCGGAAAATAATTATTCTTCAGTACAGCCTGAACTCTCCCCAGGAAGCTTTGGAACGCTAACTTTTTTCCACTCGATAAAAGCTAACGTGAGGGTTCCCGGTGGTTAGGGCCAAATGCAACTGCATGGCAGGATGCAGTAAACGGACCAAACTTCAGTCAGAAGAACAACTGAGATAATCCATCCACGTACGAGGTTAGTCATTAATATACTGCTGCATAGTTACATCGTAAGGTTTTAAAAACTGAGCTTTAAAATGAACAGCGGTAATAAAAACCGTGAGAGGCCGACAGTGATCACTGCCTTCTTTTAGGGGCTTGTTCAGATTAAATAGAACAAGATGCAAAGCATTCAAACACGTTAAAAACACAAGAGTCTTAATAAATGCAGAGTAGTTTGGACGCCGAAGCAGGATTCATACGTCGTCACTTAAAGACCGGATTCTGTTCTGTCGGGATGATCATACACTGCTTCAATAATGTTGCAGTCCAGGCTCTGGGGACGAAAACCCATAACTGATATTGTTCCATTGTGTGTTTTTCTATCCACGTATGCTTTTACTGCATTGGCAGAGTGTTTGGGGAGCAACCATTCCTTTAAAAATAGTCAGGTACAAGAAGTGGACAAATAAAATGATTAAAAAAATATAGTTCAAAAGCAAAACTTCCATATGGAGACTGGTTGTGTGAAAAAGTCTGGGTCCTTGGAAACAAACAGTGAGGGGTGGCTCGAGACTTTTGCACAGCACTGTAGATGTTGAAACATTGGTGCATCAGAAAAACCACTCAGTTAAACAAATCATTGATTTTAAAACGCGCAACGACAGGTATCTGCTCTGAGAAGTTACGATGCCTCTCGCCACTAGCAGCATCACACCTCTGTGACGGGAAGTTTAGGTCTATATGTAAGGTGGATTGGCAGATGACAGCCGTGCTAACTAGTGCGTTTCTGCACTTTTTTGACCTAGAATAGCAGCTGTGCCGCAGTAAACTGTCATATAACCACTCAACCAGAGCGGTACCTAACCACACTCTCACAGGCCTGTAGACTCTGACCTACAAGGAAAGAAAGCTGCTGCTACTAGCACTGCTAAAGCTAGCCACACTCTTGAAACTGCATCCGCCAAATTAACGGCCACTAAAATATATCTGGAGACTCATTTTAGTATTTTGTACTTGTGCATCCACTTCAAGCCAGTCACTGCTAACCAGCTAGCCTTCCTGTTGTGTGTTTTCCAGAGGTGCTCTAGTGGGGGTCCCTGATAACTGCTCTGTTTTTAATCACAAAGTAAGCCTACTTAGATAAAAAGAGGGAACCGTTATATGGTTATATTAAATAAATTATATATTTAAATAAGTCAGTTGTACGGGGCACATGCACACTCATGAAAAAGATCTTATGAACGATTCAGAGACAAATCACAGCAACATTTAAAGGATGCTTAAACTGTAGAAAGATCCAATTCCTGGTTGCAAATGGCTAAACGTGCAATATTTATATCAGGGATGTGAGACTGTACATTGAGGGCAGCACGGTGGCACTGTTGCCGCACAGCAAGCAGGTCCTGAGTTCAATTCCACCATCAGGCCGGGGTCTTTCTGTGTGGAGTTTGCATGTTCTCCCCGTGTTTGCGTGGGTTCCCTCCGGGTACTCCGGCTTCCTCCCGCAGTCCAAAGACATGCAGCTTGTGGGGATAGGTTAATTGGATAATCCAAATTGCCACTCGGTGTGAATGTGAGCGCGAATGGCTGTCTGTCCCTGCGACAGACTGGCGACCTGTCCAGGGTGTACCCCGCCTCTCGCCCTATGACAGCTGGGATAGGCTCCAGCGCCCCCGCCATCCTGAAAAGGATAAGCAGAAGCGAATGGATGGACTGTACATTGTGAGCCACATACAGCCCACTTTGATCTTGAGTGGGCCGGACCAACAAAACTCCCCTTTCTGCCAGCGTAAAGAAGTTAAACTACACACGTAATCCTTGATCCTTCCTCCAAAGTTTTGCAGTGAGCCGGACTGGACTATTTGCCTGTTTGACAACCCTGATGTATATGAACAGGGGTCTATAAAACTGATTTTGACTTTTTTTCTTGACTTTTCCTCTAATTCTTTTCCTCCTTTTTTCAAGTTAAAAGACTAGAAAATTGAAGATCGTGTCTACAAACAGCACACGAAAACTGATGGGGCTGAAAAGAATTACAGTACGTGTTGCAGTTTACCAGAACAGAACAAATTAAGGCCAGACTCCGGTCTTAAGCGGTCATCATCATCATCATGTGAAAGCACACTAATGAAAACAAGTTCATTTTTGTTTGATTTTTACCTCCTGTTAGTGTCCGGCTTCCACTCTCCTCTCTCTCTCCTGCTAAAGCTTTCAGTTTATTTTACTGGCAAGGCTGGAAAGCAAAGAAACAGCAGGCTGGCTGAGGTGGAGATGAAGCAATGGACAGAGGGTTTTTTTTATGAGTCAGCACAGATCAAAGAGCTGGAGCAGAGAAATGTGTGCACACTCATGAACAAAGAGCTGTGTTCAGAGCTGAGAGGAATTGGCTGGTAAATGCAAAGTTCCTACTTAATGCAGGGAGCCAGTTAAAAGAGGGGAGGGAAAAAAAGTAATATTGAAAAAGGGGATTGTTCACCTTCTTTTCCTCTGGTGCCAGGCGCTCTTAAGAGCCTGCTGCTTTCAAATGAACTTCCAAAACCTGTGGCTTTTTAAATCTGATTCAAGTGAGAAGTGCAATTACACAAGAGGAACAGGGGAAGTGATTAGAGGTGAGGAGCAGGAACAAAAAAAGAAGGAGAAATAAAAAGGCCACCACCAGAGCGGGTGAAACCAAAGACAGACTTATGATAATAATCGAGGCATTAGAGGTGTGTAAGCTCCAGGCTGCTTATTTAGTTATGTAAGGAGGAGAGCCAAGTCAGGCCAATCTACAGGCTTGTTTGGAGAAATCCTCGGTATTTCCACTGTCAAGACCAACATGTGCTCAGCACATGGCCCACTGAAAACATCGGTGCCCTCCTCCCCTTTCCCTCTTTCCTCTCTGTACAGCACTCCTCCATAAACTGGGTCACAGACGCAACCCCACCATCTGTCACAGATCGCTCGCCTTCGGTTTCACATTCCTCCAGCGTGGAGACCCCGCAGGTCTGCGTGCGTGCGCACATGACCGCACAAGCGTGCACACGCACGCACCAGGAGGCTTCTCTGAACTACCCGATACACGAAGCAGACTCCTGTCAACAATAAGTCTAAATGGAGAGCGCAGTGGTGCACAGCCTCGCCAACAAAAGTTGCACGGTTGTCCGTTCAGATGATGAAAGCTCCGACGTCAAATTCGAAGCAAATGGACTGAAAGCAGCTGCTGCTTGCTGAGCTGGTGAAATGCCGGGCAACGCCGTGACAAGCAGCAAAACTCAAATATCCATCACTCTGTTCGACTAGAATACACCGAACCCAGAAAAGATCTTTTAACAAAGAGATTGTACTTTAGTCAGCAAGAACGTTTAAATAAAAGGAAGCTGCAGAGGAAAGTTTAGGAAATTTGGTGGACAGGTGGAGCATGAGCGAGTGGGCAAATAGGAACACCAGATGTAGATCGTTTCATTTCAAGTTGTCAAAGTGGGGATTTTATCTTCTGGCTCCAATTTTTAGTGTTTCTAAGGCAAGCTGGAATGTTTTAAACAGCACAGCAACATTTATGGCCCGTTAGCTAACATGATTTTAGGTTAGTTATAGTTTATTTATTTATATCGCACATTTAATTACAACAGGAGCGTTGACCAAAGTGCTGTACAAGAATACAACATACCTAATAAAATAACTTTATTAGTATTGATGGCAAACACCAAATATGAATTAACAAATAACTCTCATGCTGTATTAAAAGTCAGTAAATAAAAATGTGTTTTAAGATAAGATTTAAAAAGATTGGCAGTAGGAGCCTGTCTGATGTATGGGGGTAAATTATTCCACAGCTTAGGCGCTACGACTGCAAACGCCCGATCGGTGAGGTGAGAGGACGTTAAAGAGAAATGATGTTCAACACTTTAACAGAGGGTAGGATTTTTGGTTTTGTACAATTTTAGAGTGAATAAAAGGAAAAAAAGCTCTTGTAAAATTCATTTGAGCTCTAAGATAACTCCTACAGAAGCGTCAGGACTATGTCCTGTTCACAGTCCTCTTTAGGGTGCCTAAAGAACACCACTTTATTAGGTACACGTTCTTGGTATTATGCTGAACCCACCGTTGTCTTGAGAACTGCCTGAATACTTTGTGTTGTCAATTCAACACATCCAGGATACCAATCTCCTGTTCCACCCCATCCCAAACGTGCTCTGTTGACAGTAGAGGCCATCTGAGTGCAGTGAATTCACTGAAATCTTAAAGAAACCAGTTTGAGATGATCTGAGGTTTATGATATGTTGCGTTATCCTGGTGGAAGCAGGAAGATGGATACACTGTGCTCATAAAGACATGAACATGTTGAGCAACAAAACTCAGATAGTGACTTAAATGACGCTCAGTTGGTGTTGAGGGGTCCAGAGTGTGAAGCACTACACCACCAGCAGCCCGAACTAATGATACAAGGCAGGACGGATCCATGATTTCATGCTGTTTACACAAAATGCTGACCCTACAAACCAAATACTGCACCAGAAATGGACTCGGAGCAGGTTTTTTCAAACCTTCTCATGTTTGGTGAACTCATGCTTCAAGGCTGTTTTGCACTTAGAGATGTTCTTCTGCATACTTTGGCTGCTGACATACTGCATCTGTGTATGTTTCTCCAGCTGCACACAAAAAGGCACTTCAGAGGGTCATTAATATGGCCCCAAAAATCACTGGACATCCTCTTCCCTCCCTGAAGGACCTGTACAGCACTCGCTGTCTCAGGGGGCCACGGGACTGCACACACCGAGGACACCGGGTGTTTCAGCTCCTGAGAGTCAGGCTGCTGAGGTCGTGGACAAACACACTGAAGGACAACTTTTACAACAGCCCTAATCAATGCTAACAGCTCACCTGATTGGCTACCTCCTTGGACTTTTGTGGGGGCAATAACAATAATAATAATGTGCAATAAACACTCATTCTTTTATTCATTTATTAAGACATTCCTTTTTTTGCTCATACCTTTCTTGCACTTTAAAAAAAACCCACTTTAAGTTACTGTGTTGTGTTTAGTTGCGCGCAGTATTGATGTGGGACACTTTCGTTGTACTATTACCGTATTTTCCGCACTATAAGACGCACTTAAAAAACTTTTTTAAAAATCGACAGTCCGCCTTATGTAGAATAGAATAGCCTTTATTGTCATTGTACAGAGTACAACGAAATTGGAGTGCCACTCCCTTGGTGCAAGTTTCAATAATAAATATAAATGTAAAATATAAAAAGTACAAAAAAAAACAATCATAAGTACTCAAACAATAGTATGTACAATATATACAGGATAGCAGCATTAATATAATGACAGTATGAATAGCAGCATAATATAATGACAGTGACGGTATGGAATAGGTTCAATTGTTTTTGTGCTTATTTACTACGGTGATAGCTCTGGGAAAGAAGCTATCCCTGAATCTGTTTGTCCTGGTTTTATGTGACCTGTACCGTCGGCCTGACGGTAATAGTTCAAACAGTTGGTTGCTGGGGTGAGAGTGGTCCTTGATGATATTGCCAGCTCTGCTGAGGTACCGAGAGTTTGCAGTGACCTCCAGGCTGGGCAGAGAGCAGCCAGTGATCTTCTGGGCTGTGTTGATGACCCTCTGCAGTACTTTCCTGTCTGCAGCTGAGCACCCTGCATACCATGTTGTTATGCCGTACGTTAGGATGCTCTCTATGGTGGCTCTGTAAAATGTCACCAGCAGCCTCTCCTCCAGGTTGTTCCTCCTGAGCACTCTCAGAAAGTGGAGATGCTGCTGGGCCTTTTTAACCACCGCTGTAGTATTTGCAGTCCAGGAGAGGTCAGCAGAGATGTGCACGCCCAGAAACCTCATGGAGTGTACCCTCTCCACACAGCTCCCGTGAATGTAAAGTGGGCCGGGTCTGCTCTGCCCTTCCTGAAGTCCAAGATAAGTTCTTTAGTTTTCGTGGTGTTCAGTTGGAGGTTGTTAACTGAACACCACTCAGTCAGTCTGTTGACCTCATCTCTGTAGTCCGACTCATCCCCCCTTGAGATGAGTCCAACCACTGTGGTGTCATCCGCGAACTTTATGATGGTGTTTGAGAGATGGGTAGGGGAGCAGTCGGATGTGTAGAGCGTAAACAGGAGGGGACTCAAAACACATCCTTGTGGAGACCCGGTGCTGAGTGTGATGGTGCTGGACCGGTGGGGGCCGAGTCTGACAGACTGTGGTCTATGTATGAATTCTGGTTGTGCTACTGACCTTGAATCGATTTTATGCGGTGCTCGAAAATCTGTCAAAAAATGTTTTGGTACGACTTTGGTAAGATACAAAGCTGCACCGGTTGATGTATTGCCGGAGCATTACGGCTGCCGTAGTCAGGAGCCTCGCGGAGAGATCTGGGTCCAAAACTCGGTCTTCTTCAGGTCCCACAGTCAAACGAACACTGCGGCATCACTGAGAGTTACAAACTGTCTAAATTATTTTATCTTTAATAAAATGAGCAGCGCTGCTGCTTTACCAGGTGTAACAATTATGTTTAACATCCAGGCATCCATGAAAACAGGATTTATTACATTTAACAGAGTTAGAAGTTAGCAGGAAGTTATCTCGCTAATTTCCACCTAAACATGATATACCATGTTCTGACTGGCTAGCTGGTATATAATGATGTGCTACGTTATCACTAGCAACGCAGCTATGTTAGCATAACATAAACACAGTAAAGCTGGAGAATGAATGCAAATGCTTGTTTTTGCTTAATGCGCCTTATGGTCCGAAAAATAAGGTATATTAGGTATGAGTGTGCACTGACAATAAAAAGTTATCTTTTTCTTACAAGTGGCTATTGTTGCCTTCATATCATGTCAAAGCAGTGTGCTCCTTCTCCTTTGACCTCAGAAATCAACAAGGCATTTTCATCCAGAGAAAATATCCAGAGAACTTTCTCTGTAACGATGCCTGTGTGAGGAAATCAGAGCAGATCTGCAGTTTCTGAAATGCTCCAATCAGCCGCTCTGTCCCCAACACCCATGTCACAATCAAAGTCACTTTGATCTCCTTTCTTCCCAATTCTGATGCTCAGTTTGAACTTCTGTCTTAACCATGTCTACTATTTTTGGTGTCATCTTTACAAGTTCAGTAACAAACACCTAAACCATCCTGATCCAGACTGGATCAAAGTGGATGATTAAAATACAGCTTTTTGGCTTCGATGATCAATCTAATCAGCTTGTGTTTTACACACAGACAAACCTTTTCATGTCACTGTATGTGTGTCACCACGTGGTTGTGGGTAGTGTGCAGGACTTGCATTTGTGTCACGCTCTGCATATTTCTGCAGGTCTTCATTAAAACTCCGGTGAAAAGTAGTGATCCCACAATTACTACTCACCTTCCAGAATGCTGATCTCAGGCCCGCACAGGCACACCAACACATCCACAAAGGCTCCTCTGGTCACCACACAACTGTTCTGTCTGAAAAGAGAGAAACACGAGGCCGTCTTTGATCCAGCACAGAAAATTGACTGAAATCGGTTGACCCTCAAAAGCCGTAGAAACATTTAGACACGTTGGGGGGAAAAACAGAGTTTGTGTTTAAGAGCTGTTAATAATGAAGGATCTCTATTATCAAGTAGGCTGCCTAAATGTTCCTAAACTGCTTATCGATTTAAAGAGATAACACTGCAGCCTCCAGTCACTGATCATCTGTTTCCCATTAAGATCACAGACGAAGATTTTCTTCACGAACCGGCTGATGCCTCACCACAAACTGTTGAATTAAGGCAATGGGCATGGCCAACTCGGTGCATTTATTGCTTGTGAGAACGTTTGTGATCTCTGCTGTAACTGAGTGTGGGCTCTGTGGCTCATGCCGCTTTTGCACAGCACTGTACGACCTTCTAACCATGAGGTGGATAAAATCCATTTAAATACCTTTTTCCCAGCCATATCCAGTCTGCTCCCTACACAAATGTATGCAGCACAAAGTGTTTACATTCACTCAGTAGGGTGTCAAGCTTTAAGCTTTCAATTTAGTTGAGCAAATTAACAAACCTGCCAACATAAATATAACATATAAAGTCACAAAACGCCATAAAATTCAAACATAAGCTAAAGAAAAAACACACCCTGGACCTACAGTTCAACAGTCAAACAAGCGAAACATCTAAAAATTCACCAGATAAAATAAATCAGAGCAAAGGAAACAATCAGCTGAAATGACCACACGGTTGAGTAAACACCTCTCTGAGAGAGGCTTCAAAAACCGAACATTAGAAACAGCCCTGCATGATTTTTGTGTTGCACTGCAACAGCGCGAGTTAGGTGTTCCTAATAAACTGGAAACTTCATACACTGTAAACATCTGAAAGCAGTGGCAGCTTTGTCACATTGGTCACATCCACGGCCTTAATAATCGGGACCCGTCTTATCTGAAAGACCTTATAGTACCATATGCCCCAACACAGCACTTCACTATCAGACTGCTCGCTTCCTTGTTGATCGGTAACAAGTAAGGTCCTGAACGCCTCCTGGGAACGACACATAAACCACTTAATTGTACTGACACAGACAAACAGTTACTGTTATTAGTGGGTCAGTAGCTCATGGGATCAGACACTGAATGGCACAGTGATTTGTGTTCTCATTTTTGATGAATCCTGATGGCTGAGAATAGGCCAGAATCATATGAGTTGCCCCCAGCTCTGTCATCCTAGACGGGACTTATTTCCTGAATGTCACAGGAGTTTTCACACAAAGGCTTCAAAACACGAACGACTTGGTGTTATTCTCTTTTTATTCCTGCCCTGCACATTAGTGAAGTAAAGCTCTCGCTGCTGTCATATTATTTGTAAATGTCGACCCAGTTTATGTGTGGCCGCTGCAAAGTGTGTGCGTTCTATCAAGATTGTGACCACAGCGCTGCAAGAGGCCACAAGTGTGTGTGCGAGAGAAAACAACAGAGACAGTGTGCGAGCTTGACGTCATGTTTTCATCACTCGGATATTAATAACGCGCACATGCCCCCACATCAGCCGCCTGCACGCTTAATACACGCACGATACTCGAGATGGAGCACGGTGTGTGTATGAGAGAGAGGAGCGACTGTTGGTTAACTAATGACAGATTCTGGCAGCGATGAGTCCTGTGAATGTGAGCTATCATCATCAAACACGCTGTAAGAAGTTGAATCGTTAGATCGCGATCCAAACTACACACTGGAGAAGGTCCTAACAGGCTGACGCCGGCCCTTCACGTCGCCAGAGTCATCGCTGCAGCGCGGACACCCTCGCGGAGCCAGAAAAAGTCCAAAATGACACAACACAAGGATCGGTGTGAGGCCAAAACCCAACACTGACTCAGACCAGACGAACAATGCATTCCATCCTTTTTGGAAGGCGGCTGCCTCAAATTAGTGGTGATCTGGATGAGTTTGGGAGGTTTTCTTTTCCCAAAAACAAAGATACTCTGACCTGTGATGTCCTTAGATCTGGGCGCCGGGCTCCCGGCGCCGGGCGATCAAACGAGCAGACTCTGGGTACGCTCTGGTGAGCAAGAATTCACCTCGTCATCTTAATAAAAGCTCATCAGTGTAACCAAGCAGAGCTAGTAGGGCTAGTGTTGCTAACTCAGTGGCGCTGTGTTATCTGCTGTAGGGCCTGAGCACAGGAGACCTAAACCTGACCTCACACAGAAGAGGAGGAGTTGGTGGGGGGAGGGTGGCAGGTAACTGTGCCCCAACTTGAGGCCTGGACTTTTAGCAGGAGGGCAAGAGGTAGAGGGAAAGTAGGGGGGGGGACTGCATGCAGATGGGTCAGCAGGCAGTCTCTTTGAAATGGAAGCCGGGGCAGGACATGAAGCGGACAGGGCCGGGGAGGGGATGTACGGTGAGACAAGGAGCTATTCTTCTGGCGAGGGAGCTGGAAAAGAGGGATGGATGCTTATCTGTGTGTTTGTGTGTGGGCGTGTTTAGGATTACCGAGAAGCGAGCCACATGCGCTGACAGAGAGCTTCACCGATGCCGCTTCCTGCTGGCAGGGGTCTGTGTGAGTCAGTCTGGTAGGAGCGCAAGAGAAACAGCACCTGCAGACCGACACGTGCACACACACACAAATTGAAAAAGACAGAATGGATATTTATTATACAGGAGTCAGAGTCACAGAGAATTATCTACAAGCCCTACAGAAACAGACTAAACTCCACTCATCTTTACATCTTGGCAGAGTGATACATACACATACATGTTACTGATACTCTGTTGTTCGAGTGGTTTTTCCCCTCTTTTTCAACCACATTGTGTGGCAGAGATCTAATAAAAGGAGAGTCTGATGCATGTAGACAGTAACTACTGAATCACAAGCTACAGTGTGTAAGTGTAGATAAAAGATGGACCTTGTAGGACGTGTTATCAGTGAAATGAATCGTGGTTTGCCTTAGGCTCTAAAGGGTAAGCCACGCAATGACATCACACCTTAAAGGGATAGTGTAACATGTTTGGGTTTGCACTCAGTCTTAATAGGTTCATTATGAAATGAAGCATCAAACCACTACTGATGGGGATTTTCTACTGTTGGCTATATGACTGCATTTGGCAACAGGGTGAGCTCCTAAATGTTGGACTAAAGGGTGAGAAAACACTGTGCGCTGAATGAAACTTGCGAATCATCAGTAATTACAAGACAATAAATACGAATTCCCTGGAGGAAAATTTACTTGGACACCAACCACGTCTGGACTACAGCACAAATACTCCTCTTTGTCTGGAATTTAATGGTTTTTATGGTGCATTTACAAACCAATCATAAAAAGAAATCTTACATGGGAAATTATTGTTAGACGGGCTTTCTGTCTTGTTTTATTTATTACACTGAGCCAAACAGCCCGGGACGCGAACATGTTAATCCTACACAGCAACTCCACCAACCACTAGTTGCTCAACCTAAATGACAAGAAGATGGTCAGAGTTGTCCCTTTTGATGTTCCCTCTTCTCCAGTAAATACTCAAAGCACACTTTGAAAGGTCAACACGCTGCTTGCTCCAAAGGAGCATCTTTCCATCCTGGCGTGTGACCTCTGGTCTCTGGACAGGAAAGCAAGAAGTTTCCCGATGAAGATTTAATCATTCTTTTCACTTCGGCCGATTTGCCAATGAGAGACTGAGCCAGTCTGCAGCAGGTGGACTGGCGGTTGGGAGTATTCAGAGGCCAGGACACAGGCTGGCTGGCTGGTTGGGGTGTGTATTCTGGGCCTTGGTAAGTATACTCTTTAAGCTGGGGCCATGGCCACAGACCAGTAGGAAGCCATTCATTACGCTATGCAGGGAAGGCAACGTGGGGAAAACCAGGGCGACCACGTAGCACCAAGCCTGGCCGCTGAGTTCTGGCCTGCCCCATCTCATCTCCTGCAGTCTCCACGCCCAGGCAACACCCACTGGCTCACACAAACAGCTTCCACACCTCCAGGTCCTTCTTCCTCTCGCTGTCAGCTCTCTCTCAGGGCTTTTCCACCTACGAGAAGCCAGAGCTGGAGCAGATTCCCAAACCAAATATTGAACATTTCCAAGTAATTTTGATTCCCATTATTTCAAACATAAGAATATGTCTTCATTTTCACTGCCAGTTCCAACAAGCTCGGCAAAGGAAGTCATTCTAAAAGTAACCTATCACCCTGTTTGCTCACGGCCACGGTGCCAGACTAAAATAATCTTGTTTACCTGCGTGGATGATGAAATGTTGAATCTATTCTGGTGGGGGTTTAAATCTAGAAACTTCATCAAGTGTCTTTTAAAACTTGCTGGTGCACAGCCATACAGGATATTACAAAATAGTTGAGTTCTAAAGAAAGCTTGTGGGTCTGACTTCTAACTCAATGGTGGCCTTGATTAGCTTACTGATATAAGAGCAGTTAATCATTTAACCACATTATTACGATTTTATCACTTTGCTAAAATAAAAAAAGAAAGAAAAAGTGCAGATCAAAAAGTACTCCAGAGGTTTTTCGATATGCTTTGTGGTCTGTGCTGTTACTTCCAGTTTAGACAAGCACACGCCTGCTCATTAAAAGTTTGCTTGAGCAGCATCACCGGTTCCAGCACTGGTTCCAGTGTCCAAAGCAGGGAGCTCTGTCTTTTCTCCCTCTCTTGCTGCACTCCACAGTTACACCTCATCCACCGGGTTGGGAAGTCCCTGCATGGGAGGCTCAACCGGCTCAATCCAGCCCGGCACGGAGAAAACCGAAATATTTATAGAATTCCTCCTCCCAAAGACAGAGTGCAGAACTACACCCCACTGTGGGAGGAGATCCCGGGATAGGATCAAGCGTAAATGAATGGGAGACGATAAGACAGCAGCACAGAGACCTTCTGCAGGCTTATTTTTGTTGATCAAATGTCCGATTTCTTCCCCCTTGAATGCCTAAATGTGGATTTCCTGCTTTCTTGCTACTTCTTCCACACTTGTAGGAAAATGATCATATGACTTGTGGTCAAATAAACTGGTTCCGACATGAAAAACAAAAGCAGTACTGTGTATTGTATGATTATAATGTATAAGATGCTTAAAGGAGCTTGCACTATTATATACTGACTTCCAGGAATCTTTTAAAACAACTAGGAGACAAGCGTATGTACTGTATACGTATGTATCAGCTCTTTGAATGCTGCAACAATAAAAAGAGATGAAGGTTGCAGACACAGACCGTATAAAACACAGCATGGCATGTCATAACCTGCATTCTCTCTGAAGACCACTAGATGGCAGGTGCTGTGATTGCAAACAGACCTGTGATCCTATAGAAATGTACAGAATAATGGCTTTGTGTCTTGACCCCTTAAAACACATTCATGCTGAGGTTGTGACTGATGACACGTAATCCAATGAGCAGCCAGTTTCCCAGTCAGACCCATCCATCCTCCACACATCTGTTTTTTCTGAAACTGAGATGAGGCGATTGTGAAAACGTTTGTCTTCGTATATCTAGGTGCATCTTTTATACTGTATGGATACAGCTAGCTGGTTTAGCGCCCACTGTTTATTATTAAGGTAGAAAATAAATGCTACTGTAGTTATGCTTGCTCATTAAATATAAGTTAGACTTATGGGTCTCCTTAGGTGGTGAAGCAATTTCCACTTCGACATGATTTTCCAAGCAATAACAGATATGGTTAGCGGGTTAGCTGTGGCTGCATAGATTAGACAATGTTTGGTTCACATTATTAGCTGATAAACTCATATAAAAAATGGCCGGATACCAAATGAATTCTGGGAGTCTGGATAAATTAGCGGCTAAATCTTAACCACTTAAAACTGGCTTTTGCTATCTGACGGTCTTCTGTGTTAGCAGGCACACTGGAGTTAGCTAACATTAGCCAGAAGAAAGGCAGCTCCAGAGTGGATTTATTCTCAAGCATGCGCATCACATCCTTCAGATTTTCAGAGAAACATACTTCACATTCTTCAGATTAGATGTGACATGTTGTAAGTCCTTCAGACACTATTTGAGGGAATGGTGAGAGTTGGTAACATCGCTGGCAACAAAATACATTAAAATATGAAAAAAGTATCCAGTGTATGTGCTTCTATTTAAACATGGAGGTTTGCAAACATTGCAAATAATTGGCACAGCGGTCTAGTGGTCGCCTCACAGCCAGGAGGTTTTGGGTTTGCATGTGCCTGTGTGGGTTCTCTCTGGGTACTTAAACTTCCTCCCACAGTCCAAAGGCACACATGTTAGGTTTAGAGGCCATTCTAAAAGATCGGTAGATGTGAATGTTAGTGTGAAGGGTTGCAAGTCTGTCTTTGTTGAGCCCTGATTATACTGATTATACTGCGGACATGGACAGCTGGATACCCAACTGCCAGTAAGTCATTCCTGTTATTCGTCTCTTTACTTCACTCCTTGAGGCACATTCATAGTTCGTGCATTGTAATGTAAATACTCTGCAGACGAGTCTACATGATCACAAAAAACATGCAGGAACGTGAACACAGACTCTCACGCTCACCGTATGATCGTGAAATTCACATCTCTTCACATCCCAGTGGAGCCGTGGATGCAGAAAGTATAATCGAGGCTTTAGTGCATTTATTCAAAACAGACATATTTATTATATCATATAAAAAGATATTTATCAATGCAGCTGTTTTAGATACTTTAGAACCTCATAGTGCAACCACGCGTCCCCCTATAGCTGTGGATTGGAACTTCAGACAAAAAAAATACAAGAAAAACTTGAATTATGAAAATATCAAACCCTCCTTGTATGCCTTGTTCTCTAAGCAGACATTTAACTGTTTGTGTGTGCCTTTTTGTGTGTTGCAACAAGCCTCATTCTGCTTTTGGGTCCGTTAAAAATAGTGGTGGTGGATGTGAGGTCCCTTCAGACTCTGTTATCAGGCTGCCCTGCCGTCCCTCCCACTGCCGCAACCACAGACTGACCACATGTTGTTGCAAGCGCACATGCGCGCACATGCACAAAGCAAGTGTAAGCGCAAATAATTGCACAGCAATCCGGGGCTCCGTCCAGTAAAACACATTCACAAAGAAACGCATAAATCGGCGTTCACATAAAAGCAGATAGAGGTTAGGCAGAGTGTGGACGCGCCCAATTAGACAAAAAGAGATCCAATAAAGACGAGCTAAATATAAAAAAAAACAAAAGAAACACAAACTTTCCCTTGCCCTGCACGGCCGTATTCTTGCACAAACAAAGCTTATAAATGCACTCCATGTGCATGACTATATCACTGTTAACAGTTATAACAGAGCATCGCAGCTGGCCTCCAGGGAGTTGTTTGTTATTTTATTATGTCCAGAGGCGGGTGTACATACTGGTACTAGCAGCATAGGGGGTGTGCATGTGTGAAGGATTGACACTCAGCTGTCGAATATCCTGCAGTAGTAAAACAGGAGCTCCCTGAACAAGAGGCCAGGGGTTAGTTTACTTTGTACATAACAGAAGAAAAGATCAATGATATGAGTGGACAGCAACTAATGACCATAAACATGAGACATTACATTTGTACTTGGGCAAAACTGACAACTTTAAAATGGCTGAATATATATATACATTTTTAATGGAAACTGTTCGACAATATGGATTGGAAATAAGTGGTAGACAAATCAATTCTGCAGAAGAAAGTCAGGACGTAAACATATGAAGTTTACAGGCATCCAACACTGGTAGGGAAATTGTCTCCAAAAGTTGGACACAACACTAAGGCAGGACATCACGATATATCATGATGTGAAGACAGACTAAACATATTCCTAAATAAGGTTTTGGACAAATATAGTGAAGCTCATTATGAATCACATGAAGTCCTTTTGAATATACCCTATTTTCTGCACTATAAGGCGCACTTAAAATCCTTTAATTTTCTCAAAAATCGACAGTGCGCCTTATGTATGAATTCTGGTTGTGCTTACTGACAGCAAACCGATAGCAGCAACTTCGCTCATGCACGATTCATTTGCAGTTTTTAACGGGTAGGGGTGAATATCTCCTGCTCTGACATCAGCTTGGGGCGACTGCTGCGTGAGGACTACCTGCCGCCTGTGAGCGTTTTCGCACAGGCGAGGTGCAGATTGAAGCAACCGCTGATTGTTGAGAGTAAGAGCGATACGTGCTTCCATGTGAATAAGTAGTCATAAGTCTCCAATAATGCCAGAAAAAGTCTCCAGATTTGTCGCTAGTCGCTTTTTAGAAAAAAAAAAAGTCGCTAAGGCGGTGTGAAAACTTGCTAAATATAGCGACAAAGTCGCTAAGTTGGCAACACCGCCAAAACTCCGCTTCAGGTCCCAAAGTCAAACAAACACTACGGTACACTGAGAGTTAAAAACTGTCTAAATTATTTCACCTTTAATAAAATGATCAGCGTTGCTGATTTACCAGGTGTAACAATTAAGTTTAACATCCAGGAATCCATGAAAACGGAATTTATTAAATTTAACAGAGTTAGCAGGAAGTTAGCTCGCTAGTTTCCACCTAAACATGATATAGCATGTTCTGACTGAGAGATTTCTGTAAAAAATGAAAACGTACAGCTCTGCTATCACTTCCAACATAAATGAAGACAGAAAACTAAACAGCAGTGACGTTTGTAGGGTTACTGAAGTTGGGCTAGCTGGTATATAATGATGTGCTACGTGATCGCTAGCGACACAGCTATGTTAGCATAACAAACAGTGAAGCTGGAGGATGAACGCTAACTCTTTTCCACTCAATAAAAGTTAACGTGAGGGTTCCCGATGGTTAGGGACAAATGCAATCGCATGGCAGGATGCTGTAAACGGATCAAACTTCAGTCAGGAGAACAACTGAGATAATCCATCCACAATATGAGGTTAGTCATTAATATACTGCAACAGCACGGAAACAGAGCAGCTGCGAGATAATTCTACATTAATGAATCAATGTTACGGACGAGGAGGAAGCAAAAAGAATAAGTTGAGTAAAGTTTGCCTTATCTGACTGTTTTGTTTCACTTAATGCATCTTATAATCCGGTTCGCCTTATGGTCAGAAAAATACGGTATTCGATAAAGAGTGACCGGTTACAATATTAAATAATGCGATGTAATGCAACCACATTGCATAACCTAGAATTCATACAGCCATCAAACAAAGCCATCCATTGAGACGACTTGTGACTATAGGGGTTGCCAAATGAATAAATCCCTGATGTATGTTGACGTAGTGGGAAAAAATTAGATACAATAAAATGGGTTCAATATAAACCAACAAGGACATAAACCAAGAGTGGTTTATATCTACCACTGTAAGAAATGTTTTGGGCAGTTGCCCACTTTGCCCGGTTGGAACTGCCACCTGTATGTTGACAAAATAGCACAAAACGTCTGACACCAATACGAGACACCTGGGATTCCCACTGGACTGGATATATCTGATGGCATTTTAAAAGCAGGCTGACTGGGTGTGCAGGCGCACACATTCTTTCTCTGGTTCAGCCCAGAGGCTTTTCTCAGAAAGCCCAGGCAGATCGCTGGCTAAAGGCAGCAGTCGTCAGGCCAAAAGAAAATTATTTGAAGACAGCAGAGAAGAATGCACTGAGGAAAGCTACACCAACGCAACTGCTGCCAGAGACGAGGCTACAACGATACTCCGAATTCAAGAGCCTCCTCAGTCTCATTTAGCCTCTGTTGTGAAAATACACAAAGGATTACATGTGTCGAGTTGGCCCTTCTCAAACCACCACAGGCCGCAGCTTTATATGTCTGGCCTGTACCCGGCGCTGTGGGCCAGGGCTGCTGCTGGCGCGTGTCGAGAGTGGAGTCCAGTGTCGGGTTGGGTTAGTGCCGGTCTATCCGGTGGGCTTGTTAAGCTTGGTCCAGATTGTATCAACAGAGGTTTTGGGCAAGACGGGGTGACTGAAGTGAATCCAGTGGTTTTCAGAGATGTTTGATTACCGGGAAGGGGTCTCACCCAGGCCACGCAGAAGACAGCACTGCCCTAAGTGCAACCAATTAATCAGGCTGACCAAATCCGGATGACGTAGAGAGAATCAGGCCAGGACATTGAAGCCTGCCTCGGATGAGTTCTGACTTCTGAAAACGCTGCGTACAGTGTCGGTGTATATCTAGAACTGCAGTGCATGCATGAAAATGTCCTATTTCTATCACACTACTGTAATATATTCTGCACAGAACATGTTATAGTCAAATAAGCTTTCCATCTCGAGGGGAAAAAACAAAACAAAAACCCAGATCAGTCTGTGCCACTAAAAGTGTGTAAAAGGTGAAAATACTGTTGTAAATTGAGAAATATAGTATGGAAATTTAGGACAAAGGCAACTCTTTCAATTCAGTTTTATCTTATTTATATAGCAACAGCAGTCACCTCAAGCTCTTTATGTTGCGAAGTAAAAGTGCCTAATAGGGTTGGGCGATTGGACGAATATATCGACAATCGACAATAGGCTGAGCCCATCGTTGATCGTTTTTACAGGGGCGATTTATTTATTTATTTGCCCATGAGCAAGTTTGCTAATAACAATGGAGCTAATAGAAGCAGTCAACAGGGGGGGGGGGGGGGGGGGGGGAAATAAAAAATTAGTAGCGCTGTTTTAACAGCACCCTCTTTCATCTGCGAGCACATGCCCCCTCCTCAGAGTGCGCCCAAATGCTTGTTGATGGAGCTGCAGAAGCTGGTGATAGCCTAGCATACTCAGCCGGATGGTGGATACGTGCATGCTCATGCAAGTTAGTCATGTTTGGGTACTTTGCTCGCACTATACGTCTGCACAAGCGGCACACCGCTTTCATCCTAAATTGGTGACTTTATATTTTTTTGGTTTTTTTAGTGCTGTCAGCGTTAACGCACCATCATGACGACTAACACGATTAACAATTAACCCACCTGGAGCGCAGACTGAGTCAAAATCCCTGAAATGTCTCCGTCACCGCATTTCGGCAGTTTATCCAAAGTTTGTTTATTCTGCGCTCCAGATTAGTTGAGCGCGTAAAATTTTTTAATCACGTTAATCGTTATGACTGCGCTGACAGCCCTAATTTTTCTGGGAAATTAGTTTATCCATGTTTGGACTTCTGTGTTGTAAACGTGCAAATCAGTCCGTGCATGATTACACTGCTGCGGCCATCAAAAAGTCTGCGCATGCATGAATATATCGCCCATCGTGGATTATTGGGCTGATGTCGGTTGGACAATTTTTACATATCGCCCAACCCTAGTGCCTACAATAATATATACAAGAACCCAATATTCAGATGCCACTGTGAGCAAGCACTTGGTGACAGTGGGAAGGAAAAACTCTATTTTAACAGAAAGAAGCCTTACGCAGAACCAGGATCAGCGAAGGCCGGCCTTCAAGGGACGAGCTTCGAGGCTGATCCATTAAGCTAAAATCAAAGTGCATAAAACCGCAATTTCTCAAGTTGCCTCTGGCTGACTTCAAAAGCAAATCCCTCAGACTCCCATTTTAAAATGTCAGTGAATCCTAATGTTCTGTAAATCCCAGCAGTGACATCACCAATAGGCGCACTGCTGTCTGGATCCGGACCCAGAGGCCGTTCTTTAAGGACCCAGATTTACTAGATTTTGACAGACTGTTTGCATTTTATTCTGAGCAACATTTCTTGTATTTACAGTAGGCCTATTTTGATCTGCAGAGCCTTTGTCTTTACTTTCCTGACTTTACTACTGGAACGCACCGACTCACTCCAGAAGCAACTGAATGCGGCTTAAACGTGCGGCAGACCAAACGCATGCGTTGTAACTCATCCCATGTGACGCTAATCACCCAATCAAAAGCGTGTGTGAAAACTTCATGAGACGAAATGCAAAAATCTGAAAGATTTCAGTAAATCAACATTACAGCTCATCGATGTACATGTGAGATGTAGTTTAAGAAAAAGAAGCAAAAGGGAAACGCAAACTCTTACATTATTACACATTAACAACTTTATTTGAAGACTTCTACTTCAAAAGTGGACCCTTTAGGTCACTGTGGAAGTGAATAATAACCATTGTTGAAATACTGTTGAATTATACTTTGTTGTATTTGACAGTCAGTTGTTAACTATATACAAACCCTGATACAACCTTTAGGCTACTCTTCATAGCAGAGAGCTCTACTGGATGAGGATCTGGGGTGAGATAGTCACTGTTTATTTGGAGTTTATGCAAGTCAAGTCAGAGTAGTGTTAAACTTTCTCGGATTTATAATGTTCAGTACAAAAGAATTCTTATAATCGTGCAAAAAAAAAAAAAAACTAGCCAAAAAAAAGTGTCTGATGGAAACATTTCCTTGTATCCGACTTATTACCGCCTGTGTGAAAGTCAGCAGGGTGGCAGAGCCGGCCTCGGTAGCGGTGATGGTTCCCAGCTCCGCGCTCGGCCCACTAACAGTTGTTCTTTGACAATAACAGAGGAAGTCATTTCTCCCTCGAGCAAAAACATCTGCTACCTGTTATACACAAACACACACAGCGACGCACATTAACATACATCAGACAGGTCCCGGGGCCAAAACCAGAATCCTCGTAAGCTCGGTGTAAACAGCGCCAGAGTGTGGCATACATGAACGTGCACACGTACGTGCATGTTGCTAGCGTGCACGCTCGCTCCGCGTCTCTGCAGCTCCAGTCTAAACATCGTCCTTGTTTCTCACACACAAAGCAAGGAGGCTACCGTCTTTATCTGTGTGTGTGTGTGTGTGTGTGTGTGTGTGTGTGTGTGTGTGTGTGTGTGTGTGTTTGAGAGAGATGCTCCCTTCCACACGTACACTCAGACCTCTATCTCTGTCTTACTAAGTTTAGACCACTTCACCTGCATTGGGCTCTGCAGCTCTTTGCATATCTGCCTCCATCATCTCCACAATGCCCTCATTGTGCCCTCACATTAGCGTACACCTACTCACCTGCTATCTGTAGCCTCGGTATAGATAGTCCCCACAGATAATCAATCCCCGCCGATCAAACGAGTTCATCGTTACTTTATTGAACTCTTGAAACACTCAAGACACCTGAAGCTTTGACGCAGTCATGAAATTATTAATTAACACAAAACAGATGAGCAGAGCTATTCAGAGCTACACGTGGGAGATCTTACTTACACATCGTAGCATTAATTAGGATTCCGTCCTCGCAGTTTTATCTCATTATATAATGTTATTATAAGTATGACTACAAAACAATACCACTGGCGGGGTAACTGTATAGCAAAAAATAGCGGTCCTAATAACAGCAGCATTATTAATAAGGAATAAATGGAGAATTAAACCCAAATATGTAACAATTCAGAGTAAAAGGACTGATGTTCAACACAACTGTAAGTTAAAAACAGGAAGCGTGATGTATATGTGCTGCAGTGGCTTATTATGTATTCACACTGTGGATGCAGCAAAGCTGAGCAGACAGTGTGTGAGGTACAATGGTCTGGTGTGCTTTCAGTGGAAGGAAAAAGGAAATGAAATGTCTAAGGAAGCCAGTAGGCTTCGGCTTTGCTGTATCCTGTACACATATTTGTGTGTCTGTGCGAATGTGACATACACTACATGTGAGCCGTCTTAGGATGGCTACAAAAAAGGTTCAAATGAAAAAACTGCACGAAGAGGAAGCGAAACGGGGTTGAAACGGACTAAAACTGCCAAATAAGCGGATGTGTGAATAAACCTTTTCAAATTCAAACTCTAATGCAGGGGTGTGATTAAAGAGGGGGCCAGTGGAGCCAACGGAGCCTGGCTCAAGCCCCTGCTTCTCAGCCTGTGCACTCAAAAAGATCCACATAGCAACAGCTGAGGAACAGTCACCGTGGTGGGACACCAACTTCGTAATTTCTTGGGGTAACCAGTATGCAGCAGCAAATGCTCAAAGAGATCGACTGCAGTAAGAAGCGATTTCAGTTAAAACAGGTTCTAGTGAGCTGAGCTGAAAATGGTTTTAGTCATTTTTAAGTAAAACCTCTATTTAAGAATTAAGGATCATAGTTTCTCAGAATGGAGAAGTGGATTTGTGTCTTGAGAGTATATGGAGCTTGCAAAGATGCAGAGGGTGAAGGTAACAGCGAACCCTAAGCTAGGTGAGTGGCTCCAGCAGGTCCCAGGAACAACATCCAAGATCTCTGTCGGGAGGAGCGCAGTCCAGGAACAGCTAAGATACTGCACATGACTCTCCAGCTCCAAGGCCTCTGGTAGAGGACCCAAGCTTGAAGGATAAAGACCGCCCCGAGGGGCGAGAGGGGAATTGAATGTGGTCTGAACTGCACCTTATAGTTCATAGAGAGCCATGTTACTGTATGACAGATGGACAAAGCCGCTGTGACACAGAGTCCTGAAGTCTTTATTTTGGACATGGAGGTAATTGTGTTTAGTCTAAGTTGCTAATCAATGCTATCAAGCCGCTTTAGCAAAGCTGTACAGGTACACCACACAGGCATAGATACCTGTGTCAGTGTTAAGTAACAGGATTTGTTTTGTTAGGTAATTGCATTGCAAGTGATCCAAAAGCCACCAACACCTCAAATGACAGTGAGACTATCGCACTAGCAATCGAGTGATTGCAGCCTCCTGCGTTAGACTCAACCAGCCAGTCAAAGCAGCTACGCCACTAACATCAACATCAAGCTTCAACAGAAAGGCTGAGCTTTATTTAAAACAGATACATCCACATTTGTCAGGAAGAGGGAAATGAGCCTTTTGGTGGAACTGCAGTTCCTAATTTTCAGCTTCAGAAGCTGCCGCCTGTATGAAGCACGCTGTGTACAAAGACTTCACCTGTGTTTATGTGTTACAGTGTGACAACAAAACAAACTGCTGGCGACACATGTAAAGGTGGTGACTTCTAAATGATACAAGTCTGGATTCAATAAGATCCGAGGTGAGGGGAATCATGGGAAACAACAACAAAACAAAAGAATAAAAAGATGAGCAGAAACAGAGGGCACATAGATGAAGATGGATGAAGCTAGACCAGGAGACGTGGGGAAGCTTCACACGTGGCGACCATGACAGGAAAGGAGAGTAAACCGCTCTCCTCCTGAAATCTCCTCTAAGCTTTTAAGAGGCCCACCTCCCCTCCTCCATCCATGCCTTCATCCCACAGCGGACCTCCCTGCAGTCCAGACCGCCGTCCCCCCGTGAGTGTTCCATCTTCTCCAAAAAGAAGTGCACTTTTTCATTCTTTTGTCTCGACCCCCGGTTCCTACCGCTCCACGCCCACCGGCTCCCTGGCCGACCCCATCAGTGGCGTTCAATAAAAAGGCCGGGGAAACTCCCACTCCCCCCTCCCGTGTGTGTTGATATTACCAGCAGACTGTTTGGTTGTGTTTGTCAGAGTGTGATGACAGAACTAAACACTGGTATTTACTCTGCGATAACCGCCTTGTCTGGACAGGCTCTGTGCGGTAACTGAGTGTGTGGGACTGACAGATAATGTGTGTGTTTGCTGAGGTGTGATGCATTGTATCTCCAACCTCTCCGCTGGCGTCCGCATACGCCCCGTCGTGATAACTGCTTTGGTAATTGCGTTCTGCCTCTTCTCTTTGCTGGGTGGAAACGCAAATCGCAGCTCGGGTCCAGTGGTGATGATTGTCATGTTTTCATTTGGAATAAAGTTTATGTTTTGGAGATACACGGTGTGTCCTTGAAGGCTAACAACTGTGATGAATGCATTTCCTCCCTCATAAAACAACTGAGAAGCTCATTTTCATGTAATATGTCATCCCGGCGGCGTTGACATCCGTGTTTACGTGCTTGGAGTCTAGTTTCTTTTTCCTATTCTACATCACACTGATTAGTACATCAAATCCTAGGCGACTTCACTGAGATTTGAAGCTCCCGTTGCCTCGTTTGTCCTTGCCGCCGCGCCTGATGACAGCCCCCCATCTGCCTTTTATAGCTGAGGGGTAAAAACTACATACAATCTAATTTTCCTGACAAGTGAACATGCTGGCTTCATGTATAAATGTGTGCCTTAGCTCTAATAAGCTGCTTCTTTTTTTTTTTTTTTTTTTTAAATGCGCCACAAGTTTTGAAGCATACAAAACAGCCCAAATACGTGAAAAATAAAACCCCACGTTTAGCCCTAATCTAATGCCAGACAAGCAGAAGCCTTATAGCGCCTTCTTCATGCTGAACATGCTTTTTAAACGCACATCTGAACATGAAGCGTTTTGGCACACTTCAGCACTGATTCATGACTCTCACTAAGGCTACGTTCACACTGCAGGTCTTAATGCTCAATTCCGATTTTTTGATCAATTCCGATTTTTTGATCAAATCCGATTTTTTTTGTCTGCTCGTTCACACTACAAATAAAATGCGACAGCAAATGCGCTCTAGTGTGAACCTTCAAAGCGGCCCGCATGCGCAAAAGACGACGTCACACACAGCGCGCTCTGTTTAGACCCAGAGCAAACAGTATTGTTTGACTGATGGCCGTTAATATAAAGACTTGTTTCGGACTTTACGTTTCCCAATTTTGCTTTAAGTTATAAAGTTATTTTGTTATTTACATAATAATGTAAATAACCTAATAATGATCCTTATTACTGTTTTAGAGGAGTAGTGCTTCAAAGGATAGTTGCAGATTTCTGTCAGAATCTGCAGATTATACAGTACAAATAAAATGTTCACGTTTCTCCAACATTGTCTTCCCAACAGTTTCACTGGATGGCCAGGAAGCGTTCACGATGTCTTCTCCGGCGCTGATAATTGGCATCTGTCTTGTGTCAGTGACGTAAAAGACGGATTTAATGCGACTTGACCGTTCACACAGCAGTCGCTTTCTGAGACATCGGATATGTATCGGATTCAGTACCACATACCAAAGTGACCCAGATCGGATTTGAAAATATCGGGTTTGTGCCGTTCACACTGTCACACCATGATCGGATATGGGTCGCATAGGGTCAAAAAAGTCTGATTTGATGCGCTTTCGCCTGCAGTGTGAACGTAGCCTAAGAGCTGGAGGCACTCCCAGAGACCTCTGCAAAATCAACTGCCTCTCATGTCTTTGTTTTCCATCACTGCCTTTGGTCTACAATTTCACGCAGCTAGTACAGAATGGACTCTATAGAATACAACTAGTTTTAATATTTGTACTGTGAAAGGTCAGATTAACAAAAGAAATACTTGTGACTGTAATCGGTTGCCAGTGCCTTATGTAATTTTCAAAAAAGGCTTTTCCCACATACAGTCACTGGCTAAAGACTTGTGATTGAGAACTTTTTATCATCCGTGAAACAACACCATCTAAGACGGATTTGTTCCCTTTTATTTTGAAAGTTTAGCTGCTAGGCGGATCCATATTGTGGCCGGCTCAAGCATCTTTCAGGTTCCTCTCCAGTGAGTTTCTTCATCCCGTGGTGAGACTCCGACTCCAGCATCTCACCAATGTGGCAGATTTTAAGTTCAGAGTACAAGGAGTACTGTTGCTAACTGCTTATTGCTCTAATTGCACAGCAACAAGCATTTCATTGTATGATTGTGTACGTGACACGTGACAAACTGTAACAAAGTGTGCCTACTCATATTTGCAGTAGAGCACCTTGTTGTGCACCCTCTTTTCACACGGGCACAGAATCAAAATCCAAAACGTTGAGACAGGCGTACGTAACTTAGAACTGTGTGCTCCTTTGCTGATTCGTACAGAGAACAACCACGTACGAACACACTGAAGTTACTAAGGTTTTGAATCCAACTCTACAAGAATCTTTGCGATCATTAAAACAACACCCCCTCCCCAACTCGGTGTCATCTTTACAAAGTGTGTGTGTGTCCTGGTTTATGCTGGCGTGTGCACGGGAGCAGACCTGCAGCAGAGTGCCGTGGATGCGGTTCTGTTGGAGTTTGGGTCCTGGTTCTAGAGGAAGTTCCTGCAGCAAGGTCTGGACGGTGGACGGGATTTGCGTGACCAGGACAAAGGGGACAAGAGCCCGAGCTGCCATTTCTCTGGTGCGATACACAGCCGAGCGGCCGCATCTGTGGAGCAGAGAAAAACATTAGTATCGTGGAAAAACTGGGGAAAGATGATGGCGGCGTCGTTATGATAATCTTTCAGTATTGCATTATGTAATATATCATTTGATTTCATGGAAAAAGTACTAATGTTTCCCCGCTATCACAAGTCAAAGATTGTTATTCTAACTTTTCTATGACAAATAACATAATCACCACGTATATTATCATTATGAAGTATCGTTATTTTGTTCCCCGACCACATTAAGTCATGGACATATTCTCAGTGATGACCTATGAGCTATTTGGTTTGGACAGTTGGCCGCTATTTTATTGCACTGCTTATGTAACATCTTTTTCTCCCTCTCCTGTTTCCCTCCTCTACTGCAAAGGGAAAAACAAACTGCTCCCAGGTCAGCTGATGACCGATAAACCCTGAATCAAATATTTTAGAATCATTACCTAACCAGCCAGGAAACGGCCTACTACATTTTGTTTTCGCCCACACACAGGCGCAGATGTCTCCAGCTCACGGTCATTTACAGTGTTCGTCGGTGATGGAGGCTGCAGCTAGTCACCCCGGGTGCATGCTAAAATTAACCTTGTTTACATGCTGCTAATCTTTCCTTCTCCGATGTCATAACAGAGCCGATGCATGAGGGAAGGACATGACCAAGACCTGAATGAGATAAAAGGGGGAAGGGTGAGACGGCTCGAAAGGAGCAGAGTAAGAGTTCAGCTACTTGCAGAAACAGATAGCTGGAGTACAGTTCCACGAAAAACAGCCATCACACTGGAAGAAAACTGACACCTACTAAACTGGCTGCCTTCAACAGATAAGCAGGAAAAAGCAAACACAAAAGTCTAACGGTTGCCTCTTGGAGACTGTGTACCAAACATACTGTATGTAGATGTTTCTGAAAGGAACCACAACACCCTGAGTCTTAATAATGCTCATGTACGTGTCACAGTAGACGTTAGAATACACGTGCATTTATATATTAGCACAGACAAGTCACAATGTGACATCCTACAAATCTGAAAAGCCATTCTTGGGGCCATCTCCCCAGTGAGTCAATTACTACAGACTGCTATGCTAAAATACCTAATCTTACCACTTTTAAAGAAAAAACTCAAGTGGTGCATCGAGTCCATTTCTCAAAATCCAGATTATCTCATATCTATCCTGAAATCACTCCATATTGTGACAGATGCAAAACTGCTGAAGCCTCACGGATCCACATGTAGTGGTCTTGTCCCAGTCTTGTTCAGTTCTGGACAGATGTTTTTCATACCCTGACCAGGATTTTCAGTGTGACGCTGGCCCCCTTCTTGTTCTGTTTGGCATCAGTGGGAATGAGGTGCATATAAAAGACAGGCGTTATCATTCTGTTCCCTGTTGGCCAGGAGGGCAATCCTACTGAGGTGGCGGGACGCTGTGTGAAATATACCATCCAATAAGTCTGTGCTGCAGTTTTGAGGAGTTCTTTATTGATACCTTGTTCCTCAAGTCCAATATTGCACCCATACAGTTCATGGATGTAGCCGTCCTTACCCTTTCCACCCTCCAATCCAAATATAGTCACTTTTTGGCTCCAATAAACTAACATGGTGCCGGCCAAAAATGCTAATGCTGATGTTTCAAAATGTAGAGTGCAAAAACCAATAGGTGATGTCATGGTGTCTATGACAAGCATGCATACTTATTTACATGCAAAAAAGTAAAAAGTGGATCAAAGCTACATTAATACTGCCGGCCTGTTTAGGGGCTTTCGTGGCATTAAAACTGGCTGCTGGGGCCAAAAACGGCCCTCGGCTTTGCTATGAAAAATTCAAAGAAGCTTCCAGAGAAATGTGAAACACCTCTCATGCTGCAGCGGCATGTGGAGGTGAAAAAGAAGCCCATCTTTTTGGCTCTGGTACTGAGTGGAGGCGAGATATGTTAGCAGATATCTGGATAGCACCGTGAGAGCGTATGTTAATAATAAACAGCATCTGTTAAGAGGAAGCAGCAAAGCCAATAAACGATCAAGTGTTGGATCTCCTGGTGATTTGACTGAGAGACCGGGACAAGAAGTGACAAGAAACGTCCAATCGGTATGCACTGAAACAAAGTGGGGGCTGTTTGGAGCAACAGATCAACTGTTAACAAATGTTTTTTCCACCTGCTGTGAACACACACACATACAGCCAGACAGACAACCAAAGGGCCCTGTATCAAACGCAGACAACAGTTTGCATTCCTGAGCTCTGCACGCCTGCACACGTGAATTTATGAGCACAAACGTCCCACACACAAACCCACCAAATTTCATGCAAACTCCTCACTTTCCACTCGTCCCAGCCCCCATTTGGGCCCCATATGTTAACTATCTGTGCTAATTTGTCCCATTGAAAGTCTTTTGCAAAAGGAAATGACAGTTTGGAAGGTTGTAATTTTAGGAACAGGGACGTCCCCTGTGGGATTCAGTAGGCAGACTGTTGACTGGCCTGGATCAGGCTCATCTGGGCCTCATTTTGGAAAGCTGGGAGAACTGCTTCCTCCACAGAGACTCAAGCATGTTGGCTAAACAAGCCTGAGAGTCAAAGCTGATTAGCAAAGAACCTACTGTAAGCAAATTAAGAAGCAAGGAGTGACAAATTAAACAATTTGGCTTCCTTCATTTATTCATATGGACGCGATCTAGCCAAGCAAAAACAATCCTTCTTTTACTTTACCACCAAAACTCTTTCTTTGTCCTGACTATTTTGCTGTGTGGAAAACCACTAGAATGTGTGTCAAATTAAAAAACATCCGGTATGAACCCGACAAGCATAATCATGGCTGCACGTAACTGTACATGCCTGGTTAGGCAGACAGCCAGCATAATGTAAACGCAATCATGTAAACATAATCATGTTCCCACTGCTATTTATGCTTCTGTCAGTTTTGTGTAGATCTTTGATATTACAACAGCCCGTATGAACTGAGCCATATTCAAATTGCCCACAGGCAAAAACCCAAAGACATCCAGTTAACAGTGAATGTATCAAAAAGATCTCATAACCTAAAATAATATGTGTCAAGTTTTCACCTGGACATCAAACTACACTGAAAGTTACAGAATGTAAGGTTTTCACGTTATCGGCAGATTGCAGTCAACTGACTTCTGTTTTCTTAGTCCTCCCCAATTCAACAGTATAACTCTCGCTACGGTGGCCGCTGTAGGACATATCAAAAACATCAACTTTAAACTACATCTCATAAGTCTGCAGGTGGCCAGTGTGTTTATGTTATTATTTGGACCAGATACAGACCTAACCTGGTGTTTTCCCCCAGATGATCTGATATCCTCGTGTTGGTGTTGTTCCCAGACCATCATGAAAATGTTGTTCCAGGTTCAACATTGCAAGTGACCAATCACATTGTTGTGACGTTATTCCTTTGCACGCCAAGCCATTCGTGCATTTATGAAATTCCAATGTTGCAAGGACAATATCAATTCTGCTTACTGTTTATTAAAGGGTTACGATTAGGGTTAGGGTCAGGGTCTGTTGATCGGCGGACAGAGGCGGTTTCACGCAGCTTAAGTACAGTTTTTTGTTTTACGCCGGTTTTTCCCGAAGTCGCAAAGGTATGACGTCACAACATTCTGATTGGTCACTTGCAATGTTGATCCTGGAACAACATTTAGTATGATGATCTGGGAACAACACCAACACGAGGATATCAGATCAACTGTTTTCCTCCCATCTGTGGAAGGCCTCTTTACTCTTGAAGAGGCTGTAAAACTTTGTGAAAGGTGTCCAATGTGGGCCAGTCATTTAGAGAAGCCCACTTCTGACTGATAACAGCGATGCTGAGGTGAGTTGGTGAAGATATCCTGAACTTTTCTGTGGGTAAGCAGCACTGCTGTTCCTTCCTGTCGTGTTCGGGTCAAATCTGACTGATTTACAACTTAAGACACTCATAAATACTGTTTTGGTTTTTACATCTGATGGCCTCGAGGCCTTATGACATCCTCCACACTATGCAGGTGAACATATGAAAGTGATGATCACCTCTTTCATTGAATGTTGAGTATTTTAATCAACCTTGTTACATATGTGGTGTTCCCGGTCAAGGGTGACCACCATAGGAGATGAGTGGGAATCCACTAAAACCCCCCCTCCCATTGACTGAATGACCCCCTGAAAGACCCACTTTACTACCTACTGATTGACCCACTGCACTGAATTTGGTGGTGAAAAATGTTTGTTATGCTAATTTAAGAGCTGTTAAAACAGGCCGGGAAGACTAAAGTAAGGGGGGGTGTACACAGAACTGGAGGGTTAAAGCTGATGTTATTAGCCTGTGTTCATCTGTGTAGATCTAAGATTACTAGACTCTGACGCTTAGTGAATAAACTCTCATACAATGTGAAAATGCAATCAAACTATTTATCGGAGAGAAATTGTGAGTGTTTTAATGTTTTTAGGTCACTTAAACCAAACGTTAGTCGGAACGGTCTCGTGTCTAATCTGCTGACATTAAGTACTTCTGACAATATCAGGAATAAACAAGTATCTTGTTGCACTATTTCTTGTGTTAGAGCTCTGACTTCGGTTCAGAAGACTTGAGGCTTGAGGTGATGAAGAAGAGGATGATGTTTTAGAAAGATGCCAGTCACACTGTCCCTTTCCTTCAAATTATTATTATTTGGTGAAGGAGACCCCTCTCAGTTAATAAAACACAGGTATGACCCTTCATGTCTTAAGTTTGAAGGTTCAGGCATGAATTTCAGTGCTCTACACAGCACGCAAACTCCTACATGTTCTCTTTTGCACGGCTTTTGGCATACCATCTTGTATCTTCTAATTCTACAGTGCTAGTTTTCATCAGTTTCATAAACTCCTTGCCGCTACTAGTTGGCCTGATTAGCACACAGGGTACAGCTTCAGTTTACATTATGAAATGTAATCCTGTAATGTGTCAGTAAACTATTTCCTTTTCATGTCAGGCATAGTTCAGATACTGATGGCAAGTTTGTTCTTCTCTAGGCATTTGTTCACCATTTGTCATCGTGGGGAAATGCACTGCATTGTATTAAAAAAACAAAAACAAAAAGAAACTGATAGCAGTCCCTTTTGAAGTCAGTTTATAGGCATTTCTGTGCCCTTTCTAAAGAAATGAGATGTGAGACAGTGCGGGCCAAAAAGGAAAGGAAGGGAGTGGTGCAGGCAGGGTGAGCAGAAATGCCTGGGCTGGATATCACGGGATATAAATCACTACCACAACACTCTGAGGGCTTACAGTTAAGATGGAGAGACAGAGAAAAGGAGAGGCGCTCCAAGGAGATAAGACAAACTGTTTTAAAGACACTGCGGATAGGAATGAAGCCATTAATTATTATAACAAATGTCCGCTTCTCGTCATCCTCCCCCATTTTCTCGTCATCATCATTATTCACTCCGTCATTACGCATGCAGGTGTGACGCTTGCAGAGGGCCCGGCATCGAGGGAATGTTACAAATCTAGTGAGGATGAGGTGGGAGGTTATGAAGATTTAAAAAAATAATAATTTGCTATGCGGTGTAAAGGAGTTATACCACAGTATTTGAGTATGGTGCTCTGGCCTGTCAACAGGTGAAGCTAAGAAACATTTAATCCTTGGAGGTGACGGGTCAGGTCTTATGGAGACGGGGAGCACGCGGTGGGCGACGGCCATCGGCCTCATCAGACACGTCCTGCACACGCCTGGGATAGATGGGTTGGGGGATGGAAAGGGGGTATCGCAGAGAAACATGGCTGGAGCCAAAGAAGTTGTGGCTGGGCTATATTTAACATCTCCAACATGTGGGCTTCATTTGGCTAGATGTGTGTGCTGCATACCTTCTCTGACAGTGCCAGACTCAGCCGAAAGCCCTTTTATTTTCACCCACAAGAGATGGAACTCTAAAGGCATAACTACGAGATTTCACTGAGGTTCAGATTTTTTATTTTTTTAAGAACGTATGCATTCAACGAAGGCAAAGTCACACATTTACAGGTGCAAGTGGTAACGGCTCCAGTTTATGACCCAGTCAGCTTCTGATCACACTTCACTTTCCATTTTCTATGTGTGTCACTAAATATGGAATGAAATGAATTATTCAACAGGTTATTATCAGATGCGAGTTAGATGGCTACCTAGAGCTGGGCGATAGAACGATAACATATGTATTGCGAAATAACTTTTTCTCGATAGAAAAATTAAACTATTGCGATAGGCCTCACCGCTCGTCCTCTTTTTAAAAAGAAAAAAGAAAAAAAAAAGAACAGCCAATCCAAATTAAGTAGCGCAGAGCCAAACCAATCACAGCTGCAGCGTCACGTCACGTGACTTGTTACGTACAGCACAAGTGCCAAGCCGCACATGTGTATTTGTTTTGGAAAGCAGCCAGCCGCCGTGCCGCCCGGGTATTGGAGGAAATGAGTGCGCCGACTAGAGAAAAATCAACCGAGAGCGTAACCGAAGGTTACCGAAGATAAAACAGATGATGGTTCCAACGCCGGAGAGATTGTCAAACGGAAGAGCCATAGAAGTTCCGTAGTGTGAAGGTATTTCGGGCTATTTCAAGTCAAACAGAGTAGCGCGCACTGTAAATTGTGTCGAAAGCAAGCCTGGAAATACAATAAACCGGTGCATGCTCAATCTCTGACTGGAAGCGCTAATTCGTCATTTGGCTTTTGTCAGACTAAAGTAACTGTTAAAACTGTTTGAAAAGCTAAGCTATACAACAAGGAGAGATTGAGAATTTCCTTTTAGTTCTCAGTTTATTTGATATTGACAAAAGTTAGTCAGTTTTGTCTGTTCTTCTGTAAAACAAACTAAGATTTATTTTTAGAATTAATAATTTCTAAGTGGAATTGACAATTTAGTCTGTTTTGTTTGTTCTATTTTGAAACTTAAACGCTTTAGCGGCTGCCTTTTGTGTAGTTTGCAATATTTGCCTTTATTTTTCTGAAAAAGTCTCATGTTCCTTAAGTACATCTACTCTGTTGAACTTCATCCATCCATCCATTCGCTGGGAAATAAATACTTAAATAAAAACAAGCTGCTGATTATTTCACATTTTACTTGTGAGCAACGGCACATTTAAATCTTACAAATATAGTTATTTGGCTTATATCGTGATATATATCGCCCCAATATATATATTGGGGCGATCGCGGCTCAAGAGTTGGGAGTTCGCCTTGTAATCGGAAGGTTGCCGGTTCGAGCCCCAGCTTGGACAGTCTCGGTCGTTGTGTCCTTGGGCAAGACACTTCACCCGTTGCCTACTGGTGGTGGTCAGAGGGCCCGGTGGCGCCAGTGTCCGGCAGCCTCGCCTCTGTCAGTGCGCCCCAGGGTGGCTGTGGCTACAATGTAGCTTGCCATCACCAGTGTGTGAATGTGTGTGTGAATGGGTGGATGACTGGATATGTAAAGCGCTTTGGGGTCCTTAGGGACTAGTAAAGCGCTATACAAATACAGGCCATTTACCATTTTACCATATATCGTTATCGCCTGAAATGAAAAAAAAAAAAAAAAAAAACATATCGTGATATGAAAAAAATCTCATATCGCCCAGCTCTATGGCTACCCCATACCTGCATACCACCATCACCCAGGACCTGAAGTGGGAGCCCACCATCACCTCCGTCATTAAGAAAGCCCAGCAGAGGATGTACTTCCTGAGGCAGCTGAAGAAATTCAACCTGCCAACACGGACGATGATGCAGTTCTACACTGCAATCATCGAGTCCATCCTCACCTCCTCCATCACCGTGTGGTACGCTGGAGCCACTATCAGGGACAAACAGAGACTGCAGCGTGTTGTGCGCTCTGCTGAGAAGGTGATTGGCTGTAGACTCCCATCTCTGCAGGACCTGTACACCTCCAGGACACTGCGGCGTGCAGCTCGGATCTCAGCTGACCCTTCTCACCCTGGACACAGTCTGTTTGACCTGCTCCCCTCAGGCAGGAGGCTCCGGTCCATTCGCACCAGAACCTCTCGCCATAAGAACAGTTTCTTCCCCTCTGCTGTTGGACACATGAACAATAACCGTACGACTGTTCCCACCACTAACACATGACCCTACGCTGTGTTCACTGCATCATTCCATGTTTGGCACTGATCACCACCTGCACTCATGTATATATCATGTATATATCTATCTATCTACTTAGCACTTTTAATTCTTATTCTTATTTTTATTTTCATGTCTATTTAAGCTTAATTTATAACAGTATGTCTGCACTGAAGCACCGCAGCAATTTCCTAATGTTGTAAACCCGCTCAACATTTGGCAATAAAACCCTTTCTGATTCTGATGTAGTTCTGCTGGAGGTTTCTTCCTGTTAAAAGGGGGTTTTTCTTTCCCACTCTCGCCAAGCAATTGCTGAAATTACTGTATGGCCTTTACCTTACAGTATAAATCGGCTTAAGGCAACTGTGGTTGTGATCTGCCTATAAAAACAAAAATGAAGTGTTTTGCAGCATACGACTGAAGACGTGGATCAGACTAGAAACAGTTACAGAACCAGCCCTTAAGTGTGCAGTCAGACAGAGTGTACAGATGGAGGAAAAACCAAATGCGATCAAGACCAGATTACCAATACAGGTGAAATAGTCTTGGAGGTCTCTAAAGATCCTGAGGCAACACGTCAGCGCCTAAAGAGCTGCTGGTAAAAACTTCAAACTGGAAAAAAGAAAGTTAGACTATTTTTGTAGTCATATCTGAATCCAGACATTGTTTAAACATTCTGACACATATCCGTAGTCCAATAACAATTGTCTCTGTAATAAAGGGTACAATGCCAGCAGGAAATGCTACAACTTAAAAGCACTGTTTAATGGAGCCAACTTGTCAAACTGAAAACAACATGATTTTTTAAAAAGGCTAAATATTTGGGGCACTAGCAGCTTTGCATTTCCTGTTCTTTGACTTTGCTATGTCTTATAACCTTGAGCTACACTATTATGTACAAACACATACCTTATTAGCATTACTCATACAACAGGGTTGAACTTGACTGTTTTAGAGGGCAGAGGTTTCACCCTCACACACTAGAGTTTCGTGCAATAAGTACTAATCCTGAAAGATCATTGGGAAGCAGAATGACTGCGCTAACCTGGCAAAGGACCAGTAGCAATAGTTGCCCCAAATCTCCACCTTTAAACATAACAAAGGTTGGATGAAGGAAAACACAAAACAGTCATAACTCCCCTTGTGGTGCAGAGGAACGTGAACATCTAAACAAAATTCTCATGCCAGTTCCTTCAAACAGTTGATGAGAATTTTGCACGCAAACACCAAATGTCACCCTCACCGTGGCACTGAAGACACTGAGGTCAATGCAAAGGGAGTCAGACTACTCCTCTGGGGAGGCACAGATGTTAGCATGAAACTTGAATTCCTTTCAAACTTTGAGTCTGGGCCAAACAAACTAAAAGAGCTGCTCAACACCAGAATATATTATACAGTAAACCGCAAACAATACGGCTCTACCGTTTCACTAAAAATGTGACAGATGTTTATCCAATCTACTTGAAAATTGGAGGATTTACTGCCTGGTTAGTTTGAGGTATTTGGATGAGTGGTTCTTATATTCCAGTTAACAAGTCTGTAGGGTGAGGGGCACTAGCTTTGTGAAAACACTGACTCATTTTAAATCTCATTCCCCAAAATCTAACCCTAAGCTTAAGCATCGCAACTAAACTAAACATTAAAAAAAAAGATAGACGTAGCCATGGAGACAAAGACACCCGCCTGCCAAAAAAAAAAAAAGGCCACTGCACTAACAATAAAGCCAAATCCCACAACTACTGTACTCACAAAGCATGCTACAATACCAGTTTTATGTCTCCTCACTATGCCAGCCACTAGAGCAGGGCGATATGACCAAAAATATTTATCACGATATACATTTGAAAATTTGCGATAACGATATAACTGACGATATAATTGACACTAGACAAAATACTTTACAACTCCACAACTTTATTAGTGCAAAAAAATAAAAAACAACCCATCAATGTATTTTCACTTAAACAAGCAGCTGTTTTTATGTGCATTAAAGTTACATAAAATGTAACAGTGCAAAATTTCTTGCTGACAGTTTAACCAAAAGGCATTTCCAGTGGAAACTGGCCGACATATCCTCAGCATAACCATGTATAATATCCACAAAACTTAAAAAGAGCTTATACACACACAATACGGTAATATTATGTTGAAGCACAGTACGTATCACTCCGCGAGGCTCCTGCCTACGATAGCCGTAATGCTCCGACAATCCATCAAGCATTGCGGCTTCGTAGCTTAGCAAAGTCGTACTAAAACATTTGACAGATTTTCAAATGCCGTATACATAAAATCGTTTCGAGGTCAGTAAACACAACCAGAACTCATACATAAGGCACACGGGATTATAAGGGGCGCTGTCGATATTCAGAAAAATCAAAGGATTGATTTTAAGTGTGCCGTATTTTGCAAGAAAAACACGGTAATAACGACGGCCTGCTAGCATGCTCTACCAAAAATAGTGCTTTGTTGTGTATCTGACGGTCGAAAGCTAAACCAGTTCCACACTGAAGTTGCAGCATTTTTACAAACCACTTCTGCTTCATCCGTTTCATTCAACGATCCGCTTTCGCCCTCATTCTCCATCGCCGCCGCCATGCTTTTTCCGCCATGTGCGTATGAAAACAAAGGCACCGCGCATGCGCGTTTTACCCAAATTCTATCACGATATTTCATTTTCTTGTCGTTGCCCAACATTATACCGGTATTACAGTGAACGGTATGATATGGCCCAGCCCTACCAGCCCCTACCAACACACATACAGCACCCACATGCAAGCACTATTATCTAAACCATCAGTAGTGCATTCCAACCTCAAGGTCAAAGCTTAACTCCCTATATCCTCCCAAACACGCGCGCACATCCACACACACAAAGTCGGACGCACAAGCTATCCAGCTGTAAAAATACTGCATCAATCATCTGGCTGGACAATTTACACATCAGATAAACTATTCAGAATAGCTATAGTGACAGAATAGCTTAAAGAAATGTAATGAGAAGGCTCTGCCTTGCACACATAACACAATAGTGATTTCCGTACAAAGTGAAAAAGCCTTCACACCCACCTTTTCTTTGCCACAAAGCATCACCAGCTGTGTGCTTGCATTCCAGAAAACATGAGCTTCAGTCTCCACCACCTTAGTTGTGCTGCTTTTATTTTATACACCTTATCAAGGTGCTGTTGAAGGGTGTAGGCGTGTTAAATGCTGAGATCAGGTATT
The DNA here is from genome assembly GCF_057381915.1 of Diplotaxodon limnothrissa. NCBI lineage: Eukaryota > Metazoa > Chordata > Actinopteri > Cichliformes > Cichlidae > Diplotaxodon > Diplotaxodon limnothrissa. The sequence continues at coordinate 24,684,684 of NC_140608.1, read as the reverse complement.
ATTTTCTTGGGATGCCAAATCTTGTGGACACACAAGGTTGAAGCTTACAGTTCTTATTTGCAGGTGCAGCATAAGAACATCTTCCAATAATATTTGTACATTCCTCTAATGGAGAAATGTAACAAAATGAAGTTGTGACTAAAGTTTCCCACTCGCCTGAGAGGTTCACTCTCCAGTAAACAGCGAGTGGATTCAGACGAGCTGCAACGCGAGACAACACACACATGCGCTGCTCGCTGCAGGAACAGCTCACAGTAGATGGGTGTTTTGTCTTAGTGTGGAAAGACACAAAATCCTACAGACGAACACAAAACAATCTCTCTTGTAGCCATGGCGAAACCTTAGATTATATCACAGCGATTGTACCAGTACTGAAAAACGACAATGAATTGATGACAGCACATCCATATCAAAGATGCAGAAACACCTGCGCAAACAACACAAATGAAAGAAGCCTCGCACACACACAAACACACAAAATATTTAGACCTTTGCTGATTGTGAATTGTTCTATAGTTAGAAAGAAAAGTTCAGATAAACTTAGTTTGAGAGGTTTATCACAGCTGAGTGAGCAGGTGTGGGACTCTCTTGGGTTGGACAGAATTCCTTTGGTTACATTTTTTCCTTTCAGACTTTACATAAGCAGGCAAAGAGACTGGAAAAGGCAGGGTGGGATAAATGCTCATTCAAGTCCACTGTTATGAGTGGAGGGATGAATAGTGACAGGAAACAAGGAAACATCACAACGCAGGGACGACAGTCATGAAATAAAAGTCATGTGTGTGCCAATCCAGCACGGCCAAAGTTTCTAATAATGAAAGGTCAGCGTATGAACAAATATTTCCTCTGAGGCAAAAGCACAGCCTTCCCTAAAGCCTGTGCTTTTCTCTGTTAATGGCATAACTGATATCCGGAATTTTGCAATGTCAAAAACAGCTCTGACTGGGAATTAGGGCTGGGCGATATGTACAAATTTTCCAACCGACAATCGTCAGTCCAATAATCAACGATGGGCGATATATTCGTGCATGCGCAGGATGACCGGAGCAATGTAATCATGCACAGACTGATTTGCGCATTTACAACACAGAAGAAGTCCAAACATGGACGAACTAATCCCCTAATTAATTGTTCATTGCGTTAGTCGTCATGATGGCATGTTAACGCTGACAGCACTAAAAAAAATATAAAGTCGCCAATTTGGGATTTCTTTGGCTTTAAACCAGATGAAAGAGGGAGACCTAAGGAAGTGTGCAGACGTATGGTGCGAGCAAAGTACTCAAACACGACTAACTTGCATGAGCATGCACGTGTCCACCTGACACTGGCTGAGTATCCTAGACTATCACCAGCTTCTGCAGCTCCATCAACAAGCATTTGGGCGCACTCTGAGGACGGTGCATGTGCTTGCAGATGAACGAGGGTGCTGTTAAAACAGCGCTACTATTTTTTTTTCCTTCTGTTGACTGCTTCTATTAGCTCCATCGTTATTAGCAAACTTACTCATGGGCAAATAAATAAATAAATAAATCACCGTTGTAAAAATGATCGACGATAGCTGATATATTCATCCAATCGCCCAACATTGAGTGCATACATAAAAACATCATTAGAACATCGCTGAACTGACTATCACATCAAAAGAAGAAGATGAATAGAGCGGATGAATCTCCATGTCTCAGTCAGAATGCTTGGTGTGGGTTAAAACATCCTCCACTTCACAGAAAGCAGCCACAGTCCTGACCACCCGTGTCACATGTTCATTGTATGTAAGACGACAGGAGAGAGAAATCCACTGGAGTGTATCAAACCAGCAGAAAACATATTTGGGTCTGGATGCGTTTTGCTTCCCTGGAGACACTGCTAAGTCCCCTGCTTTGTAGAGTCCATGCAGCTGAACTGCGCTGTTTGTGAAACTAACCCACATTTGTAGAAAATCATCAGTAATGGTCTCGGTTGTTGTGACTCCACTGTTTCCACTGTACCTGTGCATGCATGCGTAGATCACCTACCTCATGATGAAGGGCATGAAAGGTGCGAGCCCCAAAGGAGAAGAGGATCCATCCATGGGAGAAGGGTAGAGCCGACTGAGAACCAGCAGCAGCAAGAAGAGACTGGGGTGCAGCTTCACCTGACCGCTGTCACTGAACATGTACACAAACACAAAGACGCACACAATTAACGTTATCTAGAAAGTAAAAGTCATAAATCATCAATGGTAAAGCCGTTAAATGAATGGATACTTCAAGGCGACACTCCTGCCGTCGCTGTAATGGCAGAGAACCGATAAACTGAACGCTGTTTTGGATAATCTTCTTCTGACATGATCATGAGGGACTCTGTACACATAAAAGAAGTTGTTAGCAAAGGAAAGGGCCTGAAACGTGGGCTCTAGGACTAACCTTCACCTCTCCAGTGAAGGGTTGTTAACAGCCCATAGATAAATGTGGGGCTTATGCTAACATGCAGTCAAACTCTATGAAGTTGAACTTCAGGAGTCTCTATGGCAGAACTGCACAGTAATTATTTCTTCACTTTCTTGCCCTTTGCTAAGAGTTCATAGTTAAATGAGAATATCCTCTTGTCTATCAGCTAGTGATGTGCAGATCGATCCTGAAATATCGATTCCTCCGATACCAGTCATTTATGTTCTAGAATCGATTCTCACATTACAATATCGATATTTTAGTAATTTAGAGTAAATTTGTAGTTTATCATTAACTACAAATGATAAACTACATTTCATGTGCGAAATACGTCTGTATAAATGTCTCGCCGCCCCTTGGCGTTCGCACTCACAACGATGGCTGAGCGTAATTGTGTGGATGTATTTTACCTCCACAAACAGCTGAGACGTGGTTTGCAATACATGTGGCAAAAAAGTGAGGTGTTGTGGCCGTACTAGGGAGACATTCAAAAGGGCTGTTGGGGGGGATAAATACATTTTACAGTGTTTATTAATAGGATAAAATACGTTAAATGTCACCATTATTATTGCCCGGCCCGGAAACAGCGGGGGTGTCCAAATTCAGAGGCTGCTTCCACCTGAGGACCCGGCCTTCGCGGTCTAAAGAAAGCCGGGTAGTACGTCACGAGCTCCCTCGGTGGAGTGAAACTGCCGTCTGCTCCTTGCTATCTAGATATAACAGGGCGCTGGCGTAAACTCTTCTGTTTAATCATTTTCTGTTTGATGTTTATTCAGCTGTGTGAAAACCCCGGAGGAACCCTCCCGAGGGATTAATAAAGTTTAATTTAATCTAATCTAATAACTTTAATCTCAGCCAAACCGATTTACCCACGAACAAATAAAACACTGAAAAAGCCAAACAATAACATTTTTAAGTTATCAAAGTGACTTATATATCCTGTTTAACCCGAGTAGCGAAAGACCGCGGGGGTTTGAAGACGATGTGTCGGTCGGCTCAGATATTTGAAGTTTACACATTCTCACCTGAAAATATGTTAAAAGTTTTTTTTGCGACCCAGAAAGAGAAATAAGAGTAATATTAAAACTAAGTCGCTGCCGTCATTGCTGGAATTGGCTGGGCCGCGCTATGAATTCTGCGATACGGTTTTTCAATTTTGTTGTCCGGGTGGAAAATCGGGGGAAATTCAGGAGAATGGTGAGATTTTCGGGACGGGCACTGAAATTCGGTATTGTCCCGGAAAAATCTGGAGGGTTGACATGTATGGTTGTGGATACACCACTAACCTTGTCAAACACCTCAGAGTAAATCATATCACAGAATATGACGAGCGTATGTTGAGACGAACTGAAGAGGAGGAGAGGGACAGGTGCTGCTAGGGCGAGACAGACGTCTCTCATGGAGTCCTTTAGTGCTGAAGGCAGGCAAGGTGTTCAAATAGCGCAAAACTTCAGTTTTTTTATTTCTATATGATGAACCCTGCATTATTAAGTAATAAGAACAAGTAATCTGATGTCCTGTAATCATTATGATGCTATAATTTGAGATACAATAAATAAAATACGTTTTTGTACAAAGTAACTGTATCGGATCAGTATCGTCGATACCACCCTGAATATTACTTGGTATCAGATCGGAAAGGAAATCAGTGGTATCGCACATCACTACTATCGGCTGACTATGAAGCTAAAGCAGCAGACGATTAGCTAAGCTTAGCACAGAAAGACCGAGCTAATGAACAGCACTTGTTAGCACAGCACTAGCAGTTAAAACGTTAAAATCGGTGTAGTGTTCACGTGACAGGAACTCGAGGAAAAGCGCTTTTTAGCTCCTGGAATTCATCTATAGTGGTGAGAAATAAACAGTCTGATGTGGCGCTCACTGCAACAGGATCAAACAGTGAAAAGTCACCTGAAAAGCACAGATAACCAAAGTTACCGTGCAAAATTTAACTGGCCTAAATTCCTCTTGCTTTTTAATAGACTCTGCATGTCTAAAACCACCCACGCTCTCAAACAGTCATGTCCTCATCAGTCCTTGAACCGAGCTTTTCACCTCCCTCTTCTCCTCCATCCAAGTCTCTTCACTGCCAGCTGAGTCAGAATGGAAAAGTGTCTCTCTGCCAGCGGTTTCACAGTTTCACTCTGACACACTCGCAGGGAAGGAAGCAGGGAGGAAAATAGAGACGGGGAAAGAAACAAGGACTCAAAGAGCAAAATAAAATGAACCTTATGTAGTGTCAACAACAAAGTGCAGCCCCGCTTTGCCTTCACGAGCTTTAGTTTTTCCTGTCTTGAATATAGAAACATGAGGAGGAAACAGTGTTTCAGCTTGACGCTGAACTTTGTGAAGGTCTGCTAATGTGACTGTATCAGGAGAGCAGTACATCCTTTGGGCCCTGTCATTAGTCATGAGGATCTCAGAACGGAGACCTTCCCTCTCGCTCCTTCCCCGAGAAAACATCGTATGCTTTTCATTACTTCGTTAAACAAAACACTCACAGAGAACCGTCCACTGGGACTGCCGCAGATCGGCAAGATGGGAAATGTAATAGCGGCCCAATTAGTAACTGGTCTAATGTGTTTAATGTCACAATTCAGTCAAGCACAGCGGGACAGGATGTGATGTCACAGAAACAAGGGACTGGGCTGGTGGTGGAGAGGGGGGCATACAAGGCCTTGTTGGGATGCAGCTGAAGGCAGAAACATTTGACAGGATAAAAAAGCGACTCTGTGGCATTTAATGCTGTCAGATCCTTCTGTGAATGTTTGCTTTCTCTAACCCAAACTCCTCAATCATCTTCAACGGCCGGGTGTTTGATGAAACAGCCTATTTTTATTTTGTCTCGTTTAGAAAGAGAGTGGAAACAGAGCGCTGACCTTAAGTATATGAATTCTTCATTTAGAAAGGAGTGAAGGGGACACAGTAGCAAAGAGACACCAAAGAAGCTCTAAAGTAAAGTCAAGCTGCAGCTTACGATTTATTCCACTGGTAGACAAATAAATCATCCACTGTGTTTAGAAAATGACTTGGAATATGATCCGAAAACTGTTTTCTTTGGACGTGCAGGCAGAGGCAGATAAGATGAAGCGCTGCTACAAATCAGAGCGGACTAAAAATGCGGGCGGTGACCTGAAATACTTTTGCAGATAAATCTGCTTTGCTACGCAGAGATAATAAAATTTGAAATCTGAAACAACAAGTCGTCTCGGAGCATATATGAGAGCATGCTTAGGCCCCTCCGAGATAGTTTTTTCAAAATTAAATTTAGAGTGTTTAGAGTGAGTGCATATACAAGCAGACACTGTGTGACAGGAGGACTATAGGAAGTACTATAGGAGGTAAAACAGAGGATACCAGAAACAAATGCTACGCAAAATGTACTCACAGGTCATTCAAAACCCTCCATTTAATAATCAGGAATCAAAATAAGAAAGGCACTGGCAGAACACATAAATAAATAAATCTGATTCTTTTGGTCTGGACAGTTTTCTTCCCCCGTGGCGTGTGATGAAGCTGATTTTTAGTTGTTGTTTTTTTTACCTTGCTTCCTTTCATTTAAGGAATGAAAGTGAAAGCCATAATAAATAATAACTATTAAATAAGTCAAGAAACGTGCTCACCTGAAGCCCCGGTCACACAAACATCGAGACCCCGCTAAACGACTGAAATTTACATTTTCATTTGCTAGGTAGCTGGTGGTTGCTTGGTGTCAACGAATCTGCATTTCTTCCCCAACAACCGGTGGTTGCCAAGAAGTTGCCAACTGGTCTCTAGGCCTGTGTGAATCTGATATATAACCTGTGACTCTGAGCAGAGATTCGGTTTGCAGACATTGAAGGAAGGAGAAGCCTTAAAGAACAGCAATTGTTTTTTTGTCCCATCACATATACACTGTGATAATACTGGATGCCAACATTAAGCATGAACAGAGTTTAAAAAAAGAAAACAAAACAAGGTTAGCATATATGTGCAAGTAATGTGTTAGCAAAAAGCCGTGGTTTCAGGGATTTTAATCTATTCTCGGATCTTTAAGTGAAGGGATATCTGAGGCTGACAGTGGGTGGATAAGAACTGTGAATCTTTCTCATCTAGAAAATGTCTAGCACAGTCTGATTACCTAAGGACCAGACACTCCTGCACCATGAAGGACCCACTGCAGCAGGATAAGGTCTCAGAGTGGATCTGAGACAGTCAGGGTATCACAGTCAGGGTTCGCCTTGTAATCGGAAGGTTGACGGTTCGAGCCCCGGCTTGGACAGTCTCAGTCGTTGTGTCCTTGGGCAAGACGCTTCACCCGTTGCCTACTGGTGGTGGTCAGAGGGCCCGGTGGCGCCAGTGTCCGGCAGCCTCGCCTCTGTCAGTGCGCCCCAGGGTGGCTGTGGCTATAATGTAGCTTGCCATCACCAGTGTGTGAATGTGTGCGTGAATGGGTGGATGACAGGTTGTGTAAAGCGCTTTGGGGTCCTTAGGGACTAGAAAAGTGCTATACAAATACAGGCCATTTACCATTACATGGAGTCTGTGCGACTTTCTGAAGCAGTCTACTAGGGCCCACTCGGGTCTCAGTGACGCAGGTTTCGTCATCAGTGGGTCTGTGTGGAGCTCCATGTGCCTGCCTGGTTTTTGTGACTGCGTGGACTCATCCACTTAGAATACCTATTGCAATGCGCCCACTATGCATGCTCTCCAGGTGCCGGACTTTAAGTGGAAGTCTGAAATCTAACAGGAATGACTGCTGGGCCGTTGGGTTTCCAGCTCTCCACTTAACGTTCACCGCCGCGTCTCCAAACTCTTTCACGTGTATCACAGGTGCTCGTTGTGAACCTGCTGCTATCTGTGAACAGGATGGTGTGCAAGTGGTTCATCTGCCACTTTTGGCGTTCTTGGGCAAAGGACCTAATGTGATGCTCATGGAGTTCGTTTCTTACTGTTTGACTGGATAAATGTACATGAGCAGCTCTCTGGTGGTTACTTTGTAAATACATGAAATGGATTCACAATGTTTTGTGCTTTCTAACTCAACACATCCATATCCCTGAAGTTCATCTGACTTTGTTTGATACCATGATGAGTATCTTTATCTTCATTTAAGGATAGTATATATAAAATATATGGATATACAGTGTAACGTGTTGCCAAAAAAACAAAAAAGGAGAATGATGGCAGAAAGATGGTGCTTTAAACAATATTTCTATAACAATAAAATAAAAACAGTTTAAACTCATGGTGGGAGTCATTTTTAAGAGGTAAGAATCAGAGTGTAGGGGGTTGATTATACAGAGATCACTGTTCAGCTGTGCAGGCAGTGATAACAGGTCGTCTCTCACAGTAACCAGCTGCTGTCAGGGAAACACCCTGTACACTAGCTGCCCAGCATCAAACACTTGGTGACTCTAATAAGGCTTGAATGCCTGTAGAGAGCATGCCATGTGCTGGTCCATCTGCATTGCTTTGCTATCAACAAGTGAAACTGAGCTTTTGGAGCTAATAAAGCTCATAAAGTAATGAAAAGCGCCTTTTATCAGGAGTAAAGACTTCAGAATTTTTTGAATCCATACAGCTATGAAAACTGTTTAATAGTCACTACAGTGAGTATTAAAAGAAGATAATCAGAGTCAGCTTTGCAGGTTTAAATACTGCCACCAAGAATTTTATTTAAAAACTATGATTACAAAGCTCATCAAGGCTGAAACATGCCAACATCAGCAAGACTTGTCTGCATGCAACAACAATGCTTACTGCAGGAAGAAGCACATACTCTGCTTGTCCAGTGTTTTCCATGTCAGCTTGTGTACTACACATCTCGCAGCTTTAGTAATAAGAGGGATTTCTGCAGGAAGGGCGGATTACATAATCCACAAATATACAGCCTTACACAGGTCCAGATCCTGCTTCTATAATCTTTCCTATATCGTTGGCCTATTTTGGAAACACACTCTTTCACGTCTGTTTAAAAAACCACTAACAGCAGCCCTCTTACCTCCAGTCCTGCAGCGTATGGCTACAGTTTGGTGCGGTTGGTCTGTTTGGGTGGCGCGATACGCTGAGATGTGGGAAGTCAGACAGCCGGGATCTGGTTCCGTGGGAAATTTGCAAATGTTTTAACAAGGGTCGCGGGGTGTAGGGGGGAATTGTGAAAGAGCTGGCCTGAAAGAGCTTTCAATTAATTGGATCCATATTAAGATAAGGCCGCCTGGGCAGCTGTTGGATGACTCATATGCTTTTAAAAAGGGAGTCTGGAGTGAGCTGACAAAGATAAGACCGATGAACCCAAGTGGACCCAACTCTCCACTCCAAAAACTGTAGCAAAATCTCAACAAGACATTTGTTTTATTCGCTCGTAAAGCTCTGTGCTTTGAACAATTGTCTGTCAGCTAAGCAGTTTAGAAAAAGGCCCACATGAGAATTCAATGCAGAGGAAAAAGAGCCGAGCTCTTTGAGAAAAACCTAGCTTCCGGACTGATGAAAAGTTGCGCTATCCTTGCTTCTTCCACCAGAAAGCCTGCCAGTGAAAAGCACCACTGCTTAATCAGCTTAAGCAAACAAAAAAGGCTGTCTTGTAGAGCTGAAATGCAAGTCAAAGTGAACCATAATAGGACCAAGGATGTGCAAAAAGCCACGGCAAGTGTGCGTGTGTGGATTTAAGAGCGCCGCCTTACCTTTCCACTGTGGCTGCAGCTTCCTCCAGCTGGTTCAGAAGGAACGGGTATAGAGCCGGAAAGCGGGTGAAAAACTCTCGACCCGTCATCCTGCAGGCAGAGAGAGAGAGAGAGAGCTCTTACAACGACAATCAGAAATAAGGATTCACAAACAAGCATCTTTGATATATTCGGTGAAGTGTATAGTAAAGGTTCCATATAAAATACGATCTGCCAATTCATTAGGTACACCTGCTTAAGCGCTCATAGATGCCAATACCACAATGTATTCAGACGTGTAAACATGGTCAAAATGACCATAGCATGGTTTTCAGAAGCAGGCAGGTATTTCAGAAACTGCTACTCTATGAGGAGTTTCCCACACAAGCATCTCTAGGGTTTACAGAGAATGGTGAGGAAAACAAAACATATCCAGTGAGCAGAAGTTCTCTGGGTGAGAAGGCCTTGTTGATGTCAGTGGACTGGCAGAACTGGCAGTAAAGCAACTACCTGTTACAATCAGGGTATGCAGAAGACCATCTCTAAACACACGTGCAGATGGGCTACAGCAGCAGAAGACCACACTGCTCCTGTCAGCCAACAGCATGAAATTCAGGGTAGAATTCCCATGACAATAGAAGCTTGGAAAAACATTGGCTGGTCTGATGAGCCCCGATTTCTGCCGTCATATTTGGATGATAGTGTCAGCATTTTGAATAAATGACATGAAAAGACGGATCCACCCTGCCTTTTTTTAATGATGTGGGCTGGGGGTACGTCCAGGACCGCTGTAGCACCAACTGAACATCATTTAAATACCACAGTCTACTCTACCTGAGTACTGTACCCGTCAAGTAGCAAAAATGCCAAGTCACAAAGCTTAAACCATGAAAGTGGTGCGGCTCAGCCCCCAAGGACGTCGACCTAGAGGCAGACCAAAGCGGAGATGGATGGACCGAATCAAGGACGACGTGAAGAAGATCGAAGCCGATCTGACCGACGCCCTTGACCGACCCAAGTGGAGACGACTTTGCAGAAAAGCGGACCCTGCAACCGAGCGGGAAAAACGCTAGGAGGAAGACAAAGCTTAAACCATGAAAAAAAAAATGGCTTGTTGAACATGACGATGAGTTTAATTGACTAAAATACCCTTTAAAATCAGCTCTGTCTAATAGAGCACCTTTGGGATGTGGTGGAACGGAAGATTAATGCTACGGAAAACCAAAAGTCATAAGAAACGTTTAGAGAACTTGTGGTCACACACTGTGGTACGACACGTTTCACACCAGGTGGCATCCAGCTTTAACACCACCACCAACAAGGTAGCTGCTGCCCCTGGATTATTTACTATAATCACATATATGAGATATATATATATAAGGGGTGCCACGATACTCGTATCGATATTGAACCGTTCGATACAGTGCTTTCGGTTCGGTACGCATATGTATCGAACAATACAACATTTGTAATTTATTTTATCAACTTTCCTTCTGATGATGCTGTCTGTGTTGAGCACTCAGTGAATCTGCGTTCGACTACTCCGCCTAGGCTGCACTGTCGAGCGCAGATCCACTGAGCGCTCAACACAGACAGCATAGTCAGAAGGAAGAGCGCAGGGCAAGCCAGCGAGACAGAAGTTAAGCTCTCCTTGCAACATGGCAAATTGAACCTCCCCCACCCTCATTCAGATCTGGCGTTTGGAATTATTTTGGTTTTCATGTGAGGTATGACCCTGAAGGTAAGCGCGTCATGGACTAAAGTAAAACAGTATGTTGGATGTGCCACGAAATGCTCAATTACATGGGTGGGAACTAGTGTGTTAGCACAGTTAGCTCGTTAACGTGTTGGCCGTCTAGCCCCAAGCAGGGGTAGCTCGTTAACGGAGATTTGCCGTGTTGTGGCATTAACGTCATTTCAACGAGATTAACGCTGACAGCACTAGTGGGAACACAACGAATATGACTGCACATTTACGCCGACATCATCCTAGTGCAAAGATAAGTGGAAGCAGACAAAAACAACAAGCACGCATGCTACAAACTTTACCCGAGTTATTTAGAGAGCCGTTAGCACATGATTCTCCTTATGGGGACCTGATATGTTTAATATTGTGGCGAGCTCAGACAAGGAGGAGACGGAGGTGTCGTTTGGTCTTGCTTCCCGTGAGCTAGCCAGGGAGCACAGCCGTTTATTGACATCTGCAGAAGAACACTGCCGCTAGCTAACTGCTCAGCGCAGCAACCGCACAGCAACAACAACAACAACAACACACAGGGCGCCCTCTGACCCCGGAAGGACACACCGTTGCAGCGAGAGGGCGTCACCCGTCACTATGGCAACATAAACAAAACATAACTGTACAAACAGAACCCCGAACAGCTCTGACCCGCTACAATATGCTGCTGAGAATATAACCCAGAAGAAGCGTATAGTATAGCTTTTATTTTGGAAAGAGCCATTTCTCTGTAATAAACTCTCTTTTCCAAAGATGAAAAATCGCTAGCCCGACGTCCCGGGGCTAGCGATTTTTCCAGTCGGGCTATAAAATCTATTTCTGCCCTGCCCGTCGGGCTATTGTAGGAAGGAAAACTATATGTCAATGCTTTTGCATTCTTTCGGAAATGTAGCTGGGTAATTATGTCATTGGCATCGGTGAGCCACTGTCAATATGTGACATATTGCAATAGCATTTGAATTTGCGCTTGTTTTTTGCTTTCACTTTGCAATCGCGCGAACTGTGTATAGAGAGCGACAGCACTGTTTGGTGAGTGATGATAATTTGCGCACCAATTCCTCTGACATCGTCTTATCAATCGTTAGCTTACTATGCAAACATGACAAGTGAAATCTCCCGCAGCAAGCTTAAACATGTGAGAGGTTGATCGCACAGAGAATCGCTGAGCTTATGTGAGTGTGTGTGTAAAAGCAGCAGAATATATATTTGACTACGATGACCTGGATGACTGAGAACCTTCACAGACAGATATATATTTTAGTTCTGCTGAGCCAAATAAGACAGGTCAGGGTGAAGAAGTGACAGCCAAAGAAAAGCTTACCACAAAACGGAGAAGTTATGACAAATCAGACTATAAGGCAAAAAGAAAGTGCAGCTTTATGGTTTCATGGACAAAAGAATTTCTGTGGCTGCAATATGACGAGCTAAATAACCGGGGCTGCACATAAGTGGTCCGCAGGTGCGCATTCGCTGTCAAAATAAAAAACGCGCACAAGATATGAAGTTGCAACGCGTGTTTGCATACATAAGATTTTCTGGAGGAGGACAGACATTTGTTTAGAACTCTTAAAGATGTCGAAGAAGCTCCTTTAAGCAATTACTTTGGTGTTCCTCTACCTCCAAAGAAATGTCAGAAGGAATCCGAACCACAAAAGAAGCACGTATTCTCGGAAAAGTGGTTGCAGGAGGTGAGCTGGCTTCAAACAAATGATGAACGCACAGAGGTGTGGTGCGGAATGTGCCGTGAAAATCCCACTCTAGCGGACAAAAACAGCCTTTTATATGGACGCAAACGCGCGTTGCAACTTCTTATCTGGTGCGCTCTTTTATTTTGACAGTGAATGCGCACATGCGGACCACTTATGTGCACCCGTGTAAATAACATAGTGTTCTGCCGGGTGTGTTGTTGGTTTTCTCTCGATTTCTCAGTCGACAAGTGCCTTTGTTACTGGGACCAGTCATTTTAAGAAAGGCCCCCATTAGAACCCATGAGAAATGCAAAAAAAAAAAAAAAAAAAAAAAAAAAGGAATAGGTAGGAAGTTAAAACCCCAAGTTAGTATCATCATGTGGTCCTAAATTTATACACCACTATATAGCAGTTTAAAGAATATACTGTCTTTAATGCTGTTTAAGCTACATTATTTACATAGGTTTTGTGGAGATGCAGCAAAAAGTTTCAGTTGTGATCGGACAAAAAAACAACTTTTCTACATCAGTCAGTTTTGTAATTTGTTTATATAGATTGTATTTGATTCGAGAGGATCCATCTTTCCATCATTAAGGCTCACTGGGACATGTGGTAGAGTAGCTGATATAGGGTAGTGTTTACCCCTTAATTTTAAAGCCCTTGATTTGATTATTAACATAATCAATGCCCCCAAATTGCTCTGTAAGGCAGTGTTCAAATAGGCTTTATTCTTTCCAAAACTGCATCCCTCTGATCTTTTGTAGTAGCACAGCACTTTCCATAACACATTTAAGTTCTATATTTAGCTTAAAATAAATTTCACCATTTGAAAAAAGCAGAAAAAAAAAAAAAAAAGAAATGCATTATTGCTCAGTCTGCACTATCTTTCCCAGAACAAACACCAATTGCAAATAACATACTAAAAATAAACCTGAAAAATCTGTTTAGAACAGCTACTATGTTGCAAAGAGTGAACTACCACTGGCACAATTTAGCAGTCTTTGCAAACTTCAAAAAGCAAATGGCCTCGATCTTGGTTCCACTTGTCTCTTACCCGTGACTTCAGTGGAAATTTCAAATTCAGGATCTGACACAGACTGATTCATGTCCTACACAGTTCTTACAAGTTCATAGAAATTTCTGTTCAATTAGAACCAAGTATTTGAGTTGATGACTGTAATTTTTATACAATGTTGTAATTTGTTTTTCAACAATTTTTTGATTAATGTTTTGTTTCCTTTACAATATTATACTTTAATGTATAATATTGTAAAGGAAACAAAGCAGGAAACAAAACATCAATCAAAAAATTGCTCTCTTTTTTATTCGGGCTACTTACATTTATTTTGGGCTACCAAAAACTGAAGAGTCCCTGCCCGAAGGGCTACCAGGGATTTTGAAATTTTGAGAGCCCTGAGATATATTTATTTTTTTAATTACTTTTGTTTCAGCAACATTAAATTTAAAAACTGTACTTTTGAGTTAAAATATATATTTATAATTTTAATAAATGACAAATTAAAAAGGCATGAACATTTTTTTTGTATCGAAAAAATATCGAACGGTGACACCAAAGTATCGAACCGAACCGAACCGTGAATTTTGTGTATCGTTGCACCCCATATATATATATATATATAATTAAATATACATACATATATGTGATTAATTTCAAGCTTGAAAAGTGCACATTAAAATAAATGCAAACTCAGAGCAGCAGAGGCTGAGGAACTTGCGATCCCTATAAATGGAATTCGGGTATTTTTTCTTGTTTTCCGAGCTGTAATGCAGGACTTCCTCTTGAAACTCGCAGGGGGCAGGCTTAAGCCAAAACTCAAGAAGGCTGCTATTAAACAGTCACAGGACTGCTCTCACACACTGTGTGCTGCTCTGCCTGAAGAGTAAATAGACTCTGACAAGTGAAATATGTGGAGCCCACCCTTTATAGCAGACACTGAAACATTAGAGTAACAAACCTAAAAAAGAAAGAAGGAATAAAGCTGGAAAGTTTATTACTTTTTGGATTGCTTGTCTGCGTCTATGAGGTTTGAAATATTATAGTCTGAAAAATGCTGGATGTAGAGCAAAGGAACATAGAAAGAAGGGTTGTTTGTTTGTAAGGAGAATTATTATGCAAAAAGAGAAATGAATGAAAATGAGCCCCTGTGGAAAAAAGTACTTTACCAGACGCCACTGAGCTAGAGTCGAAGATCGGAAGCAGCTGGGAAGCAAAACAGGAAGGTGATTTCAAGCTACAAAGAGATTCACAAGTAAAGCAAGTATAACGTTAAACAAGAGGACAAATAAAAAAGGAAACTAGTAGTTTTATTGTGCTCCAACTTGAGCTTCATTTACTTAAATTACTGTTAGTTGTGATTAAATTCCTATGTACCAGGAACTCCCCTTCTATAAAAGTGACAAACAGTACCAAGTCGAGCCATAGGCGATGGGGGGAGGGAGGTAATGGAGCGAGCCTCCTGCCAAATACTGAGAAGCTCTGATAAGGAGACGTTCTCAGGATAAATACTCTGTGTCTAAACAAATCAAACCTTAATGTTTGCTTACCCACACCTACAAATGGAAACCGATCTGTGTGTGGATCCATATATCCACTGCACCCCTTTTGCTGTCACATGTTTCTGCTTATGTATTCACACACACGTCAATAAAATGACAAACTTTATATTTAACACAGGCGGTCTCTCTGCTACAACCGCCATTCAGCCTCAGGGCCAATAAAGTTTTTATTTAACTCGACTCATCTAAATAAAGTCATTCCTAAAGGGAAGAGGTCTGCTCTGCCAAGCACTTGATCACAAGACTGGAGAGATCACATAGTGCTTCAGTCACAACTGGATTCTACACTACAAACACACACACACACACACACACACACACATTTAATATAAAACACACAGTTGTGGTTCTGCACATCCATCCCAGTAAACATGCTGACTTGAATCAGGTCAAATGGGATGAGTGTTTGTGTCCTTTCTTTCTCTCCTTCCCCTGGAAGGCGTCAGAGAAGGAGAGAGGAGGAAGGCGGAAGTGTAGGGCTGTTTGATATAACGATATATATCCGATGACGATATGAAAACGTCTATGTTTCATATTATGCTCTCGTTTGTTTCATGGTGTCGCAAAATAAACTATTTACTGCCATTTTTTTTTCCATCGTTTTAATGGTCACTGTAGAATTTCTTACAGTTCTCTCTTTCTCTTATATTTAATATAACCAACCTACGGACGGGCAAGCGACTGTTTTTATTCGTTGTCGTTAGCAACAAATAAAAACGGTAAAACCATCGCGTGGCTCCGCCGTCCGCTTCTTTATTTTCCACATAAACCTTTCACAATAAAGCTGAAGATTCTGTTGAGAATTTTCAAAATAAACTGAATCAGGTGAAATAGTATGCAGAGCGTTTACGGACGAGACTCTAAAAAGAGCCGTCAGGTGCTAAAAAATAAACCTTAGAACAGGCTTTTCCCCGCAGCACGTCGTGTAATAAATACTCACAAAGAAACTGATGTAACACTCGACCTCAGGTACACGCCGCCCAGCTGAAAACACTGCACGCAAATCAAGTTGCCCGAGATTCACCGAAAATGTAACATTTTTGTGATATATACAGTGGGGCAAAAAAGTATTTAGTCAGCCACCGATTGTGCAAGTTCCCCCACTTAAAATGATGACAGAGGTCAGTAATTTGCACCAGAGGTACACTTCAACTGTGAGAGACAGAATGTGAAAAAAAAATCCATGAATCCACATGGTAGGATTTGTAAAGAATTTATTCGTAAATCAGGGTGGAAAATAAGTATTTGGTCACCTCAAACAAGGAAAATCTCTGGCTCTCACAGACCTGTAACGTCTTCTGTAAGAAGCTTTTCTGTCCCCCACTCGTTACCTGTATGAATGGCACCTGTTTGAACTCATCATCTGTATAAAAGACACCTGTCCACAGCCTCAAACAGTCAGACTCCAAACTCCGCCATGGCCAAGACCAAAGAGCTTTCGAAGGACACCAGGAAAAGTATTGTAGACCTGCACCAGACTGGGAAGAGTGAATCTACAATAGGCAAGCAGCTTGGTGTGAAAAAATCAACTGTGGGAGCAATCATCAGAAAATGGAAGACATACAAGACCACTGATAATCTCCCTCGATCTGGGGCTCCACGCAAGATCTCATCCCGTGGGGTCAAAATGATCATGAGAACGGTGAGCAAAGATCCCAGAACCACACGGGGGGACCTGGTGAATGACCTGCAGAGAGCTGGGACCAAAGTAACAAAGGTCACCATCAGTAACACACTACAACGGCAGGGAATCAAATCCCGCAGTGCCAGACGTGTTCCGCTGCTGAAGCCAGTGCATGTCCAGGCCCGTCTGAAGTTTGCCAGAGAGCACATGGATGATACAGCAGAGGATTGGGAGAATGTCATGTGGTCAGATGAAACCAAAGTAGAACTTTTTGGTATAAACTCAACTCGTCGTGTTTGGAGGAAGAAGAATACTGAGTTGCATCCCAAGAACACCATACCTACTGTGAAGCATGGGGGTGGAAACATCATGCTATGGGGCTGTTTTTCTGCCAAGGGGACAGGACGACTGATCCGTGTTAAGGACAGAATGAATGGGGCCATGTATCGTGAGATTTTGAGCCAAAACCTCCTTCCATCAGTGAGAACTTTGAAGATGAAACGAGGCTGGGTCTTCCAACATGACAATGATCCAAAACACACCGCCCGGGCAACAAAGGAGTGGCTCCGTAAGAAGCATTTGAAAGTCCTGGAGTGGCCTAGCCAGTCTCCAGACCTCAACCCCATAGAAAATCTGTGGCGGGAGTTGAAAGTCCGTGTTGCTCGGCGACAGCCCCAAAACATCACTGCTCTCGAGAAGATCTGCATGGAGGAATGGGCCAAAATACCAGCTACTGTGTGTGCAAACCTGGTAAAGACCTATAGTAAACGTTTGACCTCTGTTATTGCCAACAAAGGTTATGTTACAAAGTATTGAGTTGTATTTTTGTTATTGACCAAATACTTATTTTCCACCCTGATTTACGAATAAATTCTTTACAAATCCTACCATGTGGATTCATGGATTTTTTTTCACATTCTGTCTCTCACAGTTGAAGTGTACCTCTGGTGCAAATTACTGACCTCTGTCATCATTTTAAGTGGACAGGTCTCTCTTACAAATGAGACATTGGATCTCAATGTGACTACCTGTATAAATAAAGGTTAAATAATATTTAAAAATACATTTTTATTCTTCTTCACTACATTTCACGGCCAAAAACTGTTTATTTTCAGTTATATTAACTATGAGATATGAATCATGATTCCTGCAGTGCAACAATTTGATCACACAATTTGACTGAAGTGCTGACACGCTTCAATTGATAGAGTTGTTGGACTTTTTCGACTGGAAACAGTCCAATGACAACTTTTAGAGTGAAATTTTAAATTTGCTTCTCATTCTGATGAAGACGGTGCCTCAGAATGACCTTTTTGGCCATTTATAGGAGCGAGAACCACTGAACTAAAATAACGTCACGTAGCTGCAGCCATCATCAGGTTGACCAGCTACAATAGCACAACAGTGTTTGCGCAATGATACATCAGCGGTTACACACTAGCTCCACACATCCGCCTATAAAAAAAAAAAAAACATAATTTAAATATAGCTTGCCTAATAGGTAGTTTCCTTTTGCAACTCTGCACAACTTCCCATTCTGATCGTTCGCACTTGTAGATTTGCAGCGCATTCTGTGAGCGTAGATGGGGAAAAGAGGATGAAATCTACCGAGAAGGGTCATTTGTAAACAAATCTATTTGTAGGTGGGGCCAAAAATGGAGTTTTCCAAGGAAAGTGGCACAAAACACAGTTGGGGTCATTCGTGGTGAATCCTCTCCCTCAGAAAGAAAAACGATCGATCGCACTTCTGCCTTAAGTTTCGATCAGAACAGGCTCTTTGAAAACTGCTGTTTGGTCTCTGAGTTAGTTTGAAGGATGAACAGATTTAAGATCAGATTTGGTTTTTGATTTTTTAGGGGAAGTCGTAGCATTTTCTTACTGCTCCTTAAGCCCATTTTTCTGATAACATATCAAATATAAAGACTACAGCACAAGCAAATCAAACTGTGCTGCTGAAGTTTAAAGTGAGAAAAAACCTGACACTTACTTGATCCCAGAGCATTCCCAGTATCTTAACACCCGGGTTAGCACACACTGAATAGATCCCAGTTTCCTTTTTCCACTGCTATGCCAGAGCTTGTTACAACTGGTAGGTTTTTTTGTTGCTTGGAGTGCAGAGTACAATCTTTGCTCTGTCAGTTTTGTTTATGCTCACGTTTATCTCAACAAACTGTATCGGATCAGCATCACTGTGCGGTCAGCGAGAGGCGAGAGGGCCCAGAGCCTGGAGCTTAGTGGAACGGCGATCGGCAAGCAAACGACGCGCCTGAATGTGAGCAACTTCGGAAAATACACAGCTGAAATTCCCACACACCCCGAAATGCTCAGCCCTTTTAAACACACAAATACACATAATGACACAAATAAACTGGTTTGTGTGAGAAAGAGAGATGCGTTTATGCTCCGGCTTCAGTCGACCAAGAAACACACACACACACACACACACACACACACACACACACGAATATTAGACTGGACAAGCTGTCACAATACATTTTCTGCTGCCACACTTCACAACCATAAAATCACGGTAATAACACAGACCAGACTTTGGAAAACACTCAAATTCTCAGAGACACAATTATAAATGAGACGCAGCTTTCTGGACCCGCGCGTATTATGACTAACATGCTGCAAGAAGAGAAAAATAATCAGAGACCAAGAACACTAAAACACAAACATGTACCTCTGAAAGTCAAATGAAAGATTCAGGGATCAAAAGCTAATTCTCTTCACCATCACTTATTATTTGTTATTAACTGTAGCACGCTCACACTCCCACGGGCACATAAAAATAACTCCCTGCATTAATAACGAGAATAAACAGATAAGGAGGAAGTGACTAACAGAGAGCTATGCAGAGGGCTCGACAACAGACTGAAAACACAAGTAAAAGCAGACAAGATAAAGTGCAGCATTGTTAGCTTGGTTAACGTTCAGCGGGCTTCAGTAAGGCAGACAGTAGAAACACAGCACAGGGAACCAGACTGAGCACGACCCAAAACCCTGGGAAACTTTACCCCAGATTATACACGCAGTAACAAATCTCTTCTGAGCTGAATATAGACGCTGAACATAAGCAGCCAAACAGTACATGCACATTATTACCATGTTTGTTTTAATGTGCTCGGAATATTAGACGGATCCCTGTATCAGTTTCACCGGAGGAAAATAAGCTATCAGTCATGTGAGGGATTTATATATTATGGTTACAAGTTGTGCAAGGCCACTCTGCAGGGTTAGGGTAAGGGCAGTGAAGTAACGCTTAACAAGACGCAGAATCTACAGTCGGGCCAACAGCTCTGTGGTTCTGACAGCATGCTAATATTCTTGTGCTGACAGGCTGATTTCATACAATGTTTTTATTCACAAAAACAAAGCACATAAAGAACAAAGTGGGAGCTGGGATGCAGAGAGCCTAGCAGTGCTCCCATCATTAGTGAGTGGTCTTATCAGCTTTCACCCCGTAATTACCACTGAAAAGGTTGAAAACCAACCTTCACACCAGCCGGATATTCTGCAGCCGTACAGCTTTACAGCAATACATCGAGCTGGCAGCCAGAGGAGTCGAGTCCCCTCGAGTTGTGCTCAATGCCTCCTATCAGGCAACCTGTTCAACTGCCTTGCGATCAAAGGTCGTGAGTGTGCAGCACATCCAAGATCTGGGCAACCAGAGAGCTCCTCACGAACTCCTCTGAACACCAAAGTATTCTAGAGGGAGGCCATCTGCGTGACAGTTCAAGCTGTACAGGACAACCTCAGAGGTTTGTGTTACGCAGCACTTATTAGCAGGTATCTGTGCGCGCTGTGAGAGTCAGAGACAAAATGGAAGATCGCAAACCAACTATCCAGTTATGCTGCGCTCGAGTTACAAACAACAGATTATAAAACATACTTAGAAAGAACACTCGATAAGCACAGGCTATAATTTTTAATTTCAAGGTTTCCAAACACTTGGATGGTGGTTTGACAAGGCTTTGGGAGCCTGTTAGAATTTAAGACTCTTTCTGAAACCTCAGGAACAATCCACAATCTTTCAAACAATCTCTGACAGCAGAGCTGATAACCTTCCAGCTAAAATAACGAACAGATACATTTGTCATTTACACAAGCCAAAACCCATTCTGGGTGACGGTTGTAGATCAGCACATAAATATATCATCGTATCCAACACTCAGCATCTGACAGCTCTTCATCACCTGCGCTGTTGGGACTGCTAGTCTAAACATTACCGTCTTACTGCTTTTAAAGACAAAGTCTTCTTAAACGCCAGGTCTGAAACCAGGATTTCTTTCAGCTCTGCTTAGTTTTATTTATTCTAGAGCAGTTCACAGCAAAAAATGGGTTTATAAGTTAGATCCTACAATATTAAAGAAAGAACAGACATGATCAGCACTTGGTGACAGTGGAGAGGAAGAACAGCTGGAACACTCAGAAAAACAAACTCCTGCCAACACTGGCTGGTGCTGAGAGGAAAAATGTGATCGAGCTCTTAAATTTTTAATAATTCAAGTTTCATAAAACAAGTTTCAGATTTAGTGATTCCATTCTCTCCGTTTTTAATCATCAGCCACTCTGTTCTCTATGTAAGAAACATAAAAGCACCCCGAGGTGCAAAAAGTGCCTTTTTTGTTATGTTGTTGACCTCATCTGGGAAGACTCAATTACTTTTCATATTATATCAGTAACAGTAATTTAGTTGCAGATTACATTTCCAAGCAAGACTTCCCCCTATTCTGTGCTTCCCATGTCATTTCCTTGTTGATATTCCAGGAACAGAGGAAAACCTGCATCCTGCAGTCAGGAAGCCTGAGCAGAGTGAAAAACTGCCCTTCAGCCTGGGTGGTGTTACAACAGCACCCCTTTGTGGTTAAATGGTAACATAACCAGTGTTTAACTGGGCCTTTTTTATTATCTCAGCTTTAAGAACATGCAATGAGTGTTTGATTGTTGCTGTTGTTGTAGTACAAATATGGATTCATTGAACTGCAAATTTTGATTTAGATTTCTCATTTTATTGTTCATCTGAACAATAGACTGGACTGGACTCATAACTCAGACGCCCTCTACAGGAAAGGGCAGAGCAGGCTGTACCTGCTGCGGAGACTCAGGTCGTTTGGAGTGGAGGGCCCACTCCTGAAGACCTTCTATGACTCTGTTGTGGCTTCTGCTATCTTTTATGGCGTGGTCTGCTGGGGCGGCAGCATCTCTGCTGGGGACAGGAAGAGACTGAACAGGGTGATCCGAAGGGCCAGCTCTGTTCTAGGATGCCCTCTGGACCCAGTGGAGGTGGTGAGTGACAGGAGAACGGCGGCTAAGCTGTCATCCCTGTTGGACAACATCTCCCACCCCATGCAGCAGACTGTGACAGCACTGAGCAGCTCCTTCAGTGGGAGACTGCGGCACCCACGGTGTGGGACGGAGAGATTTCGCAGGTCTTTCCTCCCCACTGCTGTCAGACTCCATAATAAAGACTTTAACTGATCAAGCACACACATCCATACATATGCAATAATACTAAGTGCAATAATCCTTTCTGTCATCGTTGTATTTTTACTCAGTTGTATATAGTATTTGTATTTGTATTCTATTTTTATCTTATTGTATATTTATTTTATTTTATTCTACTGTATATAGTATTTTATTTTATTCTATTCTGTACAGTTGTGTACTGTATTTATCCTTATTGTATTCTAATTTTTGCCTCATAACTTTTGCACTGTCCACTTCGTGCTGTGACAAAACAAATTTCCCACGTGTGGGACTAATAAAGGTTATCTTATCTTATCTTATCTTATCTTTATGTCTGTTGAATTATGTGATTTTTTTGTTTGTTTGTTTATTTTAAGGCAAATAATGCTCACTATTAAACAAGAGCTTTTTTTAAACTAGTATTTGTGACTTTCTTGACCTTTTACGCACTGATGCACACAGCTTGAAACTTGAACACGGTAGGTGAGTTCAAGAGAGGCACGAGAAGCAAACCTGTTCTTTTTCGAGTGTTCGTCCTTCCCTTTCTTCACGCCAAAAATCCTTGTGATCAGAGTGCTGAAAAGAAGAGTAGAGGAGTTCCTCACCTGGGAAACAAAACAAATGGAGGTTAAGAAATTGGAATACGAAGAGAGAGAAATTATAAAAGCTAATTATCACCATGGGTTAGTGAGTAACCGCCGATCAAGTATGCACTCCAAACGTTGGTTTGTTGTGATGTTCAGATTACAATAAATCGAGGTAAAAAAAAAAAAAAAAAACAGGAAGTAAAGACTCACTGCCCAGACAGGAGAGGTGAAGCCCAGCACTGCAGCCTGCATCCCTTCTGAGACGAAAGGAACAATGTTTTCCCCCAGACGAGTGTCCCTGTACAGAGCTCTGAGGATGTTCAGAGCATGGACCTGTGAGCCACAGACAAAATTCCACCTTGAATACAGTGTCAGAAACATTAAGGCGATTATAAAAATGACCCTTTGTGCTTTTACAAAAAATTGTGTTCAGGAAATCTCACTTCCTGATCTGTGAGGCTAGATCTGACTAGAATTATGATTAATGAAGCTGCTAGGTGGCGAAACCTGAGGCACGGTGGAGGTGTCAGTGGTCTTGTCAGCAGAAGGCATGGCCAAAGCGATCAGCTCTCTCATGGTCATCTTCAACAGGCTGCAGCTGGACGACTTGGGCTCAGAGGAGAGCAGAGCCTGGGCAAGGGGAGAAAAAAAACAGATAATGCTACTGTGCCCATCTTTTGTTTGTGAGGGGCAGCCAATCAGACGACTTACAGGGAGCTAAAACTGTTTTATTTCCAACTGAGGATGAAGTGAGGGGCTACAAAGACCTCGCATGAGATAAATAAGGATTATTTTTGAACTGTGAGGCTTGCAAAGTCATTTTAGTTCAAGAATAAAACAACAGACATATCCTATTTTAAAGACCTCGCCCATAATGATTTTCTGTTTTTACTGATGAGCCTTTTCAAGAACCAATCACATGATGACATCAGGTGTGATATCCTGTGGGAGTGCTGGTACACTGCAAATAGCCCCTTTGCAGCTACTGCATCCGTCTATTAAATAGTCTATGCTTCAGGGTTTTATCGTGGCCCGCTAAACTGAGTCACATTTATATGGTAATAACAAAAAATACATTCATAAAATCCCATAAGTTAGTCTGTTCTGACAGGCTGACTGAACGAGATCATTTGTATGAGCTCGGAGTGGGAGATGGGAATGCGGGAGTGTGTGTGGAGGTGACGGCACTTTGCTGTGTGAGAAAGAAGTCATCTCTGCTGGAGCTGATGCGAGCCAGATGTGTCTGACCTACCTGGCTTATGGTAAAGACTTAGACCTTGAAGGATAAGATGGAGAGGGTGGGGCATATCTGGCTCTTATGAACTCTGAGGTTAGAAGCAGAGGAAGCCAAGAGGAAAAGGAGGGCTAGCCTGGTTCCTATGAACTAGTCAGGACCAGCATGAGCCAGCCTTCCCGGATCTGACTCCATGTCTGTCTAGGAATGTGGTCTGGAGTTCTGCCAAAGTGGCAACTTCTTCTTCTCAGACTTCCTCTGCTTCATTCACCTTCATCTTATCTTCTCCGTCTCTCTTCATCCTCAGTTTTAATCACCCAGCCTACTTGTCAGGCTCTGTCCTGTTAAAGCTCTTCTGTTATGTTACTATTCATCACAGATAATGTTTAGAAAGTCTTAAAAAACAAAAAGAAAAGAAACAGGATCAGGAAGACGTCAGAGCCCTTAAAAGTCCATTTCAGAAAGTCGGTTAAATTAATTTAAGACTAATGTGAAGCATCCCGTTCAATCAAGCTACGTGTGTGAGGCACGTGCGCCTCGCACGTGCCTCACACACAAGAAAACAAGCGAGTCAGTGACATCACCGACGCGGCTGTCTGACCAAAACCACAAAAGAAGAGTAAGCCGCTTCAAAATGACTGCTGATAACATCCCCTCAGTCACGTCTAGTTTCGATATTAGGAATCAAAGGAAGTGAAGACGCGAGCTGAGACTAAATAAGAGTCAGAGACTAACACAGTGTTAGTAATTTGTGGGACTACTGACGGGAGGGACAACCAGAGAGTGTGAGTGTGAGTGTGAGTGAGTGAGTGAGTGAGTGAGTGAGTGAGTGTGTGTGTGTTGTACGTGAGGGGGGAAAAAAAAGATGGCTAGATTAGGAAACGGAGTGTTCTTCCAGCACGAGTGCTTCACCGGTATGCCAAGAACTGCTTATTGCGCTACTTTTGGGAGTAAACAGGAACAAAAACACACAAGGTTTCTATTGCAAACCCTAATTTTGACCAAATGGTTACTGCTTATGGTCCTCGTTTTGTCTTCGGGATGACCGCTGCAGTTGGCAGTGACACATTTCTATTTGCAAAATAATTTATTTTTTTTTTTAAATCTGGAAGTTTTATCAGAAATAAGCAAGAGAAGCAATCAGCTGCAACAAAGGGTCACTGTGTCCTGAGAGAGTTATACTCATGAAGAAATTGGTGTGACCACCAACATGACCACCACTCTACCGCACACTCTGCAGCAGCCAAGTCACAGGAATGTGATGTTTACTGACAAGCCTGTGGTTTCTGAAGTGTCGGAAATTTAAACATTAGGCTCTTGCCAACACTTAGAGTCAATAGCAAGTCCAGCAACAAATCTGAAACCTTACAAGCACCCTTTGCATCATCTTTTAGCCCATTTGTTCTGTTTATATCTTTAAAAATATTGCTTACACACCTGGATGTAGAAAGGTATTCCAGCGCTTCGTCGCGTGGCGCACAGCTTAGATGATGGGTCGCTGGATTTGACCTCTTCCAGAACCTCAGAAAGCCAGCGAGCAGGAAGCTGCTGCAGGGCCTCACTTCCACTCCTTATACACAAACACACACAAAACAATGACATGGACGTAAGCAACAAAGACTGAAATCTTTTAAGTTTCCCTGTGCACTGTAGTCCACACATGAGTAAAGTCATACTCATCATTTTCCATATACACAAAACCAAAACAGGCCACTCTCATCAAACCTGGATACATGCTCGCATGTTAAAAACCCCGCTGACAATCAGACAGACCCCACAGTAGGTTTTGGGGTTTTTGTTTCAAACTGATCATCTATGAAGCAGCTCTGGTGGACACACACTGATCTGTTACTTCTGTAACAAACAGCTGTTTGACAAAAGCCAAATAAGCAGAGTGGGCAAATTAAAACAATGACATTTGTGGGAAAGAGTAAAGATGTAGTACTGATGCATAATCCAGCCTCACAGTGAGGGCGCAAACATCATCATGCAGTGAATGCGTACTGAAATCCAGTTTTCTCTTTCAGAGTACTTGTATCCAGATGTTCCTTCCCAGTATACTGCTGGTATTAAAGTACTCAATATAAAAAAATATGTATAAAAACAGCCACATGTTGAACAGAGCAGTACACGGCACTTGTTGCAAATAAGAGTGAACACAGACACTGAAACAGTTTGCTAAAATAACCGGCTAGCTGAGCCAGCAAGCTAACAAATACTTTCTTTTTAAAAGCAGGTAGCTGCAAATAATCAATAAACAGTTAAAGTAAAAGGTTTTGAATAAATGTTAAAATATATAACGCAAAATATACACTGGTGAAAAGTTGGCTAAATTATTGACAAAGTAAAAAAGCAATGAATAAATGTTCCAATAATATCCCAAAAAATGTTAATGGTGAAAACAGCTAAAAGGAGGAAAATGGTCACAAGTGTTAGCGTGAGTGGCTTTGTCAGTAATAGATAAATAGCTAAAATGCAAAATAAAATTGGTGCAATAAAATTGTATAAGTGAGAAATACATTCCCAATCAAAAGTTTAAGACAACGTGACAAATGGCAAAAAAAAAAAATCATATAATAAATCACGAGGGACGCTCTCTGCAACATCTGGACAGAGCCAGTGGCCGTTTGACGCCCCTGCACCTCCTGAAGGAAAAAGCACCCCAGACCATTGTGGCGCCGCCTCCACTGTGACGCGCAGAAAAATCTCGGGTGGGATCTGCTTGTTGTGTCAGCAACGTTGGAAACCATCAGGACCAATAAGGTTACATTTTTTCCTCATCAGAGAAGAAAACTTTCTTCCACCTTTCAATTTCAGTGACAGTGATCCCAAACAAACACACCAACCCAAACCAATTAAGCACTGGCCTCTCCCCTCAACATGTGTGGGACCATCTTTACAGAGAATGGGCCAAAGGGCAGCCAACGTCCAAAGAAGAGCTTTGGATGTCCTTCAAAAAGCCTGCAGAACTACTCCTGAAGACTTCTTAAAGAAATGACAAGAAAGTTTGCCTAAGAGAGTTCAGGTATGCTGAAAAGTAAAGTTGGTCATGCCAAATATTGACTTTCAAGCTTGTTATAACTGTCCAAATGGTGTTTTTGCCTTATATACTGTATTTCCATGCATCTATATGGCCCTTCAATAAAGGGCTGCAAATATTATTATGAGAGATGGTCTCAAGACTGTCTGAGGAGCTTGGAAAGAAAGCTACTGAAAGACATGACTATTAAGACATGACGTTCGACATGAACTGACATTAACTATATTTGTTTTACCGCAAAATTACGCTGTTATTAGTAGAACAACAACTGCTGGGGGCATGTCTCAGCACAAAAATGGAAACCACAGCTATAAACAACTGCAGATAGAAATTCACTTGTATAACCAAAGAATTTAGTCAAAAAGAAACAGAAAGGAGAAAGTGAAGATAAACGGAAAGAGTGAATGAAAGAGAAAACTGAGAAGAATGGAGAGAGAGACAAAGAGACAGAGTGAAAGAGTGCAAACACAGTGGAACACACCGAAGCCAGATCCCGAGGCAGAGCATCAAAAGGCTGCGGTTAAGCACCCCGCAATCAACACCCCATAACCCAGCACACGGCCTGCATACCATCCACACATTGCCCTTTCCCTCATGGAAACACACACTCGCATCCACACAAGCCAGCGGCAGGACGCACACACTCCCCGGTACTCCTACACACGACCGCTAAAATGTTACACAACGCACAGAGAGCCTGGTTTCTACACAAGAACAAAACAAGTGAGTTTTGTTTTAACTGCTCAGCACTGGGTGGTTCAAAGTCAACACTGCTGTGACGGTTTTGTGGCTGGTGACCCGCCGCAGGGCTAAAGACGTTTTCCACAACCCACCATTGAGGAAAACTGGGAGGTACATGAAAGTGAGAAATTCTTTCATGTCGTTTAGAATTAAAACAAATATTTTCTTCCTCCTCGGGAGAATAATAGAGAGATTATTTCTAGGAATAGCACAGGTGATGAGGACTTTGGCGTCATATGTCACTCCAGCCAAGTTTAACGCTGGCCCTGGCAGCACACTGGCACTGAGGCCAAACCAGGCTATTGCTCTTCACTGAGCAATTTAAGCGCAGGAAAACTGTCATTTTCTTTTCTCATACTGCAAAGAAGTGTTTTGCAAAATGCTGGTTTTCAAAGAAAAAGTTTGAAAATGTTATGAGCTATGAGTTGCACTTTTCTGTTTTTGTCTGAGATCGATTAATCTTTCAGTCTATAAGTTGTAGTTATCATTTCAAGAATTTGCAAGCTGAAGCTGAGATGTTTTTGTTTGATGTAGGACTTCAGGACCTCCTTTATCATATTTTCTGTTTCATAAGGGACCGAATCTTTTCCTGCAGTTTTGTTACGTGCAGAACGTTTTGCTGAAATGAGCAAAGACTTCCCTGACGCTGTCTGGATTGCAGCGTACTTTGCTCAAAAACCTATCCATGTCCCTGGTGCCTTTACACGTCTACAGACTACCCACACTGTGTGCACAAATGGGGACATGCAGTTTAGTAGGGTTAGGTTAACTGAGGATTCTAAATTGGGGCGCTCTGTCAGTGCACCCCAGGGTGGCTGTGGCTACAAGGTAGCTGCCTCCACCAGTGTGTGAATGTGTGTGTGAATGGGTGGATGACTGGATGTGTAAAGCGCTTTGGGGTCCTTAGGGACTAGTAAAGCGCTATATAAATACAGGCCATTTACCATTTTACCATAAATTGGCTACAGATGTGACAGAGTGGCGACCTGTCCAGGGTCGTGACCCGCCTCTCACCCTACACCAGCTGGGATAGGCTTGATTAGGTAACCCAAAGAAAATGGACGGATGGACGGGCACTCATACACCCCAAAACATCACAGATGTCTCTCCAAGATTTTCATGCTGTCCATGATTTAATGTGTTTGACCATTAAAGGGTATTTAACAGTCTGACTCCACTTTAAAGGAGCTGCATGTTTCTTTTAATGAGATCGTCAGAGGCTTGCATGTTCGCCCTGTGCCAGCGTGGGTTTTCTCTGTCACCAGCAGTTCAGTTCTTTCACACCCATGCCTTTCTGCTGGCCATCCAGAGGGCACCAGATTAGAAATAAATCCAATTATCCAGCCTTGATTTATTTAGAGTGGATTATATCTGAAGAACATTACTGAGTGTGCTTGCCTACTGCTAATTACAAGGCACAGGGACACTCACTGTCGTGATGGAAGCTAATGCCCATGGCCGTCCAACAGTATCACCTTTCAGTCCATTTATGCTGAATGTGAACACAGACACATACGCACCTGCACAACATGTCTGTGAGGCGTACAAAGCCCACATAAGCCAGTTCGAAGGCGCCACGATGACGGGACTGCAGGAGCTGCTGACGGAAGTACAGGCCTACCCCCTCCACCTGCAACACAGAGAGAGAGAAAGAAAGGAGATCAGCAGCTGAACTGTAAGAGGTGAACTGTGTGGCTGTGTGTGTTCACATAACTTTCCTCCTGCTGCACTCTCCAAATGAAGTTAGTTATGCCAGTTTCAAAGGGTCAAAAGGACATAAGTCATGCTATATGCACCCAGTGATGCAACCTTAACAAGG
Organism: Diplotaxodon limnothrissa; assembly: GCF_057381915.1. Lineage (NCBI taxonomy): Eukaryota > Metazoa > Chordata > Actinopteri > Cichliformes > Cichlidae > Diplotaxodon > Diplotaxodon limnothrissa. Next base: position 24,655,097 of record NC_140608.1, on the reverse strand, counting down.
CCAGGCCACGAGCTAGTGCAGCAGATCCTGTTTTCTCAACTGGAGGCCTGCAGGGCCAAGATTTGCCTTCATGTTCAACAATCATACAGTAGCAGCGCTAGCTTTTAATCACAGGTCTATATGGAAAAGACCTGGAAGCAGGGTTGTTACACTTTGGTTCACAAAACAACTGTTGTGTCAATGTGGGATGTTGTGACATTATCCAGAATATTCCGACTTGTAGATGTGTTGCTTTCATCTTTGGCTACATGTCTGTCTATGGAAGGCTTTAACAACATACAGCACCAACAGAAGAAATGCAAAGTAACCATGGATTTCACAGGAGCAGGTTCTATTCATTATAATACTTGCAATTTGAGCGCTTTTGTATTCATTTTAGTACTTGAAAGGAAAAATGTACTTGTAGGATATTTTGATGTACTTGTAAAAATATGTAACGTCACGTTGATTCAAGTCTGCTTCAAACGCATTCATATTACTCAAAACTGGATGAACAGTTTGAAGATTTGACATCTGAGAGTGGAATTAACTGATGAGTCGGATGTCAAAGCGTAACTTAAAGAGTTGTCGCATATCTGAAAGACACAGAAAACACATTTATTGAAAAGGAAAAAAAAAAAGCTGTTGGTCAACTTACTGCAAACAGATTCACCAAGTGGCTCGCTGTAGTTGGAGGTTCCCACAGTGACGGTGTCATGTTAGTTCTAGTGTGCTACGTTTTATCTTTCATTGAAACAATGAAGCATTTAGATCTGAGTGGATCCACCACAGTGGACTTTGTCTTTGTCAGCGCATGAATCAGCCTTTAAAGTCGAGCAATTATGTCTAAATACATCCAATAAACTCAATACAATTTCAAAACAATTACCCACCCACCACACTCCACCCTTGAAAATGACACAATTCCACTCGTGGCTCATTGAATGGTGGTAAAATGAACCATTTGGATAACCAGCTTGGTCATTTAGACAATTACTCAGAGCCTCACAGCTTCCAGCTGAAGGAAAAAAGCAGCATGGTGTACAAAAAATGGTTCTTCGCTACATTACCTAATCCCACTTTAGACTTTCCTCTGCTTGGCAAAGCTGCAACACTGGCTGCACTCTTGTTTTAGAGACACCACTTAGTTTTCAGCCAGGGAGCACTCTGCTCGTCAAGCGTGAGAGCGGCATGTCAGTAGCGTGACAAGTGCGTTCAAATAAGGATGCTGAGACATCCACATAATGGCCACTGTCAGTAAAACCATCCAGTTAGTAATAGTGTTAGCAGCATTATTCTAACTATACACACACACACACACAAGTCAGTGCTGTTCCTGCAGCAGTGTGTAAACTGGCGAGTGTGTTGCAGGTGAGGCGGCAGGGCGAGGCGGACGCAGAGCTCCACGGCCCTGTCATTAAGGCTGTGGTATCACCGCCACCACAGAGGCAGCCAGGCCCCGACTTAGTCAGGGGTGGCATGGAGGGCACAGGGAGGGGTGGCGAGGACCCAAAGCACAAACATAAAAAAAAGAAATATAAAAAAAAAAAGAAAGAAAGAAAGAAAATACCCCGTGTAAAAAGAGAAAAAAAACATCCCAACAGCCCCTTAGGGGATGTAGGGTTAGACACAACATCTAAACTAACACAGACTCAGACCCACACATGAACCAGAAATATGCCAGTCACTGTAAACTTCAGCCACGAGCCCTGATGTCACTGAAGGAAGAGAAAATGATGCATGAAGCTGGTCTGTAAGAGGAAAAACAGCAGGAGACTGCGATGAAACAAAAATGCTGCACGTGAATTAAAACTATGTGCAACATGAAAATCATACAAAGATAATAAATGCGGCAAAGATGAAAGGCTTAGACAGCCCGTTTCTGACCACGTGACTGGTCAATAAACTCAACTGACCCTGCAGACCTAAAGTGGACTAACTTGGACACCAAAGTATGGACTGTGTAAACCACAGCCTACCAAGCCCAATGACTTATCACACTGGTGGCCAGAGTGGACTCCCAGGACAGGCCTGACCTCACCGGGGTAAAAATGGCAGCGACAGTCACTGTTAAGATGGTCCCTTGCTGCCGGGGCCCAGACCGCTGCGGTGCTGAGCTGGGCCGAGCCGGGCCGCGGCTTCGCCTATTTAAAGCTTCCCTTTCGAAGGTTCCCGTCTGTGTAACTGTTTAAAAAGGGCCGAGCAAGCTTCCTGCGCGGGGCAGGAGGGGGCAAAGGGGGGGTGCACTTTATTTAGATGTCAACTTCCTGTTTGCAGCCTAGCCCGTTTCCCAGAAAAAACTTCCATGTGCGGAGAGAGAAGTTTCCCAAGTCTAATTACATGTATGGCTCGGCCGTGACAGTGACCCAAATAGCTAACTTCTCCCCCGATGGCCCCGGGTTAGACGGCACTCTCACCATGTTTGTTGTTGCTGCTGCCACTGCTCAGTTTCAGTGAATTATTTTTTGTCTTTACTACATGTCTCAGTAAGTCCTCATACCAATCTCCCTCTGGACTCTCTGCTGCTTAAAGGAAGGACTGAAGAGCACGAGCTAATCATTCCTGCAAGACCCCACAAATTTAATATAGCACACTATATACTGCACACAATTCTTTATATTAATAACTCCCTACTGCACATCACAATTTATTTTTTTTTAAATCTCTCATACTTTTCTTCTTTTGAATCTTGTATTTTCCTTTCCATTGCATTTGACACTTTACTAATAACAACGTACCTTTCACAGGTATTGATACATTTCTATAAAGTCTATTATGCTCATTTCCAACTCCATGTTCTTAGACTTTATCTGCTACAACTCTTAATAATAATAATAATAATAATAATAATAATAATAATAATAATAATAATAATAATAGATTGCTTTTACATAGCGCTTTTCTAGGCACCCAAAGCTCTTCTTCCTTTTAGCCTGCTTTCTTTTGATTGGCTGTCATTTACAATCAGATGGTCTAAACAACAGGTGGGTGGCGCTTTTGCATTCACAACCACAGCTGCGTGCTTGGGATGACCATATTAATGATATCCTGTTTCACTGATCTACAGATCCATAGTTAAAACAAGTCTGAAAGGGAGTGAGAGCAGTCTGCAGCTTCTGGCTCACATAAATACCGCCTTTAAGGACGTGTGCAGTAAGAAGGTACAGCAGCAGGAGACCACACTGGGTGGTCTCCTGCTGCTGTAGTTCATCTACATTTAGAGGTGACGTGAAGCTCTTTTGTACACCTTGGTTATAAGTCCAATGGGTGATAACTGATTTGCAAAAACAACATGCAAACCATGCTCTCATGCTTTTCAGGGAGAAAGTTCTTCCCATTTGGCAAAGCAGCTAGGAGACTGATGCAGTGATCTGTTTCTTTCTTATTTTATTGTGAAACACACATTTTCTACCATTTTGTTTGAAAAAGCTGTCGATGTGAAATCAGCCATGCTCCATAGGCTGGAATGTTTGCAGTGATTAATTTTATGTAACTGCTTACTGCAAATGATGTAACTAACGTTGTATCTTGTACTAACTCGGCAACCATCCAAACATTTCAGTCTGTGTCCAATCAAAAAAATATGATGTTGACATTTTCTGCTCAGCACTAGTTTTGCTTGTATTGACAGAAAATCCATCTGCGAAACAATCAAATGTTGTTTTAATAAAAGAGTTTAAGTTCGCAGCATAATCATTGTGACTTCTACAGTACATAGCTGACCAGATTAGGAAAAGCAAAAAGTTGACAATCAGTGGTTTTTATTCCTTGGTACAGTATTTAGTCAGCCACCAATTGTGCAAAGATGAGAGAGGCCTGTAAGTTTTATCATAGCTATACCTCAACTATGAAAGACAAAATGAGAAAAAACAAAATCCAGAAAAAAATCACATTGTCTGACTTTTAAAGAATTTAATTGCAAGTTATGGTGGAAAATAAGTATTTGGTCACCTACAAACAAGCAAGATTTCTGGCTCTCGCAGACCTGTAACTGCTTCTGTAAGATGCTCCTCTGTCCTCCACTCGTTACCTGCATTAATGGCACCTGTTTGAACTCGTTATCAGTATAAAAGACACCTGTCCACAACCTCAAACAGTCACACTCCACTACGGCCAAGACCAAAGAGCTGTCAAAGGACACCAGAAACAAAATTGTAGACCTGCTCCAGGCTGGGAAGACTGAATCTGCAATAATTAAGCAGCGAAGTGTGAAGAAATCAACTGTGGAAGCAATTAGAAGACATATAAGACCACTGATAATCTCCCTCAATGTGGGGCTCCACGCAAGATCTCACCCCGTGGGGTCAAAACGATCACAAGAACGGTGAGCAAAAGTCTCAGAACCACACACCTACTGAATGACCTGCAGAGAGCTGGGACCAAAGTAACTAAGGCTACCATCAGTAACACACTACGCCGCCAGGCCAGACGTGTCCCATGCTTAAGCCAGTACTTGTCCAGGCCTGTCTGAAGTTTGCTAGAGAGGATCGCTGTTGTTAGAATGTATTTAATATTACTTTCTACAGCAGGATCCTTTTCTGACCGGCGCAGGATGATCCAGAAGAGGATTGGGAGAATGCCAGATGAAACCAAAACAGAAAATTGGGGTAAAAACTCTACTTGTTGTGTTTGGAGGAGAAATAATGCTGAGTTGCTTTCAAAGAACACAATACCTACTGTGAAGCATGGGGGTGGTTTGCGGCTGTTTTTCTGCAAAGGGACCAAGACGACTGATCTGTGTAGAGGAAAGAATGGAGCCATGTATCGTGAGATTTTGGATGAAAACCTCTTTCCATCAGCAAGGGCATTGAAGATGAAACGTGGCTGGATCTTTCAGCATGACAATGATCCCAAACACACCGCCCGGGTAATGAAGGAGTGGCTTCATAAGAAGCATTTCAAGGTCCTGGAGTGGCCTAGCCAGTCTCCAGATCTCAACCCCATAGGATAAATCTTTGGAGGGAGTTGAAATTCTTTGGGCTGGGCAACACAAACATCACTGTTCTAGAGGAGATCTGCATGGAGGAATGGGCCAAAATACCAGCAACAGTGTGTGAAGACAGAAAACATTTGACCTCTGTCATTGCCAACAAAGGGTATATAACAAAGTATTGAGATGAACTTTTGTTATTGACCAAATACTTATTTTCCACAATAATTTGCAAAGTAATTCTTTAAAAACCAGACAATATGATTTCTCTGGATTTTTTTTCTTCTCATTTTGTCTCTCATAGTTGAGGTATAGCTATGATGAAAATTACAGGCCTCATCTTTTTAAGCAGGAGAACTTGCACAACTGGTGGCTGACTAAATACTGTTTTGCCCCACTGTAAGCAAGCTTGTGGGATCTCTTCCTGTCCCTTTGTTAAAGTGTAGTCCATATTCATTCTTTAGGAAGCCCTAAAATGAAACTCAGGACCCCACACCACCTTTGACAGGTAAAGGTGGTTTTAAAGCGTATATTTTTATTCCATTGTGGGAAACTCTGTGGATGAACTCTTATTTTTAGAACTTAGATTTTCAAATAAAGCATTGCAAAGTAAATATTATGTACAAGAGAGCAAATATATGGAGATGTCAGACAATGCATTCAGTGTGTGTGTGAGACTGCGCGTGCATGCCTCTCTGCCTGTCTAAGGATGTGGGTGTGTTTCCCTCTCAGACGCAGAGCAGGCCAAACACATGGTCTGCCTCCTCTTTGTAACCAGTGCTCTGAGCTCCCAGCTATGCCAAATATGCTGTCAAACTCCAGCTGACCAGCTACTTCGGTGGTCTGTGTCAAACACACACACACCTCTTATTGCAAACTTTCAGGTGTTGTAGATTGAATTTTGAATGGATAAGGATGACATTCAAGTCTACACTCAATTTTTTTAACATTAAAAAAAAAAAACTGGACTCTTTCATTTACACAAGCATTCAAACCCTTAGATGTTGCTGTTGTCCTGTTTGCTTTCATAACGTGACTGGGGGCCACATGTGACAAGCTCAATTGATTACACATAGTTTAGAAAAGGGCGAATTGTGCGTATACAAACTCACCAGTTCACACTGCATATTAGGACACCTATGATAAAAAATAGCCATAAATCAGGGTAAATGTACCAAACTACCAGCGTTTCGGCTAAAGTTGCCTCCCTAACCAAAGCGGTGAATGGTGAATAGGCGATTTTTCAAAAATCAGCTGTAGTGGTTTTTGACTTGGCCTGTTTCTCCTTTTTTGGTCTGATGGTAAATAACATGTTCTTCTATTTCAGCTGTATAAGGCTGATTGGCAAACAGCTTCTAAATTACATTCACCTTTTGGTATTTTGAAATATATCTTAACACTCAAAATATTAAATAATTTGAGATCTGAAATGGGGGGGAAAAAAAATGTGAACTTTACAATGTAAAGACTTTCTGAAGTGACTGTACAGAGCAGCAGGACAGCTTCCTAATTTCTTTACTTCTTGCAAACAAAAAACTGAAAAAAATGTTTGTCATCTTGAAAAACTCGAGAAAGTTGGAAAGGTCTCAACCTAAACGCTTAAACATAAAAATAAATTAGAAAGGAATTAAAAGAAATTACAGCATCACTGCCAGCTGCTCTTGTTGCCATGGTTTCACCCACAACAACAGTGCAGAGCTGCTAGCCAGGCCAACAAGGATGTCACACAGGATGCTGGTGAGGACCACAGGAGGTGTCGAGCTCACACACGTTTTTGGAAGGAGTTGTGTTTCGGTCACACAAACACTACACACATGCATGTCATCACTGCGGTAGGGCAGCAAGACTTTGTACGCAGAGACTTCAGCAGATCCAACTTCCCAAACCCTTTCACAATCATCCTACTGTCTGTCAATGTGAACAGATTCACTATCGATGTACGTACACACACACACACACACACACACACACAGTGTGAAACTGATGACAACTGAATGAAGATAAAAGAGCTCAAGTTCAGATTTTCCTTGTCTGCCTGCGTTTGTTAAATAACTGCTTAAATAAGCAGTTATTTTGTTAACTCTGTTTTCCTGGGTCTTTTCACGTGTGCTATGAATAAATCTTTTTTTTCGGTACCGGTACTAGTTTTATTTTGTTGTATTTATCCGCGACACCTTAAAAGGCCGGTCTGTGAAAATATTGTCGGGCACAAACCGGTCCGTGGCGCAAAAAAGGTTGGGGACCGCTGATCTACACGCTTCTCACATCGCCTAGATTTAAAATCAATGTCACAACAATAAAAAGAAAAACATTGCAGAATCTCACAGAGTTGCGAAAGCATCATGAAGCATATGAATCAGAAAAAAAGTACAAATAGAACCAAAGTGTGAAATCCACAAGCTGCTTCAGAACACACAGTATGTGCCACAGATTGTACGTAATTGTTAGCCAACACTGCTCAAGATGCTGCAGGTTAACCTGCAGTCCAAAACAAAGAAAAAACACCCATTCAGCACATAAAAGCCTCTGATCCTTCCTGCTTTCTCTCTCAGTGTAAATACACTGTCAACAAGCAAACACACACTCATTACCCCCTACAAAGACAAACACAGCCTATGTCTGGTACCGTTGTTATTATGGACGCTCACATGCTGAAACACTCAGACAACTATTCTTGTGTGTGTGTGTGTGTGTGTGTGTGTGTGTGTGTGTGTGTGTGTGTGTGTGTGTGTGTGTGTTGTTGTTTGCAGTGCTCTGTCTTTTCCTGCTGGTGGTGGAAGTGATTTGGAAAGAATGCAGTGGAAAGGGAGAGGCGTCGTGGCCGTTAAACCAGCGGGATTGGGCCTCAAATGAAAGCGCGGTGCTAACGAGGGCGGATGCTAATTCAAGGGCCTCCTGCTGTGGGGGTCTCTCTCTCTCACACACACACACACACACACACACACACACACACACACACACACACACACACACACACACACACACACACACACCATTCCTTTCTACAGAATTCACAATATACACACATAAACTGTATAACCGTACACTGTTTTCCTTTCTTTCTTTTTTTAGCAAAGAACTCATACTGGGATAGCAGAGTGTAAACGGTTCCCTTTCAGTCGATTCACTCGGTACAACACACAAGTATGGGATATAACGCCCTCGCGTGTCCTGGCTGAAGAAACCTTTATTCACGCCTTTAAAGCAGATGACGTGTGATGACACGGACGGCCCCGCCTGCCCATATAGCCACTGTCATCACAGTCATCCCTCAGTTCTTACGCTCTTCACTTCGCTGAGAACACCTCTGTTGGGTTGGGCTAGCTAGCTGCTGCTAGTTAGCTCCGTTGTCTGCTGACTTGAACTTAGCTTAACTGCCACTGTTTGTGCATTGCCATGGTTACCGGTCCGTTGGCATGCGTTGCCATGGTTACCGGTCTGTTGGCATGCGTTGCCATGGTTACCGGTCTGTTGGCATGCATTTACATGCGTTGCCATGGTTATGACCCGTTGCCGTGGTTACCGGCCCATTGCCATGCGTTTAAATGCGTTGCCATGGTTACGACCCATTGCCCTGGTTACCGGCCCGTTGCCATGCGTTTAAATGCGTTGCCATGGTTACGGCCCATTGCCCTG